>NC_086176.1:36585535-37785535 GCF_023053635.1 Elgaria multicarinata webbii
GAGGTGGGTCTGGGCCAGTTGAAGAGCACTGTTTTAATGGTTCCCATGAAGGTGAAACTTACATGAAACAATGTTTATGGAGTGGATGTTTACATGATCACAAAATTGGTTTTGCATTTTTATAATAATGAGATGGCTTTTTATCACTATCAGCCTGATTAGACAGTTGTAACTGCAATTATTTTAGTACCTTCCAACAGATATGTGATGGTAAGGATTGATTTGTTGTCTTTAAAGGACATTATTGTTACTAGTGGGTAGAGCTTATATTAAGCAGCCTATCAACAAGTATTATGGATCAGTAGAGTACATCTAACTGGGGAAGAACTTGGCTGAAAATACTTAGAAAGATCTGTTTAAGAAAGATTTTCATGCTAGGTTATTAAAGCTTGCCAGGCAATATAAATGTACGTAACGTAGACCAAGCTGGAAAACTCCATTTGAACAGCTCTTAAAGATATTAATAAAAAACCAGTGAGGAAGCAGGCCTGCCCTGCAGAACATACAGACAATCTTGCCTATCTCATGTGTCTGCACCTAGAGCTCTTTCAAAAGTGGAGGGGGGGATGATCGTGGGGTTTCTAACTTCAGAGATCGTCGCTCATGGGGCACACGTGAGGGAAGTTTCCCAAGAGTAAAGGAGAGCCTTTGTGGGAGGATGTGCACCCCGTGATGGCACTTCTGAAGGTGTATCGGAAGAAGTGGACAGATTGGATCGGGGCATGTTTTTTTTAAAAAAGTACCTCCTCTGAGATCTGCACCAGCACAAATATACAGAAATGCAGGGGGGGATAGGGGGATAGATTGCTGCCCCTTACGCCTGGAACGCTCTTCCAGAACATTTAAGAACTACAAGTTCAACCGCAGCTTTTAAAGCTCAACTAAAAACTTTTCTTTTTCCTAAAGCTTTTAAAACTTGATGTTGTGCAGACTTCTACTGTTACTTTCTACTGTTAGTTTTTCCCTACCCTGTGCCTGCTTACCCTACCCTGTACCTGTTTGCATTCTCTTCCCCTCCTTATTGTTTTACTATGATTTTATTAGATTGTAAGCCTATGCGGCAGGGTCTTGCTATTTACTGTTTTACTCTGTACAGCACCATGTACATTGATGGTGCTATATAAATAAATAAATAAATAATAATAATAATAATAATAATAAGGTACTGTGTCGAAAATGTGCTCCTGCACATCGATAGGTTTGTGTTAAAAAAAAATACAGTTGGTGCCAAAACACGCCGACAGCCAATAAAAAACTGTCCTGAAAATGGCGCCCCCTCTCCTGCACACGTCCAAAACTGAGCAGGAAGCTCACACCAAACAGCAACAGTTTCAGGAAGCAGGGGGCACACCAGCTGCAGACTTCAGGATTGTAGCGAGAGACTGATAAAACCATGGCAAAAGCAGTCTGCGATATCCCTGGAAAACGGAGTGGTCATCCCTAGATCACTGTGGGAGTAGGTGAAAGTCATGTGGCGCAGGAGGGACGACCTTGATATTATTGTGTAATAAACAGCTGATGTAGATTAGGCCTTAGAATGGCTTTTAAACTCACTGTGATTAAACAGATTGAATATATACTGGAAAATGGTTCCAAGAATACAAAGACAGTTTCAGCCAGCTAGGTATACACTACTAAACGTGCAGCCTTAAATATCTGGTATTTGTCATCAACTTTATTACGGTCATCGATCAAACTTTACACATACAAAAGAGTAGGGAGAAATTATATGTAGATTTGAGAACTATGCAACAGAATCAATTCTGGAGAGTCCTTCTTCTCATAGCATTCGGAAAGAATTTAGCAAAAGCCTCGATTGTGTGTCTGTCCTTTGTGGCCCTGAAACAATGAAGGAGTGCATTAATTTATATTCTAGTGTCAAGCAATAATTTCTAATCTCATTATAAAAAGAGCAATGGAGTATTTGGTGTGGTATGATTTTCACAAACTATGATTCTTGGTTATCAACTCCCTCCTCCTTCCAAAACACATGGTCTTTATATAGGATAACACCTTTTTTCTGAATTTCTAGACATATTCCTCACCTTCCCCCTCATGCCTGAAAGTCTAGACAGTATGTTTTGTCCCTCTCTATTCATTAAGAGTTGTGTGGTAGGGAGCCACTTGTGAGGTGGGGCTTTACCTTAAACTGTTCTCCGGTCACTACAGGATGGGAATGAGAATTCCCTGATACTCAGCTATTAAAGGTAACAAAATCCTCTTTTTTTGCTAGGGATTGGCAACACTCCTGATGAAGGACATGCCAACAACACTCACATGAATACACAAAGCCACTGTACCATTTTTCTGCAGCTGTTGTCAGGGCCAGTTTGGACAATTAGCAGACTAAAGTGGTAAAGCTCCAGTCCGTGGGATGAGAACTGGGAGTGGTTGTGTTTTTAGACTGCTCTCTCATGAAAAATGTTTTATTTCTATTTTCAGAGAAGGGGGTTGCCAAGGGGAAGCATTAAAGAGAACAGCCAATATGGTGTAGTGGTTAGAGGATTGGATAGGATCTCAGCATATCTGGGTTCTAGTCCCCAGCTGGCCATGGAGCTCACTGGGTGACTTGAGTCAGTCACTTACTCTCAGCCTAACCTATCTCACAGAGTTGTACTGAAGATAAAATGGAGGAGAGCAGGATTATGTAAACCACTTTGGGTTCTTTAGAAGAAAGGTGAGATATAAATTTAACAAACAAAAATAAATAAAATAGGGCTCACTCCCTACTTACAGCCTGAAGTGATGCAATTCAGGAAAGCAGTTTACCAATTGGTTCTCCTGGTCATATAAACTGGTTTTTGGAAAGTCTGTTAGAATGATCACACAGTTTCTTGAATCGTAATTTCATCAGCATGTGTATAGATTTTGAAACATGGTTAATGTATTTATTTAATACATTAAATAAATGTATTATGAGAGATGTAGTTTTATGCAGTTTTATGAGGGATGTATTCAGGGCATTGACTGGTGCAATAGTTTCTAAGTTCATCATTAAAGTTTACTTTTTTTCCAGGTCCTCAAGAAGCCTATCAAATACGCCTCGAAGTCTCTAAGAAGAAATGTGACTTGAGCACACATTGGGCCTGTTCAGAAGACACCTTAAAACCTGCTGGTTAAGGCTTTTGGTTATGCAGCATGGTTTAAGGTATCTTGTGTGCTGCGTTTTGCTAAACCCTGCTCACTCACTAATCGTAGTCAGACCATCTGCAGCAGGGTTAGCGAATCTAACCATGGCTTAAAGTGTTGTGTGTGACAGCATGGCTTGTGGTTAGTGCTAACCCCAGAAAGCCACAGTTTCGCTAACCAGAGCCTGAAGTGTCATCTGAACAGGCCCACTGAGTCAAATTAAAATCTCGTGTGTTTAAAATTCTCAGATATCTCTTTCCCTTGATGTGATGCCCCTAAAGGAATGGCATGGCTCTGTTTTTGGGTAGTGGGGAAGATGTCATTCAGGGCCTTCTTGCACTAGTCTTGTGGCATGCCTTGATTTAAACATGTTCTTGCTGCAATCCTTGAGTTTTCTCCCTTGGTGATGATGCCAGTTCTTCTCCACTCTCCAAAGCTCTCTGTAAATTCACCACATACAGAAGCCCTTCACGTGTTTCAACTTCAAAGCTTCTCATGAATAAAAGGAAATCACCAATACAGCCTTGGAACAGCATATGTTAAAAGAAAGGAATGAGTTCCTTCCTCTACTAAGGAGAATCACTGTAGGCCACTAACGTAAAAGACAAAGAAGCTAATACCTGTCTAATAAACTTGTACAAAAATGTACTTTTTAAGATCCATGTAATGAAGGTCTGCACATGGCGAACTGTCAAAAAGAGATGCTGCTTAATGGGCCAATTCAGTAGAAGGTAGTTGCATATGTTCAGAATTCCCATAATCTTTTATTTCAGGACTTTTTTGGGGGGGAAATGACACATCTTAATACATTGTGCAGCATACCTCTATTCAATATTCCAGTTTTAAATTATTTAAATTTTCTAACCTGCTTATGGATCTCCAGACATCTTACAATAGATTATAACACACACCCACACCCACACCCCACACATACACAACCCAGCAGCCTGTAATCCCCTGGCCAATGACTAGGCTGTTATTGCCTCCTTCTCTGCTATCCCAGGGCAACTGGGAAACCAGCTCCCTGCATCTTCTCTCTCTTCAACTGATGGAGGACCCAGGCTGGTCTCCCTCTTGCCATGATGTTCTGTCTGGGCAGCAGTGATGCAACCTCCCAGTGGCCTATATTTCACTGCCTTAATGGCAGAGACCAGAGCGTGCTCCCCTTCACCTCTGCAATCCCATGGCAACTTTCCATTGCAGTTTAAAAAATAATAATCTTTTTTCTAGTACCAAATGTTAACCATGATGCTTCCCATTTCCAAAATACTTTTCTAGGCCTAGACTTACCAATAGACACCAGCTGCCATATGCCAATTCAGCAATGCATAGCATCCATAAATGTCACTTAACTTTCCAATTAAACCAGATTTATGGTTATTTTGCATTGTCGAAAGAGTAGAAAACAGCTGGAGCATGCTAGATATTCTGGCATGTCACATTTACATGGTACTACTGCCAGGATGTCTCTTGTTAGTCACCTTTGTGCTGCTGCATTTGTTACTGTGTTCTGGTTACCTCTATAATCTCTCTGTGCTGTGTTCAGTTCAGTGCTGAGTGCAGTTAACTTTGTAAATTTCCTACTGTACATATTTGCAAGGCAAACTAGACTGATATAGCCCTCTGTTTTCTCTTTGTGCAGTGATTTGTCTTGGTTTTGCCATGAAGAAACGTGATGTAATAACTAGGACACAAAATACTGAAGCTTTTAAAGATTACTCACTGCCCTTAATGATCTTAAGTTATAGGAAGGTAGATTTCAGTTGAACATTAGAAGTAACGTCTTACTGATAAGAGCAGTTCAGCAGTGGAACCAATTACCTCAGGGAGTGGTAGGCTCTACCTTGCTGGAACTGCCATCTGTTAACAATGTTCTAGCTCTGGATTTCCTGGTATAAATTAGAAGGCTGAATATAGCTTTAAAATTCTTGTTATGTTACCTAGGTCTATTTTAAGTTAGCATTTGTAGGTTTCATATCCAAATTTGCAAAATCCCAAATACTCCTGTTGGGTGGATAGGATAGTGCAATTTGCCACTCCCTCCACTCTGCCGCCTGAGGTGGGGGATTCACCCCACCTCATTAGAGGGCTGGCCCTGCAACTAATTTTTCCTGTTTTGAAACAGAAAATAGTGGGCTGCATGTGGTGGTACACATTGTAAAAACCAGTTAATATCTGATGTTCTGGTTGTTAACTTTAAAGTATAACCAATGAAATAGGAGGTTCCTCTCCCCACCCCTGCAAAGAGTTCCAGAGGAGAGATTTTTCTAATGCCCACAGGAGGGGAGAAAATAGCTACGCCCCTGCTTCCCACCTGTGTCAATTGATAATGACCCAATTCCCCAAGTGATGCTATTTGTAGTTATAAAGACCTGCATGTTAAAATATAAAAATATCATAGCTAGTTTGGCCTTGAGACTGTGGCTTGCCTAAGGCCACGTAGTAAATTTGTTGCTGAGTTAAGTGTTGAATGGGAGACTTACCACTCTCACTGCTCAGGCAATAAGACGTTTCTCTGCTTCATATGCTGAAAACCTTTGGTCTACTTATAGTGCTTCTGTGGACTCATGAGATAATACAAAATGACTTCCTGCATGATTCAGTTGTATGCAGATTTTGAAGACTGGTTACATTCACAAAGCATATTATATGGTATATCATAAAATGGTTATCATGTGGCTATAATTAATAAAATTAATGCTGGCATTCTCAGTTAGATGCTAGAGTAAACAGTTCGCTGTACTAGAATTCAGAGTTTGAGAATGTGATTGGGCGGTTGTATGACTACTTTGTGGGAAAGGAGGAGATTTGAAAAATTATGTTTGTTTTGGATTTAATTTGTATGGTAAGTTAAGTATGAGATTTATGGTGTGCAGAATGTTTTATTTACTCTTCCAAAGATTATGGTTACATACAACATCTGAATTTGATATTTTGAAACCACACTCAGGAAATATAGCACAACAGAATACAAATCATCCCCCTTAATTGCATCTTATATTGGCTTATTTGTTAGTTCTATAATTAAGACATTAGAGTATTTATTACTCTATCACTGGTTGATATTACACCTCCTAATCTCTCCCATGCACAACTCATAGGACTGTGAACATGGGAGGGGATTTCCATAGAGCGTTATTGCATCCTTCATACATCTAGCCCTTCTGCTGCTCCTCACAGTACAATGAATGGATCTAGATGCCTGGATCCACTTACATCCTCCCTGCATATCAAGCACACAGGATAATTCTGCTCCGAATTAGAAACATTCTGCTAATTTTAAATCAGCCTAGATATTTTCTGGAGTCACTTTGCCTATGCTTCCTCAATTTAGCCTTTAATGATAGTGAACTATGTTACATTCTCATCTGTTTGATTGCATTCCATGGGAGAATGTACAGTTTTAATCTAAACATTTTTTTAAAAAAACAAAATGTGCATGAGCAAAGGTTACACACACACACACACACACCAGTGGGGATTGTCAAAATTTCCTCTGCAGTAGCAACTTCCATCTGTGGTACAATAAACACCATAAGAAAAACTCATATTTTTAAAAGTGACTTTAAAAAAAATCTTTAAAAATATAATAATAGAAATGATCATGTTTACACATCTATGTTCTAACGCATAAAAATATCTTTCAATTGAAGGCTAAGTCATTGATTAAAAAAACTTGTAAATTTACAAATGGATTTGTAAAGCAAACTATACCCATCCAACTTCACGGTAACCTAACTGTGAAACATACATGTTTCTCTAATTGAGTGTGGAAATATTATGCTAGCTACAGTTAACATATGTCTAATTAACTTTTAAAAATTCATCATACATTGGCTGTATGATCAGGATGTACCAGCTAGAGGTGATGGGAAGAAAAGGAAACTCTTCATCTTGCTGTGTGAGAGTAGTGCATACACTTGTACAGGCATTTGTGTAGGTGTTGTGATGGTTCAGTACGTGTTTCCTGTAAAGTATGCAAGTGTGCATTTGTAAATGTACAGTAAAACCTGTCTTAACTGATGACCCAAGGGCCTAGTTGTTGTAGTCTTTTTAATTAAAGGTCAAACAAAATTATGCTGGAAACCTTAGGGAAACTTTAAAGTGATTTCTTAAGACAGGGGCTGCCTATTAGATTTTGTTCACTGTATAAATCTGAGTACTCTGTCTGTGAATCCCGCCCTGCAAAGAGTGTGATTCCTCATTCATTTTTATTGTTCGACTGGAAATGGCAGAACATCTGTGGGCTGTTGAGGTTTGAGCCATAATACCAATTGAAGCATGTTTTCATGTAACGAGTAATGAGGATATAATTAGACTGGGTTAAAAAAAAAAGTTTAACTTCGCTTTTCCATTAGAAATGTTGCTTTGCTCTAGATGAAGCCTTTCACAAAACTGTTTTGACATGTTTAAATTGTTTTGTTGTTGAAAAGTCTCAAAATGAGAAGATGGTTGACATCTTGGAATGTCGACACTCCAAATTCATAGTAACAGTTCGCTTTTGGGAATTGCTGACTAGGGATGGGGGTACAAGGCATGAGACCAAGGAAGAAATTTTGCAAGGGAATCTTTCTGATACATGACAGATTCCTAAATGTTTCCAGCATTTGCAAATATGCTTCATGGTACAGAAAATGAACAAAACTTGGGGTCATTATCAATATTGCTGATTGCCAGAGGAGAAAAATGTGGTTAATGTGTAGGAACATAACAACCATAATTCTTTCCTAAACATTTTGAATGTATGTATGTGTTGGGTATTGATCTGGGTAATGCCTGTCTTAAGTTTACACTCTTAACTCTCGGGACAAGTCCTTACTCAGAGTTTTTCAACAGTGATTTGCACAAGCTCATATGTTTTAACCCTAGCTTCTAGTTTCAGGCTTGTGTGTACGGCCTGTTGATTACTCCCAGCTCCTCTTAGGAGTGAATTGTGAGGGTACAGTACATATAAATGTATTTTGGCTTGTGGTGCGCTTTTAGGAACTGTCAAAAGCCAAGCATCTGTGCACATCCTTTCTCACCTCTGTATACATAGCTGCACCACATAACAAGTTTTTAAAACAGCACATAATGGCAAATGATGCATTAGGGCAACCGTATGAATATGCAAAAAAGATCAAGGAGCCAATTCTGATCAAATGATTACCTTCAGAATACTTTTATCCTTAACCCATTCCACTGTTACTTTGCCATATGTGTGCTCCCATGGGATCACAGTGAGGTCTGGAGTTCCAAATATTATGTAGGAATTGGCCCATTGCGTGAACATTTCCAGCCACTGTGACCTCTTCATTTGTGAATGCCTGAATGGGATGATCTCATATTAAATCAATTTATGAGAACAGGTTGCCCAAGATTCCTGTCCATCTTTCATCAAAGACATATGTGTTAATATGTGTGAGGTTTTTCATAGCTGAAGTCATCTTCAGAATTTTTCTTTGCTGTTTTGTTGTGGTTGTTTTTAATTTTCTTGCCTGAGTACTGTATGGTCTGATGGCAAGAAGTAAAGAAGTTTAAAATGCTTCTTATTCACAAATTTGGGTAATTTAATATAATAATGTGTGGAATGTAATGTCTTGGGGTGTGAAGTTCCTTCTCTTTCTTTTTATAGAGGGCTTTCACTCTTATAGGCAGCCTGGAAATATTGTAAATAATCCCCCACAGAAGTTGCTGAGAGCTTTTACAGCATTCAGATGCAAAAGAAAGACAGCAGGACCTGGGCCGTGATATAAACCCAGTTATCTAGATACAAGTCCTGTTGAAATCATGGGATTTGTGCTTTGGATTGGGGTGCTGGTGGTATTTTAGACCAATTTATGGGATTGTATGCCATATTAATCAGTGATTCCTTGTGGATGGAAATCCGTTGTCGCTGTTCCTGCTGTCAGCAGCGAAAACCCCAATTCACATTCTTTTAGGAATAAATCTTTCATTGTGTTTTGTTTTGTTTATTCACAGCAAAGTTTTTTGCTCCTTGATGGCATGACACATATTGTCCTTTTCTGCTGTCAGCAATTAAGAGAAGGCCTCGGCAGATTAAAAAAAAAAAGCCTTGTGACATAGAGAACATTCGCCTGAAATGTTCCCATGTGAGCCACGATCTTGGCTAAACTCTGAAAGGGAGGAGGGAGAGTGAATAAGGCTTTTGTTGAAGAGTGACAGGCAGGCAGCGCTGGCGAAGTTTAACTTAAATCCTTTCGTTGATATTGGAAAGTCATAAGCCTGCAGATGACATTGCCACATTCAACGCACTGTGTGATCTGGGACTTTGTTGCTTGTATCACTGTGTGGGTATGTGTACAGTGTAAACATTTTATGAACTGCAGTTTCTGATCCATCGGTCTGTCTGGGCAAGAATGTCCCTTGATACTAAAAAGAACAGCAATCAGGACAGAATTGGTCAATGCGGCATGTCTAATGGTGGGAAGATATTTGAAGGACTCACTATAGACACAATAGACTCTCTAAATAGCCTCTTTGCACCCTGAGTCTTATTGCAAACAGGTTCATTAAGGAGAGACATTCTGACACACAGCATCACAGTAATGAAAGTAGCTCTGTTTTTCTAATATTGTATCTTGCCACTTCAGTTATGCTGCCGGTACAAGATTTCCCTTGTGTTGCTGTATATTTCTCCAGAAAAAGAATCAGTCTTCATAGAATATACAATTATTTTGTACGGGAATATATAACTCACACCTAAGATACAGCCTTTTCCTGTTTATGTGCACTAGTGCAAAAATAATTGGCAAGCCCATCTTCCAGACTAAAATACCAAAAATAAAAAATAAAGCCCCCACCTTCTATTGGAAGGATTTGAAACAAAGTGGAAAATAACAGAGAAAAATAAATGCTGTTATAGTAAAATCCTCTGACAACCTGTAGCAATGTACAATATTCTAAATAAAATGTTTTTTCACCTTCAGTAGCCTAGTCAACATTATAGGTTATCAGATCATGAATCGTCAGGTTGGTAACGTTCTCTGTAGCTGGGACCCAACCTTCCCTATTTGGGAATAGAAGGTGCTTCCGTTCACAGGGAAGGGTTGCTGGTTTTTCTTTCCAACTTCAACACTTTGTGCCACATTAAATTCCACTTTGGGTGGCCCTCTGACCTCCAAAAGCTGGCCACAGTGAAGACATTGGATGTAGTGAATGCCTTGCATGAGTAAGTTACTAGCCAAATCATCGTAATAGCTACTAGCCGAATCATCATTATCAGCTCATCCAGTCTGTCCACTCACTAATATCATTAGTGCTCATTTATATTCCAAAATTGAGGGGAATAAATACCCCAACTTTGAAAAGCTTCCCTGTTTGGTTGCCTGGAGACAATTCTTGCTCTCTATGTCACCTAGATGAATTTATGAGCCTGACTTATTAGCATGGCCAAGAGAAGGCCGGTAGACAGTTCTTTATGGTTTCTGTACAATCCCATATAGGGTATCTGCATGCAGTGACAGCTTTGCCCTCACATGAGATCATTTTTGCTTTCTGAAGAGCAGCCCCTCACTTCCCGCAACCTTATTCTGTATTCTGTGTCTTGCAATATGGTCTTTAATTGCTAGTAGGCTGGTTTCAGTAGCATCACAGATACCAACTCTGGCTGTAGAGAACGTTGGCTTTTACCCAATGTCATGTGAGCTAAAGTCTGCTTGTGCAAAAGGACTTCCCCATTCTCTTCTCCCCATTGCAGCCCCCCAAATCTGCTGCAACAACAACACAAATTTATTTGTGTAGCAAAAGCCGTTACAAAGAAACAGGACACATAGAAACAAAAGTAAAATACACATTAGTTTAAACTAATGTTAAAACCCAACTGTAATGGCTTACTCATCAATACAGATCAGCTTATCGCAAATTTCTCTCCTTAAAATTGCTGCACTGAAGGCAAACTGGCCCACCTTTTCGGAAACCTGGTGCAGTCTGTCCCCCAGTAAGAAGTTAATCAATACCCATCAGAACTGCCTAATAGCAGATTTAAGTCCCTGAACAAATCTGATCTTAAATCTTCATAAATTGGATAATAAATCAAAACCTGCTGCAGAGGATCCCCAAAACCCTTTGGAGCAGATTTGGGGTGGGGGCATGCAGGAGCTGCAGCGGGGAATGGAAATCCGTTCTGCCACTGGACTCTCTTCCATTGGTGGAATGATATCATTGAATGCAACACTCAGTAATATTTTTCATCCACAATAAGAAGGGCTAAACTAGTTTGAACTTGCATACAGTTTAGAGCTCCATAGAATGGGTCAAGACCAGTAGCACTGACCATGCAAAGGTTCCCAAAAAGCATTACCCAAAAGATATAGTACACTGAAAGGTCTATTTCAGATGACTCAATTTTGTTTCCACACAATGTTCTCTGCCACATTCGTTTGGAAGATGTGTCAGATGAATTAGGATGTCTGCAGACATAGGCACCATTTCCTAACACCAGTTCCCATGTAGAGGTCTAGTTCATAGCAGACATCCTCTGTAAGGATGCTTTATATGGGGACAAAATTAACTATGTGAATGGGCCTGAAAACTCACCTTTATTCTCACAAGAACTTCCCCAGTTCCAAGTAGCAACACATAATTAATGTCACTGAACAGTAACAAATGCATTAAATTATTATTATTATTTCATTTTTACATTGTTCAGTAGTCAAAACTCTCTGGGCAGTTCACAAAAATTAAACCCTAATATACAATACGAAAAAGAACATAATAGAAAATCTTAACATATATAAAACAATTTAAAATAGTTAAAATAGTTAAAATAGCTAAGGGAAGCGGGAAACCACCAACAGAAGGAACTATGAGTTTTTGGAAACAGGATTGAGATCCCGAGGTGGGGGGAGCACTTTTATGTTGAGTATGAATATGCTTAATAGAGTAAGCTTGAATATATGATATAAATGCTATTTTATGTTTATGTATTATGTTTCTTTTTTTTTGTTAATTGTGTTGTAAAAGTTAATAAAAATATTAATAAATAAATAAATAAAATAGTTAAAAATAATTAACAGTAAAAGATAAGGACCAGATAAGATCATTGACATTTACAGTCTTGGTCTATGGCACATTTTTGACACAAGTCTTATTCATGAGACCTCGATAACACGGAATAATGTGTGGATGGTGTGTGTGTGTGTGTGTGTGTGTGTACGATTTACTAATTTGCTTTTATGGAGAACCATTTAACTATTCAGATGAAATGACTAACCTGGGCATGATCTCCCATATAGTTTCACCTGATTATCATTTCTTTGGTTTCCCCATGCTTCAATACAAAGCCCAAAAAAGGCTAATATTTTAAGAGAAGTGGTTACTGGGATTGTAACGATGGCTATAGTTGCTTGACACCTGCTGTGTGGTAACATTCACCTTACCACAGGAAGATGTAGACAACCATGGTTCCCATGAGTAGTTTGGTCATCTGCATTGGCTCTTGGTTCTGAACCAGGCAGCACATAGAACAGAATGCATTGGGTATGTGTGTGTGTAAATAATATAGATATCATATCTGCTCAGAGAGAAGCCAGGGATGGTTATGTTTGGCACAACAATCCTTTCCTTCCTTCCCATTATAGAACTCACTGACAGTAGCTGCCTCTGCAGACAAGATGGGAGATCATGCTAGCCCCAGGTGCTCCACACCTTGTCTGCATCAGAACTGATCAAGCATTGCTGTCTCTTAATTCTTCAAACACTACTGTTTTGTTCTGAGAAATTTCAAAAGCAATTGTTTTCTATTTTGCAAAATGATAACTTTTTTTTTCCTGGGCAGCCATTTCTTACACCTGTCATGTTCTGAAGGCAGGTGAAAATGAAGGATTGAGGGGAGGGAAATTGTTTGTAGGTGGCTGCAATAGATTAAAGTACAGCAAGTGTGATCAAGAGCACAGAAACGCCTTGTGGCATTTGGTAGGGTTTAACAGAAGTTCCTCTCTTTTTGTCTGAGGTCATCTAATTGCAGTGTTGGTGGTAACCTCAGAATGCTATTTCCTCCCATTTATTTACTTTTGCCTCGGCTCATGGATTGATGGTTTCATAGATTTTAAAGTGAGAAATAACCATTGAATTCACTGCGGTGGATGCTTCACAGGGCCAAGCGTGATGCTCAATGGCAAACCCAGCTCTGGAAGCTCCGGGTGATGTGAAACAGGACCAAAACAGCAGGTGGGAGGGAGGGGTTGCTTAACCTCCCCCCCCACTTTGAACCATTTCCCCCTCCAGCCACATTCCTCTGCAACATGGCAAATAATGTTTTCCTCAGCTGATGGAGAAACAGTTGGAGGGAAGGAGATTAATGGGGGAAACAATTGGGGGGGGCGCAGAGGGAAAGGTTTAAGCATCCCACCTACATCTGCTGCTTCTCTGCTGTAAATCTCACCTTTCTTCTGCCCCATTGCATGTGTTTGGTAATGAGTCCATAGAAGATGTTTTTAAGAAGCCCACCTTTTCTTGAAGACCACAGAGCTCCTCTCAAAAGTATTTTAGAAACAGTGCCACATTGTTCTTATTAAATCTGTGTGTGTCTTTTATAGACTTCATTGCATTCATTTTTGGTGGCGTCACCTTCCTCTGTAAGCTTTGTGGCTTCTAAGAATTGGTATGGCTGAGTTACGCATTTCTCGAGGCTCACTTTCTTCATCATGGTATTGATTCTGGAGGAACTCTTTGCAGCTACTGCCATATGGGCCTTTTCCCAACGGAAATATAGATTGTGATAGATAATAGGAAGTACCACACATTTGTTACTTGCCTTTTAGTTTTTGTTACTTTGAACTCTTCATAAAGCAGGTCTGCAGAGGCCAATTTTTCATGTGATTTGTTCCTCTAAATACTGCAAGCAGCTTGTGTGGCCTATACCAAATCCTATGTCTCATCCAGATTAACTTTTCTCTTCTGAGTGGACTGTTTCCATTCTGGCTGAACCCAAGAGAGAGGGCAGTCCTTTTCTGTTTATTTTATTTATTTATTTATTACATTTCTATACCGCCCAATAGCTGAAGCTCTCTGGGCGGTTTCTGTCCATGACCTAGTTCTCACTGATGTGGTAAACCTGAGCTATACAATTTGTATCCAAGCCTTTTTCCCTTCAAGAAAATTGGAGACGGTGCACTTGTGTATCTACCCCCCATTTTACCCAGATGTACCTATATGTATTGAGAAATGCAGAAGCAATCCAACCATGAAGAACATACTCTTTGGGTACGGTCTTTCTATACTCAAGGTTAGCTCTGTGGGTCTGTAATTCTCAAATTAATATAGCAATGGACAATTATATAGCAATCGTCATGCAGGGACTAAACCATATCATTACAGCAGATAAATCAAATTGCTGTACTTTTAAAACAAACATTTGAAATAAATATAATTGACAGACACTTTAAAATATTTAGGCTCACCCAGCAGGGGTCTTGCATAGTGGCAGACATAGCCAGTGTGGTGTAATGGTTAAAAGTGTCAGGCTAGATTCAAATCTACCCTCTTCCATGCATCTCCTGGGTCTCTCAACCTTAGCTACCTCAAACTGGTGTTGTGAGAATAGCTGGAGCGGGGGTGGGGGAGAGCCATGTATGATCTCCTTGAAGGGAGGATGGGATATAAATTTAATAAAAATAATAAGAAATAAGGGTGTGAGCTCAGCTGTGAATTGTGATCTCATTAGGTGACCTAGGCAAGCCACTATTCTCCTCCATCTGCAATATATTGTTTGTTTGTAGGCTTCTCCATAACAATATATATATATATATATATATATATATATATGTGGTTCACAAAATCAAAGAACAAATCGAAAGTATACAATAGCACCATAAAATAAAATACCATAATATCCAGCATTAAAATAACATCAGATAGGATCAGAAACAATCCAAGAAAACAGAATAAAAATCAGCAAAGCGAAAACCAAAAATGGCTACGGAATGATTTTAAAGTCCTTGGAACTTAATGGGACTTACTTCTGAGTAGACATGTATAGGATTACACTGCATGGCTCTAAGCTACTTTTTTATACCAGCTCTCATATACAACCCTTAAAAATAATGTCATAAATTAAAGTAAAAAAGAAATATGAAGAACTGTGAGCTTTTGGGGAATACACAACATATCTTGTTGTTGTTGTTGTTGTTGTTTTCCAGTTCTGTGAAGGAGTTGTGCAGTCTCTCTGAGGTGTTCCTCTTCTCCCTGTGTTGTCTTAAGTATTCCAATTCTGCCTTCTGGTTTGATAACACCTTATGCTGTGTGCCTACTGGAGGAGCACAAGACCTGTCCGGTTATCTTTTGTTAGTTACCATTTTAGTTTGTGAAATGTGCTTAGGCTCCCTGGCAGGTGCAGGAGCTTTCCTTTCTCATTTCTTCAGAAGGGGTAGTTAAGCAAAGTTGAAAGAAATTAACCTCAATTAAAGGAAATATTGATTGATTGTTACAGAGATAAATATGATGTATTGCCCAGGAAAATAATAAACACATTAAAATAACATTAAAGTTGTGACAAAACATGCTTGAAGACTGAAAATTTATAGGAGAGGGGGAAATGTAAAATAATTTAAATCATTTCTTAAAAAATACAACCCTAGCGGTAGCAGAGTGTGGTATGGAGTTAGTTAAAATGTAGTGTCAAGATATTAGGATTTTATCCCTTGGGCATGTTTTGATATTGATGTATAGTGTTTGAGCTACTCAGCATTCATTAAGGAAGTTGAGGTGAAAAAATCCGTTCTTCAGCTGTGAATTCATCTTACTTTCCTTTGATCCATCACTTTACATGTAGCTTCCTTCAAAGACGTTAGGAATAATCTACAGGGAAAGTCCAATTCAGTAGAACAGGAGTTACACAAGAGCAAAGATGAACTCTTGTGTAGGATACATGGTAGAGGTTTCTGGTGGATTATGAATAGTGGTAAAAGTATCTTCTGAACTCAAATATGCAGGCAATAGTTACCAAAATAGGAAAATAGCTTTATGAAGTGTGAATAAATGCCATGTAGTCACAGTGAGCACATATTGATGACTTGTTTATGGATATAATAGGACTGCTGTTTTTAGCTCAACCTAAAAGGGAAATGTTCTAGGCTTCTGTTAAGGTTGGATAAGTTGGATTCTAGTGATTGTCTGGGAAATTGGTTTATCTTCACTTTTTAAACTCTTTAGTCCTGTTATCGTCTAATGAAATCTTGTAAGAAACATCTGTGCATGATGGGAATTGTAGTTTTGTGATGAGTAGTGAGTAATAATGAAGCTCAATATTAAGGAGGACACCAAAGCAGTTTTGTTAGACATCTGAAATGTTGGGAAATCGTATGAATATTTAATCTTTTTTTATTTCGAAAGATGCATGTTCATCTTTAGATATATATTTTTTACTGCAGTCCTAATTTAGCCAGTTCATTCAGGCCTCTTCACACACTCGCACACCTACTAATGGTAGGGATCTTCCCAAGAGTATTTGTAAAACTTCAGATAGTGTCGTCCCCCCCAGATTTTGTCCCTAAATTATTATTATTATTATTATTATTATTATTATTATTATTTATTTATTTATATAGCACCATCAATGTACATGGTGCTGTACAGAGTAAAACAGTAAATAGCAAGACCCTGCCGCATAGGCTTACATTCTAATAAAATCATAGTAAAGCAATAAGGAGGAGAAGAGAATGCAAACAGGCACTGGGTAGGGTAAACAGGCACAGGGTAGGGTAAACTAACAGTATAGAGTCCAAACAACATCAGGTTTTAAAAGCTTTAGGAAAAAGAAAAGTTTTCAGCTGAGCTTTAAAAGCTGCGATTGAACTTGTGGATCTCAGATGTTCTGGAAGAGCGTTCCAGGCGTAAGGGGCAGCAGAAGAAAATGGACGAAGCCGAGCAAGGGAAGTAGAGACCCTTGGGCAGGTGAGAAACATGGCTTCAGAGGAACGAAGAGCACGAGCGGGGCAATAGTGTGAGATGAGAGAGGAGAGATAGGAAGGAGCTAGACCGTGAAAAGCTTTGAAGGTCAACAGAAGAAGTTTATATTGGATTCTGAAGTGAATTGGAAGCCAATGAAGAGATTTCAGAAGTGGAGTAACATGATCAGAGCGGCGAGCCAAGAAGATGATCTTAGCGGCAGAGTGGTGGACCGAGACCAACAGACTGATGTGAGAAGAAGGAAGGCCAGTGAGAAGAAGGTTGCAGTAGTCCAACCGAGAAATAACCAGTGCATGAACAAGCGTCTTGGCAGAAGAGACAGACAGAAATGATCGAATCCTGGCAATATTATACAGGAAAAAACGACAGGATTTACAGCCTCAATATGAGGAATAAAGGAGAGCGAGGAATCAAATATATAGCCAAGACTACGAGCTTCCTTGACCGGAGTAAGCGTAACATCATTGACAGTAAGAGAGAATGAGAGATGAGGGGAAGGTTTAGGAGGAAAAACAAGCAATTCAGTCTTTGCCATATTAAGTTTCAAACGACGATGAAGCAGCCAAGCTGAGATATCTGAAAGACATGCCGAGATACGCTCGTGAACATCAGGAGAAAGTTCCGGAGATGAGAGATATAATTGTGTATCATCGGCATACAGATGATATTGGAGGCCGTGAGATTGAATAAGCTTACCCAAGGGCAACATGTATAAGGAAAACAACAACGGGCCAAGCACCGAGCCTTGCGGGACCCCTACTGAAAGGGGAAAAGAGGAAGACGAGCTGCCATTAGCCAACACGCTGAAAGAGCGACCCGCTAGATAGGAGGCAAACCAGTTATAGACAGAGCCCCAAAGTCCAAGGTCATGAAGGGAATCTAAGAGAAGATCATGATCAACCGTGTCAAAGGCTGCAGTTAGATCAAGGAGAATAAGAACGGAATAAAGGCCTTTAGACTTGGCAGTAAGAAGATCATTGGTGATTTTAGTAAGGGCTGTTTCAGTGGAATGCAAAGGACGGAATCCAGATTGAAAAGGATCCAGAGCAGAGTTACTAGACAGAAAGTCAAGACAACGAGAGTAGACCACACGCTCCAGGATCTTTGAAACAAAAGGCAACAAAGAGACAGGTCGGTAGTTAGACAGAGATAGCCTATCAAGAGTAGGTTTCTTGAGAATGGGAGAGACTGTAGCATGTTTAAAAGCAGAAGGAAATGAACCAGAGGACAGAGAAAAATTAATAATATGAAGCAAGGAAGGGAGGATAGCGGAAATAAGATTTATAAAGATGCGAGAAGGGATCGGATCACGAGAGCAAGTAGAAGGCTTCGAAGAGCGCAGTATTGTAGACAGTTCATCAGCTGAGACCGAAGGAAACGCAGAGAAATTTGCAGGAGGAACTGACAGATGAGGAACAGGAACTGGAAGAGGAGCAGAGCTGGCCAGATCAGAGCGAATAGTTTGGATTTTAGCATTGAAAAAAGAGGCAAAGTTATTAGCAGACAGAGAGGCGGGGAGAGATGGTGGATTAGGCTTCAGAAGAGAATTGAAGGACGCAAAGAGTCGCTGAGGATGCCTAGCATTTGACTGGATCAACGTTGAGTAGTACTGCTGTTTGGCCAGTGAAATGGCAGAAGAGAAAGAGGAGAGTACAAATTTGTAATGGACAAAGTCCGCCCAGTCCCTGGTCTTACGCCAAAGGCGTTCAGCTGCCCGGGAACAATAGCGAAGGTAGCAGAGGAAAGAGGTGAGCCACGGTTGGGGTTGAGAAGGGCGAACTATCCGAGTTGTAGATGGAGCAAGATTATCAAGAGTTGAAGATAAGGAGGAATTAAAGGAGGAAACAGCTGAGTCCAAGGAGACAGCTGAAAAGACAGAAGGAAGAGAGGAGGCTAGAGACTGTGAAAAAGCCTCATAGTTGATAGATTGCAAGTCACGACAAGAGGGACGTGAAGGAGGAGGATTGTGAGTAATATTGAAAGAAACTAGATGATGATCTGACAAAGGAAAGTCAGCAGTAGAAAAGTCCAAAACAGAGCAATTCCGAGTGAGAACAAGATCCAGACAGTGCCCAAGGGAATGTGTGGGTCCATCAGACCAAAGCTTAAGATCATAGGAGGAAGATAAGGAGTGAAATCGTAGAGCTGCAGAGGGTCATCCACATGGATATTGAAGTCACCCAAGATAAGAGTAGGACAGTTATCAGAGAGGAAAAAGGACAGCCACAAATCAAAATCAGAGAGAAATTTTGAGGATGAGCCTGGGGGGCGGTACAAAACTGCAATCCGCAGTCGCAGTGGAGCGAAGAGTCTCACCACATGTGCCTCAAAGGAGGAGAAACAATGTGATGGTGGAATGGAGAGAGGCTGGAACTGGCACAAACTAGATAATAAAAGACCCACACCACCACCCCGACCCTCTGGGCGACTCAAGTGAGAGAAAGAGAGTCCTCCAAGAGAGAGGGCAGCCGAGATGGCGGTATCATGGGCCGGAAGCCAGGTTTCAGTAAGAGCAAGGAGGTGAAGAGATCTAGAGATAAACAAGTCCTGAATGACAGGGGCCTTAGAAGCAACAGAGCGACAGTTCCATAAGGAACACGAAAAAGGCAGCTGAGAAGAGGGGAGACACCGAATAGGAACTAAGTTGGGAGAGATGAAATTGGAACGAGCCATAAGGAACAGATATGAGGGGAAAGGAATTAAGAGAAGAAATGAGGAGAGCGATAGCAAGTAGGCAGAGAAGTAAAACAAGCGCAGGACAGGATTAACCAGAACTAGCCCGGCCAAGACCAGTAGTAAATGTTCCCTACAACTTACCAGGCAATCCTATGCATCTCTACTCAGAAATAAATCCTGTTGTGTTCAATGGGACCTTGAGATTGCACTGTGTGTCTAGTGCAGATTACCACACACCTACTTCATATAGTCATCTTCTTGGGAAATGGTGGCTGCAGCAGCCCAAAAGATGGTAGAGACTTTTGCAGTTCACATCAAAGTTTAGGATGCCTCATTCCCCAGTAAATGAAAGATATCAATATTTAGTCCAAACTATGGGATCTCCAATTTTTGTGAGAGATTTGGTGACCGGAGCTTGCTCCGACTTTTAACCTGTTCTTTTGCAAATATGCCTGCTGTATTTCATCTGTAGCAAGACTCTTGCGCCAAGGACTCAGTTCCTGACAATGCAATTACAAATGCTTTTAATCCTCCTCCTCTTCATAGCAAAGTAGGAAAGTGCTGATTCTATTGGAAAATCATGTTTTAAACATCTGGCAGGTGATGATTTATTTATTATTACATTTCTATCCCGCCCTTCCTCCAAGGATCTCATAGTGGCATACATGGCTCACCCTTTCATTTTATCCTAAGAACAACCCTGTGAGGTACTTTACATTGAAAGACAGGGACTGGCCCAAGGTCACCCAATGAGCATTGTGGCTGAGAGAAGACTAGCGTACTTACCTAAACATGTCGGTTTGCATTAGAGTTCTTCCTTGCCCTTCCTAGAAGCAATCTGAAAAGCTCATTTCCTATATTGAACCACAGTCTTTACACCACTGTCTATACAATTGTAGCTAGGAAAACTAGATCTCTTCTCACCTTTCCATGGCTGTCTTGTGTGACCAAGAGACAGCAAAAGGCTTGGAAGTCGACAAGGACAGAGAGCCTCATTTTTCTAGACTTTATATGCAGTTGTTTGCTCTGGCAGTAAAATGATGGGGCATAGTTAAATACAGAGTTGTTGGCACTCTGCTTTGAAGGCATTCTATCCCCGATGCTCAAGCTTCATGTTTGAGACCATAATATGAGCTACTCTTTTTCCAAAGGGAGAAACTTGAAAGATGCAAAATGTATACTGAAAAGTGTGCTTTTCAGGAGTTGATTTTTCTGATGTACTGAAGCATACTTCAATGGACAAACATGCTTGCACAAATCCTAGTGAATAATTCAATTATGAATATTATGGCATGGGAAAAGCATCTCCATGAAATGGATCTGATTTCTTCAGCCCAGTTGCAAGTTGCCCAGAAAGTAACTATATCTGTGTGTACTCACGCGTGTGCGCAAACTCACACACACAAACACACAGCTTCCATACATGAAAGGGCTCACACATTCAGGTCAATGGAAGGACAGCTCTGGTTGAGTAGCTCTCATTGCTTGTGCAGAAGTGTTCTTTCATTACACTGAAGTGTAAACTCCCCCCCACCCCAAATAAAGTGGGTTATTGAGCAGTTTAAAAACTGAATGGACAAATGAATGAATGAACTTCTTAGAGAGCAATCCTATGGTCCCTGGACAGTGTCTGGGGGGTGGGGGTATTGGATAGTTTGGATTGCTGGATCTGGGGTCAGAGACAGCACTTGGATCCAGAAGTCCGAGTTCTCACTCTACCCCTTCATAGCTGGTGCAGAGAGAACCGTGCCAGCTGCTTCTCCCAAGGTTGCAAACATGACCTAGGAAAGGAGGGGAAAGGGACTGGGTTGGATGGCTTACAAAGAATACTCCAGCCTCAACTGGGCTCCTTCCACAACACCAGCTAGATGGGTAAAAATACCCATCTAGCAAAAATGCAGAGTGGGAGGACTGCAGAGGCAAAGATCACCTCCGCACTCCTGCTCTGCATAGGATGAGGCTGACAATCATCCTGAATAGGATTTCAGACATTAAAATCTGAGTAGAATAAATGCATGAGGATGGGGACCATGCTAGCCCTGACCCATCCCTGTGCATTTCCACTGCCCTGTTCTCACAGATTGCGACTTCCTGAAGAGAAGAGCCTCCTATATCCGTGGACACTCTGTACACAATGTTGAACATTGGTTTTCGAGAGTTGCTCTTTAGAGATTGGGTGGGGCCCACAGTTTTTCTATTTATTTATTACATTTTTATACGGCCCAATAGCTGAAGCTTTCTGGGTGGTTCACAAAAAAATTGCTCCTCCTTCCACACATTCCATCTATGCTTGGGGGAAAGGTACAAATACTCTTTATGTGTAGTAGTTTATGGCCAACCTTTTTGGCGACTGTGCTGCAAAAAAAAAAGGCTGAAGTATGAGATAGTGTCAGTCTACAGTACACTTTCATCCCCATGTGCCTTGGTGCAGTTTGGCATCTAATGTAATAGGCCAGGGAAGAGGCAGCAGCATAGCAGGGAAGCAGTGCTGGCTCTCTACCATTGCTCAAAAACTCTGATGCCCAGGGCACAAAGGGATTTCTTGTTTTTGGATTAAAATGGGAGACTTCACTCAGGTATATATTTTCTGGATGAGCTCCAGGATAAGGAGCCAGTAGCATCTTTGCAATTGCATGATAGCCCAGTTAATACTGCCTCCTGATTTGTTACCCTTCCCTTTTCTTAATCAAAGTTCTGTCAATTGTAGGATGTGCCTTGTTGAGGAATTCCCATGCATTGTTATTCCCTCTTGGGATGATGTCACTGCCCATATATGGGCAGAGAAAAGGGAATAGTTTTATTGCTTCACGGGGTTTCCATCCTCTAATGGGCATGGGTGCACCAAATATGGTGGCTTAATTGTTCAAGACACCCTTCTGTCCCTTTCTGCATCAAACTAGTGTGGGTTAGTATATAGTTTGGAATCTCTGTTTAATGCCATAGCTATGCGTGCAGTTTTTAGGAGTGTTCCAGTTTCTAGAGTGGCACTAAGTTCCATAGTTAGGGCAACTTGGGGTTCTTCTCCATGAGCCCCTGCCAAAGGAAGTGAGGCAGGGGGCTACCAGGATTAGGGCCTTCTCTGCAGTGGCACCTCGGCTATGGAATGAGCTCCCTAAGGAGGTTCACCTGGCACCTACACTATATTCTTTCAGATGCCAGGTGAAGACCTTTTTATTATCTCAGCATTTTAACTGTTTATAAATTTAATTTTAACTTTGCAGTTTTCAATTTGTGTTTCAAATTTGAATTTCTGCACTGCTGCTGATTTTATCCTGGTTGTGCTTTTATATTGTATTTTATAGCATGCTTTTATGCTGTTTGTTTTATACTTCGAATGGTTTTAATTTTTGTGAACTGCCCAGAGAGCTTCAGCTATTGGGCAAAATTAAAATGCAATAAATAATTAAAAATAAATAAATAAATAAAACTTGTGGCACTTGGGTCATAGTTTAGCTACCCATGTCTTACCATTTTGCCATTTAGGCTGCAGTTTTATACCCACCTATCTAGGAGTAGGTATGGTTGAATGGAACTTACTTTTGGGTGAACAAAAGTAAACTCTTTCAATAGCTTGGTAATATGCCTAGTCAGTTACGCGTAGTATTCATGTGTGGGACCCATGTTTGTGGCCTTTTTTCTCTAAATGCTTTTAAAAATTTTGTTAGAGAAAAATAAACATATTGAACTGCTAAGTGCATTGGCAATGCCATACATAATTATAACATGTATGCAAAAACATTTTAAAATATTCGTAATCTATGAAAGCCAATTACTAGCGTTGAATTAATCACACACTCCTAACATGGGATCTTGCCATATGAATATGTGTGCATACACGCCTGTGTGTGTAAAGTTTCTAAACAAAATTATATTTGTATGGGAGGAAAAGAAGAGAGAGCAAGGTTAACTTTTATTAGCAACCCATATTGAGACATATTTTTAATGCCAATACCATTCTTTGTAACTCAAGTAATAAAACTGCTTCACATAAGGCTTAGGTTACTTTTCCTCTCTATTCACTGTCACCAGCTTTCCAAGGGAGATGCTTTTGACTATAAAAATAAAACTTTTAATACTTGAACATACATAAATAGCAACCCTGGCTATTTTATATTACATAAGTCTTCCCCTATTTATACTGCACCTAGGCCGTGGTTGCAGAGACAGTAAAAAATCATTACTGTATGTTTTCTAACATACTACTAATTTTCTCTTTCTTAAATTAAAACTTTGGATTTGGAGACATTTATTGTGGTGGAAGAAAATCCTGCCAACCTATTCCCTGACACTGGGGGGTGGGGCACTGACATGGAGTGGAGATCCTCCACTGACCAAGACCCAAGTGGTGCATAGGGATGTCTGTCACCAGGAAAACTGGCCCTTTTTAGATCACCGGACTTCCGCAGCACGTCGGACTCAGCTTACTTTTGTGAGCTGAGCCACATACTGTGTTTTGCTTTTTTCCACTTTGGCCATAATCTGCACTAATAGAGATTTGTTCAAATTATAGCCACAATGTGCACAAGTTTGCATAATTTGCAGAAATTACGACTGCGAGTTGCGCAAATTACACAATTTACACCTGTAATGTGCACAATTGTCTTTCTAAGCAATAATAATAATAATAATTTATGGAAATTCTGCCAGCTGGCCCGACTTGTTGCTCACTGAGTTGGGCCAGCTGGCAAAAGATGGAACATAGTCTCAGGGCCCAACTGCCAAAAGCTCATTGAGCTCCAACCCCCATCCAGATTTGTCTGACATCACTAGCGGTTCACAGTGCAATTCTGAATGCATAGCACTCAGAGATGCCTGGGATTCCTTCCCCCCTCTCTGCCCCACAACAGGGGTGTTTACGTCATACATTGCCTGCCCGCCCGCCCTCCTTCCAACCACCATATCCAATATAGAGAGCTTTGGCTATGGGGCGGTATATAAATGTAATAATAATAATAATGGCTGACGCTCCTTTTGTGAGACTATTTGCCTATCTGCAAACATTTATTGTTAGAAGGTTTTCTGAGTATGTGTAACATGTTGTGGGCATGGGGCAGAGAGGGGAACACCCTTTCCAAAATACTGAGCATGATCTGCTCTTATTTCAGGTTTCCTGCTTCTACCCTATTAAGAATATGATAATGGCTGATATGTTGTGGAAAGTGACCACATTCTGAGATGAGGATACTTTATTTAAAGGAGTCCAGTTCAGGCAGTGGGGCGGGGGTGGGGGGTGGGGAAGGCAAATGTGTTCTGTGACCAGGGAAATGCCTCCCCTGTAGCTTCCTGATAATATTGCTTAATTCAACTCTGTTAATGACATATTGGCCAGTATCCTGATGGTGCTAGCGGACATCCACAAATTCTTTCCGTTGCACAAGTGGTTGCACATTACACTTGTGCAGATGATTGCACAACTGATTGCACAACATGTTTCACAGCATGTGCACCCCACTGTGAAACTGCAGCATTGGGATCAGCTATACAAGTGTAATATGCAACCCGTTGCACAGCCGTACTTGCAAAACATAAATTTGGTTGGATTCTCCTCTTGCACATAGTTTGGAACCGAGTTTCGGTTAGCAGGGGGTTGGACTCGATGGCCTTGTAGGCCCCTTCCAACTCTGCTCTTCTATGATTTGTGCTACTGGAATGACATAGTTGAATACTCTTCATTAGTTAAAAACTGTATTCATTCATTGATTGCTAGATGCCCTTTATAAAACACCTCTATCATCTGTAGCAAACTGTGCTGGTAAAAGTGATTCAATAGATAGATAACAGGTGGTTAGTATGTTTGTAACCATGATGGATGGGCTTTTATCATCTCAGTTAATAGTCTCCCCCCCCCCTTACTAGCTGCCCTTTTGTCTACTGAGCTCAGTTAAGCCAACAAAAGCAAAGTGAACAAGGGAAGATGGAGCAACTCCTTTTATTTCATCCATTTGAAGTCCATAACAAATAACTCTTATTGTGCGAGAGAGAAGGAGGGAGAGAAAGAGAGAATATATAATACACATTATGCCAGTATCAAAAAGTGAAGCCAAGTGTTGACTTTGACAAAGATTTACCAACCCAGCAAGTGTGGAAGTGTTCTGTAGGCTAACCGTTTTAATGGGTTTATCTTAGACAGTACTTCAGTTGTGAAAGTGTCAGTTAATAATTTACCCATCCCAAGAGGCCGTGGAAGCAATCACACTCTGTAGCAAGGTACTCTTGGGCCTGTCGCTTCACTGTAGCTCATCTTGGCTATAGCAATGCACCATTGGATGCGACATCAGCACTGTGTCTGCACTTTGACAAATGAAGTCTTGTAAGAGCTAAATAAGGCATGGGAAGTTTTAGAATGAGCAAATAGCTCTTCGGCTGATTTCTGCAGTAATGGATTACTGTAAATGTCCATCAGCTGTACATCCAAAGAACACCGGTTTTAAACTGATACTGCTCTTTCCTCTCCCTCCCTCTCCCTCTTTATTTTAAATCCTCATTTAATTTGAGAAGAATCTTATCCTGGGAGAATATTTTGCTAGGATGCAGGCAACTTTAGAAACATTTGTTTGATACTAGGCATGTAGGTATGCTTCTAAGATGATGCATTGCACAATCAGGCAAGAAGTGAAATTCGCTGCCAGAAATGTGAATGTTTAACATAAAAAATCCTCTCAAATATAGTACTTATGCCATCACCTTTCACCATTCAATTTGTTGTGTTGCAGTTGTTAACACAGAAAAGCTGTAGAATGAACACCATTTATGTGCATTTTATCCTCCAATTTCCTGATCTAATCTTACTGTTTTCTTGGCATGGTGAGGTTTTGCAATTTGTTTTCTTGGATATGAAGAACTGTTTTTTTTTAAAAAAGGATGAAATAATCACTTTGACTACAGTGTTGCGTTAAAACATTACACCATTATAAAGATTTATGGTTATTTAATAATGATTTATTGTAGTAATTTATTCTGCCAGCTGCGGTACTCTTTTTCCACCAGAATTTGTGAATAGAATTTATATAAAATTTGTTAGAAGAATGCATTTAAAATTCTAATGAAATGTATATCGACACTCATCTTAAAAAACTGAGTAGACATGTCAGAAGGGAAGGTTACTTGTAGTTTACAAAGAGGCTTTCTTCCTCTTGTTTAAAGGATCAGCAGGAGTCCATGTAACTGTGCAAAGTGTGCATCAAGGGAAAATCTAGCTGTTGCTTTTGTCCTCTGAAAAGCCTCCTCTGAGGGCTGTTACGTGGCAGCAAAGCCAGTATACATCCTACAGCAGGGTACACAATCCATGACCTGCAGGGTTGCAGGTGGCCCCTCAAGGACCGGAGTACAGCCCCCGTTGTAACCCTGACACCCCCATGTTGCTGCCACTGATTCCCCCAGCTTCTCCCCCTTTTCCCACTAATCTCACTTCCAAGATTAGTGTACTGCAATTTACATGGATATTGCTGGATGGTGGGAAAGATGAAAGCCTCTCCCAACTGTCCTATTGATCTTGCGTCTGAGATTTCTGTTTTCCTGTTGTTAGCAGTGGTGGACAAAGCAATTTCTGAGGAGAGGTGACAACTGTTTTCTCACCGGGCAGAGAAACAGTAGTATCTGAGGAGATCACTCGTGTGTGTGTGTGTGAGAGAGGTGTGTGTGTGTCTGAAATCCTATTCCAACCTAACCCCCTGATCTCATTTACGAGATGGCTGTTTTCCTCCTCCTATTATTATTATTATTATTATTATTATTATTATTATTATTATCCAGCATTTTTCCCTCCAAGGAACCCAAGGCAGTGTACATCATCATCATCCTCCTCTCCATTTTTATCCATACAACAACAACCCTGTGAGGTGGGTTGGGCTGAGAATCTGTGACTGGAAAGTCACCCAGTGGGTTTCCATGGCCAAGTGGGGACAAGAACCTAGATCTCCCGACTCCCAGCTCTCACTACCACCACCTGCCAGCAACTCTGACATTTCCGTGGGCAGAGAGGGGAGATTTAAGCTGCCCCATCCTTACATGCTCTGTGTGCGTGCGTGCATGTGTGAACCCTGGCTAACCAATGGCCTTCGGGGCCGGTCGTGTACCCCTGCTGGCACCCTTATAAAAACTCCTGAAGACCAAACTTGTTTCCAAACATATGTTGTTCTCAGGTGCTAATTACATCTTTAAGTCCAAACACATGCATTAGTGCCCTGTAGGGAAATCACTTCGAAAAAGATTTCGATTAGGAAAATAGTGGCTGGAGTAAGGGTTAAGCACCCTTTTTTTTATTCCTGTCACTTCTCTGCTCTCAATCACATCTTCCCAAAGTCATTTTTTCTAAAGAAAAAGGTGTTAGGCATCCAATACATTCATTTACATGTAACAAATGGCAAACCCCACATTTTTAAAAGTCATAGTAATGTATGCAGTGGCCCTGGAATGCTGAATAGAAGAAAAGAAGAAGAGCTTTCCCATTACAGTTCAAATATTCTTTATAACTTGTGGTGTGTCTAGCTATCTGTGAGGGGCTTAAAGGAGCTACCTAAAATAAGCAAGTACTAATTCCCAAGAATTATTTTGCTCTGATATAATACAACCATTTATATAGTGCAATGCGAATTGCTCAATTTGGGGCTTGCAATATAGGCTGTTTATTGATTTGATTTGAGCATTGCAGATCCGCAACATGAATGAACATGAGGGTTGTGGCTATATCACTAGGGAGAGGACCTGAGTTCTCCGAAAAAAACTAGGTTCAAACCTAGTTTGGGCTTTAAAAAGAAGTGTTAGCTGTGCCTTGACTCCAATCAACAGCATCAGCATCCAAATTTAGCTCATTTTGGCATAGAGATTTCCCCACAAAATGAAACAATTGCTAGCAACACTTTGAAGTGTTTGGTGCCATGCTGACAAGTGTAACAGCTTATTCGTCCATAGGCACCAGACATGCTGAGGTCCCATCTGTGGATGTTGCGGTTATTTGAACTCTGCAATCTTAGGCTGAAACAGCTGAGGGAGGAAAAGTTTCAACGTCCCCTCCCTCTGCAGGGTGGTCTCAATACAGACTGAGGGCCCTGCACTTACTTCCAAGTAAAAACTACACAGGGACCTGCACCCTGCACAATTAATGTAGGATATAGTAGTTTGATCCTGAGTAAATATGCATAGGATGAATCTTCCGGAGTTTAAGGATGCTGGGGGATTATTGCTCTTCCCTTTGGCATGGGGTACCACAGGTCTCTTATCGTATCCCCCATGCTGTTCAACATCGACATGAAACCACTGGGGAAAGTTATCTGGAGATGTATGTTGAGGCATTACCAATGTGCAGATGATACCCAGCTCTGCTTTCCTTTTCATCAAATCTAGGTGAGTCAATGGGTGTTCTAAGGCAGAGCCTGGGTGTCATAATTGACTGGATGAGGGCCAATAAACTCAGTTCAGAGAACATGAAGTACTGTTAGTGAGTGATACATACAGTATGTGCAGTGGTGTTCTGGAGTGGATTGCAAGAGCAGTCCCAAACTACAAACCTGATCCCTTGGGGAAAGGATCAGGTTTGTATTTTGGGATTGCTCTTGGATCCAGAATTGTCACTGCAGGCACAGGTGGCCTTGATGGCACAGACCACCTTTTATCAGTTTAGGCTGATAGACTAAGTACAAACCTATCTGGAAACAGATAGCCTAGCTACAATTATCCATGCTATAGAAACCTCTCATTTAAATTACTGCATTGTGTTAGATATGGGGCTCCTTTGAGAATGATCTGGAAATTTTATCTGGTCCAAAATGGGGCAGTGAGAATGTTAGCAGGGACTGGTCAATATGATAATATTGCACCAGTGATCTGCACTGTCTTCCAGGCCATTTCTGGGCCTAATTCAAAGTGTTGGGTTTAACTTTTAAAGCCCTAAATAGGTTGGGGTCAGGTCACATAGTCATCTCCTTCTATACATAACTGCCAAGACCCTAACATCATTTTCACAGGCCCTTGCCTGTGAAGAGCCTTTTTAGTGGTGGCACCCTGGTTGTGGAATGATGTCCCCAGAGAGGCTTGCATGACACCTACATTGTTTTTGTGAGCCTCCCAGAAACTTTGGCTTTATAGGGTAGAGAATTGTAATAAATTAAACACATATATTTTTAGTCTCTGCTTTGCCAAGTCTTTTAGAAGAATCAATACAAAATATGGGGAAGTAATTGCCTTTGAACTCAATGGAACTTACTTCTGAGTAGCACATGTAGGACTGCCTTGCATGTTGCATAAACTTAAGAAGCAATTAATAATGTCAAGAATTTGATGATGCAAGATGCTCTGAGTTTGGTCTCAGAAGCACGATGCACATTGCTTTGTGTCATATGAAAATCAGCTGTTCTGCCAGTGTAGACAAGAACGGGATCTGACACTGCAAGTTAATCAGATATACATTCTTGTTCCTCTAAGATTAGAATTAACTGTTCAGTATAAAGTTAAGATTGCAGAGCACATGTGGAAGCAAACAAGAGGTTTGAGCCAAAGGGGTTGGGCCAAAGGTTCCTCTGTCACACACTGAAGGCTGTGTGAAGTGTTGCCAAAAGTCGGATGTTTTGCTGGTAAATGTTTTCTGGATTGTGGCAAAATCAAAGCAGTTTCAAGCTGAACTAGTAAGGCAGGTGAAGAAGAATTGATCAAGAGGGCCGACTGGCATCAAGAAGAGACATGGAATTGGTCTGAAAGCGGCAGGCAAGCACAAGAATAACCATTAATGGAGGAGCCAGCTCAGCCGTAACTGGTAGCTCAAGCAAGGCTTTATAGCTGCCCTGGAAGCATTTATACCTGGTCAGTGGCACCCCCTGAGAGTCAGCATAATCTCAGATTTCACACACTTCAGAACAACTTTCCCCAACTGTGACACCTCCAGATATTTTAGACTACAACTTCCATCAGCCAACATGACCAATGGTCAGGGATAATAGTGCTTGTAGTCCAAAATATCTCGAGGGCACCAGGTTAGGGTAGGCTATTCTGGAGAGATGCATGTTGTGTCTCCCTCCCCCCACACTTTTCCAGCCAAAACCCAGATGTGTGAGGAGAGGAAACACAGGCCTCTCACACTTACATTCTCATCTTTTAAAAAAATGTATGAAGAGGTTCTTACTTGCACATCTGATTTAACTAGAGATGTATATCTCGTGGTTTTTTTTTAAAGGGATACAGACATCATGAACTGAATTTGATAAACCATAAAGACTACATGCTAGACTTTGGTTTGTGAACCGCAGTTGATGTTTGGTATAGGTTTGGAGATCTAGAGAGCTGTACTTTAGTGATCGAGTGTTTTGCATGCACCAAGCCCCCAATGTCAATGGAAAATAATCATGTGGCTACTTTGTGTAAGGACCCCAGCCTGAGATCCTGGAATGTTGGATCTGGAGCCATTATCAATGTTGAGCTACATGCAGTAGTGTATTTACGGTAGGATGATAGGGGCAGTTTCCCTTGGTGCAGCCTGGTGAGGGACACAAAATGCCTCTTAAAAAGCATGACATATATTGATAGTTCTTAAAAGTAATATTCAAATATTGCATTGTGGAATAAATTAGTGTGTTTGCAAGATATTATATAGTCAGCTTTTCTCAGAAGCTTAATGAGGGCTGCGTGCCAAGCACAGTGGCATCAATGCTTCACATTGGTCTCTTACCTGAAGCCTAACCCAGTTTACCACATTCAGCCTCGGAATGCCCCTGGTATAGGAGGGCATCAAACGTCAGGTTTTCTGCACAGCTGTTTCTGCGCAGGAGCAATCTATCTGAGCAGCAATAACTTTCAGTTTCTGAAACAGTGCTTTAAAATGGATTCAACCATTCTTAAATTCAAGAATCACAGAGGTTTTTTTTAGAGATGGGCTGGAGTTAAAAATGGAGGCCTGCCCTGGGAATAAAAATGAGCAGTTATGCCACAGCTACATAGACCTTTTTACATCTTGGGTAGGGAATATGAATCTATTATGTTCCTCATTCAAAACTATTCCCCCTCTCCCACACCCTTTCTTCTCTAAGCATGTTTTGTTTATGGGGCTGGGAAGAATTCTGAAAGTAATACTTTTATAGAAAGCATTACTTTAAGTATTTCAGGATATATATATATATATATATATATATATATATATATATGCGCACACACATACACACACACATACAATCCTGAGGATCTTAAAAGAGGTTAATGTGGTTCAGATGTGGCCTCAGACATGGGGTTTGTATTGGCATAATCTTTGAGGATGCTTTTCGGACTACAGTACACACAGCTGTGGGATATACATGCTTGCTGTTCCATATTAATGTGGCTATGATATGGAAGCATTGCACCCACAATGTTATGTAATATCGTAACAGTACCTTAGGTAATATTTCCATTAAAAACATTTTGGTGAACTACAGTATATTCTTTGAGCTTACACTTGACTTTTGCCTTCTCCTCCTCCTCCTCCCCGTCTTCCTTTTTCTCTATCTATCTATCTATCTATCTATCTATCTATCTATAGTATTTCTAGACTGCCTTTCAGGGCAGAAGCCCTTTCAAGGTGGATTACACTATTAAAGTTCATATAATAAAAAAACTGATGCAGTAATTGTAACTACAGAACAGAACATTCCAATAAAACATTACTAGAGTAAACAAGTAGGTCTTTCAGACCTTCTTAAAGCCTGAAATTATGGGGCCTGATGTACCCTCAAAAGCAACCTATCCCAGAGGTGAGGGGCCATTGTAGAAAAGGCTATCTCTCCTGTACTTGCCCACCTAACTGCCCTCAAAAGTGGGCAAGTCAGAAGGGTGTCTGTTGCTAAACTTAATGTGTGGGCAGTCTGATAAGGGTGGGGGTGGTCCTTCAAGTAACTTGGTCCCAAATCTTTTAAGGATTTAAAGGTCAAAACTACTACTTTAAATTGGGCTTGGAAATGTACTGGTAAGCAGTGCAGCTGTCAGTGTAGACATTATATAATCTGGGCACCTCATTCCCACCAATACTCAGGTGGCCACATTCTGCACCAGCTGAAATTTCCGAACCATCCCCAAGGGCAGCCCCATGTACACATTGCAGTAGTCTGGCTTTGACGTCACTAGTGCATGGATAACGGAGGCAAGGTTACAGCCATTAAAATGTGTTTCTGAATTATGGTGGCAGGGAGAGAGAACAAATTAGAATGACTTAAAGAAAGTAGTTGCATTTTGCAAGACAGGGAATCATAATCATTATTTTCAAGCACCCCCTTGCCCCTAATTTATACACACCTTTTAATGACTGTGACGTACTTATAGTCCTGGCCTGTAGAGGTCACTGTAACTCACTCAGCTGCTTTACTGAGGTCACAGTCCAGACTTCCCTTAATACATTGCAGATTAATCCTTAGTCACCGCCTTGCAATTTGCAGAGTTCAGTAGGACTCTCCATTTCATATCCTTCACTGTGCACCTCAAAGCCAGCACTGCAGGTGAGCTCTACCAACTTTAGAATCCAGGCAGACCAAAACTCAGGCAGTTAAAACAGTAAACAAACATTTATTTAAGGAACATAACACCCAGAACAAGTCAACTGATAAATAATAATAAACAAGTCAACTGATAAATAATAATAAATAATGGTTCGAATTGTGTACACTCACTGACTGTCTCTGCCAGTCGCCACATTTAACTAGCATGGTGTTGCACTTTAGAAGCTTATTTATTTTCGACCATTTGTTGGGGGGGAGGGGCCTAAAGAAACAGCACCCGAAAAATGTGGGAAGGAGAGAATTTAGGAGAAATTTCTCAGGGTGCAGGGCTTCCGTATTTACTGAAGGAGGTGGCTGAGGGGACGTGGTGGTACAAGTGCTCTTCTTTTACCATTATTATCCCATTGTGCCCTCTCTGTTTTACCATTATTATCCCATTGTGCCCTCGCTGTCTCTGGCAGCTTGAGCTTTCTGGAAAGCCCCCTAGAGGAGTTAAGAAGGGTTCCTCCCTTGTGGCCTTCCAGGGCTGCTGCCTGCTGAGGGCCTGAAAGGATTTTTAACAACAATGAAACAAAACAAAAATGCATTGCTCTGCTTTCTGGAACTCAGCAGGCACCACTACTGGAAAGCCCCAAGGGAGGAAGTCCTGCTTAAGTCCTGTGGGGCCTTTCCAGGAAGCTCAAGCAGCTAGAGAGGTTGCAAGGAAAGAACAGGATAAAAATGGTAAAACATACAGCACACACCCAGCCCCTCAGCTACCGCCTTACAGTAAGGCAAGCCCTGCACCCTGTGAAATTTCTCTGAAATTCTCAACACTCCCTGCAAAAGATGCTGGAAAACGACTGCGTCTCCTGTCAAACAATTGTTTGAATCTGATGTTCTGAACAGAAGACCACTACATATTGCTGTAGCTAGGATATGAAATCATTGGGCCCACAATGCTATGTAATACCTCAACCATATCTTAGGTGGTATTTGTAAATACGTCACACTAAAAGAATTTCAATGAGTTATACTGCTATCTTAAGCATTCCCTCCTCTTCCTCCTCCTCCTCCTCCTTCTTCAAGAAAAGCTTGGGAATAGGAAAAGCAAATTAGAATGACATCAGGGCAGCAGTTGGATATTGCAAAAAGCAAAGAAGGCATTTTAAGCTTAATTTCCATGCACCCCCATAATTGAAACACCCCTTTTAGTGTCTCTTTTAACACTGATATTAACAAAGCGGACATAATAGAAAGCATTTCACTTGGGCCTAAGTGATTACGTGCTCTTCTCATGGCTTTATCTTTTTAATGAATGCACCATGCAGATGCTGTGAACACTCCACAGGATTACTTAATTTAAACAGCTGTAAAATGTCCAACCTTTTTGGAATCCGGATTTAATTCCATGAGCACGGAGAATATAAACCCTGAAAATTAACCATAATATTATTTTGGAAAGCTAAATTTTAGGCTTTCAAACTGGAATTGGTTAAAAAAAACTTACATGTGGGAATTTGCATAGAGAAAATGCCATTTTCAATTACGTATTGGAGAGCCAGTGTGGTGTAGTGGCTAAAGTGATGGACTGGGAGTCAGGAGATCTAGGTTCTAGGCCCCACTCAGTCATCAAAACCCATTGGGTGACTTTGGGCCAGTCCCAGGCTCTCAGCCCAGCCTATCTCACAGGGTTGTTGTTGTGAGGTTAAAATGGAGATTAGGAGGATTATGTTCCTTGGAGGAAAAAAGGCGGGATATAAACGCAATAATAAATAAAATAATAAATAAATGTATTCTGAATATATGTACCAGTTCCACTGAAACAGACCAAACTCTGAAAAACATTCAAATGCATTTTTAATGTGCTCAAGTTTAGTAATCCATTTAAAACTGCAAAATTAAATCAGGCGGGAGAAAATAAATGTGAAATAAATAGTCTATAATGAATGAATTTCGATTTGTTTTCATTGTCCTAGTTATGTTAGTCTATAATAACATGGCAATTTTCCATTTTGCACTTTCAAGTACCTTTTTTTTAAAAAAGCTAGTAAATTAGGATAGCAACTTGTAAGTATTCAAAAGTTTATTGACTTGTATTGCACTTCTGAGCACCTGATAAATTATTTAATTGTCTGATGGATATGTGGCTACCAAACTATAAGGGCATGAAATATGTACTGTTCTTTTAATATACTGTAGGGAGACTTGTTTATAAAGTATTTAGTATTGGTTTTATAATGTACTGTTGACAACAAGAGACCACGAAGCTCAAAGATCAATCCCATCCAAGCCCTCTGTACTAATGTTATCGTACACACCATGTACGAAGGTGCTTTGAGATGTCACAAACTTAGATCACAACTGGGGGCCCATTTTGCTAATTTTGAGATAGGTGAAATTACCTGTCCCTTGACAACTACAGGTGAACTGCATGGCCAGACAGTTGCTATAGGAAAAAAAATCAGTTTCATTCTTCCACATCCGACAGTGTTCTATGTTTATCAAGCAACAGTTGATTTTATATGTTGTATATTTGGTCCAGTTGTATCCGGTCTTTAACCAATTATATCACATCTAGCAGCCAAACTACATATTACACCAATTGCATAGCATGTACCTGAGGCTTATCTTTTCTTTTACTCTAGCGTAAGTGCTCTAGCGTAAGTGCATAAGTTCATAATGCTTATGTTGGAAACATTCTCCATCATAAGTGGAACATTATAAATATAAATAAATAAATAAATAAATAAATAAAAACATTGTTCATAATAATCCAAATTTCTTAACCTGTTCTATTCAAATGGATTGTCATCACTTATTTTTTGAGAGACATGGGGAAATTTAAAAAAATCATCATGATGATGTGCTCACGGTTTTTACTGAATTAATTACTGTATTAATATATAGTAATAATATATCAAGTGACTTGCTTTCTAATTCCATGTTCACTACACCACGAACATAATAATACCTTTGCATTCTTCTTGCTTTGCCTGACAGGTACTGCTAATAACTGGTTCATCTATAATATGACAGGTTTAAAATGTGGCAGCATTATATTAGGGTATGTCTATCCTACATGCACATGAAATTTCTATCTATGCTAGAAAGTTAATTTTGTTTAAGAGTCATGGCCTGCTCACTCTTCTCCCCTGAAACCTTGGAGAATACATTCTGTACAACTTTGGGGGATCAATAATAGAAAATTATCAGTATCCAGAAAGAAAAAGTTAAACTACTGGGTAATCTGTTTAGGTTTATAGTGTAGATATGCCATCAAGCACATGAGCCCCTTTTCAGGGCATAAGCTGAGAATTTTAGTAGACTAGAAAACTTAATAGCTGGAAGCACAGTAATTTCAGTTTTATTTAAAATTACCCCTGAAAAAACTTTATAAGCAGATTTAGGGCCATATTTTTTTTTAGAAGCAGGGTACCTTATAAACATTTGAATTACTCTGTAATCATTGCTTTTAGCTTGGTATCACATGGTTGGGCAGAAATATATATGTGTTTGTCTTTGTGGCTGCCTTTAGTTTGTTGTAAAAATGTTTTCATTGTTGGTTTTTGGTTGTTATGTTTGTTATCTTTGAACAACACTTTTTTGAAAGGGTAGATTGGGGTATACGTTCTTTAACTAAACCGACATATCTACATGAGTCTGTGAGTGAGTTCAGTCATAGTTTTGGGGTTGGGTTTCCTCAATATGCTGTAGATGCTTAGTTCTACATCTCCTTTTGAACTGATACCAAGGAGGCTAAGAAAATCCTGAAACCTATGCCTTGATTGGGGCTACAGCCTGTTCTGTATGGGGTAGGCATAATAGTCTTACCACTGCTTCTTTTAGGCAAGATGAAGCACACCTTGCCATAAAGAGTCATTCACCACTGCCCTCTAGGTCATTGCACTGAACTTGAAACATGCAAGCAACCAGTGCAATTGTCAGAATACCTGTTTGATTTGGGTGTGCCTTTTCACATCTGCCAAAAGGCAGGCAGACAGACACATTTTGGATTACTGAAACTTCCAAATCATCTTCAAGAGAAGCCTCCATAAATTTCAAAAGTATGAATCATTGTGGCAAGATCTGCACTGTCTGGGAAGGATCAGGACCTCTGCAAATAATGAAGGTACTAAAAAGCACTTCTAACTTCTCAATGAAGCACCCCATGGTCCTTCTCTGGATCAGAAGGGGATACGTTTATTCCACCTATCATAGACCTATAGGTCCCTTCCAAACCCCAAGCATTCCCTGCCAGCAATATCCCCATCTTGTCTAGATTCAGATTTAATCTGCTCACCCTCATCCACTTGACCACAGTCTCCGGATTATGGTCCAAGATGGAGGTAACTGTTTCTAGATGATCTGTTAATGAAATATACAGGTGGGTGTCATCAGCATAACAGCCAAACCCTAACGTTCTGGATTGTCTCATCTAGAGATCCATATTACCAATGTTATTTAACATCTGCAACACTGAACTCCTTGCAGGAACCAAGTCCCATGGGGATGTGGCAGCATCTAATGGCCACCATCCACATTCAAACATATGTAAAACGATAGAATCATCGGACCAGCCATATCTGACCCATCTACCAGATGTTTTAAAGAATGCAGAAGAATGGTGTGTTCACTATGTCATACTTTGCTAAGAGGCCCCCCAAGATCAACAGGGAGGTACTGTCAATGTCTAAATGAAGAACATCCACCATGTCTTCTCTGACTCCATAGCTAGGCCAGGAAAAACAATAACAACTGAGAATCATTGACTGTTCTAAAACATGCAGGTCCTACCGTCCTCTACAGAGGAATTTGGAGTCTTAGCTAGTCTTCTGCTAAGATTGCTGTTCCTGGCCTTCACCAGCAGAAATGCTTCCAATTTCCACTTGGTAGCTTTCACAAGCAGCTGAACTTTGAACATCCTTGAAAGAGAGCAAATTGATCCAAGCAACAGCAACAGATGGTATTGATTTGATTTGATTTGATTTGTAGCCCACCAAAAAATGACACTCAAGGTGGCTTACAGAGACAGTTAAAATTGATGAAAACAATATATTAAAATAAAATTAAAAAAATAACAAAGACAATATAAAAACAGGACCCAACCCAACAAACCCACTTACAGGCCAAAGGCTTTCTTGAATAAAGCAGTCATTGCCTGCTGGCAGAAGGATAGCAGAAAGGGTATGATCTTAGCCTTCCTTGGGAGGGAATTCCACAGCCTGGGAGCAGCCATCAAAAAGGCCCTGTTCATTCCTTCTTTTGAACTTTAGTAGAGATTCTATATCAATGACTGTATCATAATCATATCAAATTTGAGCAACTTTAAAAGTGAAAAGCAAGCAAAATTGTTACAGTAAGCTACAGATGGTTTTATCTCCCAGGAGTCATAAGTTCCATATCATGCAGAAGAGGTGCAGGATGCACTGGGTGTAGGCCCACAAGCTAGTGGAAAGGCAACACAATATGAGTACTTAATTCTGTCCCCACCTTATATTGTGAGGTGGTTTTCCTCTGTCTGCTTCCAGATGGCTGGATTACAATGAAAAGTAGGTGTGAAGCAGCTGGTGTGGAAGGTAGAGTACAATGTTAGCCAATAGAGAAAGAGTAAAGTGTGTGTGTGCACATGCACAAGCACACATATACTTTGTTAATAATTGTAGCTTGACAAAGGAAGTTTTCTTTAGAACAAGCAGCCATCAGAGCTTTTTTATAAATATTTGTACAATATGTATAATATTGCCCCTTGTACGGCTGGTAGAGACGAGAAATTTGTGATCTCTGGACTAATCTTGTGCTTTCCCCTGTATTCAACACACATGAATGTTTGTTGATGCTACACAGTTTTGAAACAAGATTTGAATGAAATCATGATTAGGAAGGAGCTTAGGAGCATTATTTGTCCATTGGACATAACTGTCCCATGCTTGGCTCCTGTATTTAGAGCCAGGAGTATTTTCAGCATTGTTCTTTATAACAGTGGTAGATTTAATACTTTAGCAGCAGTTTGTGTGAGCTGTAACATTTGAATGTTGGAATTCAAATGTTACACTAACTTCTGAAGGACACTGAAATCCTCTTCGGTGTGGCGGTAACTTTCTGCATGACCAAGCTGAGCCACACGGCAAGTAACTTAAAATGCTACAGTCCTTGTGTGGTTCCCCACCATGTGGAATTGTTTTTTCAGAATCCTTCATGTAAAGGCTGCAACAGTTGAATTCCCCCCACCCCTATCCATCTTACTCAAAACATAAGTGATTTAAAGTCTACGGATAAATATTTTGGACTCATTAGTATTAGAACATAAGGTTCTAAAAGTAAGTGTCATTATTGGAAATTGAATTTTTTGAGTGATGTTTTTTTAGTTATGAGTCAGTATCTTCCTACTTACTAAAACACAAGCGGAAGAAATGCTTTATACGTTTCACAGAAAAGAAGCAAGCTGCCAATTTTTTTCCTCTGTAATATGTGGAAAGTTAGCAGTATTATCTGTTCGGCGTAAGGTTTCCTGTATGGATTCTTCTACTTTTTTTTTCACTTAAGACATCTGTTAACATTTCATAGCCTAACAGATGTTGCAGAGCAATTCTTTTTCTTACATTCTTTTGGAAAGAAAATGCTGTTTGCTCTATTGAAATGCCACCTCTGAACTATTGTCGTCGTGCCAGCTTTGTGTAAATTTCATGTATTGTATCCCTTGTCTTGTAAGGGCACATAGTCCCATCTTTTGCTTTAGCCCATAAAGATGTGTATGCCTGGCTGTTAATGTAATTTTTGGCTAAAGGTAACTGGGGAAAAAGCAGAAAGTGAACATGGGTTTAAGATTAGCTGTGATCCTTTATATTCCATCAGAAATATCATCTGATGAATCCAGGTTAGCCAGATCCAGATTCAAGGGTAAACATGCTTGGGTACCTACTGAGGGCCTGCATTCCAGCAGCGGCCCAATGCTAAGAGCCCCTTGGAGTTACTCACCCCTTCACCACTGCAATCTGCTTGCTTACCTGCCTCAATGGTGGTAATCAGAAGGAGGAGCAGTAGATGCCACTGCCCCCACTGTCCAAGTGGTAGCACTTATGAGAAAGAGGATAAGGAGTAATAGCAGCTTGTGACAATAGTGCTGAGAAGCTAGGCTTACTCAGGGAGGAGGCCCATTGAGGGTGTCTTGCCCAAGGGCCCTAAAAGACCTGGAGCCAGGAGGAGGCCCATTGAGGGTGTCTTGCCCAAGGGCCCTAAAAGACCTGGAGCCAGGAGGAGGCCCATTGAGGGTGTCTTGCCCAAGGGCCCTAAAAGACCTGGAGCCAGGAGGAGGCCCATTGAGGGTGTCTTGCCCAAGGGCCCTAAAACACCTGGAGCCAGCACTGAGTTAAGCCATACTCTCTCACAACTAAGTTGGGATTTTATCCCTGGAAGAGGCAAAGCTCTTTATGTGTATCCTGATGCCTAGCCTACTAGCTATCCTTTGACAAGCCATAAAGGCGTAACACATATTTACATGCCTTCTGCTCCACATGAGCTCTTTGGCTGAGACAGCCCAGTTGAAATGATTAAATGTCTGGTAAGTGTTGGTACAGTTCAATGGGGAAGCTGGAAAACCCTATCCCCTGGGAATGCAGAGAAACAGTGAGCATGGTTGAACAGGTAGCATTTTGGACTTGGATCTGGGAGACTTCAGTTCAGGGGGAAAACTCACCTTTCTAGCCAAGTTTATGTGACTTTTAATCACAGTTCATAAAATGGGTAGGATTACAGTTTACCCTACAGAGCTGTTAAAAAAATGAACAAAATCAATAATATAAAGCTCTTATTAATGATAATTATAAAGGATAAATAATAACTTTATATTTTTACAAGCTAGTTCCTGGGCTTTGTTGCACTGTAGCATAACCAACACTGCAATCCTGTACATGTCTACTCAAAGTAAGTCCCATTGAGTTCAGTGATGCTAACTCCTAGGAAAGTGGTTGTAAGATTGCAGGCTAAGAAGTGGAATCCAGAGCAGCACTAGGCAGATAAAATGGTATGGCTCAATCTACCATGGTTTTTTTTAAGCTCCATGGGACAAAATAAAAGGGCTGAAATTTGCAAGAATGTTGGAGAGGAGCAAAAATTACGTTACTGGTTACAAGGGACAGTGGGTATTTATTTCACCAGTAGCTTATGGGAAGGTGGGACAGTTCAACACATAATCAAGCCTGATTTGCATGAGAATCCAGCACCATTCCACAGACAGCCAATTTTACATACGAGGACCCATTGAGGCCCTTCATTTAACATCTCTGAATTTTGCATACACATGTTCTCCACTGGGGTTGCATACAGACCAGATTCGGTGCACGTGTACTATACTGCACAGCTACTGAACAACTTTATTCCTAATACATTTAACCAGATTGGATCATTCTCTCTGTCAGGTGGAGGAGCAGATGCATGCCTCTCCTCACCACATACTTAATATAATGTTCAGAGTTGGACACTCCAATTAGAGACTCCAATTGAGCTCATGTGCCTTATTCATGTAATCTTCTCAATCCCTTTTTTGGACAGAGAGCAACCATACATACTGTGCTTCCTTCTTGACTAGTCCATGCCAGCTTGGCATTAGCACTCAGCATCCATGGCAGTTACCAGGGCCTGAGCGTCCTGGCAGGGACCACTGGGGCTGTGCATGATCTGGGCCTACACTCATTCCCTGGTCTGGCCTTACTGAATGGTGAGTAGCTGCAGAGTGTCTCAAGAGCAAGGCTACATTAGGACATTGGGGGAAGTTCAAAATGTCGGGCTTGCAGCCTCCTACTGCAGATTGTGCTGCCACTTCTCCTTGCCTGCTTGAGGGGGGATATTAGTGTGAGGTGGACACACCAAGGTCACCTTGTTAGGGGGCTGTCACACTTGGAGTGGACCCTGTGATTGTGCCTACAGCATCACTATACCATCCTGATAAGTGTAAGAAGTGTATAAAGAGAATTGCAGGGCCAGTACATGTATGACTGGGAATTAAAGTTAGTTACAGGGCTACCAGCAGTCAGCTCCTGGTGCAAGTAGGGAACACCTATCCCCTTGTTTCAAGCTGGCCCTGCCTTCTGCACCAGATAGGATATACGTTTCAGGTGCTGCATTGGTGCTGTTGACCCATACTGAGGGCATTCTTCTAAGCAGATAGATTTTGAAGATGAGCGAGGAAGGACCTGTAGCTTGGCTTCTGTAGTCTAGTCTTATGTATATTGCTGACAACAGTGTGAACCAGCATAGCAGAATAGTAAGGGGTTTAAGGGAAACTGAGGAAAAGAAAAGCAGGACAAGCTAAGAATAAGACTGGATTTCTCAACAACTACTCAAGTTTAATTCCTAGCCAATGTATTAAGACCTACTATTGCTGCTCAATGGGATGGGCTGAGACGTTATCCTTTGGGGATTGCCCATAGCTGAGTGGCAGAGAACATGCTTTGGACACATGAGGTTCCCACTTCAGTATCCTGGCATATCCAGTTAAAAAAAGGTCAGGTGACAGGCAAGACACCTGTCTGAAACTCTAGGAGCTGCCACTAACCAGAACAGGCAATATTGGTCCAGACAAGTGGACCAATGGTGTGTTTTATTGTAATGGCTGGAGCAATCAAGGGAACCATAACTGGTGTCTGAAAAATGCACATATCCCTGAAGGTTAAGCACTCCAAGGCATGTAATAGCTCTAGAATTACCACAGTTATCCAAGTAACGATTGGAGCGATCAAAGGAAGCACAACTAATGTCTGATAATCTCATGTCTGACGTCTGTTTTATTGTAAGGGAGCTTCATATGTCCACCCTGCACTGAAAACAGCGGACTTTTGTGATTAAGCCAAACCCCTTCAGCACCCCAATATGCTAAGGACTGGTATGCTTGATCCAAGTCTGGTAATCCCTGGTTAGACTCTTAGATAAGAGTCTATACTGTTTAGCTGAAAGAATAATATTGCTCTGTGTTCGCTAAAAAATCTCTCTCTCTTTTGCTGAACCAGTTCCAGATACCCAGTTAGAAAAACCTCTAAAAAGTTATCTTAGCTTGGCTCTTTGGAGACAAGTAAGGGCTGATTGTCATGCGATGTGGAGGACCCATTTTATTATTTTGGCAAGAACAGGGACAGTTTTGTCCTAACAGGCCATTAGATGAATACCAGAGCGTGTCACATGAAAAACCACTGATCTTTAACCCAGCAATCTATTTAACCAAGCCTAGAAAATGAACAGTGAATAAGGGAAGAGCAAAGGCCAGGTTACTGTCATTACAGATTACAGAGTCTGTTAACAGCTGCAGCAAACTGAACTCTGGGAATTACAGGTACTGTACAGTAAGTCGGTGGAGCATACTGAATACTTAACAAACTTGTATATGGTTGGAAAGGCATACTTGTCTATCTATGCTGCATCCCTGCCAAATAATCCAAATATTTTGCCTAGAAAACACAGTATACCTCCATGGCTGCTATCAAAAATCCCAAATTTGCCACACCATCTGAGATTTGGTGAAGAGTGAGAAGGGAGAAACTCCCACAACTTTCCTTTTTTCCTTTTCTTTTTTTTTACATGTGCGTTATCTCCTATTTTCAGTCTTATACAAGAAGAGAGAGCCTGACATTGCTACGTTCCATCAATGTTTGGCTTGGTACGCTTTCAGCTGGAGTACTAACTGGGTTTATTTTATGTTATTTTATTTATACCCTGCACTTCAGCAGGTTCCTAGGGCAGGGGTTTCATGGTTAGAGTAAAGAATTGTAAGTTTTCCAAACTTTTCCAATAATCAGGATGTTTTCAACTATATGTGTACCAAATTTTGGGCTTCTATCTGTTATGGAAGAACTATAATATTTTGCCCCATGATTGCATGGGACAGAGAGGCTCCAAATGTGTTAGATAGGTTTATGTATCAATCTATATGATTTACAAAATCAAAACATTCATATTTTGGTGATTCTGTATTGAACCAGAAAACTCAGGCCTCACAATGTAATTTTATGTATGTTTATTCAGGCCCACCGTGTTAAATGGGGCTTACTCACAAGAAAGTGTGCATAGGACTGCAACCTCAGTGTAGTAATTCTCTTTTTAAAGTGTTAATGTAGTATTTATAAAAATACATGGTCACTGCTATATGGTTTTCCCTCCAGACTGCTGCATAGGACACTGTTCCATGTATAGTTAATATAAGCATTTATAGCGAGCTCCTAGATGTTAGGAAAACAAATATTGTAAAGATCAGAAACATTTTAAAATGATCAGTTGTGGGAATTAATGCTTATAGGAAAACAGCATTCTTTCTTATGCTGCTGGTTGAATTGCATTGTCTCCCTACAGTCTTGTTAGCTCATGGTAACTGAAATGCAAATTTTGCAACTAATTGGACCTCATTGAATGTACATGTACGGTACATAGTTATGTGCATGTAGTATTAAAAAAAATCTGTAATTATTTTCCTGATTAATATCTGGTCTAGAAAAAAGGCACCATCTTTTAAAGACTTTCTGTATTATTGGACCTTAAAGATAGTACATGTGGCATGGATTAATATAGATTAATTGGCAAAATGAAGTAGTAGAGGCAAAACGAAATAAAATACATTTTTGTTTAAAAAATAATTTTTTCTTAATTAAGCAGATATAGTGTTTAAAATATTAATATTTTGAAAAGAATTTTGAAAGGGGTAACATTCAATATATGTTGAATACAAAGAACCAAACACCCAATTGCGGTAATGTCTGTTGTATTGCCTTTTTAGAAGTAAAAAAGACACCAAATGCAATTTTATATTTAAATATGAACCCAGGATATGTCTTTACGTAGAGTTTAAAGAATTGTGGCTGAATGACTTTTCTTGGAAGGAAAACGTAACAACTCTATAGTAGGTTGTCATACATATTGAAAAGTGTGTTGAAATTTCTTCAGTGGCTTTATCAAAAATGGTAAAATACTTAGATGAAGGATGCGGCTAGTTTGAAGAGTTTCTAAAGGCGAAGTGGAAATCTGTTCAGGAATTATCTAAAACATGACCTATGAAGCTTAGTTCAAACTTTGTGGTAGTTGTAAATAGAATGATTTGCACATCACAATAATTCATCTGCAGTCTCCGAGACGCACACTGGCCGCCATTTTGAATATGCAACCTGCAGGCACTGCGGCTTGTCATGCCATGCGAACCTCAGCATCGTGGACTATTTGAGGGTTTGTTTGTAGCATTTTTGATTACTGAAGATGTAGAAAAAAATAATTCCATTATCTGATGACTTAGTGAGTTAACACACAGCACCTAAGCTTGCTGAGACAGTCTCTTTAAAAAATATCACTAACAATCTGCCTGCACACAGGGGAATGGGATAATTAATTTCAAAGGGAAATATTAACATCAGGGGTTGAATTTTCAGGATATTATTTGAAAACAAACTAATGTGTCAATTTTCACAAGATTAAGGGCCACTCAAATGGTGCAAAATTCCTATACAGAAAGCATTTCTATGCAAGAATTAATATGCAACTTCTCTGTGAATTGTCATATTGTATGTATTTTGCTGTGTTTACACTCAGTGAGAAGCTGTACTTGGCTGTGGCTTCCCAGGATGAGTACACTGCATCTACATGCAGTGAAATACACTCTTGTGTGTTTCACTGTGTGTTCCCACATGTGGCCATTCACATATAGGTTCCATCCTAAAAACTTTCCATGTGGGAATTTGTAAACCTTTGAAAGTCTCTGAGTCAAAGCGTCAGAGTGTGATGCAGCCTGATCTTAAATGTTGTTTACTTGGAAGTAAGCAATATTAACTCCAATGGTGATTATTCCCACTTAAGTGTGGATAAGCTTTCAGCTTTAGTGTGGGACTCTTGGTGAACTGTTTTGGTTTCTTCTTCTTTCCCTTCTTTCATGCTTTTTTGCCTGATGAAGAGTTCTGGGAAACTTGCACAATTTTGTGGAAATTTGGTTGATCCTAATCAAGGTGTTGCCTAACTGTGGATTTGGGATTCCACCCCCCCTCATGGACCAACACGGCTACTATTGTTTGTTTTAATGTTGTTGTTTTTTGTTTTGTTATTGCTGTAGGGTTTGCTGTAACCCCTTGTGTAATTGGTGCCTTGTACATCATTCTGCCAAGACATCTGGAATGTGCTTCTTTACTTCTTAGTTCTAATATATCTATTAGAACTATTATTGCTTTAATAGGAATGTGCCATTAAATGTACTTAGTGGCGAGGAAGGCAGTAATATGCTATTCCGTTGGTTTCCTTTTTATTGTATTAGCAGGCACTCCCCCCCCACCACCACCACCTGTGTTTCTCTTGAATGCCATGATATGGCCACTACGCAATAGGCTCCTTCTGATGCCATGTTCTGCCACTGTTGAAATCCCCCCTCCCCAAACTCGGCTAGGTAGAATTTTGGCTGCTGCCTGGGAAGACCAGATTTGGATGTATTAGCTAGTCAGCCCTAATAACCCTGTACAGACTGTATTGATTTTCTAGGAGAGAGTTTATGAACTAAATAAACTTGGAGTTGGTGTCTTAATAAACTGCTTCTCTCAGACTGTCACATTTAGTTACAGAGCTGTGCAGTTTAGGGGGGGGGGTAAGGCTAATTCTGTTACAGATTGTTCACAGCAGGGTCTCCAAATTAGCCCTTTGTTTTGTAATGCCACCTTGCTTGGGCTCGCTTTGAGCACATTTCTCAGTTTTACCCTAATGAGTTGCAACACTGATAATGTGGCTGATGATCTTTCATTGATTTCACTATCACTTGCTTGTCTGGTAATTGATCCGTTGCTGAGCCTCTAGTTAATTATATCGGCTTTGACATGGCCCAGTCCACTGGGAATTTCAAGTCTTGCAGAATAACAGTTTTAATAAAAGAGTCTATTACTGCAGGTGCTTGCTGCTGCATGCCAGTTGATTTTGTGTGCGTGGGATTTTTTTTCCTCCCCCCCCCCCTTTCTCTCTCTGGGAGTGGAGAGGACTGCAGGACAGGAGAGAAAAAACGGAGAGGTGGGGAGACAGAGCGCAAGAGATGCAGAGAGGAGCAGAGAGGAGGGAGCTGGCTATTGACATTGTCCTTAAGCCTCCCACAAATAACAGCCATTAGTGGGAAGGTCAGGAGCTGAGCAGGCAGCTTGACTAAGGCACTGAGTACCACTTCAGAAAGCAAGAGGCTAGCAAATTTTAGAGGGAGTTTAAGTGGGTAATAGCTAGCTGTAAAGGTACAGCCACTGTTGGCACAATTGACTCATAGGGGCTTTTCTCTCTCCCCCCCCCCTTCACCCTCCCCTTGTTCCATGCAACAAGAATATTTTTATTGACCACAGGTGGACTTAATATATTTTAAGGCAACAGTTCTTTGGGCTCTTGTTTTTTTTGTTTTTTGCTTGTTTTGTTTTTGATTCTCAGATATTGAATTTGCAGCTTTTGAGACTTTTTTTGTGCTTAATGGTGGTGAACTGGAGGGAAGTTTAACAGAAAAGCTTTCAGGAGATGCCAGCATCTAAAGGGGAAGACACATTTGTGTCAACATAGTGTACGCTTTCTCATCTTTTCTCATTGCACGCTAATGACACAAGGCTGCCATTGAAGCTTTCTTGTGATTCCTTTTGTTGTTTTGCGGGAGAGTAAGGTTTATTGTTGTTCTTCAGTTAAGGAAAGCTGTGAGAGTGGTACATTTGTCCTCTAAATTTGTAGATTTTATGAGAAGATGAATGTTCCTTACACTTTAAGTTGAGGAAAAAATAGACTCTCTTTTTCTTTTAACCTGACTTGTATTTACGAGAGGGCATGAATTTTGTTTTACATTTTTTTTTGAAGTTATAGTGTTTATGTAATCCATGTAGGTGTTCTCTGCCTACCGCCCCTCCCTCTCCAGCCTTTCCTCCTAGGAGAGCAAAGTACGTGGCAGCAGCACTGGGAAAATACAAAGTGCATTGTTCTAAATAGGGGTTGATTTTTAAAAAGTTGCTTATTGCAATGGTTTTTGGTTTCTCGTGATGTTTAGTAAATGTTAACAATCTTAATGCTGGCGATCTTATTAGAGAGATGCCGTTCTTTTTGCTGGATAGAGCGGTCTCCCCTCACCCCTTTCTTCCTTCATTTCATCTCCTTCTCTTTGTGATTTGAAAGGTTATTGTATATTCTTATCCAGGAACTTTAAATAGAACAAAAAAATCTACTTTTGATCTTTCTGAAAAAGAGGGAAGACACTTCTCTTTCCTCTGACTTCAGTTCCTTAAGGCATTTTAGGAAATTAACAGGGGGAAACAAAGATGTGAGAGATGAAACATGCGTGCAATTTTTCTAGTTTTCTTTTTAAAAGAAGTTGGAGATCATCTTATTTCCTTGCAGCCCGTTCTTTTTTGGTAAGAGTTTTATTGTTTGTTTGTTTTCAATTTGGGGTTGGGACTGTTGCAAAGTAGTTACATACAACCAGTGTCTCCCCCCCCCCCCATTTTTAAAAGAAAACAAACCCATAGCCAGTCCAACTTTTGTGTGGTGTTCTGCATGCCTTTTGTCTATATGAGTGAGAAATTGGTTGTCCCTCTCCTCTCCCTTCTCTGTTAGGAGGTTTACAGTCTGTGTTTAATAGGCAAGTGTCAGCAATTACATGCTGTTCTTGACAGCATTGTTGAAGAAAAACAGGGGAAAGGGCCATAGCTTGTTCTTCTGAATTCACTCTGATCAGCATGCTACTTAGAGTGTGCATGTGTATCTTAAGACTGAGAAGGGGGTAGTGCAGGATGTCATTTGGTGCCTGACAGTGGAACAGTGCAGTTGACTCTCTCTTGCTCTGCTATCCAATGACATCCAGTGGCTGAGAGCATGCAGCTGATGGTTGGGTCTCTTCAGTGCTGCATGCACACCTGACAGGCAGCTGTTAAGCCAAGCACAGGCGAGCTTGGGGAGTCACAGTGTATGCATAAATGATAGGGGTATCTGTGCAGAAGGTGCAAAAGAAGCTCTGGCCCCCTCCCCAAAGCCCCCCTTCCCAAATGAAACGCACCGTGCTGCTAGCTTAACTACACTACACTCCTGCTACTGGCTGCCAAGAGGCTAAAAAAAAATCCACCTTCACTTTTCAGTCAGAAGAGGCAGAAGTGGATGTGAGAGACAGAGACACTCAGAGACACGCAGAGCGAAAGAGGGCAAGAGACTTGACTTTAAGAGACTCCTGCACTGACAACTCCATGCAGTTCGGAACAAGAACGACAGCGACCGAATCAGGTTTCATGGGGACATGGCAGAACGCTGACACTAACCTCTTATTCAGAATGTCCCAGCAGGTATGTTGCTTTACTTTTTTTTTTTAATGTCACATGTTGAAGTGTCACTTGGGTTGTTCTTGGTTGTGATCTTTTTTCTTCTTAAAAATTGCATTTTACTGTCCCCATCCCCCCCGATCTGCATTTCACTTTTGTTTAATTTTAACACTGCACAGTTTCTGTGGTGTCATAACTAAGTTATTGGAATGTTCATGCTTACTTCACTCCATCCCCAAGGGTTCCTTAAAAAAGAGAGAGAGGATAAGAAGAAGAAGAAGAGAATAAGAAAACTTGTTATTGCTCTTAAATAAAACCTCCCTTTTCTTTAAAGTTTTCCAACCAGATCATTTACTCATGGTAAAATTTGTTGCCTTTGTTTTCCTTTGTTGTTTTTTTCCCTCCCCCTCCCTCTCTTTCTCTTCCCCCTCTCTTTTTAAATAAAAAGTATCTTACCATCCCAGCAAAAAGTCCTTGCTTTCCACCTCCTGAATATGTAAGCCCCCATATCAAAACTGATACTAAACTTAGGGGGCCCCCTCTGAGAAGCATAATTGAGTTCAGGTGGCAGAAAGCAGCGTTCCGCAGGACCTAAGGAGGGAGAGAGCGAGAGAGAGCAGTTGGGCTGGAATTGCTGCCAGCACAGAGCTGAGGGTCGTTAGATGAGACAGTTTCAGTTGCTGGTCTCTCTCTCTCTCTCTCTCTCTCTCTCTCTCTCTCTCTCTCTCTCTCTCTCTCTCTCCCTCCTTTTTCTCATACTCACACACACATACTGTTTCTGTGGAGCCGTGTCTTGGCGACCTCCCCAGAGCAGTTCCTTCACCGGGGGCCGCGTTTAAGGCAGCCTGGTATGGCCGTTCTGACGGGAAAGCTAAAATGTTACTGCAAGGCCAGTAATAACTGATAATTAATCACAGGGGCTGCCGGTGATTCTGTACCACGCACTTGGTGATACGCACCCAGCATGCTGTGGCTACTCTTTCACAACCGTTTGGCTCTTCTGCATGAAACACACACACACACACACACACACACACACACGAGTTGCAAGGAGAGGGTGGAAAGAAACTTTCAACTTGGACTGGACTCAAGGAGGGGAGGGAAGTTTAAAACAAGAGACAAAAAAATGCACAGGCTAGGGTTATCACGGTTGAAAAAAGGATTTGCCTTTTAGAAAAGTTGGTTCACATTACCTACACTAAAAAGCTGAAGCAACCAAAAGTTGTGACGTGTGTTACATTGCTCAGGGAGCCCTTTTCTTTTCAGTGCTTTTTTTTTTTTTTTTTAATGAATGAATTCCATTGACGTAAAAGTGCTGTCATTTATACCACAGTTATAGCAGGAGACCTATAACTTGCTCTTAGTAATGTAAAGGACAGAGCATGTGCTGATAATCCTTACGAAAAAAATGAACCAAACAACAATCCCTAATGAACTATTACAATGTACAACAGTTGTGTTCAGAACCGAGTTTAAATAGCATGGTTGTCTCCATAGGATGCTTGCATTCAAATAAGGTATATTTAGATCTATCCTGTAGAGGGACCCTGATTACAACTGATATCAGCTTACTGTACAGAAATATAATCAACATAGCCCCCCCCCCCAAGCAACTCTTTATACATGATTCCTTATTCTTAAAAGTAAAAAGATCAGAGGCTACTAGAAAGAGTATTTCAGATGCTCTGTGCTAGACACTAATATATGCTTGATTTTTCATTCTGTTGGACTGTCTCTGTCTGGTATTTCTTGCATTTAGGTGATTTTACATTCATTTTCTAGGAGAAGGATGAATTTACCTGTCACTATTTTTTTTTTAAAAAAGAAAACTCTACAGATTCAAGTTTAAATACTTGGAATAAAGGCTTTTTCCTGCTTTGGCAATAAAGGAGTTAACTCAACCAGAGACAGATAATGATCAATTGATAAATCACTGTTGAACCACATAAATAGTGTTAGATTGCCCGTTTGAGTGTTCGACTTTTCCAGAGTTAGACATTCATAGTTTTGGGGAATACTAGAAAAGCGGATAATATCAGGTAGGGAGGATGAAACTTAAGCGGCAGACAGATCCAATACAAATAATTTGACGAAAATAGATGTTGGATAAATGCAAGCTTATTCACAACTCAGTTGTTACTTTTCTATTGTTGTTAGTTTTGCTATTGCATGTGGATCTCTCCCCCCCCCCCCCGTCCCCCGTTTCATTACTGGACACATATGGTCATGTTTATTTTCTGAGTCTGTGTTGGGAAAAGAATAATAATACGTGTAGTGTATGGCTAAATGCATGGCAGATGCTGTATCAGTGTGGATCACTCCACTGGAATACACACACAGACACAGTAGCGTTGTAAAGGTGGTAATGATGAACATATTTATTTTGAAAGTGTGTGCTTTGCCTTCATGCCCATGGTGATTAGAATGTTGCTGTCTGCTTAAAACATTTTGCCTGGATACACTTAGGGTTTTTTATTTCTTTCCCCCTTCTTTTCATTTAAAAGGGTAAGTTATTTCCATTTGAAAAGGGAAACAGTTTTAACTTTTTTTTATTTTCTAATTCTCTTCTAAGGTATGTTTTCTTGTACATAACAGTTTGCTAGGGCATCTGAAAATATGCCTGACAGCTACAAGATAAGATTTTTCTTCCCCTTTTAAAAGTGCTATGAGTGTAAGTGATGTTCACTCCCCCCCCCCCCTCTGTACCTACCTATTAAAATGATGGTTTTAGGGCTTGTGAAAATGCAAATATTTCTTTTTCTTCTTCTTCTTCTTCTTCTTCTTCTTCTTCTTCTTCTTCTTCTTCTTCTTCTTCTTCTGCTTGAAGGTAACTTTTACTTTTTGATCAAAAGTAGTAGTAGGTACAAAATATACTTGTACTACATGTAGTAAAGTATTTTTATGCCTATGCAATAAAATATTTGCTTAGCTTGGAGTTAAACAGTAATTTTAATTTTAGGTGGATTCATGATAAAGTAATGGAAAGACAATAGCTGCACAGAGAGTTGTATAGTTTATACTATGTTAGGACTTTTCAGAGGAGAAAATTCATTGTATAAATACCACCGATGATGTAGGCATGTTTTTATGTGTCACCAAGTAATTTTACTTGTTGTGAATTCCAATGCAATGTATACTTCTAAATCACCCTTGTTATAAAACAATTACGCATGGCATACAACGGAGGGTTTAGGTTTAGAGAAGAAGAGTAACAACCGAGATGCCCAGTTTCCTTTTTTAAAAAAAGTTTTAAATATGGCCATTTAACCTTATATTAGTTCCAATTGTATGTGTTTTTTTGTTGTTGTTGTTGTTGTTGTTGTTGTTGTTGTTTTAAAAAGCAAACACTATGTTTGTGATCCTTTGAAAAGGAGTAATTCCTGTTCTGTATACAAAAATAATTGCTGATAACCTCAGAGAACATAAATCTCAACTTTTTAAGGAGAGTTCTTGTTTGGGTCACTTTGATCAGCGGCAGGTCGAAAATGACCAGAAACCTTTGGCTTCTGTTCCCTACTCATCTGGTAGACACTAGGGTTCAGTCCAGGTTGTGTGTACACACCCACACACACCCACAGAGAGAGAGAGAGAGAGAGAGAGAATTCCACTCCATTTTACAATGAATTGTTTAAAACTAGAAAAGAAGTCCTTTTTGATTGATTAAATAAAAATAGAAGGCTTCTCTGATTTTTCTGCTTTCATAGATGTTTTGTGCATTTGTCAGAATAAGAAATGTCACTTTTCTTCTTCCAGTTTACCTTAAGGGCTGTGATGTTCTAAAATACTTTTAAGCAATGAGACCATAACAGCAAAATAGCAATAACCCACAATGACACAAAATGCCAGAAATGAGCAAAAGCTTGCCTTGTCTTTCATGCTACAAATGCAAAGGAGAGATCTCTCTTGAAAGTATCTCTTCAGACAGTTAAAAGGGTAAGATCATGATTACACATGCATCTGTGAACTATTATACAGTAATTTAAAATTCATCCAGTGATATAACAAAATTAACAACATAATTTCATTGTATAACTGTATCTCATTAAAGGACAACTGTCTGACATTCTCATACAGTTGCCTGATTTAACTTCCTGCAAATATTATTAGTAGTGACAATTTTCCTATTGTGCATTAGATTCTCTCATTAACACATTGTCTTTAGTTATCACTAGAGAAATCATTTCCTAGGTAGGTGAGGGGTAAGCTGAGGAATCTAAAAATCAAATCAGTTAGACCTGCTTTAATATGGATGCATATGTCCATCATAGAGAATGAGGGTGGTGGCAGTGTATTAAGGTGTGTGTGTGTGTGTGTGTGTGTGTTATAAAATGCTTCCTTATATTGCTCAAATAAAATTCTACCTACTCCAGGAGAAGGTTTTTAGACTGGAAATATGCAAAATATGCACATCTAAAGTCTTGTAGAAATAGTTAGATTAAAAATCAAGTGTAAAGCATATCATTTTAATTGTGCTAGTGTTCTGCTGTTTGATTGCCCCTTAGTGAAAAAGATGTATACATCATTTATTAAATTGGTAGTTAAAATCAGAAATGTGGCTACATCTGACTGCAGATATTCATTGAGAGTAAAAAACTGGTTCAATATTTCTTTATAACGTAACAGTATTTTACCCTTTAATTTCTTTATAACGTAATGGTATTTTACCCTTTAATGTAATACATGGCAGTAAATGAAAACACATTTGATACACAGGTATACTGTAAAAAGCCCTTTTGTAAATACATCTTAAGAAAAGAAGCTCATAGCAAAAATGTGTGCGGTGCCCTTTTTACTGCCAATCATTAGCAATTGGATCATTTAGATATTTTGTTTTTGCTTTTATTATGCAGTGTTGAAGGTCATCTTTCCATGCTCGTTACTTCTGTTCAAAAGTATCTGTAGTAAGGTTTCATAACATCAGATTTTAACATATATGTGACATATAGTTTAGTCATTAAAATTGCATGATTGCTTTAAATGTTTGCTGCTGATCAAAAGTTATCATAAGTAGTTTAGCAAGACTTTTCCCCACTTGGTCTTGGGTAGAAAAGGCATTTTATGCCACATGGTGTATTATTATCTGAACGTATTTATGTACTTAGTAACATAAATTTTGGCAGTGGCAAAGCTAGTGAATTTATTAAAAATAACAACCATGAAGTACACCCCCCTAAAAGTGCTAACTATTACTTCTTTTCTTGTTTTAAAATAATTTCCCAGAATTTCCCCTTGCTGTTGTTGTTTTTGCATAGGAATTTGTATATGTAGATTTACAGCCATACATATGTGTGTGTTTGCATGTGTGCCTCAGAAAGACCCATTTTCTAATAAATCACTTGCAAGTAAGTCCCATTGATTTAATTAAGACTTATACGCAATAAGTTGTTAAAGAAGCGTTTTCTACTATACACACACAACCATGGGCACTCCCCCCCCACGCACTCTAAGGCTGCAATCCTTTGCACAGTTACCTGGGAGTAAGTCCCAGTGAACTCAGTCAGAGTTATTCTTGAGTTGACATGCATAGGATTATGTTGAAAATGTATTTAGATGTAACATCACATCTCCGTGATGTTCCGTATCTCTCTTGCATACATGTATCTATGTATCTATAAAAATATAGCATGTAGTTATACATCCATACCTTTTTGTATCTGGGTGTATATATACTGAAGTAATATTACTCCAAAGTAAAGCTTACTGATTTCACTGAGACTTTCTTGCAATGGACTAGAAAAAAGTTTAAAAGGTTGTCTGTATAAGTATACAATGTATATTTATGTATAATCAGTTGTATGTAGCCCTACCTGCCATATGATATATATATATATATATATATATATATATATATATATATAAATCATACACACACTCCTTTCATATTTCTCAGTATTGTGTTTTGGATGGTGAGTGTGTGCACAGGAGGACATTGTTTTATGTATGTGTAAGGCAAATATGTTTTATTCCCCTCAAATTATAGTGTGCGATATCTTTCCAATCTGATTTGAAGCCCCTTCTCACATTGGCAGTATATAAAGGCACACGGACATCTACTTTGATGACGTAACAGATATTTTGAATGGTGAAAAAGGAAATCGGTGTGGTGGTGTAATGCAATTGTAGTTGCTAGGTTTAAAATGCTTGATTTTATGTGCCTCTGTGTGTCATTGGATTAACACCGTTAATTCACAGCCACATTCTGAGATGTAACAGCAATAATGTTTCCTGCTTCAAGGATGGTTTGCCTTGACTTTTAACCCTAACTAATTAGATGCTGAGTAAAGCATCTCTGAGATGTTGGGGCAAAAGTGAGTTGGTCACAGCTGAGGCACGATTGCAGGGATTGTGCTGATAGTGAAAGAATTCAAATTCACTAGGTCATTGTGACTCTGTAAAGAGATTGCAAAAGAACACCCTGTTTACTGATATAGAGCTGGCGTCATAGGTTAGAAACAAAAAACCCTTATTGAATTTCTCGCTTTTGCTAGTAATATTCAGTGTCTGTGGTGAGACTTCCTAATTTTCATTCATGTAGACCAGTAGATCTTCACAGGTTAGATTTCCAGAACTCAAATATGCCCAGGAGGGTTAAAAAAGAAGAAGAAGCTTATCGGGGAGGGGGGAAGCAAGCAGAAGGAATGAACATATAAAATCAGAACAGTTTTAACCATTTCATTCGAACTTTAATGGCAAAGTGATAACCTGTAATTTACAAGGTAATTATTCCAGAATGCTTAATGTACGTTAACTATTTTTACTTGTCCTGCAAGTTAGTGTAAAGACAAAAAAAAGGGCACTATAGGGTACTTCTGAAGCTCCTCGGTGGAAAGTGATCTGCTAGTTTGTTATGTTTTTCTATGATCATATGAAGGGCAGAACCTGTGGATGGGGAAAAATTACAATTTGAAAACTAAAGTTCATTCCAATAGAGGATATTTCAAAAGAAGGCCCGTTTTTAGAGGGAACTGATATTCAGAATTTCTTTAATTAATTGTGGGAAAACCCTGTTTCTCTCAGTGTAGTGTAGATCATATTGAAAAGTTGCTGTTTCTACACCTTCTATTCGTACTTGTGGTGTGAGAAATGGGACATCCACTACTGCTTGTAGGGCACCACAATTTTGAATAAGAATTGGCATACATATATCAGATTTTGTATTCCATCATATGAGCCATGTTGGTAAAATGAGTAAAATGCTTACAGTGAGGGAAATAAATAACATATTAAACAGGTACAGTTATTTAAATTTAAATACAAAAACTTTTATGCTCATGAGAAGATAAACGTAATCTAGTATGTCTTACCTATATAAAAGTAATACCTCAAAATTCTGTGTTGTCTGTATCTAGTAAAAATTGTGTGGATGTCTAACATTTTCTTTCTTTTTTTCATTCTTCATTGATGATGTGTACCTGTTTTTAGTGTTCTTAAGATGTACCCAAGAAATGGTTAATTTGGTATATATCATGTTTAATTTGCATAATCAATATATCCTGGTGTGTGCCCGATCTGAATTGGTGAACATTTTGGGGTGTGTTGGGTTGGGTTGCCTATAGTAAGCAAGAATGTTATCAGAGGACTGTATTCCCTTCATTTACGTGAATTATATATACTTCTGAACTTCATCTGTACATGATAGTTTTAGAGAATATAGCAGCTTTTTACACAATACAGCAATTATTTTTGTAAGCTAAAAAGAGTGACTTGTATGACATTGATTTTGGTCAATTACCATTTAAAAATAAAATTGAACTCTTTAAATATGTTGCTCACTGGTGTGTGCATATACACATGTATACCAACCTTAAACCTCTTTAAATTTATTTCAATGGGACACAGTGTAATGCAATCCAACTGAATATGAACCAGCATAATGCTGTTCACTTGTCAGTAAGTCTCATTGAACTCATTGGGGCTTACATCTGCATAAACTTGCATAGAATCAGGCTGAAATTCTAATGGAAATCAATGGAATTTAAGCACACTTGCTGTTTTCCCACATGGCATGAAAAAGTACATTTCTTTCTTCTCTGGTGCTTTTTGTGTTGCAAGTAAACATTGTTGATGTTGTATAAAAGGTGGAAAAGAAATAAAATGTACTTTCTAGGCAAAGAGGTTTAAAGAGAAGAGGAAAGTGTTTCTTTTGTATTATATATTAAAAAACTGATAATAATGGATACTCCATCTTGGAGTGTATCTTTTCAATAAAAGTATCACAAATACTGCGACCTGTGGCATAGAGCTGTTTTTTTGAGAATTCAGTTGCCCTCATGTTCCATGCATACTGCACATGAAACAAGAGGTTGAGCCCTGAAGAAAGCAAAGAAAAGTACCCTTGGTCCGTAAAATCATTATTCTTTTTGTCAATGTTTTGTTACAGTGTTCTGTTTTAAGCCTCCAGAAAATTATACGTTCCTTCAGATTTTTCTTTTTAAGGGTTGGTTCAGCCTCGCGTACCCAGTAAATAACTATACACCTTGTTTACTGGATACGCAAGGTTGTATTACAAGTCATGAATTTTTTTCTCCCTCAATCATAACTGTACATGATTCTTAGAGGGCCACTTGAAACTTTGAAATGTTTGCTGTTGTAACTTTGTGGTCCATTTTCATGCTTTAAACAGGTTAGCATTGGGCTTCATATATGTTTCATTATTCCCTGAAGCCAGGCAGGTATCATGGAATTCCTGATTTTGTTTCAGTTTTTCCAATCCGGTAAATGTCAAGAACATTTGAGGTTGTGGATGAAATGACCGTTTGGGTATTCACCGTTTGGGTATTCACCACTGAAAAACTACCTTTCTCTTGCTTTTTTTTTGTAGAGATGCACATGCTTAGACAGAAAGTCCAGTATTTTGGCTTGGGCATATGCCTGTTAGGGAAGACAAGGTAAAAATGTGTGACCAGATGCCTTGGCTTATCATGGTAGAGTGCTGAAAGGCTGCTCAATCCAATCTTCATGGTATGTAAGGAAGAACATGGTATAGTATGCAACATAGCTGTTTTCTTTGTGATCTGTTTTGGCCAGCAAGCATTTTAGACTGAACATTTAAACTTTCGTTGTTTATAAAGTAAAGTACAAAGGGGGGGGGGGAACCTTCTGCTGTAGAAAAGACGAAGAATGAATTCTGTTTTCTATGCACAGAATTGTTAATAAAGGTCATGTTAAGTTGGACGTTCTTTATTGTAGCATGGCTGTGTGATTGAATTTGAATGCCTCAATGCTATATGTATTTACTCATGAGTTAAAAAACAAACAAACTTCAATCTTGGAAGCAGCGGTGAAATAATAAAAAATGTTAAAAGTCTTTGAATTAGAAAGGGATGTATTGTATTGATATTCAGTACGTTGAATTTCACATTGATTCATTTCAGTGTGAGACTTAAGCACGTGGTTTGCACTCTCCTATTGAAATCAATGAGACTTACAGGCCAATCTTATGCATATTTACACAGAAGCAAGTCCCACTGTGTTTCTTTTAGAGTTTCATCTTAGGAAGCATGCTTAGATTTGAAGCCCTAAAAATGATCTTATTTTCTTTATTTAAACTAGATTTGGATCTTGGACTTAAAAAGCTTTCCCCTGCTTTTTAAGAAACACTGCAAGTTTGTCAACTTCATTAAGATAGCTTTTAGTGGCTATTTGTTCTTGAGACAATTGATCTAAGACTTACATTTTCCAAGAACATCTGAACTAGCTATCTGGAGGGAGGGAAATATCACACACTAATGAAATCTACACGTGGAAAAATAATAATTACTTCCAGCTGGTTTTATACAATAACAAAACTAATATTAAACTGAGATGCTTAATTAGCATGGATTTAATTATATTATTTTTGTGTTCAAAGGAACATTGTAATTCTATTCTTAAAATCTGGATCTAAATATTTGCCAGTGCATGAAGGCGGTTGGTTTTGTGATAATCTGACATGGAAAGGGAAAATCCTATTGATACTTCCACCCTGCCTGAATACCCTACAGCCCTTGACATTGCCAGCATGTCTCCTGCAGCTGGTGGCATATGACTGTCATTTTGCAGGCAGGATATACGGAGAGATTTTACACAATGGAGGCATTCATGAAGGCATTCCTCATCTGGGACTCCTGCAAACCCTCATTTTATTGACCCTGTCAGGATTTAACTGGTATGCTGTCAGGTTATGTGTTGCTTTATCTATATTAGGATTTCCCCCCTTTTTAAATTAGAAATCACCAAGCTATTGTTGGTGGCGGGGCCGACGGGAAGCAAGGTAAAAAAAATATACCTTCAGCACTGAAGTCCTGCATTTTACATCTAGAGAGATCTGCATAGCACTTTCTGCATGAAGACATGTACATCGGATGGCATTTTCTGCTGTTTGGATACACGAAACTGAAACAGCGTTGAATCATACACATTCTGAAACATAAAGGGACTTAGGCATCAAGGGTGCAATCCTGATTCTGTTGTAGGATAATCTCCTGTTTGCTTCAACGTAGTCCATACTTTACTCATAGACTGAATTTAGGTGGCACCAAGCTGGAGTTAAATATTGTTACTTGCTTTCTGCGGGAAAATTCAGGCTCAGCTAGATGGGAAAAGAGATGTGAAGCTGCTGACCTTCTGTGTCTCTTTGCCCCCTCTTCCTCAAAACATCAATGTGTGATGATATATATCATCATGCTCTGCATTACCACAGTGGCCGTCAGTTATGTAAGGCAGGGGCAGGCCAAAGAACAATGTGGTGTCACAACATGTGTAATGTTTACCTAGATGTTATAAGGAAGAGGGTGAAAAGAGACACTGAGTGGCAGCCGTTCTGCGTCTCCTAACATCTAGATAAGCTCTTAAGCACACACTTAAGTCTATCCAGTTGAAATCCCCTGGTCTCTTTATTTAGGTTTCCCGTTATGCTTTAAGCCTGAAATCACTCACAGTTGATCAGTAAGGCCCATTGAGATCAGTAGCGCTTACATCCAAAAAAGCTTGTAAAGGGTTGCAGTCACCACTCCAAATACAAAACGTACAAGACAATATTCTATTCACCTGAAGTGATGCTTAGAAATAGTGTAAGGGTGGGGGGAGGGGAGAGAAAATCTTGAATCCAAAATTATATCTTTATTCAGATTTGTCACAAATTTTGTTTTGCTCTTCTGTATAAAAGATCTGCTCCATGCTTGTTTTAATTGAGTCATAAAAAATCCCATACTCAGTTTGTATGACAAAAATCCAGACAGGAGCGCTGACGTCTGAGAATTGTGTATTGGCAAAATTTCTCCCGTCTCCTGTTCTGGTTTAATACTAATGGTGAGATTTTCAAACATTACACCCCTTTCTTTAAGAATACTCTCTGTTTTTAATAAACCCATCTGATCTTCCAGCTGCTCATTAATGGTTTGCATTTGGTCCAGAAAGTGTGTGGCTGAGCAATCTTCACATAGGAAGCGATAAAACGCAAAATGTTTATGTATTCTTTCTGTTGGAATTAGACTATAATATCAACATGCCAGCCTACTATTACTAATCCATTGCGTGCACATAAGTTGGATGGCTGACCCTTACCCAAGTTACAATGCACCACGCAAATGTCACCTGCGCAAACCCCATTGAAAAGAGAGTTGGGCAAGGGCACACCCATGTTTTTGTACTTTGCACACACAGGCAACAATTGATTTCAGTGGGGCTTTTGTAGACATCCTTAGTGAGTTGTGTTCCTGTTAAAAAGAGCTTCAGACACATATCTTGTGCTTTATTGTGGAATGTTTCCTCTGTTATATGCCGTGTTCTTGATGCTGTGGAAGTATTTTACAAATTCAGTCATTCTGAACACAACAATACAAGTAGAAGAGATCTAACTATATGTGAGGTACTAACATGAAGAACTAAGAAGGGGTGTGGGGTGGGTGTCAATTATACATAGGATTTTTGTTTAAAAAAGATACTAACCTTTCAAAGTATACATTCAGATACACAGCAGAATAATTTTATACAGCACTTTTACTTGGCGGAAGGAGTTGAAAATATTAGCATAATGCAATGCAATCCTATGCATGTTCCATTGGAGGTGAAGGTTTCACCCAAGCAAATGTGTATAGAATTGCAGCTTCAGTAAAGTTCACAGACTGGACCTGAAATCCCACACATTTACCTGAGAGTAAAACCTGACTCAGTCTGAGTTACATCTCAGCAAACGTGTAGGATCCAGATATTAAGGATGTATGTTTAGCAGAAAAAAAAGTATCTTCTCCCAGCATTCCCTAGCCAATTCTACTTGAAGTTGTAGGACTTCTTTCTGTCTAAACAAGCATAGGATTGTGCCCTAGAAGACAAAATCCAACTGCCCCTATTGTGGGCAGAGTTCCCAAAGTCCAATTTGTCGGATGCATGTTAGACTCCTAGAAATGGTTGCAAAACAATACTTGAGATGGTGAAAAGGGATGGATGGGTTGAGGGCTTGTATTCACATAAATTGTCACCATATTAGTCTGAAGAATTGGCCTAAGGAAAAGAAAAAACAAAGTTCTCCAGCAAGAATGTTCCTCTTACGTTTCCAATGCTATGCCTAATTACTTGGGAGTAAGTCTCATTTAACTCAGTGGGGTTTTCTTCTCAGTAGACAAGCATGGATTGTGCTGTAGAAGAAGTAATGCTATTTGGAGCAAAGCAATAGGTGCAGCTGAAGTTTGCATGGTACTAAGGGGCTCTTTTCACATTACTTTTGTGATATGAAATGGGAAACACTGCGGCATGACTTTTTCCTGTACTAGGATGAAGCCTGGACTGGTAGCTCTTCCTCATTCGAACATGTTTGCTCCTAAAAATCATTGGTAACAATGGCATGGCCAAGGGCTTTTGATTTTACTTTCACTGCATGGGAAGGAGCCAAGGTATACCACATCCTGTGCTGTAAAGATCACGAAGCCCTTAAGTAATCTTGTGGGGTGGTGTTGTAATTTAAAAGCACCAGTGAAGCCAAGTTTTGTGTCCCAGCGTCTTCTTTGACATGAAAGAGATTGTGTGGTGCACTTTGTAGGTTGTGTGTTGCAACTACTCAGGAATAGAAATTTTCTTGTGTCATTTATGAAAGGCAACAGCACTTTAACCAAAAGACAAATTAACTTTTTCACTTGGCCAAGGTTGTTTGCAAACTCTGTTTAGGACATGCAAGTCTTCCAAGATGAAATACCCAAATGATAGGAGCTGATGAACAAATGGTCTTAACTGTTAATTGCAAAATAGTGCTGGTTCACTTAAATCAATGTGTTACTCAATCTGTGTTAACCTGTTCATTTGCCTGAGGAAGGCCTGTAGTAGTACTGACTGATGTGAAAGATCCATTGAAACCACCATTGCAAAAAGAGGAACAACTACTGCTGCACTTTAGATGTTTCTTTAATGAGCCAATGGGCTTTTTGTTTCATTGGTCGCCTCTGGGTTAAAGAAAACTTTAAATCTGAATATATGCAAATAAACAATGATCTTTGGCCTTTGGGGAAAAAAGGTATTTCATTTTTCCTACAAGGCAAGCTAGCCAAAGTTCCAGGAATGGGTGAAAAACTTTGGAATTTGAATAACATTAATAAATCAAGTTATGTTCACACAAAGGAAGGGCAACAGACTATATACATTTTTGAAAGAATGTATTTTTTTTAAAAAAAATCTCTACTGCAACAACAAAGAGATATTAATGTTAATTGACAAAAATATAAACTGTTGATCCAAATTATAATAATTGTATAATTAAGTAAAGTCGTTGTAAATATTATTTTACATCATATTTGAAAATAAATGAAAACTGGATATATTGACTAATGTAAGTCCCATTGCTTTCAAAGAGACATAATCATGACTAGCTGGTAAGTTATTATTATTATTATTATTATTATTATTTATTTATTTATTTATATAGCACCATCAATGTACATGGTGCTGTACAGATAACACAGTAAATAGCAAGACCCTGCCGCATAGGCTTACAATCTAATAAGTTGTAGTAAACAATAAAGAGGGAAAGGAGAATGCAAACAGGCACAGGGAAGTGTAAACAGGCACCGGGTAGGGTGAAGCTAACAGTATAGAGTCAGAACAATCTCAATAGTTGAAGGCTATAGGGAAAAGAAAAGTTTTTAGCTGAGTTTTAAAAGCAGTGATTGAGTTTGTAGTTCTCAAGTGTTCTGGAAGAGCGTTCCAGGCGTAAGGGGCAGCAGAAGAAAAAGGACGAAGCCGAGTAAGGGAAGTGGAGGTCCTTGGGCAGGCGAGAAGCATGGCATCAGAGGAGCGGAGAGCATGAGCGTAGGGAACCAATGTATATTTAGAAAGAACAACTTCAATTTTTCGTTTTAGTTATCAGTGAATAAAACAAACACATACATTTCTGCATTTAAAAATACTCATTTTCTATATCTTGCTCTATTTGGTTCTGGAGATATAATTGTCAAGTCCATAAAGGGCATTAACACTTTCCAGATACATAATAAAAAAGAGAGTCATACATAGACGTGCTAACATTGATTTTGCAATGCAAATTAAGAATAAGCACCCACACCTGTTGCCTTGGGTCACTAGTAGTATGCAGTTCGTCTTGAAAGTGATTATCTCCGGATCAGTTTCATGGTACCTTCAGTATAGTGCATGTTCATGTAAATGGGTAAATACATAAATTGATATTGAGAAGATGTTAAGCGCTGCAATCTTCAGCTACATCTGAAATTCTTTCCATATGTCCTGTTATTCCTCCCACCCCTTCCCTACTGCAACATTTAGTTGCATTTAGACATGGAAGTTCAATCCTAACCTTCTCTAACATGCAATTTTATAAATTCACAAACTGGAAAGAAAACCATATAAAATGTTACATTAGGGAAGGTGGAAATGTGGTACGGGCAGATGCCAGCTGGAATCTGATATATGCCTGTGCTCTCTTCAGTGGCACCATTTTATTGATGAGGTGGGAATGTAGCTAAACAGAAGCTACAGCTGTTTGGTTAAATAAGAATCCATGCAAATTCCAGCTGTGAACTTACGGATTCACAGTGCAGATAAAATCTCAGGCAAATTTTATTGACATACTACTCACTTGTCATTGATACCAGGGAAGACATATAACCTATTTTTGTTTCAATCATAAATATTGCTTAGAGATTAGTATTTTTTTGTTTGCTCATGTCAGTGCAATTTCCCCCATGGAAGGCCTAGTTCGGACCTCCAAACCCTGCTTCACCCCTCCCATCATGTGCATGTGTTTTTGCTCGCATAAGAGGCAGTAACCTGGTTCACATGTAACAACAACTCAGAGTACGTGTTGAGTATGGATTGTCATTGAATTGTGGGTTGTTCTTGAATTGTGGGTTGTTCTTGAATTGTGGGTTATTGTTATGTGTGAACCCTGCACAGTGGTTTAAATATGGCTTATTATTTATTTATTTATTTATTTATTTATTTATTTATTTATATAGCACCATCAATGAGCCACAAAACATGGGTTCCCTTCCTGGGTTGTTTGTGATTAACAACCCATAGTTAAACCGTAGTGCAGGTTTACATCTCAAAACAACCCACGATTCCAGAGCAACCCATGGTTCAGCAACAACCTACACTCAACCCATACCACACCTACTGCAGTAAATCCTGCAATTGCAGCAGTTAAAAGAAGTTCAGAAATTAATGCCATCTTTGTTTATGTGTTACCAGTACACATTAGTACTGATCATGAAGAAAATCAAGTAGGCCTGTGTATGTGTGAAGCGAAGCCTATCTGTGTACAATGTGGCAGTTACTGCTTCTCTTTGAAAAATCCTGTGATCACCTGTACTGCTGCTACTCGACTTACACAGCCTAGTTACAACTTTTTAATGTCCCATCAGTAACATTAATACTTCTTCCAATGGAGAAAATCAGTGGGAATGAGTGTGTGAAGTGCAGCCTTTGCGTGTAAAATGTGGCAATTACTGCTCTCTTTTTAAAAAAATAAATAAAATGTTTGTTATTTGAGAATATCATACACAAAGAAGGCTCACTACTGAATGTAAGCGTATCTGATGTACACATCCCTAATTACTGTCTTTTGTTCTCATTCTACTGCAAATAGTCCAAAATGTTACTGCTTTTTTACCTGCTGTCAAAACAACCAGTTATTCTGAGCTGTTTTTTATGTCTGTCATTAATTTTTTAAAAATAAATAAATTGCATTTTACATTTATACCAACAGGATGTAACATTCAGTCACATAGTACACACAATCAATATCGATGCAAATTAATCAGGTGACACAGTGGACTGATTGTACACCTTCACTGCTACTACTAGACTTACACAGCCTAGATACAACTTTTTAATGTGCCATCAGTAGCCTCCTAAAATCCATGAAATTTTTATAAACAGATTAGTAACACATTCCATCACAACTTGCATTGAAATCATTGTGAGCATAAGTTTGGGATGAGGAGCGGAGCACTGAATGTGAAAACCTTCCAAATAAAAACTTTCGTCTGCAGTTGACAGCTATCATTTTGGGCCAAAACTATGTCTGGTATAATGACAATAGGTTCACAGCATTTGGGCAAAACTACAAGACCTTTGGAAAAAAACTGTAAAATTTGATACACAGTTCTGCATGTCCCATCAGTCTCTGCACACAACCACTGCCATGCACAGCACAAGTAGCAGCTAAAAATCCACATAAGCAGCAGTTACCTTGGTGGAGATGTTTTTTGAGAATCCGCTCTCAGTTGATGCAGAATTTGTTTGCTTGTTGTTGTTGTTTGTATTTTACATGTTATATTAGAAGAGTCTTAATGTAGAAATGGTCTATTCATAATTGAATTCTCCAGGCAAATCAAATGCCAACACATCTCAGCCCAACAGGTAATTAATTAGTTTGTGTTTTAAACTGAAGGCCATCCTGTTATTGATTTTGTTTCTTCGTAGAAACAAAGAAGAAGATCTCTGATTAAAATGGCAGGTACATGGCCTGGGTAGACAGTGGGACAATGTGTTTGCTATTATCAGTGGTGGATGGTAGAAACTGGGCAGTGTCAAGTTCTCATTGGGATGTAGATAGCTTCTTTTGGTTTGTTTCCAAAACTTGGGGTGGGTGGAGGAATAATGTAGAGAAGAAACCAGAGATTAACAATTTGTTTTACAGCCTAGTCAGATATTTCAAATCAAGTGACTGGTGCCGCTTGTAACGAAGCATCTGCAAAGTGTGTCAGGATGACGCTGGTATGCCTTAAAAAAAGAAAGTTAAATGTCAACACAGCTGCAGCTTACCACTTTTTGAAACCTTTCACCTGGGAGTTAGATAAAATATCTTGAATTTGGGCAAGGGGCTGGGAGGAAGCGCAGGAAAAGTACTGTTTGAAATGCTATTAATTCTTGCAAAATAACATTTGTAGTCTTTGCCTGACTAGATAAATCTACAGTGGGGTGGTTGTTTTTCGCCACCCTCGTTTCGTGTGCCAGGCTGTTTTTTTCATTATCGTTTCCTTGTCTGCCGTGTTTATCTTCTCTGAAAATGCTGAAATGTAAGCTATTGCAGCTCTGGGTGGGTGGCATTGATGTTCACAATGCCTTCTAAAAAGAAACAGAATGAGCATTTCGTTTAGGCTCTACAAACCTCTGAGAGAACTTAATGCAGCTGAATAAAAGTGAAAAGCATTTTTTAAAATAAATAAATAAAAATCTCGCTTTCCATTCTAAATAACCTTGGGGCATTTGAGTTGGATACTTCCAGGCTGACACATTTCACACAGGATGGAATGACAGTGGCACTCAGCATATCCTTAATGTTCCACAAAACCCTCTTCACTTTTTTATGAACTCCAAAAGCGTGCTCATCCTTAACAAAATGTCAAGTTAAAACATGTCACTTTGCTGTTACTTGCTTGCCTTTAATCAAAAGACTACTCTTAATGGTCTGTTTTACTGTAGGCAGTTGTAAAAGAAGCTTCCCAGCAGTGCTACTTAACCATTACTGCTGTCATCCCAAGTTCTCATCCCTAGTTATCCCCGGCAATGGAAAAAAGAGCAATAGGTTCAAGCATGAGGAGGCTGAGAAGCAATTAGGCAAGTTCTACATAGAGTCATCTGGTCCTAAACAAGAGCTATTCGAATTCTTTTAAGAAATGTAGATTTTTTATTTTACATGTACATTCCAAGCAAGCTGCTGCTGGTCTCCCTTGGATGTATACTCATCAATAGATGAGAACATCATTTGTGTAGGACAAGGGAGAGGGCCTTCTCCGTGGTAGCCTCCCAATTATGGAATGATCTCCCTGACAAGTCCTCCTGGCACCAGCAATAAGCTTTTCCGAACCAAAACTTAGCATTTGGCAACATATAATGATTGTCTGGTTGATTTTTTAAATTATTTTTTTAGATGTGTGCTGTCTGGATGTGTGATGCCTGTTTGTATTTATTTATTTATTTATTGCATCTCTATACTGCTCAATAGCTGAAGCTCTCTGGGCAGTTCATGTTTTTATATAAATGGTTTTGCACTTTGTATTATGTATTTTTAATGGTTTATATTTTTTTGTGAACTGCCCAGAGAGCTTTGGCTATGGGGCGGTATAAAAATAGAATGCATAAAATGAAATTATAGCAGCATTTCTTATGACTATTTCTTTTAAAGGTTTGGTTTAAACATTTGGTTGTTCAAATCCTAATCACTGGAATTTACTCTAGTCCTAACCCCGGGGATCACAATTTGAGGGGCCTATAGGATGCTGAAGTTTTCCTGTTCCAGGCCATAGACAGTGGTGTGACCTCAGAGAGAGAGACCTGAGCAGAAATCCCCTCTGCTCATGCCACCCTACTTGGCTGCTGTGGAAAGCTCTGCAACAGCTTTCTCTTTTGAGGTTGGTGTCACAACCTTGGGAGACGAAGAAATAGGTGTGCTGGGGGGTGAGCAGGTGGGTGGGGGGAGAGGGGGGAGAGGCCATGGATCTACAGGACCCACACAACTCTGAGCTTGCATCTTCACCTGCAGGTCAGCTAGATGGGCTCGGAGGCCTGTCTAGTAAAAACAGCACATACAGATGATGGAGAGGCTAACAAGCCTTGTGCCATTCTACCTGTTCTGTAGGACTGCACTCTTAGAGGGTTCCTTTTCTGAGTGGCTAAACTGACCCTTCAGCCTCACTGGACTTTCTCCTAAAAAAAATGTCATGCAAACTACGTGGCTGAGCAACCCCCACATCAAATTTCTCCATAAAGCTGTTGATTCGATGTGTATACTTTTTGGACCTGGAGCTTAAATGGGTGGATAGAAGTTATTTTCACAATATCTATTTTGACTTAAATTTCATCCCACAAGCCTTCTCTGTTAAGACTTTGGGCTGTTGCTTACACTGAAGAAGTATTTATGCGTTTCGCAGTTCGCAATACAAGGATGATCAGTGGTTTTGTGCCTATTTTGTGTAATCTTGTTTAAAGACGTGGAAGGCACAATCCTATGGATGTTCAGAGAGAGAGAAAAGTCTTTTTTTCTGTCTAAACATGCATAGGTTTGCACCATAAATGACTTGCATTTTTACAATCCTCTCTGGCTTCATGCCTTCTTTTAAGCTGGCAGGAAATGTGAGAGATCTTATTTAGACCTACTTCACACACACACACACACACACACACGCTGCATCTCTCTATTGCTGCTGGGAAATAGAAAAATGTCTTTGCTATTAAATAGATATGTTTAAAAGTACACAGTGCTATTATAAATTCTGCTAAAGAGCAAAAGCCACAAAAGAAACTACTTTTATATGTACCCAGAAAGGCAGAAAGTGTAACTTGAATGGCTCATCTGTTTTCATTCAGTTTAATTTTTCCATGCATTCTACATTCTTGGCCATGTAACTATTTAATGTAACATTTAATGAAACTTCACAAGGTCAGCCTTAGATCCGTAGGCACAAGTGACTGAGAGTCCAGCTACTCAGTGGTTGTTTTAGACAGAAGCAGCTTTTCTTGTGTTGTTAATATGATCCTTGTAAGTCTTGTTCAAACACTTTGGATGAATTTATTTTTTTTACATAAAACCATTTGTGTATTTAGAAAGAATTTATAGTCTACAACAGGCTTTTCCAGTCTGGTGCCCTCAAGATGTTTTGGACTACAGCTCCCATAATATCCAACCATTGTCCATGTTGGCTGTGGCTGATGGGAACTGTACTCTAATTTGGAGGGCTCTAGGTTGGGGAAAACTGATCTAGGAGGTGCTAGAGATGTCAGAGGGCATTTGAGCATTCTATGTTAGGAAAATATTAAGTGGGTAAAAAGAAGTTGCTTGTCCTATAACTCCACAACGCACAAACTCTCACTTTCTCTCTCCCTCCCTCCCCCCACTCTCTCTAGTGGACAGGAGGAAATTAAGGTAATAATAATAAGAAATGGTATCTGTGTGTGTGAGTGTATATGTGTACACAGTGTGTGTGTGTATGTATAGATAGATAGATAGAATAATTTGGGGGTTTTTTTTTAAAAAAAAATCTCCCACCATTTCACACAAATGCAGACAGTCCACACATTAGGCATCTTCTATGGGTGGGTGGGAACAGTTTTAGTTTACCAGTTTACTAAAATAAGGAGGAGGGGGCGGATTTTGTGCTTTATGAGTAATATTATGCAAAATGACATGATACATTAATTTTGTATTGTATGTATTTGTCCATGCAAGAAAAAATATTCTATGCCTTCCTCCCCTCTCTCGCACACACACACATACACACACATGCATTCTCTCTCTCTCTCTCTCTCTCTCTCTCTCTCTCTCTCTCTCTCTCTCACACACACACACACACACACACACACACACACAGGCGAAGTTTGTATAAATCTGTGTCTCTAGCTGCAAGTCTAAGACTGAAAGGGCAATGGAACTCCCAAATCACAACATTACATCCCATGTGTGGTTTTGGCTTGCTTCATGCTGGAATGCTGGCTTCTATTATGAGGTAAATTTAATGCCACCTGTTTGTTTAAAATCTTGCTTTCTGCAAAATTGTCGGTTTTTCTGCTAATCTGTGTATGTTCATGCAAAAATAGCTAGTTTCCCATTTTTCTACTAATCTGTGTGTGTGTGTGTGTGTGTGTGCGTGTGCGCAAAAATAGCCAGTATTCTGATTTTTCTACTAATCCGTGTATACTTACATGTATACTAAATTTCAGTTTTCTGGATAACATAGAGGTACCTCTCAATTATTTGGAGAAGGGCAGTTTGTGTTTCCAGGTTTGATGAGTTAATGTACAAACGTCTCATTTCCAGGTTTATTTTATTTCAGTAATCGGAGGTACCCTGGGATACAAATATGTACAACGTTTAAAGGCTCTAGGCCATAAAAAGTACTCTTAACAATTTGAATGCCACTGTAAACTAGAGAACCAGCGAAGCCCTAACTATCACAGTGTTAGTGATATATAGATATAGATACAGATATGCGTTGTGTTTCTCTGTGTGTATATAGAAGATGTGTGTATATATTTGTTGTTGTTTCTAAATTGCATGCTTATTTAAATAAGGCTAACACTGTAATACCTTTTAATGCTTAAAAGCGCTATATAAATACTAAGTATTCTTAAATATTTGCCAGCTCTGCAAATACTAGATTTATTTTTCTCATAGAAACAAATTCCTCTTTAATTAGGGCAATGTAATGTAACACAAGAGCAAGGAAAGGGATTGGAAGTTAACTTGACCTCACAGCAGTCGAAATGAGCTAATTCTATTGATCCCTAAGGCTACCCCCATCACATACACACACACACACACACACACCCCTACTAACACCATAATAAAACAACTATCCTAAGAAAGGAACCTTAAGACAAAACCGAAGCATTTAGATTGCATACATGTTCAACATCCACATGAATGTTTGCTACTAGCATTTCTTAGTCTTTTTCCTTCCCTTCTTTGCACAGCTGTCACTTGGGCAGCAAAAACGACTTGGAGCGGGGGTGGGGGGGGGAGGGAAGTAAGGAGCCCTGCTAAAATCGTGTCACGTAGCACTAATTCATCTGCTCTCATTAGAGTGAGCGAGGGACAGAAGTGATGGCTAAGACCTGCACTCCACACATGACACACGAACAGTTTGGGGAATAGAAAATTGCTTTCTCAGGAAGCCCAGCCAATTAAGGACTTGACCATATTGAATGTCAAGTGTTAATTTAGGTTTTTCTTCATTTTCCCAGTAGTGATGCGGGTCCTGTGATGAGCAAATACATGTCAAGTAAAAGTTGATTGCATGAAGGACCCAGGTATTATATGTCACTGACAAGTCACAAATGTACTCTAGTCTTTTAACCCCTTAGGTGAGTCTGGGCTGTGTGTGGGGAGGAGAGAAAGAGGGATTAACTGTACTATAATGATAAGAATAGATAGCTTACATTAGGGAGAAGGCAGGGAGGTGGACAGGAATAGTAATTCGTGTAAGAGGCCACTACAATATTCCTAAAGGCAGTGTACAAATATGGCACCAGTGGTTTTGGCATTTTTAAAATAATAATAATACAATAACCCAAAGTATTACAGTATCTTACAGGTCTCTCTTAAGTATGGTATACCGTATAACCTTTAAGTGTATTAAGATCTCACCTTGTAAGAATTTTAGTAAACTCTATCCAGGAAATATGAAATCTTAGTGCCACCCTCCAGGAAAAATGGCAAAGTAGTATCTTTTTTATTATGGGATGAGTTTAGTTTTAGGTTGAATTTTCTTCCGATTATGTATGTACACTTAAGATTACAACCAAAGAAAGATAGGGAATGTTTCCTTCTCCCCATCCTGTTCCCTGCCTTTCCCAAAAGACTTCCCCCATCCCATTTTTATTAGCAGGGTATTGCTTTGTCAAAAGTCATTGTCTCCCCCACCCCTCCACTGCCGCCTTGACCTTTTGTGGAGTACCTGCCTGCACTGGCAAAGGAGTTCTCTTTCAGTTTTCCTGAAGTGTGGCCACGTTTTCTACTTTTTGTTAGATGGGGATACTTTAGAAATCATCTATAGTATCTAATTTCCATTCATCAGCATATTATTTACATATGAATGTTGTGAAAATAAGAGAGTGTCTGTTTCTGTTTCAAGTGCATAATTGATGTGCACACAATAATATCTCCACAATGGCTTAGGCGTTTGCTGCACGACACCCTATACATTCAGTCAAGTGGAGCTGGCAAACCTGAGAGTGTTAAGCAAGTTGTTGACACCTTTTGATTTCATTTTTAAAGAACTATGAGTTCTGTATTTTGGAGCAGAAAATCATCAGCACCGCCTCTTAATTTTGCTTAAACAAATAAGTATTACATTAATCATCATCATCTCAGCATTCAGTAAAATGAGAATCTACTCTTGCTTCTTTAATGGAAATATATAAGCTAAATCTTCACAAATATATTTCAGTGTTAGACATTGCAACAGCTGAGCACATTAAATTGGTAATTAGAGGAGCTGGTATTAAAAATCCTCCTATTCAGAATATGAAAATTACGTATTGTAATTTTTTTCTAGTTTATAGATTAAATAAAGGTTTCATCCTCTAGTTCTGCCATACCAGATCACATTTTCAGAAAAGAATGAATAGGAAGCTGGTAGAAGATTGCAACCCGTATATGTTAAGCTAGTCCCATTTCCTAGTCATGATGGGTGGGGATGGAGAGACATAAATTAGATTGATAAGATTAATTAAGGGTGTTTGTTTTTTAAAACTGATATTATCTCTTTCCTCTTCCACTTTTTAAAGTAATTGGGGTGTGAGGGGCATGGAATGAACTGAGCTGTTTTAAAAAATAATGGCATATCTTCATAATTTCAAGAATCTTACTGTGAATGAAATTGTTGACTCATATTTATAGAAGGTTATCCTGATTTAATTCCATATCATTTATGTGAAAGATTTCAACTTTGTCCTCTCTCTAAGAGTAAATATCCAGATCCAATGGTGTCAGTTTTGAAACCACATTACATGAGTAACGACAGTGAAGCTACTCAATGTTCACTAAGGCCTTAGCTAGACCTAAGGTTTATCCCGGAATCGTCCCGGGGTCATCCCTGTTCATGTAAATAACACACAGGATATCTCGGGAGCAGGCAGGGACAACCCCAGGACGATCGCGGGATAAACCTTAGGTCTAGCTAAGGCCTAAAAAGGCCTGGTAAGAATTTTACGTGTTTATCGAGATATGATTAATGTCATCCTTTTGGATTTTTCTCAGGGTTTCACAGGGGTTCTAGCTTTCCAGGCCCTATCATAAGAACAAGAACGCTGTTCATTCTTTTGGTGTACAGACCAGCAATTTTAGTTAGAGCCCAGGAATTAGAAGCTTTGCCTCAGTTAAGTTCTGTTAAGGGACTTTGCAAAGTTCCCTTACACTGAACGTTGTTGATGGCACCTTTGGTTGCTGATTCAAGATTTCCCCCCTCCCACAATGCCATGTTTGACTGATGGTACCTAATACAATCAGCCGCTGCCAGGGAACAGCCCTTGATTTGGCAGGTTCTTCTTTTTTAGAATCCTCTATAACCACCCTCCCCCCCCCCCCGCGACAGGACAGCCGGTTCCCCCTTAAGCTTCACTTCCCAATGCTTAAGCAGAAGATGTCTCCCTTTGCACGTGTTTTTGATAAATTTACGAAGTCAAATAGCTGACACAGATGGATAATCCAAGTGTATAGGGTGAAGAGTTATAAATTAACACATTATTCCCTCTTAATGTGAAATACTTGAGAATGCATTTTCTCAGTCCCCTGACATCTACCCAGCGAGGGCTCGCATTGTACTTTTCAAGTGGCATTGATTTGTTAAAGCGCTGAATTAGCATCTTAGGCCAGCTGCCTGTTCCACTGTTGTGGTGTTGGGCTCATTCTCTCTCTCTCTCTCTCTCTCTCTCTCTCTCTCTCTCTCTCTCTCTCACACACACACACACACACACACACACACACACACACACTTCCTTGCTTCCTGCTGCCTTGGCCACACACAGGGCTTCAGCCTGCTTACCCCAGCTTTCCCCCACTGTTTCCCCCTGCTTTTTTTCTTTTTGCCACTGAAGCAGGTTGTATTCTCCCTATATGCAGGAGTGAGCTAAGGAACACAGCTCCTGTTACACGAAGCCTACTGTACATGACGGGAGCGTATGTCTTAGCATAGTTTGCTTGGTTGGACAGAGAAAAATGAGTGAGTTACAACGTGCCCAACTGCAGTTACGCATTGTCTACTCTCTATCTTTCGGAAAATGCTGAAATAAATAACACTGTGGCTGAAATAAATGGGAAGGAATTAAAAAAAGCAGAATGAATGTACATGCAAGCCGGAAAAGATGTGAGCAGAGGGAGATGTCTGAAAGCTTGAATTTCAAAGTTGCTAGCTCTTACGTGAAGCTAATCATTCTTGTGTGTACAGGGTCCAAGAATACTTTGGGCATGTGCCATTTTAATGAAATGTACTGTTTAGTCACAGACTCGGACATTGTTGGAGCCTGAATGTTTTGTTTTGCTTTGTTTTTAAAAAGACAACTACAAATGTCTTCTCTTTGGTCCTTCTGTTTCAAATGTTTCCTCAACAGTTTAATTCTTTATCTTTCTCATGGTGGGTCTTGACAGATTGTGAAGCATTGCCCTAATTGACTAAATTACATTACCCATATATGTATTCCAGTAATGAAGATTATGCACATGAAATTAACATTACATTTCATTTAAAACTGCTAATAAAATGCTGACATTTTTATTTGTAGATTCTTGGCATGGTAGCTTGCAAAATCTCTGAAAGCCTACAAAACAAACTGTGCAGTAAATTAGAACTGAGTACTGTGATGACATCCTCTTATACTGTGGCTGTCAAGCCTCAAATACAGGGGGTGGGGGGGCATAAACTGTACTTTATTTAAGGTGCACCAAAGACTGCACCTACAGAATCAAAAGTGTATATGAAGTTGAACCTCTACTATCCCAACTTTGATACCAATTCAGTTTCCGCAGGAGGGTTTTAACACCCCCAGTTCATCATTTTAAATGCTAAAACAAAAATGCAAAAGAAGTTCCTTAACTCAGAGATTATACGATACATAACTATTTGTTCTAAAATCTCTTTTGAGGAGCTGCAAACTGACCTGCGACCTTTTGCCATCTGAAATGCAGATAGGGAGAAGGTTGTGCCGACTGTACCCTTTGTGTTTTCCTCAGACAAATGACAGTGTGTGCTTCTATTTATATCTAGCCTCTGATTAGTTTAATGTTTTCGTAGCCTTCAGATTATTAGTATGTAATAGTGTTTTGATTGCCATACAAATGAATAGATAGAACTCCTAGTGCATGGAATTTTGCAGAAGCCGGTACCTAGCACAAAGCCTGATGGCTGAAGTAATTGTTGGCAGCAAACAGTTCTTAAACCTGAGTTGTCATTTCTCTGTTTCAAAGAGGCACAAGGAGGAGCAATTTGCAAGTTGTTTAATTTGTCCCTGCCTGCCACTTCTTTCTTCCAGTCCTATCATACAGACCTTGCTGTTTCGTCTTGCTCATTATGTCTAACTGGAGGGTTGCAGGTAAAAAGGAGAAGGTGTGGAAGAATTAGGCATCACTTTTCTCTGCATATCATGCCAAGCCCCTGCTTTGCGGAGAAGCAGTGGTGTCCTGCATTCTAAAACCTGTATTTATCACCAAATTCTAAGTTCAGCCCTCTGCTTTCATCCTTTTTTTTTTAAAGCAAGTTTTTAGTTTCCCTTGTTTGGCAATACAGTTGAAAATTTGTTGGCAACATTTACAAAAATCAGTAATATTCAAGAGACAGAACATTTGGATCGTTTGAGTTAAAACTGACTTTCTTTTATGCCTCCCCTATTATGTTTGTCTTCCCTTAACCACCCCTATTCTGCTTTCTAACCATGCTATCCCTTGCAAAAATACAAATACAAATAAAAAGGTAAAGAAATTCAAATTCTAGGGAAACCTCTTCCCATAAATACCAGCTTCAGCCTGAGCTGTGCCATTTGAGTAACCTTTTGCTAAATAAGTTTGTTTCTGTACATGATGATTTGCCTGGTTTATTTTGAGAATCAATAGTTTTTGCTTGTTACAGCATACACCATACTGTATACAAGGGCACGTGCTACCTATCCCTTACAATAAAGGAAGTCATGTTCTCTAGCCTGAGATATACTCAACCAGAGGCAGTCACTGGGCAATTAAGATTTGCATGCTAAAGCACATGGGAGGAAAGTCAGTGTGAATACACCAGGGATGCCTGAGTAAATAATTGCTGGGAGGAGAGTGTGTAGAATTAGTGTGGTCTGGTTGAGGTGAAGAGATTAAACAACTTTGTTTCTTAAGTGTCCTTAATGAGCTAATTGAGACCAATACTGAGACCAAAAGAATTAAAACTCAAGGAAGACAGTGCACATGAACAGATCATTTTGTACCGAGAACTTTGCAATCCCAATATCTATATTGGTGCCATCATGTTTACTAAAAGATGAACCAAATATATTGCTCCATGTTAAATAAACATGAGATGCCATTTGTGCATATGTATACATTTTTCTGTTACATTAGGCTGACAGAAGTACATCGGAGCCATTGCAGGCTCATTGAATCACACGGGTGATATGCTTGCCATGGGGACTGTGGGCAGTCAGAGTCCCATGAATGACTTTGGTCTATCTGGAAATGTTTGAAATGTGGTCTGAAGGCTGACTTAAAGATAAATTCTTGAAATTATCTAGAAACAGAATTAATCATGATCGTGGAAAATATGAAGAGTCAAGCATTAATGGGGGAGAGGGGAAACACCTGAAAGTTCTGAGGGAACAGGTTGTAATTATTTGAGTTTGGTACCTCAGTGACCTTACAGACCTCCAAGAAAGCCCATCAAATACCAATACCCTTGGCAATGATAGGAGGAAAACCCAACAGAAGACTGAGTGGGCGATCATACCACTATAAAAGTAAGGAAGCTAGAAAGAGATGCAATTTTACTAGGTGAAGCATGTGATCTAAGATAATGGGGAATAAAGGGTCTAAAGAAAAGCTAGTCAGAGAGGCCTGAGAAAAGGAAATGAAGCAGCAAACAATCTTCTAAATTGCTTAAAAACACTTAGGGAGCAATCCTATGGAATCTTCCCTGCATACTCGTCAGCCTATGAACTTGGAGGCTTAGGAGTATCTGAACTTATCCGAGGCTTATGCTCTACATTCAAGCTAGATGGGTGTTTTTGCTCATCTAGCAGAGGTTTAAGGAAGGGGAGGGAAGGAGGCTGAGGTGACTGTAGGATTTGTCATATGGCTGTGGTCCTGGTCTCCTCTCCTCCCCTTCCCTGGGAACACCCCATTTCATCCCCTACAAACTTGCATTTGTGAGCTCATAGCAGCAGCCAAATGGGTTCTCAATGCCAGCTGGGAGGGGAGCGCAATTTTCTGGCTCCAAGCTTGGAACCCTGTCTCTGAGATTGAATCCAAGAAACCTAAATATTCTATGTCCCTCAGACACTGTCTAGGGGACCTAAGATTGTTTCCTTACAGACCAATTAAGTTTCCCTACTGTTAGGGCACTTAAGTTCTGCAATTCTCAGTATTCCCCAGGCAAGGAGAATTGCATCATTAGTTGAGTTGCATCCATGCTCTTTGAACACTTTTATATTTTAAATAATTTAGTGAGGCTATTCCTAACACCCCCCAAAAGCCCTTTTCCGAAGGTTGGGTGACCATCTGAAGCAGGTATTAGGGCATGAGGGGCTGTAGATGAGGAATTAAGGATTTCCCTGAGCATATGCAGAAGTGCCTGTAGCATGAAGGACTGGGGTGGGATTTGATTTAAACCTCTTTCTTCATAGTAGCATGAAGGCCTCTATGAGATTTTGTTGATTTGGATGTCGATTTCTCCGGGTGACCGTGATCTCAGATGGCTGTCCAGGATTAGGAAAACCAAAAGAAAAAACTAAGAAAACATAAATGAGAGTTAGCCTCCCTCACTTATCTCTCCTCAAGGCTCTGCAGCTGTCTCCTTTGGCACTTAGCCCTGAAATGGATCCAAAATCTGAATAGGAAGGAATCCATATTGCTTTGGAGGAGGGGAAATAGCGCCCAGATGTAAACCATGTCACTAGTTCCACGAGGGCTTGTACTGAATATAATTGCATTAGATTCTGTCGTGTATTGAAGAATACAAATACATGTATTGTTCAAGAAGTGAATCTCTAATCCTATTCTTGTAGTTGGTGTTAGTTTCAAATAACTTATTTGAGCTTGTTGAAACTGCAGAGTTTTTTTATTGCACAGAATTCAGGGATCATGAATATGCCACATTATATTCCAGTTCATGACTGAGCAGGGACAAAAGAGAATGTTGCTTTGCTTATGCCATTTATGTTGCAAAAGCATGAGCAACCTCTAACACAAGGAAAATAGTGTATCCTGGTTTGAAGGGGTACCGCAGTAAGTGGAGCAGCAGTGTTGGATAGTGCCTAAAGTGTTCAGTATTTACTCAGTGGCTCCAATCCAGATAAAGTTAGTAATACTTAAGCTCCATTGAAATCAAAGGTACCCATAATGTTGTTCAGGTCATTTCAGTGTGAATCAAGTGTGGCTAACTTTAACTAATTGAAGCCGATGTGTCATCACATTTAAAGGAAGCAGGATGAGTATAGAGCAGATTTAAATTATAATTTCTAACATGTATTAAATATATTGGTCCTCAAATAGCCAATATCAAGGGCAAAGGGGTATTAGGACTTTAGGGAAGCTTGATTTCATGGGATTTAGATCACGTTCCCCATAAATTTTTTCCTTAAGAGATATAAAACTTAATTAGCTCACAGAAGTAAGTATTTGTGGTGATCAACACAAAGTAACAGCCCATAGACATAATAAGTTGTATTAGAATAGATTTTTTTAAATTATTTTATTTGTATAAACAAAAGGGAGGAACTACAAACAACAACACCAATAGCAGAAACATAACAAAAAAGACATATTCATTCACAATAACTCTTTACAATACCATTGGTTAAAAATATATATTCAAGACTTCTGTTTACAATATATATGTTACTATCAGGAGACTATATCCAAATGAAATTGATGACTGTAAGATACATGTTCAAATGTAGCCACAGCATAAGCTCTTCAGACCATTGAATAATATGTGGTGGATGTTTATTCAGGCTTGGAATATAAGTTTCTTTGCAACTGTTAGAGCTCTCAGAGTCCACTTTTTGCTGTCCATTTGTTAATCTCCACATCACAGGAACTTAATTTAAAAGTGCATGAGCATCCCAAATTTTCACGGATTTTTCAAACACAAAACGTCTGCAAGCAATAACTACCAACTAGAAAGAAGCCACCACAGGACATGCCTGTATCACATGCCACAGTAAGGCATTGTACACATTACATCTCCAGCATCTAGCAGATCTAGACAGCTCTTTCTTAACTGGCCTCTGTGGTGAGCAATATACACGAAACATAATCTTTTGTGGAATCAGCCTCAATTTTATTTATTTTTAAAGAAATAGTACATATGGAAGCTAACACAACTTTCCTTTGATTAGGCTGTATGGAGAATTCCAGTTCCATTTGTCTCTAACGTACTGAACATCCACTTCGTTACAGTTACTTTCTGTAAAGATCCAGTTAATCCAGTATAGTAGGTGCTGAAGCGCTCATTGCTGATGTCCCATATATAGACACCTGAAGGTGCTGTTATTGAATATATTGCCACCCAATACTAAATGCAGTACAAGGACATTGCAGTATTGAAAATGAAAATAACTCATTGCCCGAAACTATTAACTGATCTAAAGTATAAATTCCACTATCAACCCAATTCCTCTTCACAAAAAACTATTACTCTATTTTCAAATCAGGATTCCCCATAAAGTCAATTTAGCATAAGAACAAGGGTCAAAATGCAGCTGACAAAAAATTATGCGCCATATCTCTCTAGCCACTGAAATTGCAGGTGGAGCCATATCTTTCTTTTTAATGTTCCTCGATACTAGTGCCATCCAGCCAAAAAGAGGTGCCAAATAATTTGACTCCAAAACAACCCATGGAGGAGTATTAAATGGAAAAAGATATCTTCCAGTCATTAGTACGAAATAACCCTTCTGATATAAAGTAAGATCTGTAAAATTAGATAGTCCGTCCCTAATTGGCAACTGCATTTTCTTAAGTGAAAACCAGGAAAAGAACCCTCCTCTCCCCCCAAAAAAACCTCCCAAAATGTTTCATAGGGTTTTTGAAAATACATTTGGGGAATATGTAAAGGGATATTATGCAATATATAAATTACAGAATGGTTACTAAGAGATAAACGTAGCATAAGATGTTTGCTTCTCATTGACTAGTTAAATTGTCCATCTCAATAATCTTCAGGGAAATATATTGGACACTCCAAGCTCATCAAAAGTCTACCCCTGTGTTAAATCTTGTCCTTCTCACTTAGTGCTTTCTTGGCATCTTCTCATATTATTTCATCATGTCCGAGAGGTCAAGGGGAGATAAGTCTTGCATAGACTTGATATGGCAAAATCAATTCATCCCGAAAAGCTAGTTCAAGTTGAAATAATCAAAGTCAATCAGTGAGAGTGGCTATTAAAGGAACTCCGCAAATCCTTTCTGTCAGATATCTTCATTGTACCAATGACTGGTAAAACAAAACTTCTGAGTTCTTCACTTTGTCACCAGAAGGTCTGCCTGCTGCTCATGAGCTTTTGCCTATCAAAATTTTATATTTTTCCGGGCGTTTAAAACACAAGAAAATAAAAAGATATTTGTCCAATCCCAAGACAGGCACCAGAAAATCCTTCCTGGGAAGCGTATTTCGAAGTTGGGGTGCCAACACTGACTCTACCCTTTCAACTATAGTCACACTCTGCACCTCAGGGGTCATGGGCACCCAAGGAAGGGCTTCTGTTGAAGATCTTAGTGTATTGCAAGGCAGATATGGAAACAAGCAGTCCTCCAGGTATGGGCAGGCGCATATGAAGACAAGCAGTGCTTTAGGTATTGTAGTCCCAAGCCATGAAAGCATTTAAAGATCAAAACTTGTACTTTGAACTGAACCTGGAAACAAACTGGGAACTGCATGGTTAGTGAAGCACAGGTGTAATGGGATCATAATAGCCAGCCCCAGTTAACAGCCTCCTAGCTGTATTTTGGACTTATTGCAGTTTCTGAACCGTCTTCAAAGGCAGCCCCACGCATAATGCAATACAGCAGCTTGCCTAATCTACATTACAGAGCTAATGCTAGCAATGGTAGCATTTGGGGTTCTTCTGTAAAGAGTTTACTAACATGCTGGGCACTTTGAGTTCATCAAATATGTGAAGGTTCTTATTTTATAAACAGAAAAGTTAATAAAGTTATTCTAATAGTGGCTTAAAATCCTTTATTGGTTGCTGTTTTGTTGCAAACTCTTCCACATGAAGTGTTTTGTGGTTGGCTTGTGCCCAGAATTAAGCGTAATCCTTGTACTGATTCCTGCTACTCCAACTGGACACAGGAGGGAAAGCTACCACCATGCCATGCCAAAACAGTGAAATAGCTCTTTGAGTGGGAATTGCCTGCTTTGTAGGCTGTCTTTAGGTTTCCCTCCCTGATGGGCATGATGCCCTTAGAGGTCTTTAGAATGTCACTGAAACGACAAGAGAAATATGTATGTTGGCCCATTAGGGATTCTAGGTATAATAATTGTGTTATTGGGGGGGGGGCGATTGTACTTATGGATGCTTGAGGCATTTCATCTTTATGAGTTTCATTTTGAACTGACCTGGTGTGTAACTTCTGGACTAATCTGCAGATTGGAGTGTAGTTATCCATCTGATTTCATACTTTTCCAAACATTGAGACACAGTTTGTGGCTCTAAAACCATACCAAAATGCATATTTAAATGCAATGTTGTGCTGCTGCTTTTTTAAAAAACAATTGCAGATTAATGTGGAACCAGTCTGGAACAGACTTATGGGTGAATGCATATGAAAGTGACATAGGCCGGAAATACGGTAATCCACCCATCCTAGATTTTAGTAGAAGAGATCATCTGCCAATCTGAGGTTGCTATAATTATTATGTGAATTCTGGCATCTCTCAGCCTTAGGCCCTTTCTACACCTAAGGATTATCCCAGGCAAATGAAGGGATTGTCCCTGCCTGCTCCCAGGATCCCGTGTGTCATTTGGATGCACAGGGATACTCCTGGGACTATTCTAGGGGAAAAGGCAGGTGTAGAAATGCCCTCAGTTTCCCATCTATATAAATAACTGTGCCTAGAATGCCATGACTTTTAACTTTTAGTGTGCCACATAATCAATAATAGTTATAGAAACTGCTATAGAAATAGTTAATACTGCAGTAGGAAACAATATGAAATCCTTTTTTTAAATATAGCCCCATTATGCCAAAAACAATTTCAGATTTAGAGATAACAGGTCTTGTAATGAAATTTTGCTCCAACCAACTCTTTATCCATTTAACTGTTGTAACAATGATTAAACATTTCCATTAAATCTATTTGCAAATTTATTCAGGAAAAAAGAGCCGAGTGTATTATATCTGGGTATAACTATTTATTTAGTGCCGTATGCACACTTAAAACAAAGTGATGATATGAAGTATATAGAATAACTTAATTTAAGCTATGAAGATGGAAGTGGAATAAAATAATGAGCCCTCGAATATTTCTTCTAAAATTTGTCTATACTACTTAACAAGAGTGGATACTTTTTGAGTTCAAAACAAAAAAAGGAAAATCCATATGTGTAACCCAAGCTATTAAGTGACACTACTAAATTGCTTGCTTCCTGGTGCTACTACTATGTTTCCTTTTTGTAGCAGAATAATACTGACACATTGCCCAAAAAGGTTAAGAGACCTTCACTTTCCCATCAGTGTTTCCCAACATTCATGAAGAAAACCTCTCCGTTCTCTTTTAAAAATACATATTAATTACAGAAATAATAACAATAAAAAGAAAATCTTGCCAGAATACAGATGCAGTGTCAGCTTTAGTAACTAACCCCATCAGACTGATTTGCTTGTCATCAAATTTTATTTCCCACCAAAGTTCAATAAATAATAATAATAATAATAATAATAATAATAATAATAATAGATAAGAATTTCATTGTTAAACGCATAGAGTGCAACCCAGTGCACAATTAAGTGTGTTTAAATACCACTGAAATCAGCAGGAAATAAGTGTGCTTAACTGTGTGCTGGACTGTGGCCATAATATTTAATAACAACAGCAATTGTAATAGAGCCAAAGCTGTCTGGCAACTGATTGAAGTGGCTGCTGAGACGAGAGCAGCAATCTAGCAAGCCTGCCGAGTGTTGTGACTCTGCAAAAGTCCAGGGGGTGACACAACTCCATTATATAGGATAGAGCATAGGCAAGAGCCGTGGTTAAGAACAGGGTGTTGCTGGCCAAAGTTGAGGAAGCAGAGGTGGCCCCTCTGTGCTCTGTGTGTGGGTCTGTGTACTCCTTTCCCGTTAGAGCTGGGCCAGCCTGGCCAAAAAAACCGTTCCTTGGCAAAGCTTAATGGCAGGATGATGTAGTCTGTTGTGACTAGTGCATTCCTTTCAGGTTAAACTAGGGAAATGGCATTGTGTTAAAATTCCAAGTCGCATGAATGTTTTATTGCCACAAGTGCATTGAGGTCTCAAGGGGAGTGTGTGTGTTCAGAGCTGGGGGCGGGAGAGGGAGGGAGTGTGACTTAGAGACTCGGGAACTATCAGAAGAACACTTCCCTTGGAAAATGTTATCCAGTGGTGTGTGAAGCTGACTGGCTGCGAGAGTCACTTAGAAGGGTTTCGCTTTTCCCCCAACTGTGGGCTGTTTAAAATCTCTCAGTCCAGACAATTAACAGCTGAAGAAAATATGACAAGACACACGCAGAGAGGTTGGGAGATAGAGAGAAGGAATGCGCCAGAGGAGAGTTGAATTGCCGCCTTGTATATAAACTGGCAGATCTCTTCTCCTCGTCACCCTCCCTGCTTGCTATAACCCACTCCCAGCGCTGTGTTTTTTTTCCTTTACTTTTTTTCCCTCTCTGTCTGCTGAAGGCCAGGACTGATCTGTTAACTGTACACCAGTGACTGGGAGGCCAAACCCGCTCATGGTACTGTATGTTACCATTACTACTCCCTCATTCCTTTTTACATTTTTTAAACATTTCTTTGTAATAACGGTTTACGTGAGTCAGAAGGATTTGATTTATTTATTTTTTAGGCTGCGAAAAGAACAGACTGCATTCTTGCAGCACAACTTAAAAAAATTATACAAGTTGAGCCATTTCTTGTGCCATTTCATTGATATTAGATACCAGTAATGATTTCAAGTAAAAGTTGCTAATATAGAAGTAAAGCATTGGTTGGAATGGAAATATTTTTAAGTAGAGTTCGGTTGCTTTTATGAAGTTCATGTAATGCTTGCTATATTTTGATTTTGCTCCTTAATACATGACTATTAGGTTTCTATGACAAGGTGCATGTGGGTTATGCCTGCTTTCTGCTTGTGACATGTGGTGCTCTGCAATATAACATACAGCTAGGCAATCTGGCGTCCTCCAAATGTTTTGGATTACAACTCCCATAATCCTTGAACAGTGACTATGCTGTGATGAGGGTTGTTGTCCACAACATCTGGAGGGTTCCATGTGGCTACCCCCTGTTCCATGTGGGAGCAGAGGATTCTAGTGCGATACTGAGCTTCAAGTGCAATTCTATGACACTATTTGCTTTTTAAAAATATCTAAGTCAGGAGTGGGCAGCTTGTGGCCCTCTAGATAGTTTAGCCTACGGTTGTCATCATCCCTTTACAATGGCTCTGCTGTTGAGGATGCATGGGACTTGTAGGCTATCACACCTATTATTATTATTATCATCATCATCATCATCATCATCATTTCCATACCCATATCTGAAGCTCTCTGGGTGGTTTGCAAGAACTCTGGGTGATTTGCAACAAAGTTCGTTCTCTCTCTCTCTCTCTCTCTCTCTCTCTCTCTCTCTCTCTCTCTCTCTCTCTCTCTCTCTCACACACACACACACACACACACACACACACACACACACACACACACAGAATGAAAGGAAGTGGAGAGAGAGAGAGAGAGAAAAAGTAAATGCCCCAAATCACTGAAGCTAAGATCACTTAATCCACTTTATTCAGAGACCCAAATTGTTGAGATGATGAGGAATGTGCATGTTCTGCACCAGGCTTATAGCTATTTATTTATTTGTCATATGTATATCTTGCCTTTTCTTCCAAGAAGCCAAGGCAGCATACATGATCCTCCTGCTCTCCATTTTATCCTCACAACAACCCTGTGAGGTAGGTTAGGCTGCAAATCAGTGATTGCCCCAATCTCACCCAGTGAGCTTCATAGCTGAGTAGGGACTAGATCCCTGGTCTCCCAAGTCCTAAGTCCAACACTAACCACTATATCACGCTGGCTGTTGAACATCATGGGACTTAATTGGAGCTTTCATTGCCAGGACCCAGTCCCAGTACTTGCAGACTGAAAGATTCAAATGGATTTGTATAGGTGTTTCTTTCTTAAGAAATAAATCTAATCTTCCAAATCCAGGCAGCACCTGGATATCAGGCCCTTCTATTGATAGAGGTATATGTCAATATAAAATTTATACCAGTTCTACAGGCAACATGTGACCAAGTTCCTTGTTCATCCAAGTTCATCCAAACAGATGAACCAACTTAATTGATAAACACAGTGTGAAGCTTCCTGGTTTGAAAAATAGTACAGACATTGGCACAAATCCTCCCCCCTCCCTTGTGTAGACTAGTTGGAGAAGTGAATGCCTCTGAGCAAAATGCCTCCTCATGTCTTGTATCAATGCAACAGCTTTACGTAGAGGATTTGGACTATTACATAGACTGGGTTTCTAGATGTGGCCATGTATTTGAAACAGATTTTAGCTGTAACACTTCCAACATTTTTTTTCTTAAAAAAACCAAACCATATTGAGCACAATTTTACATGGATTCAAATATGTTCTCTAAAACTGCATAATGATTAAGATGAGATGTATTATCTTATTTAGCTTGCACAGTTCTTTATCCTTTTGTATGCTATTTTATTTGTTGTGAATATGTATATCTCTACGCTGAATCCGTATTGCATCCAAGTGAAAATAACTTATTGTAGAGAAACAACATCTGCATTTGAATGTGTATTCAGATGTACATATGGTTATTGACTACTCACACTGCATTACTTTTAGTTGGATGCAAATTCATTCAGGTACTCTTATCCATCCAAGGTCTGTGCTCCTACTCATGTGTAAATACATGAGACTAGAGTTGGATTGGACTTTTACAGATTAGGGATCACACTGTCAAAAGAGCAGTTTAGATATCCATGAATGAATGAGTGAATGAATGATAAGTGCACTTTACAGACTGAGAAGTATTATCAATACAGCATGTTGCAGCTTATGAAAGTAGTGCAGCATGGGAGGAATGTTGCTAAGATTGAAAAGAGAACACATGTATTTGTTTTTAAAATGTTTTAGATTCGAAGGCAAATATAGAATAGCCCATCTCATCCTGGCTTTAGTAACTACTTGTTGTTTTTACCCAAATGGTGTGTTGTGAACTTTGTCGTCTATTTAATTTCCACAGGTCTTAAAGCCTTCATAAGAAAATTGTACATGTATGCATAATGCAACAGTTTATAGGTAATGTGCTTATTGAGGTCAATCAGTGTACACTAATGCAAATGGTCAATGAATTGTCCATTAAACAGTAAAATTTTAAGAATAAATAAATAAGCTATTGGTAGCTTTTTATGCATCTCATTTAATTTTTGGATAGATACAGAATGAATCATATGTGTTTGTGTGATTTATTTATTTTATCTGTATAAGAAGAATGATTATGTCATAAACATAACTTTAATCTGATTAGTGCCCTTTTTATGATGGTTGGTAGTGGTAGTGGCTTTTTTAAAAAAAACTGTTATATTGACAAGGTTTATGGAGGGTCGTAAACTCAACAAGCAGTCAGCTCTATTGCAAAGCCGTGATTTATGTCCAGATTCAGCCCTTCAAATTTCAGAAAGTCTCATTAGCATCTCATAGATTCTAAGAATTGCCCACTTAGAGCTATATTTTTCCAGCTCCAAACTATTTTGAATGCACAGTAATGCAAGAATTTATTTGTGATAGGTTGAACATGTCACATATTAATTGATGTTTTCCAAAGAAACATGGCGAGTGATAGATTCATATTATTTTTGCATGTTTTAATTACTGTTTTTAAAATTAATTGTAAATGGATAATTAATTATGATGCATTAGTGAAAACCTTTTTTAAAAATGAAATGTACAATGGCATTGCTCAGATGAGATTTTGAGAGCAACTGTCCTGACCTTCTCTTAAACAATTAAATTAATTTCAGAGTAAGGCATAGCATTAATATTTTTCTATGAAATTTAGGAACATTTATAGTTCAAGATGGTTAACTTGAACTATATTAAAATATTACAGAATATTCCATTTAAACACAGCTAAACATGTCATAAATAAATAATAAATAAGATTTAACGTGCAACCCAACTATTGGTAGTCATGTCGTGCGAACTCATTGCAGGTGCTTTATGTGAAGAATAGCTTGCTAGAACACCAGAGTTATAATTCATTTAATGCCTCCCCTTTTTATTCAAATACTTTGTATTGAATACTGTCAAAATAAGCATATAGTTATAATTTTTAAAATGAGGCTTGGTGGGAGATTACTCTCTATTAGTAAAGATATCAAGCACATATTTTCAACAGACAGATTTGAAACATGCATGTAAGCTTAATACCCAATGCAAGATGAGAAAATTTTATAGCCTGGTATCTATCTCCAAGTACAACATAACTCATCAGAAGAGGCCTGAGGACTGGTTGAAGCAGAAGTGTTTCTATGCAATTTTAGTTAGAATTAGCCCTAATGTTTTAAATTATGCTTAACTCCCAAATGCCTTTCATCGCAATCCTGAATGTGTCTACTCAGAAGCAAGTACCTTTAGGTTCAGTGGGTCTTGCTTGGGTATACAACCCTCATCACCCTTGACTATTGGCCTTGCTGGTTGGGTCTGATGGTAAATGTCAAACAATATCTGGAGGGCTACAGCATAAATGCAGTCCTAGCATAATTTTATATGAGTCTTTTTTCTATAGGGTCTTAAACATGATTGCAGTTTGATTACACTGTATTGAACATGATTTAACTCTGCTTATTATGTCTATTATAATAGTGCTAGAGAGTTGAAAACCAGGATAGAAAGTCTGCTGAATCTGGCCCTCAGACATTGGGGTTCAGGTTCAAGCATAGACTCCTGAGTAGCCTGGGGAATGTTATTAAATGGTTTTACAAGTTTACTGGAGGATTAATCTCATAAAAATGGCAAAACACTTTCAACAGTAAACATGATACTGAAGTTAACACTGATATAATTTTAAAAACTTTTTCTTAACTTGAAGAATTAATTCTTTGCAATAGTTTGTTTGCGAAGTTTCTTTCCTTTTGAAAAAGGAGGATAGTTCAAAAGTTCACCTGAGCAGCTTACTTTTCCAATTGGTGGAGGTGTTTTTGAGTATTTCTTTGCATTAGCATCATTTGATTCCTTTTTTAGGATTACAAGAGGAGGATTAATTATTGGAATAAAGTTATGAAATTGCAGAGCTGAAAATTAAACACGACACAGTACTTCAGATAAGGAATTTAAATAAAATGATTATACATATAATTTAAGATTAAAGCAGGTTAATGACAGGCTTTTCTGAAAAAATACATATACAGATAAATCGCAACTTATTCTGATTCCGTTCAAATATAATTTTTTTTTTAGTGTTGCCCCAACCCTTTCAAGGTTTAGACTAGTTCTAAATAACTTGATTTCAAACCCATCTTTCCCACATAGATATCTGAAAATTAGTTCTGCTGATATTAACTTACTTAAATAAAATCTGGATTATGATTTAGTGACTATTTACCTTGTACAATATGGCTTGAATTACAAATGTGTGAAACCCCTACTGAGTGATTTTTTCTAGTCTTATTGCTATTCTTCCATTCAACAATTATTTTCTACAAAGAGCAAAGCACAGGAGAAAGGGGGAGAAGGAGAAAAAGAAAAAAGCAAATATTACAAAACATCACATACTTAACTAATAATATAATACACTACATCTAATAAAAACACATATACAAAACATATAAGGCCATATTCCATTTGAGGCAAAATTCATGTCAGACATAGGCTGTCAACCTTTTAGCCAGCCCAGTGTTACGTAAAGACCACAGATTATATATAGAATCCACAGACAAATAGATCATTCTTTTGCAACTCTTATATATACTCTGTCAGAGGTTTCCAGTCCAGTACAAATGAGGTTGTTGATTTTTCTCTTACTAACGCTGTACGTTTCTCCATCTCCGCCAACTCCAAAACCTTGAGCAGCCATTCCTCTGTTGATGGTACTTGTGTCTTTTTCCAGTATTGCGCATATAGTAGTCTGGCAGCTGTTGTCATATACAGAAACAATAGTCCTCCCTTTTCTTTAAGTTGATCATCCATAAGTCCCAGCAAAAATGCTTCTGGTTTCATTTGTATATTTATCTTTTAAAAAATTTGCATTGATAAGTGAATCTGAGTCCAGAAAGAATTTGCTTTTTTACATGACCACCACATATGGTAAAAGGTTCATTCTTGTTCTTCACATTTCCAACAGTCTCCCAAACAACCCCAGTACATTTTTGTTAGTTTTGAGTGAGACATGTACCATCTATACATCATATTATAAACATTTTCCTTAAGACTGGTACTTAACATATATTTTAATCCTTTTACTCACATATCTTCCATAGTTCCATTGGTACCTTATACATTTATTGCTATTCTTGATGCCCTTGAAATTGCTCAGATGATTCACCTAAAGACTAATCTTCAAATTTGCTTTCACTATATGCAAAATCTGTTGGAAATATACCAATGTGAGATAGGATCTCCACCACCATCTTTCCTTCTTTTGTTACAGTGCAATCCTTCACATCTTCTGCTCAGAAGTTTAATGGGACTTGAGCTCAATGGGATTTACTCTTATGTTAGTGCTTATAGGATTGAAGCCTTAGTCAGCTTGACTCTTGGCTTCCCTTAGAAATGTTTAGAAGTTTTGCCTGTGGAGGAATGTGTAACTTTTCTTCAGAATTGGCTTTAAGCAAAATTTTGTTGGGAACTCTAAACCTGAAGCACTTACTGGTTTGAGTCTTTATTTATGTATATCATATCATCCCTTGGTAATTTTTCATTCACTCAGATTCATTTCTGTTTAATCACGTTAAATTAAGAACTTCAGTCGTGAGAAAGTAAAAGGTGCCCAGTCACCCATTGGTTCCTTTTTTGCTACATTTACTCCTATAAATCTGGAATCAGACGGGGTGGTTTTGTTCAGGTGACTGTAAGCCCACTTCCCGCCCAGCCAAAATGGCTTGGGTAGGATGTGTGTGGCTTCTGCAGATGGGAGGGAGTGGGAAAAGGACAGTACATGCAAAGACACATGTAACGCGTGGCACATGGAGGGAGCAGAGCCTATAAAGGCCAGCAACGACGTAGCTCATCCTCTTTTGATTTCTAGTTCCCAGCCTCCCTCCCTTCAACTAGTATGGGATTAGCCAGTCATCCCTTTTGAAGGGGGGGGGGGGGGGCTGAGTAGGATTTTTACCTGCCACGAATTGCAGTTGTGTACAGTTTTTTTTGCCTACTCCATACTGGAATTATGATTAGCGGGGGTGAGTAAATAGGTGGATTAGAGTGGATTGGCAGGGGTTTGTGGGAATTTGCATGATATTACAATATTTATTTATTTATTTATTTAATTACATTTACATACCACCCCACAGCCGAAGCTCTCTGGGCGGTTTACAACATTTTAAAATAGTAAACATTAAAAATATACAATTTAAAAACACACACACACACACACACACACACACACACACACACACACACACACAAAAACAGTATAAAAACAACAGTAGGGATGGTGAGCACTCTGGCACCTTTTGGTGATTGGTGTATCTGGAGGACCTGCTCCTCGGGGGCTGTGCAACTCTCGTGTCAGGATATGGTTTGACTTTGGGGACCTTCCTGCGTCACCTATTCAGAGCTGTGCAGCACTGTGCGGGGGTGACACAGGTCAGTCTCCCCACACTTTCAAAGTGTCACATAAGAGAGGGGCCGGGTTTACCTGACTCCTGGCTTTGGAGAGTGGCTTGCCCATAATTGCAGGCTAGGTGCCTGAAGAAAGGATATAATAGATTCCTGCACTTTCACATGCAAATCCAGGGAGGGGTAAAGTTCCCTTATTTAAATAAAGAGCCCCCAGTTTATCCCAATCTCTGGTGTCTTTGCCTTTATTCCATGCTTCCTTCTCCACTCACAAATGGAGTGCTTCTGCAGCTTAACTATGCAAGAATCTTTTGTTGTTGTTGCTTCTATAATTTATATCCTCCGACTATAACGTTATATCCCTAATGTAGACATCTAGGGCCAGTTTCTATGGCTGAACCTAAGGGGAGTGGAATTTTCACCAAAGGTTTGATTAGCTTTGAAAGGGGCCTTCTTTCCTTTTGGCTAGTTTTCAGGGATGTGAAAAAAAGGGTGAAAGTGTTAATCCAGTGTAAGGGCAGAAAGCATTACTCGGAATTATTTCTGCGATACTTTAATATAGCTAGAATTCATGGGCTACATTGTTTCCGTTTAGATGGAAGACAAGAAGCTTTGGACAATATCCAACGTACACTATTGCTAATGGGTTTTCTGGAGAGACCCATTGGGCCAGCCAGCTCTATTGTCATTGCACTAGGGGTAGTTTATGCTAGTGGAACATCATTTACATTAACAGTAGTGCTGTATTAGATACTGCCGCTTGCCTACAGTTGGAGTGGGCTCTGTGATGATGTGGCAAAGCCAAATCTGATTGGGCATGTGGTGTTATCATGGTCTCATGACGGCACCACACTGAAAGAAACAGTGTGTGTGTGTGTGTGTGTGTGTGTGTGTGTTTGTTTAAAAAAATGTGGAAAACTTGCCAGTTTGTCAGCAAAGAGCATGCAATAAACAGTGAAATTGGTGACAGGTTAAAAGAACATTTCAGGCTTCCTGAAAGCTCCAGTTCCTTGGCAAAAATGTTTGACCCACAATTTGCACCTCTTTCTACCCCTAGGATTAAAACCTGTCACAGTGCCCTATATTGGGACAGATTGTATATTGTTCAGATTGTATTTATAGTGTTTCTGCCTGCCACTATCATATATTTTCCCCCAGCCAGACTGGTGGTTGCTGTGGGAAGGAAAACAGTAATTTCATCAACTCTTTCCCCAACCACTCTCATACCTTCAACAGATGTTTCACACTCTTTTCCAGGGAAGTCAGGCATCCCCCCCTTCTGCATACTTTGTGATGACACTGAGATAATAATGCCTTTCTTGCACTTTGCTCCAATTTACAAAGCTTTGCTTTCAAAGAAAGCTGCTATGTATTTCTGGGTTATTTTTACCATTCTAGTTTTGCACCTATTCACATTCTAAGTACAAAACAGACACAGTGTATTATATTCTCCAGTTACTTAATATAAATCTCAATTTCCAAAACTAGGTAAGGATGTGTACCACAATGGGTGGTGGTGGGGTGTTAAGAAAAACTGCAAAACTTAGCACCATCACACTTCACCCATGACTGACAATAGAAGCTGTCAGTGGCAAACAGTCCTTCTCTGTCTTTTTCAAAATTTAGAAAGCAAGCAAGAGAAACATAGAGAAGGAACTGTGCTACAAATGAATTCATCAATGAATGTTCTCTGCAAACACAGTGGTAGTTGGATTCCTGGTGGAAACAGTGGCAGATAAATCCTATGTAAATCTTTATTTTCCTTTGCCCAAAACTGTTTGCATAAGCCCTTCTGAACAAATTGAATTTGTTAATGGAAACTCTTTTTACACATTTCATACCCACCATTTTTTGTGTAGCTTTTATTCTTCAATATTTCACTTTCCGTTTTTCACCGAATGATAAAGTAATTCATATGTTCCTCTTTCATGGTGGAAAAATATAGATTTGCCAAGTGCAATTGCACTTTTGACGTAAGCAGTATATCTGCCAAAAACCCTTGAGCACCTTTGTTTAATTGAGCTTGAGCTCCTTGATGTGCATGCGGTAATTGGGTGCTTTCTCTAGGCTTTTGATCTTTAAGTGGCAGAAGACCTGGAGCAGTCCATTTGTGGATCTTATAGTGTTAGGCAGATGAATATTTGTGTGCGTTCAGAGCTATGCTAGCGTACCCAATAGTACTCTTATAGCTCAATCTATCCATTTTAGATATAAGTGCCACTGTGCAAAATAAAGCTTACTCCCAGGGAGGTGTGTGGAGAATTGCAGCCTTTCCCCCCATCCATGAAACTGAAAATAAGTTTTAGAGAGTCCATATTATTCCTAGAGATTTTATGAGAGTGTTCATCTTTTTTTTTTGCATTCCAACATTTTTTAATTTATTTTTTTGCGTGTGATGACCTGAAGATTTTTCTCTAAGTTTGTTGGCCCTAATCCAGTAGGAGGGAATGCATGCACAAAAGGGAAGCTATAAATTTATTTCCCTACCTTAAAAGCCCAATCCAGGAATTGGAACTGCTCATGAGAAGCTCTGTACAGTATCACTGATCTTCGGCTTTGGAAAGGGAAGAACATTCAGTGTTGCCCCCCTCCCAACAGATAATTAAGGCCTACTAAACAGGTGTATCAGGTAGTTATTAAATACTGCCTCCAGTATCGGTTCCTGGATTGGGCTTTTAGCCTGGGAAAAGGCATATGAAGTCCCCTTTTCTCTGTATAGCTCATCCTTTGGATTGGACTCTATTTTGGGAAAGCTTTTAAGGGAAAACCATTTTATTGTTCTAGGCTAAATTTCACTCCTCCCGACCAAAACTGCTGTTATCACTGTAAATGGTGGTGATGGGGAGAAGTAGCTACTTGCTTTCCCATGGGGCTAACAGCAACTTGGGGCAGTGATTTAGATTGGGAAATAGCACGGTGAAAAGGGATTATCACTCTCCCCTCCACTTTTCCTGTTCCAATCAAGCTTCCGCAGCTATTTTAAAGTAAAAATAAAAAGATCTCAGGAGATCTGGTCATGGATATAATATATCATTTTGCCCCAGCATGTTGGCAAGTAAACTGCATGAATTTAATGTAAATGTTAAGATGTGAATTTAATTACAAATGAACCAAGTTCTATTCAGAGGCTAATAACTATGCAAACAGTTTTAGTGTTTGCTTCAAAACAGGGTAATGTATGCCCCTGAAAAAGTATGGAATATAAATTAGTCCATATAAAGTTTATAGTTAATGTGAATTACACTAGTTCAATTGTCTACATGGAGAATAGCATGCGGTTAAACTCTGAAATATATGGAAAAGTGTTCAAAGTACAGAGTTTGGTTGACTGCTACTTGTTTGAGCTGGTTTTAGTAAGGCAGGCCTTCAAGCAGAGTTTTGTTGCCATTTTTGGGAGGAGGAGGGGTCTCAGTCTATTGGTAGCTAGCTGATAGAAGAATCTTCGAAAATATTATAGGGGAAGGACAACGAATAGTCGCTGTTGCCTTATTCTTTCACTGTGGGCATTTATTCTGTATTTTCTTCTTCTTTCGTTTGCTGAGGAAAATGGCTCTTCTGTTTCTTCCCTGGTTGGGTCATGGTGATCCATGTGGTGAACTCAATAAATAAAAGAAATATGTATGGGACTTCTGCCATATTGGTTACAGGCCCAGAATTTGTATAGCCTTAAACTCTCTTGTCACAAAACTGCATGGCCTTTGCTTTTCAATTCCTGAGGATGAAAATGGGGGAGACGAAAGGCCTCTTTGCTTCTTGTAAGGTGTTTTTTTTGCTGATCATACACAAAACAAATTGTAAACAGTGCTTTCACACACTATTGTTATTCCTTCGAGACACTCACAGCACAGAAGCTATACTCTCAACTCTGCTTTGCTCAAGGGATTGTACAGGGACACTTGAAAAGCCCTTGTTATTCATTTCTGCAGCTTTGACAGAACAGGAATTTAGCTCTATATCAGAGAAATGTTATCCAACCATTAAAGCTTGAACCCTTGGTTTTGAAAAATAAAATAATTTAGCAGCCATCAACACACATCAAAATAGTCTCCAGCTACACATTTGCATGTTAGACAGCCCAAATGTGGAATCTCCGGGAATTATGTGAATATTGTAGAACACCAGAATATAATTCAAGCCACTAGCTGCCAATTGATAGAATAGCTACAAGGTTTAATTTGAATTGGCTATTATTCATCAGATTGGGGCATCAATGTCTGTCAGCTCATTATTTTATTTATTGTTTTTAAAGGAACATGATAATCTTGTTATAAAGAAAGAAAACTTGTGACTATAAGGCTGTGCTAGCTATCATGAGAAAAACAGTATAAAGTATTAAAAGTTATTTTTATTTATCAAAAACTCAGAAAAAGTCAGTTCAGATCCTTAATTGAACACAGTGTAAATGTCAGTAACTATGAAAGTCCCAAGTGTCCTGGGAATCTCAAAATTTACAGGTGAAATTATATGGATAAGTTAGGACAGCCTGGTGGAATAGCATAACACAAGCAATATAATGTCAAAACAAACTGATTAACAAATATGATGTACATTCATGTTCTGTGTTGCCCTGGTATGACAGGAATCAGCAAACATCCATCTTTCCTTACCAAAGAATTTTAGCTCTACATCAAAGTCCTCTGGAACTCATAGACGAGGTACCAAGGAAAAAATTATTTCCTGAATATTGTTTTGGAATGGGCAAGTAGTGTCAAAGCTAAGGTGGCCACTTGTAAATCCAAAAAAATGGACAGAAGAGGCCACTGAGTTGTATAAAATGTGCATATGCTAATTTACAAGTACAGATGCAAATTTAGAAATAATTATTATAGCTTAAATAGAAGGGAGAGGGCCTTTTCGGTGGTGGCCCCCTGATTGTGGAATGATCTCCCCAATGAGGCTCGCCTGGTGCCAACACTGATATCTTTTAGGCGCCAGGTCAAGACTTTTCTCTTCTCCCAGGCATTTAACAATGCTAAGTTTGTTTTTTAACGGATGCCAGAACTGCTATTTTTAAATGGATACTGTTGTTTTTATACTGTTGTTTTTATGTTTTTAAATTTTGTATACTTTTTTAATGTTTACTGTTTTTAACTTTTGTAAACCGCCTAGAGAGCTTTGGCTGTGGGGCGGTATATAAATGTAACAAATAAAATAAATAAAATAAATAAACTACAGTGCATCTCAGCATAGTGTGAAAGACTGTGTCTTCCACATAGTGTGGAAGACAGGTGACCTGTGTGCCTCAGTCTGCTGTTGATGGGCAACCTCAAAGCCCTCTTCTTCCCTCTGATAGTTCTTTATCTTAAAACCAGACTTGCACATGACAGCCCTTTAAAGAGAGGGCACCTTCAAAATATGGGACAGTGATCTGTCAGCCCTTGAAATAGAGGACTATCCTCTATAAAAGAGGACACATGGTCATCCTATGTTCCTCATTTTACAGTCACTATATAGTGACAACTTTCTGTCATCCGCATTTATATATATAGAGAAAAAAATCCTAATCAGGGCTAATCGTGGTCTAATTTGAGGCACTGAAGGAAACAACCTTGAACAATCTTCTCTCAAAAGCAGGCAGTTGACAATGCGGATGAGCATTTATGCTCAAGTTCTTTTGAGAGTTCATTATTGGCAATTGCCTTTATAGAACCTTCGTTATAACTGCCCGTGATTTAGAAGATGGCTTAAAGGGAATTGCTAAATTTGTGCACATGGCTGCCCTGTCCAAGCTGAATTTTGGAGAGCTTAAGAAATTTGAGGTTGGGTCTCTATGGGAAGCTTCTAATACTTGGGTGCATGGCTAGATTTTGTTTGTATTGTCCCTCTAGATTGCACGTGACAGAGATGAGTGGCAGAATATGTTTAAGCAAAGTTGGGGCAGGAAACCAAAAGAAGTACGTTATATTGGTTTGGCATGGAAATACATCTGGCAGGTTCTTGCAAGAATGCCACACAGGGAGTTGTTGGTTTGGCAACAAAGTACATTCTCATGAGCATACAACTGCTGATATCTCTACCATAAATACAGATTCTCCAGGTCAGTTGAAGGAACTACAAAATTTGATAAGACAGGCAGAATGCTGGAGGTTGCATTTTTAAGTGCCTGAACATTCTTGTTTCTATTTATGTCTCTCATGTTATCTAGTTCCACAGCTTAAATTTGGTCACAACAACTTAATGTTATGATTGTATCTTCTGCTCCTCCATTTCTCCTTTGTCTTTACCTTTTCTCTTCTGTCTCTGTAGCTTAGGCCAAACTATTTTCTGCATATGAGACTGCCTCACCATTCAAGTAAGCTTCATGTTTATGTATATTCTTATTGTGTTTGCTTTGGGAGGCTAACTGGTTTCTGAAAAGCTGCAAGCCTAACTGATGAGAAAGTGACTAGGTAATTTTCTGTCCTATTCTACATTAACCTGATTCCTTCTCTTGGATGTGTCTGGCAGATTTAGAATTCTCTAGGGACTATATTCTTGTAATATATGACTTGCACCATCATTGTTTAACAAATAAGGCCTTTCTCATGACATCTTCTTCTCTTCAAAGGCTTTTGCAGCCAGAATCATTTGTTGCTTTCTTGACTCGAGGAGTAGCCAATTCCTTACCATTTAACAATTTCCTAGAAGCTGTTTTCCCCGCTAATGTAGTTTCATTCTTACATACAAAGCTTGTCTCTTGTTGCATACATTGTATGCAACGCCTATATTGTAGGGGAAGAACAAGTACTTGATCATCACCTGTTACTTTAGCCTCTGGAACATTTCCTTGGCTTGAACATGAGAACTGGAAATCTGAATCATAATTCCTCTCTTCAAATCATTCTTGTCTTTTAAACCAGCGCCCTCTGTGAGTGCTCTTTTGCACATTGGAACAAGAGGTATAACAATATAAGTGTAAGAGACCTGTGGATCCACTTTACCAACTCCACTGTAACGTCAAAAAGGTTGCTCTGAATGCAGGAGCAGCTGACACATATCCCCATGAGGCAATTGTATGAGCTTTCCTTTCTCACGTTACAAGGGAAATAGGGAAGGGCAAGTCACTTATATTTCCTCAAACTCTGCTTTCCTCCTATAGGGATGACCAAGAGTTGCTCTCTGGCATACTAGAATGAATTCTTGTTTTCATCTATCCAGATGTTCTAATGAGAGCTGTCTGGATTTTACTCTGGTTGAAGGGAGATATAGGGGGAATAGAACTTTCTCACTCATGAACTGAACTTCTAGAGAACAAAGGGCAACTTAGGTATTAGAGTTCCGTTTGCATAAACATCGAGACTGTGGTTTCCTTAACTCTAGGATTACCTGCTTCACTGGAAGCCAAGAATCATTTTGGATATTCTTTATCCTGATTTCTCTCATTAGTGCTGATTGATTCCAAGACTGGTTCTTGATAGGTAGGGGGAAGTGCAATCCTCAAATGATGGTGTAGTTATGTCAATATGATGGTGTAGTTATGTCAACATGGCACCTACTATGAAGGTCTTAAGGTGCAGGTTCAGGGGAAGTTGATACATTGCTTATTGCCTGTGATTGCTGCCAAAGGGCTAGGCATAAGCAACTCTTGGACTGGTAGTCCTTCAGAGGAGATACCATATTGGGAAGTACAAATCGTTGTCTCTCAAACTACAATTTTAAATTTAACTGAACAGGAACACACTGGCTGGGTTCACACAACACGACAACCCACACTCAAGGTTGAGTATGGTTTGCATGGTGTTGTCATTGAACATTGTGTTATTTTGTTGTGTGAATCCAGCCATGCTAGTAAACCATTGTTTGTTAACCATGAACAACCCACAAAGAGAACCCATGGTTCGTTGGGTTATAAATTATGGGTTGTTCATGGTTAACAAATCATGTTTTGTTAGTGCACCTGGGTTCATACAACACAACAACCCCCATTTCAGTGACATGCAACCCCATACTCAATCTTGAGTTTGGGTTGTTGTAAGGGCCTGGGTCAGAAACTCACAGTTTAGACAGTGTCTTGTTTTCCTGTAATAGCACTTCTATGATTTGCTCCAGCAAATCTCAATAAGATCTGGACTGGGTGGATTTATTTAAATCAAGGTGATTTAAATCACCAAGAGGAAAGCGTGATTTAAATCATTGATTTAAATTGTTAAATCATTAAACCATTTAAACAAAATCATTAAAATAATTAAATCATTGATTTAAATCAAGTTTGCAACAGATAGTGCTTCACATGTTTCTTAAACAATAGTGCAAATGTAATAACGAAAACATATAAATTTAACTCAAGAAGCATTTTACAACATCAAGGGCAGTATATTCCCAGATAGGGCTTCTCTGGGAAACCACAGCAGTTTTTTTGGTGGCAAAAGTGTGGGGTAATATAGGAACTCGAAGCTATGTCTGTACTATATAATGTTTTACTTTTTTCTTTCCAATTAATTCCACTGTTCCATTCCACTTTGGCTTGGACTTTCCTGTTCTATATTGTCTCTGTGCTTAGCTATCTTTTTCTGCCTTGTTTGGCCCAGCTCTACCAACACATAAGCACAGAATAACAACAATCTTATCCAGCCTATGTCTTTTCACTTATGGTTTAGTCAGAAGAAGCTGACACACTGATCTGGTTCACATGTCGAGGTAAGCCACCATGGATTAATTCACTGGCAAAGCTCTGAGATACACACCAGCTGCCATTTAGAATATGCAAGAGTTTTTCTCAAGTTATCTGAGAGTTGTTTAACCTTCAAGTAATCCATGGCATCTGGGTTCACATGAGAAGCCACAATGCTCCTGCTGCAGTTTGCATACCCAAAATGGTGGCGGGCACACATCCTAGAGCCCCATGGGTGAATTAGCCCATGGTGGCTTATCATGATGACAGAACCAACCCATTGCATCAAACTACAGGTCCATAAAGCCCCATATTGCTGACACTGACTGGCAGCCACTCTCCAGTGTTTCAAGCTGGATTCATTCCTAGCTTTACCTGGAGATGACTTGGCTGTACCTATGACCTTGTGCAGGAAAAGCAGGTACCCTGCCACTGAGATTTGGCAAAGTCAAGAAGCAAGAACTGGCATTTAGGCTGGCCAAGCCTTTGTTATGAGAGGAAAAACTAAAATGAATGTACATGTTCAATGGGTAGGTAATGCAATGCATGTGAATGCACAGAGCTGTTGATTCATTTTTAGGAGACTGTAAGTGTAGGTTTAGCACGTTTGTGATTATCTATAGTTGCAACTGTGTTGTTGTTTTTAAATAAGAAAGATATTTATTATTTTATTTATGGTTTTTAAAAACATCAAAAGATTTGATTTATTTTTTAAATAAAATCTAACTCAAGTCAACAAATCTGTTGTTGTAGTTGTTGTTAATCTTTTTCTTTTTTTAATCCACCTTGGATCTGGACTGTAGTGCATAGATACAGTGAAATACATTTCCATAAATATAGTCAAGCATGATCTGCAACTAAGCCTCAATATTTTTTCCCTCAAGGTAAAGGGGTTGTGGGGTCTGGATCTCTGTGACCTGGTAAAGTGTATCTTCTCCAACCATGCTGGGACCCTGCTAGTACTCCTCCTCCTCCTTGATACTTATAGAACACTTTAGACTATTCAAAGTGCTTCATATTCTCTCAGTAATTAGTATAACCTTTAGGAGAATAATGTTATTATCCCCTTATTACCTATGTGGGATGGGTGGTGGCAGCTGATGTCTTGTCTAACACCTCTTAGTAAGTTAGGGTATATAAGTTAGGGTTTATTATTATTATTTATTTATTTATTTATTTATTTATTTATTTATTTATTTATTTATATAGCACCATCAATGTACTTTCAGCAGCCATCCCAGTATGAAAGCACATTCAAGCATTTTGGGCACACATACAAGGCTGAGTTCAGGGGACACCTAGTTTTCAGTAGCAGCTGCATTTACTCATTCTTGATTGGTCAGCCTTTCTGTCCATTATGAAACCATATCCTCCACCTACTTGGAGCAGTTTTTCCTTTATTTTATTCAATTTCTTAAACAAAAAAGAAAGAACTCCGCACAAACCTAATGCGCATGAAGCATGGGGGCAGGAGGTAGGACGGCATTAGATCCTGAAGCTGTACATTTGCCGTTACAGGAACAAAGGCAAGGAGGAAAGCAGATTTTACCCAGTAGTAGAAAACTCCAAACCTGCTCCTGTTTGAAAGCATGCTTATAACAGCTGAGATGAGATTTGGACACTTCCTAGCCCACAGCATGCACCTGCAGTCCTGACACTATGCTACCCCTCACTTCTGTCATTCATTGCTGCTACCTTTTCAAACTGTACCTTTATTTGGACTGGTTTATGCATCATAATGCCACCACTTAAAATATTCTCTGCATGGTGCATGCAGGTCATCTAACATGGAGCGTTGCATTCCATGTGGCTCCAAAGCATTACGTTTAGCAGCTTTCCCCAGCCAGGTGCCTTCCAGATTTTTGGACTTCAACTGGGAATTGTAGTTCAAAACGCCTGGAGGCCACCAGGTTTGGGAAGGCTGCATTTGAGGTTTCGATGTCAGTTACAAGTAATACTAAATCTATATGTAGTACCAGAACAGTGCTGTATGATGTCACATTGCATCTGGTGAAAAAAACATGCAATAATAAACCGAATAATATTTTTTTCAGTGATGCTTTATAATGTTCTGAGTGCTTCATCCAACTTAGTGTGTTGTAATACTTGCAGCAACTTATAAGGAAAGTCAGTTTTATTATCTCCATATTGCAGATGGGCATCTGAGACTGGGGAAAAAGTGCTAAAACACAAGTGAACAATGGCATAGACCTAATGAAAGTATGTCATGCTTCTCAAAGTTGTGAATACTCATGTCAGAAGCCTGTGTGTGTCTTGCTTGCTTCCCAGGTTTGGTGTATGAAACCAGGTGAAATGTGGAAGCATCTTTGAAGACTGGTTTTATGGGAGTTACCTACTTGTGTCCCTGATCCAGGAAAGTTTCTGTTTACTAATAATATCACACATTTGAAACCTTTGTATAACTCTCTTCCTTTCCCCCCAGTTTATATGATGGAAATGATGATAATTCTATATACACAATCTATGGGGTTTCCCCTCGTTTTCACGATGTATTTTCTGTTTTGTTTGTTGATATTCACAATAAAATATAATAATAATAATAATAATAATAATAATATCACCCATTTGTTTTTCTTGACATTTAAAGACGGAAATTCAAAATTATGTTATTTCTGGCATTTTTAGCAGTGATGGTTAACATAACAGATGAACTCTGTAGAGCTGGCAATTTGGAGAACCCCCTAGGACAGTATCTAATACTGTTACTGCATTTCTGTTCATTCCATTGTGCCAGCTAGTGCAACAAGAAGCTAACACTTCCTACAGCAACCCTGGAAATGAGCAGAAATACTAATTTCTGGATGGGGAGAGGTCTGTCCCATTCTGGAAAAGAACATTTCTGCTAGTTTCCAGGGTTGCTTTAGGAAGCATTAAGTCTCTGTTGCGCTAGCAGTGGGTCCTGATGGTGCAATTGAAGAAATTGAATTGTTAAATTGAAGAAAGATAGATGCAGAACTTGGTGAAGATTTTTGTTGATTGTTGGGTTGTTTTTTTTTTTCAGTAGCAGTGGTTCACTTCTTGTTGGGCAGTGTTTAATATGTACTAAGCAATGGCGAATGTGTTAAGTGTTATTTAACCATGAAAGCTTGATTGATCCTAGTCATATGGATCATCTCACTGTTTTTCATTTTTTCAGGTGTTCATATAAAATATTTTAAGTGCTAAAAAATTTAAAGTGTGAATGCAGCAAATGTATATTTGCAAGCACATCAGGGAGCTGTAAATTTCTGCCGTTCCCTGTTGAACATAATCGGTAATAAATCTGGGTTTGCCTCTTGTAATATGTAAAAATGGTCCACATTGTTCTACAACATTTCCGCACCCTCTATGTGCCCATGTAGATGTACAATCTATTGATTTCTTTACTCCTATCACTGCTCAATCAAAATGACTTCCCTGATTATTCAAAATAATCAGATTAAAGTTAGGGTTTATTTCATAGCTCTAGAAAGGGCACATGTATTCCAAATGGGAATCCAGGGTGATGCACAATTACATAAAGTTACATGAATATTTATTTATTTATTTATTTATTACATTTTTATACCACCCAATAGCCGAAGCTCTCTGGGTGGTTCACAAAAATTAAAACCATAATAAAACAACCAACAGTCTAAAAACACAAATACAAAATACAGTATAAAAAGCACATCCAGGATAAAACCACGCAGCAGAAATTGATATAAGATTAAAATACAGAATTAGAACAGTAAAATTTATATTTAAGTTAAAATTAAGTGTTAAAATACTGGGAGAATAAAAAGGTCTTCAGCTGGCGACGAAAGGAATACAGTGTAGGCGCCAGACGGACCTCTCTGGGGAGCTCATTCCACAGCCAATGTGCCACAGCGGAGAAAGCCCTCCTAGTAGCCACCTGCCTCACTTCCTTTGGCAGGGGCTCACGGAGAAGGGCCCCTGTAGATGATTTTAAGGTCCTGGCAGGTGCATATGGTAGGAGACGTTCCTTCAAATAACCTGGCCCCAAACTGTTTAGGGCTTTGAATGTTAATACCAGCACTTTGAATCGGGCCCAGATTATTACATGAATAATCAGGATAAAGACAATAAACATTAAATGTTGTCCATTTTTCTAAAGATCTTCACTCACTGATTATACATGCACATTATCCCTTCCAAAAAACCTACTAAAAAGAGCATGTTCTCATACAAATACTTCCTAGAAAGTTTGCATTTTAGTGGAAATACTGTTTTGGAATATAATGGGTTTTTTTTAGCAGTAATGCTTTCCCTACATTAGCATTGATTGCTAATTATAAAACATTTTCCTCTTTCTTACACATTACCGTATACTGCTTGCATTCAGACTCCTGTAATTAACCTACAGTTGCTTGTTTAGTTAATAATTTTGCATTTCAATTAAACTTGATAGATACCAGCACTGGAGGATTTTGCTGCTGGAGAGAAAGTGATGATCCAGCACTAGTCTGACAGTGTATCTAAAATATACTGTGGTGTTTCTAAGTCAGGAACTCACCATCCTGCGATTGCTTATTTTTCTCCTTAGATGTACCGGAGTGCAAGTATAAATATCCATAAAGTTTAAAAGAGATGCTTCCTGTAATTATTGAATAATTCTGATTGTTCTCTAGTCCTCATTGTAATTAATTGTTTCGTAAATAATCTGTTCCTAATATAATGCAACCTGCTACTATGAGCTTGCCAGCTTAGTCAACAACCAGTATACTTTCCATTTAATAATTAAAAACCCTCCTTGCTAACAGCAATAGAACAGTACATACGTTATATATAGTATCCAACTATATCCATTCACCAGTAGAGTCGGCATTGTTGGTAGCATGGATTACCCATGAACCCCCACCCCAATGTGCTCCGGATGGTTGGGAAATCCTCTGGAGCTGATTCGCGTCCTGGGGAGAGGAAGCGGAAATCCCATGGAACATAAGTACATAAGAAGAGCCATGCTGGGTCAGAGCAAAGATCCATCTAGTTCACATTCTGTTTGCACAGTGTCCAACCAGCTGTCTACAGGAAACCCACAAGCAGGACATGAGTATAACAGTATCCTCCACCTATGTTCCCCAGTGACTCCCTTCGATACTGGAGGTAGCACAGAGCCATCAGGATTAGTAGCCATTGATAGCCTTCTCTAAGAATTTGTCTATGCCCTTTTTAAAGCCTTCCAAATTGTTGGCCATTGCTACACCTTGTAGCATGAGTGGAAGTCAACTCACAGAACATTAGATGTTGTCCAAGGTCAGTTCTTTGTGCAGGATTTTTTATGCAACATTGGCAAGAAGGATATATACTGCCTTATACTGCCATGTGCCCTATGATTCTGAAGGAAAGACTTTTTCTAGCATCAAACATGCTAAAATACAGATACAGCTAATTATAGGTGTTTGTGGGTGGGTGGGGAACCTATTCTTCATATTGTTTCTTCCAGAAATGGCAGCTAGAGGGTGGGGAAAGCTATACCTATTTCCCAGAGACCGGCAGCAACATTGATTGCATATTGTGTAAGCAATCAATGTTGCCTGACTTTAGGAAAATAGGTATGGCTCTCCCCACCGCTCCACTCTAGTAGCCATTTCTGGAAGAAAGAATATGAAGAATAGGTTCCTCCACCTCAAAACACTTAAAATTAGCTCTATCTGTAGGGCATTGATCTCCAGGGATCAGTAGCATTGCTTATCTCTCTTCCTCTCTCCCCCACCCCACCCTTCCCTTTTTTAAGTGTGAAAATTGTTCAGAAGATTACTGTCTTAGTTACTGTGGTGTCTTTCATTTTAATTCTGTTTATTGACTAAACCACAAGTTTCCCTGCCCAAAGTACCAGGCAGTTTAGGCTTGAATGATTTTGATTTTCTAACATTGGCCCTGGGGGTTATTTGGAAGGGGGAAGAAAAAGCTAGTACATAACACCCCATGGCTTTAACAAGTCCAATGGCTTCATTTTTTTTTTTAAAAAAAAAGAACAACAGAAAAACAAAACAAGGAATAGAGTATATCTGTAGATAATTTTTTCTTGTAAAGCTGGGAGAGGACAAAAAATGTAGTAGTCATTGTACCAGTGCAGTGCGTGTGTGACACATGGTTTTTGTCTTTTCATCTTCCACAAGAGCCAAAAAGTTTCCTGCCGCTCTCTTTCCAGCTATTGACAAATGATTGCCAGATGTGAGATCTTTGCAGTGCTCTTTCCCCTCAGCAAACCTGCAGCGATGGGATATTTGATTCTCCCTTGCCCATTTCATCTCCTTTCCACATCTGCCAGGGACACACAAGCAATACATCCCTACATGAGAGTTTAAAGTTTACTCAAGCTCATTCTCTGCTTCCCTCCCCCCGCCCCCTGCTCTCTCCATCAAACAGATAAAGCTTTTCTGAGAGACAGGCTGAAGTCAATAATGACTCTCTATAAATCTCCAGTGGTCTTAAGAATATGTTGTTTTAATTATTTGCATCTAGGTAACGCAATACATTTTATTTATTTTATTTTTTGTGGGGAAAAATATGATGTAACTCAATTAGTTCCTGTGGCTGTCACGCTTATAGGAACTCCTCATGCTCTTGAAAACGTAGCATGTCTTTTTTGTGGGATGTTCTGGTAAAGTAATCGTAATGACTAACTAAATTCTAAAAGAGCACCATTCAACAACACCCTTACAGAAAAAAATATTGGAAATGTTAAAATATTAGCTGGCATGGGGAGGAAATAAAGACTTCCACAGCTTAAAAAAGACACTTCCTGTTCTCTGGGTAATTATTTTAAGTGATCTGAAAGAGAAAGTGACCCCCCCCCCAAATAGCTTATATAATAACAATGAGAAATGGCCACACACCATCAGCAGAATCAGCAGAAAATATGGAACTTTTGAGAGTCGTTGGATTATACTGATGTGTCTGTCCCTACAAATTTTCCTTTAAAACAGATTTATTAAAAGTACATTCTTCTTCTCTGCCTGTTTAGTAGGGTGGCCTCTGTGCTTTTATATTAAAGTTTTGGCCAAGTGAACCACTTCATATTCCATAGCCAAGTTTAGAATTTTTTAAAAGAATCATTTAGAACATCTGTCATATGTACTCAAAATGGCTGACAGGATCATCCCCGGAATATAGTTTTCTAGTTTTATTTGAATGCATATAATTTATTATTCTCTGTGATCACAAACAGAACACAGACGATAATGTATCATAAGTCTCTCTCATGCGCCTTTAAAAGAAACAGCCATGAGCTTCTCTTAAAGGTGTCTGAGAGGGACTGGTGATACATTGTCCACATAATTTCACATATACTGAGTCTGCACATAGCATATGCAGCAATACCCAAGCTGGAAGGAAAGAAGAGGAACAAAGGGAGAACAAAGTCATGGATCCTAAAGACTATACAGGATAGGTCTTATAATGAGGCAGAGTGAAGCAGCTATGTCAGGCAGCAGGTGTTTGGTGCTCTTATAGGGAAGCAAATTGTCACTATTTAATTTATTATTATATTGTTACTGTTAGGAGACAAAGTGCCGTTTCGAATTGTTGACCCAGCTAACAAAATGCTTTGTGCTGGCCCTAAATGTGTATCAAGGATCCAAAAACAGTCATGGCGTTGGTTCTGCCACAGCACCACTCCCGGATGATCATCCCATCCCTTGAGTATAAATCATTGAGTTTGATCATTCAGTGTTTCTGTGTTGAAGCACTTAACTATTGAAGTCATGGCCAACTAAAAACAGGACATGTGTGCCAGTGGGGTCTATATAATTTGAAGATAAACAGTCGGGGCATTTAATTTGAGATCAGTTCTCTCATATCTTTTAAAACCACGTTGGTTGTTTTAAACAAGTTTTATTTATGACGGTAATCCGCCTTGAGTGCGGGGTTGTTGTTGTTTTTTTCTGGTAGAAAGGCAGGATACAAATCAAATCAAATCAATCGATCAGAAGTTAAGGGCACTTGAAGGTCAACATCAACTGTCATCTATCCATTTCCTCCAAAAAGTCTGACAGTTCGGTCATAGGAGGCAAGCGCCTTTGGATTCAAAATACTTAACATAATATGCCCTGAATAAAGCAATTCCGGGTTTCTCATGCCTCTCTACACCTCTCACCATTGCTACTCAGGGAGATAGGCAGAGGTGCTAAGCAATGGAGGTGTCATCCGGCACTGGCACTAAGGGAACGTCCTTCAGAGGACAACTTGTCACTAGCCGTCAAAAAAGCGAGTGGCTTTGTGGTCTCTGAACATCTGGCAGCACGGCACAGGAAGCTGAGGGGGTGTCATTAATTGTGATGAAATAATTTAAACCATCAGGAATAAATGAGGCTGTTAAGCTAAGTTCAGATTCCATTTGCTGTGCACATGTGTCTTGCAGCCTGTGTGCGTTTTAGGAAGGAAAAAAAAAGAATTATATTAGCTTGTGAGCAGAAGTGAAACAGATACAGTAAATGGAACACAGTTATGGAGCAGTGTCTTCTTGTGGCATTGTATTTCAGAGATGGGGCTATAGATGATGAGTGTATAAAAAGCAACATATTTCCCCCAACAATGTTCATTTGCATATAATCAGACTTAAAGCTGTGTAACTTTAGAGCTAAGGCAGCATTTTGTTCTCTGTTGCGTTATCTTATTAGAGAAAAGGAAAAAGGAAATGTTTGCATGCCATATACCAGGGCATGTCACATGTTAAGGATTAATAATATGCATTACCTACATTGAAGGGCTACATGTGTCTGGTCCACTGTGTAAATATGCACAAATATCTACAACTAACTACAGTGGCATGGCATGTACAGATACAGATGCATCTAGATACTTCAAAAGGAATTGTGTATATCGTTAAGCAATCCTCAGAAGTCTTCTGATATTCTTCTTTTTTTCTTTTTATATAGACTATAGGTCACATCCTGGGTTATCATCCTGGTGTTTGTTCACTGTCACTAAGCCAGAGGCTGGGTTCACACAACACGCTAACCCACCATGGCTCAGCATATTGTCTGAATGCAGTGCGTTTTCCGCAGGGTGGCTTGTTAACCATGCAGTGTGGTTTATTTTTCTCAAACAAGCCACCTTGAGAACCCATGGCTTGTTGAGTTGTTCAGGATGGTTAACAACCCTTGCTGCATGGTTAACAAGCAGCCCTGTGAAAAACATGCTACATTTAGATAACACGATAACCCACCCTGCAGAAAAAGTGCTGCGTTCAGTCAACATGATCACTGACGGTACAACAACCCTTACTGAGTAGATTAGCGTGTTGTATGAACCCAGGGAGTGTGTCTTGAGTTGTACATAATGGAGAACTCTGGTTGATACAAGCTAAGAATGAAGCAAACAGCCATGTGGGAAAGGAGGAGCACACTAGGCTTGTGCTCAGTTTCACAAACTCGGCTGCACTCCATTGGTTTAATAAGGCGAGATCATCCAGTGTGTCCTTGACAGAGTAGTAATTCTAGAACTGATAATCTAAAATAGCTGGAGGCTTATAATTAATTTAAATTCCATTGACTTCAATAGGTCTACGCTGAGTATAACTAGGTCTGGATACAACTTGTAGAGAAGATAGACTGATGGTGACCAAATTATTTTATTTACTTGGATGTTTTGCTAAAGCCATTAATATGCTAAAAAAAAAACACCCTCTCATATGCTAAAAAACGTAACCTCTACATTACGGGTGGGCATGTCCAGGAGATCTGGGGACCATTTTCACACACATCCTTTTCCGTCCTGTGGGCTGCACTTCCCCGTGGTGCCAAAAAAGGCATCTGTAGAAACTATGGAGACTCCATAGTAGTTACAGAGCATTAAAAGGATTAAAAGGCTTCAAAATAGCTGCTAAAGGTGCCGTTTTGTTTGCTTTAAAAAATTTTTTACAATATTTGGGGCTGGTTGGGACTACACCATGTTGCTCATTCCTGCTTTATACCCAGAATAACCCAAAATGTCCTAGGCTTAGTGAGTCTCCATAGAAAAGAGATGTATAATTCTGGGGAAGCCACCAAGAATGCCTCCTGATGTTTCCTTATGTGAACATAGTGCATATCCACATTAACCACAATGGCATTAGGAATTACAGTGGATTATATTGGAAGGAATAGTGTTTAGTGTGTGTTTAGGGCTTGCGAGTAACCACTTGTCTGCTTGCCTAATTACCTCCAGGTAGCCAGGCGTGGGAGTTTCTACAGTTGATTATATATTTCTTTTCCTTTTAGACCAAGCCACCAATGACAAAGGCAGGATCTACACTATTGCTTTAAAGCGCTTTATAATTTTTTTTGACAACTGTTGGGGCCCAGGACACACTCCATATACTGCAGTTCTATACACACTTAGAGATTAGAATAAACATCGTTGGGACTTATGTCCGAGTAAACGCACAAAGGATTCCACTGTAATATCAATATTGGCAGGCTGGCTAATAAGAAAAAAAAAGTTATGAGCTTTTGGATGGAATCTCCAGGTATGGAAGTTGAATACGTCTGAAGTCAGATGCTTGAATGAACAGTCAGGACAGGCCGTCACCTTGATGTGAAGCTTGTCAGCACCCAGGGCTGCATCTGACTGGTGGTTGCTGGAAACAGAATGCTGAAGTTAGATGATCTTGCCTAGCTAGCTACATGTCAACCTCATTCACATATAAAGTAGGAAGTGAGAGTGAGGGATCTCATTTTTACACAAAATGGAGTGTGCGAGGGACCCTTAATCCTGCCCTGCATTACCCTGCTGCATTGCATCAATCCATTTTCTTGCTAGACCAGTTTACTTCTGGTATTGGAGCTGGGTAAGGATAAAATTGCTTGAAGCAATCAAGCACAGCAAGGACACTTCTGTGTGTGAGTGAGTGAGTGAGAGAGAGAGAGAGAGAGAGAGAGAGAGAGAGAGAGAGAGAGAGAGAGAGAGAAGAGTTCTACTCTCCTCAAGAGCATGTAAATAAATACATGTAGCTGTCCTTAGTTTGTTCTTCACCTACAGCGTTGGGATAACGCTACTGTGTGAATTTTTTGCACATTGCTCTGCTTCCTATGGATCACCTAAAATGAATGAATATTTGTCAACATGAGGTTTTCATCTCCATTGAATAATGGTTTACTTTTTGGGAGAAGGCACAAGAAATAGATTGGGACACTGTATGTTTTTGTATCCTTGCTCAGTTACGAAATTCTTTGGCCTTTAGCAAACCACAAATTCTTATTTTTACTTGCTTTGGATGAATTGGATAAGAAGCATAAAATGCTTGAGCAGGTTTTCAGGAGTAAAGACAGAGAGAAATGGAATGCTATTTTCTACCTGGCATTACAGAGAAAGCAATCATTTATGGGTAAAAAGAAAGCCGAAACTTGGTTATAAGACTTTTATTTTAGGTACGCCTTAGGTACTTTTATTTTAGCTATGATTTCTCATGTGGATGTTGGACTTACCAAGTGCATAGTCTAGAACTAATGATATTCAAATGTTTGAGTTTTTGGAACCATTGTTAATTTGTTTTTTAAATTTGTTCCCACTACTGTAAACCCAACCACACATGCACAAAGACTATTGGGCAAAATTATCTGATTCTTCATGGTGATTCAGAAGTATTTGAAAGAATAAAGTGACCTGTGAAAACTGGTGTAATACAGTGGCTAAGTGATATGTCTAGGAACTGGAAAGTCTCTGGTTGCAATCACTCCTCTGTCATAAATTCACTAGGTGACCTTAGGCATACTCCTTACTTTTTGTCAGCTTCTGCCTGCTATCTGCAATATGAAAATAAGAATACTGACCTACCTTACAGGATTTATGGAAGGATTACAACACATGATACTGTAGTGAAGTGCTTTGAACACTTTTACGTGCTTCTAAATTATTAATGAGATTACTAATAACTGGCACCAGCTTACACAATTGTTAGTAAAGATTTGAATAAATTTATTAACGTACCTAAGTACAGAAAGTGGAAGCTTTGCTTCATATATTTTAAAGGCATGCATGTCTTGTGCAAAAGCCTTCTACGGCACTTATTGTTAGGAGATGAACTAAGGAAAGGTGATATCTCTCCTATTCTATGTTGACTGCCCATCATGCTCAGTCTACATCCATTGTAGTCTATTTCTGAATGCAAAACAGTATTGGTTGCAAACCATAATAATATAAGAAGAGCCATGCTGGATCACACCAAGGGTCCATCTAGTCCAGCACTCTGTTCACACAGTGTTGACCACAAACCCATAAGCAGGACACGGGTGCAACAGCACCTTCCTGCCCATGTTCCCCAGCAACTGGAGTATATAGGCTTACTGGTACCATCAAATCAAAAGAATGTCAGAACTGATTTCAAAAGTATTTATTTTTATTTATTTATTAAAATATTTGTATCCCGCCTTCTCTCACTGGGCAGCAAACAGATAAAATCAGAGCAATGTAAAACAATAAATATACACAGCTAAAAATGTATTAAATCATTAACAAACTAAAACCAGTAGAAAAATTTAAAAACAATTAAAACAATTTAAACTATGTGCAACCTTGGGGAATTTAGCCTTCAAAGGTTTTAATAAAAAATCCCCATGTGGATTTCTTGTTGTGCTACACAGATAATTCTGATCTGAAGAATCACCTATTCCCTTATGTTCCTGCCTATGCCCTGAGATCATCACCTGTGGCCATACTCTGACTATACTCCTATGCTGAGATTTGGTGGGTGGCTACTAGAGACCAGGCCATTTCTACAGTGGCCCCTACCTAGCAATGTCTGCTTGGTGCTGACTTTGTTGACTTCCAGTGCTAGGCAAAAATCTATTCATTCTCCCAGCGCTTTAATTTTTTTCCATATTTAGGTCACTACTTTTTTTTTTGCACCTCATTATATGTTATAAACCTGTGCTTTAAAATGTCCTTTCTCCATGCTGCCTTAATATCAATCCTCTACTTTTAAAATCTTGTTATTAGTCCTCTTAATTTTTTCTTTTGGCAAGTGATGTTATTGGTTTTATTATTGGTTTAATTGTGTTTGTTTTTATTATGTGTAACTCCCTGAGAACTTTGAACATAGGGTGCCTCATAAATTAAATAAATTCATTATTTTGGTAGAACTTTCTCAGAATTCCTCAGAATGGAATTTCCTATACTTGTGACTGTATGTACGTTATGCTTGTCATATGGATGCTGCTTGAAGCAGACTCTACATATCAGTTGCTCTAAGCCAACCTGCCCCAACTTGGTGCCCTCCAGAAGTTTTGGACTTCAATTCCCAAAATTCTTGACCAGTGCCATGTTAGTTGGGGCATATGGGAGTTGAAGTCCAAAATATTTGGAGGGCACTAGGTTGGGGAAGCAGCAGTATGAATGTATAGACGAGCTGATTACCACATCATGTGGAGATGGCAATATGTAGACCAGCATTCAATTTCAAAATATTTTAGTGATGGTAAATTCACAACCTCTCTTGAGCATTGGTTGGTTTCGTTGCTCTATACATTCACTCATTTAAAAATGACGGCAGCTTATTGTGGGGTAATTAACCCATGATTTGTACGTGGCCGCCATCTTGAATATGCGACCTCCAAGTGGGGTGATTGTGATCTGTCTTGTGAATCCAGTCATCGTATGTTATTGAGGATTAAGCAATCCACACTTCACCCAATTACTAGTCAAAACAGCGGTATGTACTGCAGCTTATCATGAGTTGATTAATCCACGATAAACCCCGTCATGTCATACGACGTGGGTTACTGCCTCCTGGGGAAAGGTGTGTCGCCAGAGGCAAGACATGCTGATGCTCAGGAACCAGAATTATTATTATTATTGTCTTGAATTCACTGGCCTTTGAGACCTCAGTATGTATTACTGACAGAACAGCTTTTCACTCTGGTTGGCCAATCTGTTTGTTGACAACTTGTCATTGCCCTTACACAAATCTTCTTTCAACTTTCGCTAAAGTCTGGGGAACACACCGTGCCACTTATCTTTTTCTACCTCTAAATATAGCCAAGCATTAAATCTGAATCATTACATTAACTTTGTATATGATTGCAAGAACACTTGTTTTCTTATCAGCCGTTTACATTTCCTCTGCTTCTCTCCAATTTTTCTCAGCATTCTTTAAACAGGAACTGTTCCAGGCATTTTTCTCCATGCAGTCATGCAGGGTGCCAAATCATAAGCAAGGAGATGCATCTACAGTAGGCTTCTCCTTTACAGACATTCCTCCAAGTCATGGACAGCAGGCACAGCCCCACTCCTTCTCTCCATGTGCTTAAAATTATGTGGAGGATAACTACTGAAAACGGATATACAAATGCTAGAAACATAGACCCAGAATTCCTTTCGCAATCTTATAATGCGGAGGCAAGATATTTACTCATTTACTATCAACTCTTTTATGTTGCACTGGATTACATTTGGCCTTTTTGCTACAGATATTATGATGAAATGCATCTTGATTTCATAGGCTTGTACATTTTGTCTTCCACTGCCTTTTAGCATAGCATCTCATCATATTGTATACCTAACAAATCTAAATACTAACACCGCTACATACCATTTTCCTTATTATATTAGCTATATTTTCAAAAGAGTTGGCATGGTATTTACACGTTTGAAAGTCAGGTGGTTTGGTGCTGACAGAGAGAAACGATTCTGTATCAAATAATTTCTACATGACTTTTGTATTGTAGACTTTTTTTTATGCTTTCTCTGTATTTTAACAACCTTGAGACAGTTGGGGTTTTTTTAGGTTTTCACTGATTTTCTAACCCTGTTCCAGGTGCCTTTTAGACTGTTTTGTTATCTTATCTCCTCCAAAGCATCTTCAGCTGTGCTGCTGGGAGCTGTGGCGCTTCAGCTCTCCTGCCCCCTCCCCCCACGACCCTCAGCTTATATGTTCTCTCTCTCTGAGAGTGTGTGTTTTAAATCAGTCCAGTAATGGAGCTAACCTCTGGCATTCAGAAGGTGGTAGTGGGGGTCATATTTTCCAGCTGCAGAGGGAACAGTTATTCTTATTGGATTTTTGCTTGGTGATTTAAGCCTAAAAGTAACTGTTAATCACTTAAAAGGTAAACATGGTCATGTCAAGGTATATAAAATAGATTTGGAATAGTTTATTTATTTATTTATTTATTTATTACATTTTTATACCGCCCAATAGCCGAAGCTCTCTGGGCGGTTCACAAAAATTAAAACCATCATAAAACAACCAACAAGTTAAAAATACAAATACAAAATACAATATAAAAAGCACAACCAGGATAAAACCACGCAGCACAATTGATATAAGGTTAAAATACAGAGTTAAAACAGTATAATTTAAATTTGAGTTAAAATTAAGTGTTAAAATACTGAGGGAATAAAAAGGTCTTCAGCTGGCGATGAAAGGAGTACAGTGTAGGCGCCAGGCCGACCTCTCTGGGGAGCTCATTCCACAACCGGGGTACACAGCAGAGAAAGCCCTCCTCCTAGTAGCCACCTGCCTCACTTCCTTTGGCAGGGGCTCACGGAGAAGGGCCCCTGTAGATGATCTTAAGGTCCGGGTAGGTACATATGGGAGGAGGCGTTCCTTCAAATAACCTGGCCCCAAACCGTTTAGGGCTTTAAATGTCAATACCAGCACTTTGAATCGGGCCCAGACCTGGACTGGCAGCCAATGAAGTTGTAAAAGGACTGGCATAATGTGATCTCGCCAGCCAGTCCCTGTTAGTAAGCGGGCTGCCCTGTTTTGTACCAGCTGAAGCTTCCGGACCATTTTCAAAGGCAGCCCCACGTATAACGCATTGCAGTAATCCAAACAAGAGGTTACCAGAGCATGGATAACTGTAGTTAGGCTATCTCTGTCCAGATAAGGGCGCAGTTGGTATATCAGCCTAAGCTGATAAAAGGTGCTCTTTGCCACTGAGTTCACCTGTGCCTCAAGTGACAGTTCTGGATCCAAGAGCACCCCCAAACTACGGACCCGATCCTTTAGGGAGAGTGCAACCCCGTCCAGGACAGGGCAAACATCACCTCACCGGACAAATGAACCACCCGCTAACAGTACCTCCGTCTTGAGTTAAATGCACCTGGATGACTGTAGCAGTTGCAGTTTCAACAGCTGCTACAATCACTTGCAGAGAGCCATTTCCAACCCTTCCTCAAAGAAGGTTGCTCTAACCTCCTCGTTATGCAATACTGTTAAGTCCAAGGAAAAGGAGGGCGGGAGATGATCAGGTAGGTAAGAGAGAGAGAGAGGGTGGTCTCTGTACAGCACCATGTACATTGGTGGTGCTATATAAATAAATAAATAAATAATAATAATAATAATAATAATAATAATGGAGAGGCACATGGGAAATGTTCACCCTAGCTGCTTTCATGGTTGCCAGTTTGCAAAGTAATTATGATTTTAGAACATTGATGGGAGAAAATTCAGGGAGAAACTCACAGTCAGGAAAAAAGTTAAGCACACTCTTCCTTTCCATCTCTTCTCTGATGCATACCATCCCTTCCTCAAGGCGCTTTGCAAAGGAGAAGGAGTTATCTGTGCTCAGGGGCTCAGTACACACAGAAGTTGTATAATGTGTACTTCCTCTTTCATAGTCTCTGTATGTACCAGTGCTTTGAGAGCCAGTGTGATCGAGTAGTGCTGCAGTTAAATACTGAGGTTCAAGTTGTATTTTTGCCCTGGAATTATAAAGTTAACCAGGCATGGCACTATTTCTTAACTTTTCTGTAAAAAGGGAATTTAAAGGGCTGTTGCAAAGGCAATCACAATAAAGACTATAAAGGACTTTGCAAATAAAAAGTAGTTTATGAATGGTAATGACCTTTGGCTTCATAAAACATGAGGTCTCTATGAATTGATATGTATTAGGTATTGAAGAGTGGGAAGAAAAATGCCACCATCCAAATTATTGTGTCAAATGAGTGTTTTATAACATCCGTGCTTATTTATCTGTAATACATATAGCTGAGTTGTTCAGCCCATGTCGATGCTACAGCTAAAATAAGATGAAGATGAAAAGTTGTTGTTATTACTATTAGTAGTAGTATTTACATTTCTATACCATCCATTAGCTGAAGTACCAAGTTCTTGGCACTTACTTTCATCAACTAAGACAATTTTATTTGGCATTTCCCCCCTCATTCATAATGACTTTAACAGAGATTTCTGGTAAAGAAAAATAGCTGGATAGTCTTCCAGTTAGTAAAACACAGTAATAAACAATTCCCAACCCGTAACTATTTTTATTTACCTTTTGAAAGATTATTATCCCACTCAAAAAAACCTTTACAAATGTAACACATGAAACATTAAGGTAGAAAGCTGAAGTAATTCAATTAAATATAAGCAATGCTAGATTCCCCAAAATGTAACAAAGTTGGTTCCTCTCGCTACCAGTTTCTGTCTTCAGTGGCATGCTGCAGTGTCAAATGGATAGAAAAGAAAAATAAACCCCACCCATATAATGAATTGGAATTCTTACGCAAACCAAGGCAGCTTCTTTGATGTTCAAAGAGATTGTTGTTAGAGCTACCCATCATCAGAATCATTGGCTAGAGCACTAAAAAAAACCCTTTTGGGTGATGTGTAAATTGGCAACAACATTGTCATTTGACTGGAAAGCAGCGGTGAAGAGATTGAAAATGTTCACATAAACAGACGGACTGATTCTATCTTTAGCATTCATATAAGTCATTAGCTGTATTAAAATACTATGTAGCATAGGGTATATGTCTAAGATTTTCCTGAGGGAGTCTGATCATTCAAAGAAGCATACAAACGTTCATGATGGTCTCATGCCAGTCCGTGATGCAGTGACTCAAGTTAGGAAGGTTTTTCTGCATGTTCAGGGAACCTTCTAGGTAGGCTGAAAAATATTTGTTTGAAATTTTAAAAAAAAATGCTCAGAAACACAAAAGGACTATGAGAAGTGAGTATTTTTATTGCCTTCAAGGAACTATAGAAAGTTGAGGGCAATATTATACATTTTCCCACTTTTTCTTCTTCATACTTTACGGAGTTTCTTTTTACCCTTCTCCCTGCGTCTCACCCCTCTCTTAGTATAAATTTACAAAGTCAGTATTGGCAGTCCAAGCAAAGTCCTTAATACATGTGTAAGAGGTTGCATATGCATGGCAGGCATTTTTTCATTTGTTCCAATTCAAGAGCTAATCCATCCCCAATGCCAAATATCAAACAAATCAAACCAGTTTAATTTGAACATTGTTTCAAGTTCTGGGGAATTAAAAATACATTTTATTACCGGCTGAGGGTGAGCTGAATCACAATGGACATAACAATACATCCAGATGTGCATGTGGCTATTGTGATCATGCTATAGTTTATCTTCATTCCTGAGCTGGTTCACACACCACAACTTTAGCTTAGTAAACCATGTTATATCAAACGAAGGACGATTGTCATATTTGCATGCTCATCACTCCTGTCCTCAGTTATTAAGCTCAGATGGTTATATCTCAACCAGCCTGGCCGATTTTCTCATCCTTGAGGTCCCTTTTTGTCTTGAGCCATACTTTGGTGTCTTTAGTCTTCCAACACCCTTTAACGTAAGAGTCCTGCTATATCAGATCAAAAGTCTGTGAAGTGCAGCTCTTTGCTTTCAAATATGCACCACCAGGTGCCTCTAGAAATCACACAAGGAGGTCTTAAAGCTAACACTCTTCTCCTGTTTTTCCTCCAGCATCTGGTAATACTCTCTCTGACATATACTACCTCTGAATATAGAACTAATAGTATTGATAAACCAATACTCCATGAATTTAACTCATCCTTTTAAAATGCCATATAAGCTAGTCCCAATCATCATGTCTTACGAGAGTGAATTTTATGGTTATTTATTGTAAAGGACATTTCAGGAGCTCTTGTACCTGTGGTTACCATGAAAACTTATTGATAGGTTCTTAAAGTAGGGCTCCTACTTTATTTTTGGTGGGCCTTGCAAACTTTTGCAGCAGCAGCATATCTTGAAATTGTTATGGTGAAAATGTGAATATGACCTGAAGAATGATAGAATATTCACGAATAAAGTGAACGTAGTCTTCTTGCTGTTATGCAATGGAAGCATGCAGATTGTGTGCTTAGTAATATCTGAGAACCTCACCAAGTCTCTTTAAAAACAACAACAAATCCTGTGGCAACTATCAAGAGAAATAATATCTTAAGGAACTTCAGAACTCAAAAGGCATAGGAGGATCGGTAACATTTCCTCCAAATGCCTACTTTGAAGGCAGTGGCATGCAGGTATTGCATATGAAGAAGAGGGGTGAGGCACATTAGAGATGTTTGTGGTTATCTTACCACTTTAATTGGCACTATGGTCAAAGATTTACAAGGAAACAGCCATAGAACGGGCAGATGAAACGACATCAAAGGTTGAGAGCCGCGCACCCTGAGGTAGCGTACAGTTAAGTTCTTTTAACGTATTCACTGGCATAACTGGAGGAATCTCTTCAATCTCTGTGCGGTGCCACACACACACTTACCTCTGCTTCTCCCATGCTACGAAACCCTAAGATTAGTGGCCAGGTTTGTTCCCCTAAGCTATTTTGCTCCCCTAAGCCGAAGTTAATTCCTCTCCTTCCAGCTTGATTGCAGCTGGTGAATGGGGAGAGTGTTTCCTCCTAACAGGTTTCTTGATTGCAAAATTTTTCCCTGTTTTGGGCAGTAAAGAAAGGGTGGTCCATTCCCTTGCATGGAAAAGAAGTTGCAATCAAGGAAACTCTTGCCCCGTTCAGTCAACACACTAAACCATGCTGCTTAACCACAAAATGGTTAACCATTTTGTGGTTAAGCAGCATGGTTTAGCATGTTGTCTGAACCAGGCCATTCTCTCTCTCTCTCTCTCTCTCTCTCTCTGTGTGTGTGTGTGTGAGAGAGAGAGAGAGAGAGAGAGAGAATTGACTGGAAACCTTGGACTGTGTTGGGTGGAGCAGGATTCTGTTTTATTCATAGAGGCTTTTCCTGATTAGCCTGGAGTCCATGGACACCCGAGACAGATAGCTGTACAGCCTATTGCTTTCAAGTGTCCTGTTAGTTGTACACTGTACAGCAAGGAAAGTGATTTTCCCTTGGATTTGCAGAATGATATACTTTTAGAAGCAACTTTTTCCTGTTGCGTATCATGCATTGACCATATACTGTAATAGCTTTTCAGTTATCTATGCCAATGGAGATCAATAAATACAGTATTATTATATACCTCATGTTTACCTTATGACTTAAAAATGTGCAATGTGGTTTTTGAGTAGCTGGCTTACAGTAAGTCTCTTCACATCCAATGTGTCAGTACTGTGACTAATGCTATCTCCTGTAGCCCAAAGAGATTTCCCCCTCATACAATAATTGTGGGAAGTCTGGAGAAATAAAAAATAAATAAATACCCGAAACCACAGAGTAAATATATTCACATACATATTGAACAATTGTCATCTCCCATTTTTTTCATTCACTTGGTAGCTATGTGAATTATCAACTCATTCTGCTTGAAACGCTCTAGAGCATATTATTAAAATGTGTATTTACAGGACAGACAACACAATATCACAATAAATAATAATAATAATAATAAAACCAGGTCTTATTCGCAGCATCAATTTCAGAGAGTAACATTGGATAACTATTCCTTGCCCCCTTGGCAATTGAGCTACAGGGTTCCATAGGGTACCATCTTGTCTTCAATGTTGTTCAACATCTATATGAAGCAACTGGGATGGGTTATTAGGAGATTTGGAGCGAAGTGCCATCAGTATGCTGATGTCACAGAGAGATAGAGCTGTGCATCATCTGAATCATATGAGCAAGTCCTGGATCAATGCTTAGACTCAGTAATAGGTTGGATGAGGGCCAATAAACTGAAGGTGAATACTAGCAAGACGGAAGCTCTGTGAATGACTGATTTCCGAGTCCAGGAGATGGATTCATAGTCTGGGGGTACTCCTAGATCATCACTGTCACTGGAGGCCTATGTGGCCATGGCAGCTCAGAATGTCTTTTACCAGCTTTGAGTGTTACACCAGCTATAGCCTCTCCTGGACAGGGATACATTGACCATAGTGGTACAGGCACTAGTAATCTCAAGACTGGACTATTGCAAAGCGTTCTATGTGGAGCTGCCCTTAAGGCTGGTCTGAAAGCTACAGTCCGTATAGAATGCAACAGCTCTGAAGTTGTTAGAAGCTGCCCCTTTTTCACATGTAACTCCTTTTCCTGAGGGACCTGTACTAGCTGCCTATTTCCTAATAGGCCAGGTTTAAGGTTTTGTTACTAGTGCATAAAGCCATAAAGAATTTGAGGCTAGGATACTTCAGAGATTGCCTTCTCCCTTCCCAGTCATTGAGGTCATCAGATGAGGTGCTCCTGGTGGTTTCACATGGACCTACAGCCCAGTTGAAATCCATCTAGAGTAGAGCCTTCAGTGTGATAGTTCTCTTTCTGTAGGATTCTGGATATCAGACAGACCCCAACAGTATTTTGTTTCTAGGGCTTGCTGAAGACATTTTTATTTCAACGAACCTTAACCAATTGACTAAGCATAGTTTTTATTGGTAGTGAAGGGAGGGGGTTGCCCCAACTCCCTGCAGTTTGGGGAGGGACAAACAATTCCCAGGTAAACTGCCACCACCCTTTACGCCAACCTCAGCCTAAGCCAGGGGACTCTCAGACATTTCAAGGCACACTTAAGGTGCAGAAGTAAGGGAACAAATAGGCATCCTCTGTTTCAAGCCCCAAGCCTGAAACTTTTCACAGTAGCAATTAGCGAAACAGAAAGCTATTAATTTAGTACTGAGGCTTAATTGGAATAAAGCACAAACTTTGAAATGGGGATTAAGTTCATTTACAATAAGGAAAAGGAGAAAGGAATAAAAATGCATACGAGAATATGAATAAACCCTTTGGAACAATTATCCAGGCAAAAATAAAGCAATACCTAACTCTATCCTACACGTTACCTAAGCATGGGATTCCCAGTAGGACAGGGCCAAATCCAGAGCCCTAAAGCATGAAGACAAGGACAAAAGTGAAGACCAAGACCAGCCCAAGCCCCTCTAGCTTTATACCCACAGGCCCTTGACAGATGTGGGGTGAGCCTCTTTAGTCAGTCCCTAGTGGGTGAATAAGTTTTTCAGAGGTGAGCTTCCCTAGCCTATACCTAGCTGGCTGAATAATCCTTTGAGGAGTGGAGAGGTGTGTAGAAAGTTTTCCCAACAGTCCAGCTGTATTCATTCAGCCTAATTTGGCAGGAGTTCAGCTCTGTCCTTGAAGAGCCTTGAGACCGAAATGGCATAAGATAATGCATATAGGTGGTTTAATGAGTGTGTAGAAATGAGTGTGTAGGACTGTTTAAACTGTAAAAGATACTAACTATCTTGAGACATTAGGGTGTGCCTGGGCACACCCCTTGCGCACACCTAAGGATTTTATTTTATTTTATTTATTTATTACATTTTTATACTGCCCAGTAGCCGAAGCTCTCTGAGCGGTTCATTTATTTTATTCATTTATTTATCAAATATTGTAGACATTGATGCCCTACTCCATGTTTGGCTTGCCTGACCATGGGAGGGCTGTTGCAGGTGAGAGGTGGGGGAATGAGGAGCCGTTCCTCAAGCCCTAGCATTGGTGGGGCTTTGTAGTGACACTGGCCAGAGGAGGAGCTTACAAGGCGAGATTAGCCTTCAGAGTCTCTCCTTCTGGCCTCCTTGAAGTGTGGCTCCAGGCAAAGAGGCTCCTAGCAGAGCGATTCCTTTTCATGGCTGCTGCTGGGTGCACTGTCGGGGGCAGCAGCAGCGGAGCAGCTAGAGGACCATTCTTGCTGTGTCTGGATCCCCATCTGGATCTCTGCTCAGTGCCCCCTTAATTTGGCGCTTATTGCTTGAGTTGTAGTGGGAAAGGGGACAAAAGCACCAATGACAATCTAAGTAAAAGGGGAGATGTATACTCTGGTGCTAAGTAAGGTTTAAAATATTTAATAATGATTTATTCAATAAAAATGATATGTAAATTCAAATAAGACCGATTGACACGTACACTAGCTCAACGTTTCGGGCCCTTAGGTCCTTCATCAGGAGCTGTATCGTCGTCAAAATTCATTTAACCAAAAAATGTAGAATCTCTTTTTCTGTATTATCCTCAGGAGGACTGTTTAAACTGTAAAAGATACTAACTATCTTGAGACATTAGGGTGTGCCTGGGCACACCCCTTGCGCACACCTAAGGATTTTATTTAATTTAATTTATTTATTACATTTTTATACTGCCCAGTAGCCGAAGCTCTCTGAGCGGTTCACAAAAGCTCTCTGGGCAGTTCACATAACCCTGCATATCTGAGAGAGAGCCTAGTCTGCCATATACTTCAGTGTTGCCTGAGATCAGAATGGGATGGGGTGGGGGTGTTGTTGTTGCAGCATGTTCTGAAGTTTTCATAGGTGAGGACAATGAGGACAATTGGGTATGCATTTCTCAGTAGTGTTATCTTGTTTTGGAATTCTTGGCTTGAATTTACTCGTAGTACACTTCACTACACTACATCTTCATCTTCTGCCAGAACATTAAAACATTTACCAACACCAGACTCCTCTTCTTCCCCCAAAAGCATCTTCCCTAAAAAGCTCTCAATGTGGGGTACAATAACACCCTTTTATTTGCTTTTACTTTTATACATTCTTTGCTAGTATTGTTTTATAATGTGCTTTTATTATTTTATAGGCTACGGTTTTGCCATATATTGCTTTGAGTATTTGGATGCACTGTGGAAATGATTAATAAATTCATAGTTAAGTGAGCTCGTACTTCATACTAGCTGTATTCTAATGTGCGTGATACCTTGAATGTTATGAAAATGGGGAACATGCCAGCCTCATATAGAAGTTTTGAAATGGCTTTCCAGTTTATTCCCAGAGCACTAACAAGTCTTAGCTAGTTTGTTATAGAATAGGTGTGCCAGGACTCTGATTTTCGGCATGTGAGCGAACATAATAATGGAGATCATATCACTAGACAGCAATGAATGTGGCTATCGAGAGCTCAATCCAAAATGTTTGTGTTATTGAGTCCATTAGTAATGGTTTCATTAAAGATTAACAAATATTCACACTGTTGTTTGAAGATATTGAATGAAGGCTTCATCTTGTGCTCTTCAGTATGACCATTTAAACTGTAGTAAGCAAAAGCTACCACTCTTGGTTAGAAAGCAAGCCCACTTGAACATTGTCATTTTTTATTTAATTCAGTATACAGAATCTGGAAAAGAGATGGTTCCTATTCTCACTATCGCAACAAAATGGCTTAAGCATAAGTTCAAATCCATCCTCATATATATATAGTTTTCCGCATTTGGGGAAATCACAGGGGACAGCACATTGTGAGTACAATGGATGAGTATCAGCCTGGAAGAACCTCCTTCATGTTCAAGGTGTCTTCCTTACTAGGTAAGTGTGTGTGTGTGTGTATGTATGTAATTGACTATTACCAGAGTCGTTGTTACTGTTATGACATGCCTGTTGCTCTTGTTGCTAGAAGGTAGTGGTTGTACAATTAAATTCAAAACAGCTTTTGATACAAGCGTTAAGGAAAAGTAAATGTCTTTGTCATAGAATTAGGAATCGGTGGGGAGTTTGCCATAGGGTTTGCAGTGTCTGCACCTCAGTGTTTCTTTCCAGTGCAACCCACAGGTGAAGACAGGATCAATTTTAATCTGATGTCAAAGCGTTTAGATGATTAATCCACTTGTTAGGTCTATTAAAACTTGCAGCCCTACTTCTCATCCACTCAATGCTTTAAACAGAAGTCTGGTGTTGGTAAAGGATCAGTTGCAAAACTTGTTTAAATCCCTACATAAAGGATCATATAACTTGAGTGGAAAAGCTAAGCATGTAGAGTAATTCTTGAGTGTCTATATGAAACTAGTTGTTTACTGGTGTTCCTTAAAATGAAGGGTTGTTCATATCATATAACAATTGTTAAAGCAGGAAGAGTTCCTGGAAACATATTTCAATTCATTTCAATAGCGTAGGTTGCAAATAATTTACAGAAGGATGATTTGACTGGCTTAAGCCTGCATTGATGGAAATGAGCAACAGAGGATCATGCTACATTAGTTTTTTCCCTATTTTTTTCTCATTACGTCTTAATCATAAAGTATGTCATCCACAATATATCTGTGAAATTTCACTGTAAAAAAGGTAGCCGTAGAAGTGCCTTTGTGCTTAATGTTCACGCACAACTGCATTTCTATATATGTAGTAGGCACTAATAGCAGTGTGATTGTAAAATTTCCGTTCTTATTCTACCACTAGAGAACATTTGTGCTGAAACATACAGTTGACCACAGACATCTCATAGCCCGATCCTATGCTTATTATTTACCTAAATCCCACTGGTTTACTCCTTATGTAAAAGTGACTGCCATTGCACAGTGGGACTTACTTCTGGGCAGACTAGGATAGGATTGTATAGCAGGTCTCATAATGTCTACAACCTTAATGAAGAAATCATGGCTCTTTAGTCATATTGCACATTAAAATATGAGAAAATGCGGCTTTTATTTAAATTAGGAGGCACAACATTCACTACCAATGTGTATGGCTCTGTAAAATGATGTCATGCGCAGCCATGTAGCTATGAGCATGCAACCAGCAGAGGTGCTGGAACAGCTCATTCTAAACGTTCCTGCTTGTGCAATGAGACTTGAAGTTCTGGTGCTAACCTGCACTCTACCACTCATCTTAAAAGAGTGTTCTTGAACTGAGACGTTTTGAACCGTTTGGCTTGGAAATAGCTGTGAGTGTATAAAATTTAAGGAGTGTTTATATCAGATTAGGATCTGGGAGACCCGGGTTCAAATACCCAATCAGCCATAAAGCTCACTGGTTCACATTGGGCCAGTCATTATGTCTCAATCTGTCCTACTTCACAGACTCATTGTGAGGATAAAAAAGGGAGGAAGAACCATGAATAGTAATCTGAGCTTCTTTGAGGTAGGAAGTTCTATAAATGAAATCAATAAGATAACTGTTCAGTGTTTTTAATCTTTTTAAACTGCCCAGAGAGCTCCGGCTATGGGGTGGTATATAAATGTAATAAATAAATAAATAATGCATACATTTGAAAAGTTCCTATCTTAATTTCCCCACCACAAAGCTTGTGTTATTCATTGATTTGGGTAGGTGTGTGTGGGAAATCCAAACCCAACAAAATTGACACCCAGAAGCTTATCTATGAGGAAGAATTAACTGCTTGTTCGTTTTTTTTTTTTTAGTTTTTAGTGTGATGAATCATCTGAACTACTTGCTTAGGTCATGGTACTGAATCATTCAGATTGATCCAAAGCACCATAGGGTCTCCAGGATTTGGGCTATAAATTGGGACTATGACTCTGGATGGCTTTATAGAGCCTATAATTTAATGACAAACAAGTCCCATTATTACACTCTCAGTAGGACTAACATTGCATACAATCCAATATAGCCAATATCTTCTTGCTATTTCAATAACTTTCAAAGGCAATATTTGTACAGCTAGGCAGGCCACCCAGAATTTTTCTAGATACTCAGCACTGACTGTCTCCTTAGGGCATTTTGATATGTAAGGCCCCAGTCAGGTTGTTACTAAGTTTCCCACTTTGGGATCCTGACACTTTGTAGTTTATTAAACAAAGGTGTGGTGGGCTCACAGAATAGTACTATCATCCTAAACATGAAGTTCCATTGAAGTAAATGTAATGTATTTCTTTGTTTAGAGTTGGGAAATGTGGTTGTTTTTCATGGTAAGTCAACAGTCCATTATTTTAGTGACAAGATCAGCCCTACCATGCAGCAGGTGATGTGAGGGAGATAGATGACAGGGATATGTGTTGGTGTGGTGCACCTTTTAAAGTGTTGGCCCTAGCAAGGGCGCAGGTTGGACTCCATTTCGGGCAGGAAAATGTCATGGGCCAGCACTGTATATTGCCGCATCCTGCAAAACTGTGTTCCATTATGTAACTAGTACTGGAAGTATTAGTTTAAAAATGTAGTAAATATCAGAACCCCAGCCCAAGGAAGATGTTTTGGCTATTGACCTCCATTCCTGTTGGGCTCCATGATGCACAGGCTTCTATTGAGGTTCCATGCCAGATCTGCTAAGTTTATGCTCCAATTCCACTCATGGCTTGCTAGATTCCACCAAACTCCACCAGTGACTTGGCAGGTTATGGTATAGCTCCATCCTGTCTTATCGAGAGGATCAGAGTGTGTGTGTGTGTGTGTGTGTGTGTGTGTGTGTGTGTGTATATTAAAGGCTAGCAACATCTCTGTGTTGATGATAATGAAATATGACACACACATTGCTTAATCTTACCAGTATCGGCATCAAGTAAGATAATATATACTCAAATATTTCATGATCTTTACATTAGAGATTTGAAAATACTCCGGAGGCTCACCCTTCTTGTGGATCTCCTTCCCCCAAGTGGATGTCTTGACTGAAACAGAAAAGAGCAGGATTCACGAAAAGGATGCACCAAGTTCAGTTTTCCTCCATTCCATTTAGGGAGTCTCACTTGTTTAAGAATCCCTGCTAGCATTGTCTTTAGACACTGCTAGTTTGAAAGAATAAATGCTAAGTTGTAGCTCCCTTGTTATGAAGAAAAGTAGGGTACGTTTCTTCTATTGTATTTTACATTATGGTTTTATACTGTTGTTTTATACTTTGAATGGTTTTAATTTTTGTGAACCGCCCAGAGAGCTCCGGCTATTGGGCGGTATAGAAATGTAATAAATAAATAATAAATAAATTGAAGGGTTATCTGCATTAGAATTCTACAGCTTTGAATGCTGTCTTTTTTTATCTAGAGAGGTCTGGGTGCTGTCAGCTGAGCTGATATACTGGAAAAATTGCCACTTCAAAAGTTTTACAGTTGGAAATGTAATCTATATTATTAACTTCTTCTGCAGCAGAGTTGGAATTAAAATTTAATTCAGTTTTCTATTTTTAATTTACAAAATTATATGGCTTTATTGTCTCAGCCCTAGTAAATAGGAATAAATACATTTTTAAAAGTTAATTTTCCCCATTACATTTTTATAATGATTTTGTCTATAATTTTGAGGTATTTATATACTATTTTATATTAAGTTAATATATTTGGATTAAAAAATCTAGTTGATATGCAAGTTTCTATGAGATTAAGATAGAAATAACCATGCTTCATCTTGTAAATTTTGCTACTATATCTAATTTGTGGTAAAAGATTACTGTTGAAAGGAAAGATTAGAAAATAATAATTAAAGGGTTGATTTTTAAATCCTCACTGAGTGAAAACAAACAAACATCAATACCTATATGTTATAAGTGAATACCTATATGTTATAACACTATAAGTGTTATAGAATGCAGCTTCAGCTTTAATATTCTATTTTAATATTAGAATGCTAGAACACCTGAATGCTAAACTTTTGCACAGGATCATGTGTACGGTTAGAATTTTCCATGTGTATGGTTAGAATTATAATAATATAATAATTATTGTACTGTTTTATTTTTCACCATTTGGATTAAAAAGAAATCCAGCTCATGTAGAAGAGATGCTCCACACAGATTTCAGAGGATAAACTTTGTCTTCTGTTTCCATTAGTCGGATTGAGCAGACATTAAAATAATGCTTTCCAAGTCAGAGTTAACATATCCTACATTGTGGGTTTGTTCATGGCTTGTAAAGAATCCAAAGGAATTTGTAATGGGCTGTGAACAATGGATTGCAGTAGGGGGTAAAAACAACAAAAGGAGATGGAAGGAAAATTGCCTAATTAGACCCAGCACTACTTCTGGAAACATTAAAAAAGGATCAGAAGAGATCTCAAGGAACAGAAAGGGGTGAAATAGTCTGCTGTTGCTGCATCTTTTCCAAATAATCCAATACATTGTTCTTCCAAAAGGAGATTGCAGCTGGGTTTAGATTTTTGGACACGAACACACCTCGGAATTACATTACATCTATGGTCTTCAAATAGGTAATCCTCCAGAGAAATGTTGATCTTCACCCCAGAGTTTTCTTTTAGCATGTCACTTTTTGTGTCCAAAGCTCTGCCAAATTTACTTTTATTTGTACAGCTACTTGCATTTGTACAGCACAAGAAGTCTTGTTGTATTTCTAAGAGGCTGTTTTGTCATCTGTGAGGTAGGTTCTAATGAAAGAAGTCTGAAGCCAAGGCAGATAAGAATATTATTTAATTACAACATTTTGTAAACCCTCTCTTCAGTCCAAGGATTTTCAGAGTGGCTAATGATAATGATTAAGGAAAATAGCTGTAAAATTAATAACAAAAAATTATAAATAGAAAATAACAAAAATGGTCAGACACAGGAAACAGCATTACTAATAAAAGCAAAGGTCAAGTCAACCCATCTAAGCTTGGAGAAGTAAAAATATGCATATTTATGTATTTGTGGCATTTTTATACCACTGGGTATAGTAAAATCTCTCAGCAGTTCACAATATTATAATACAATATTAAAAACACCACATTAAACTGCCACATTACAAACACAGCATTAAAAACATTTCCAACTACAGTAAAAAAAAAAAAAAAAAAACCCTGACTCTGCCCACCATTGGAATGCAGACCTTCCCCCTCCCACCAAGAACTTCTCTGAAATTAAATTTGGCCTTCAGGCTGAAAGAGGTTCTGCCATCCCTGGAACAGGAGTATTATGCCTACCTGAGGATCTCTCTGTGTCTCGTATTGTGGATTTGTATGACTCTTTTCTGCAGAGGAGAAGGATAGGAGAACTAATAGAAGGAATGAGTACAGATCATATATAACTTTGGGAAGACTTTTTGCAGAAGGGTGGAATATGTTCAGCTTCCCATAGTCCACAGATACTGCTGTCTCTCCTCTTTCTTCTTGTCTCAACGTGTACAGTGGTTCCCCCTGAGTCCCCGAAAGCTGGTTAATAGCTCAACTAAAGACTTTGGCTGTGTATAACAATGATAGCTGGCATTTCTGGAGACCCATTGTGGAGGGAGCATTAAGGATTAACACTGTCTATGTATGATCTGCCATTGGTGAAAGGAGAGAGATGAATATGTACTTGCAAAAACATATCCATTACAAGCTGTTCATCTTGAACTTTTTACATTAAACCAATCATAGCATTTTTAAACTTTAATTGTGGCATTTGGAGGTGTTTGTTTAAAAAGTTGAGACCAATGCTGGGATTCTAATCGCAAGTACTTTTAGAAATATAAGCTTCATAGGCAGAGCAATCCAATGCATATGTATTCAAACGAAAGCCACACTGCATTCAATGGAATAGGCTGTATTGTATTATCTGTATAGCTGCTTCCATATAGCATTGTTGTCTAAAATTTGAAAAATCTATTAAAGGTTTTAGTTACTATGTAATCTAGATATACTGAGCTTCTGATATTACTTTTTAAAAAACTATTCCCTATCTTCCTTAATATTTGTCCAGTGTACTTATTGGCTCTAGATCCAATTGTTTTGGTGAAATACAGAAGAACACAATGTATTTCATTAAAAAAAAACCTGTCTGAAAGACTGCATGATGTACTTTTAAAATATAACAGCTGGTTCAGTTCTGTTAAACAACATTTATTGATTCATCATTGTTGAAGTACATGATGGATGGATGGACAGATAAGTTCTATCAATCACTGATTGATTTACAAGATTATGTAAAGCTGTTCTGGCACTCCAACCCCAATGGTTGTAGGTAATTCCCCCACCCCCAAAGCTTTAACATGCACCATCGCTGACTAAAATTGATATGATAATTCAAAAAGGAAATATATAATTTTGAATGGATGACATGTCAACCACAGAGTTGGATCCAAAGTAAAGAAGAACCATAGGATATGTTTTCTTCCAAAAGAAGTTACAATTCAATAGTACACATTCAATTTTTAAAGGTTTCTATGCAAAGAAAACCACCACAAAGGTACTAAGGCAGATGGAAATTCTGTAAATGTAAATGTGGGCGGTTTTAATAATCTCCAGACCACTAAAGTAAAACAGTAATTTAATGTCCAATTTTATGTTCAGGGATTATATCATACAAGTTAATCCTGAAATGCAGGCACGTGTTGAGATGTTTGGAAAAATTTAGAAATGTCATCCATCCCCCCCCCCCCCCGATATGTGCTCATGCAATAAGAATGGGAATTATGCTTTTCTGGATCAGCTCAGAAAAACTATAAAACATCCAACTTGGCAGTTCTTGAAATACTGGTTCAGATCTTGAAATTCACCTCAGCAGCTGTTTCCTCTTCTTCATTTCTCTCTGTTTGTGTGTGTCTGTGTGTGAATATTTTGCCAGATCTGCCTTCATTAAGAACCTAAACAACAAATATAGTGTATTTGACAAAAAATGACACGTGAATGAATCAAAATCTTCACCTTGCAGTTATATAATACATAGAACTCCATGATCCCCTTTTTAAAAAGTTTGTGTTGAGTGTGTTGTGTATGTCTTGAGGAAAAATCTTTAAGGTATAAAAGTTTATAAATAATGGAAAAAGAAGAAAAACTCCACTACCACCAAAAAAAGAAAAGAAAAAAGCCCAAGCCAAGGTTCTAGTTTTGATGACAATCTGTCAGTGCCTTAGAGCTTTTGTCTTTGCTACAGCTCACTGAATGTTTTATTTTTGTTATAATTACAGTATCTTGCCTGCACTTTGTCCCTCTGATCCTTTGTTAAAGCCCAGATCACTGTGTGTAGACTGTGCTTGTAGGTGTGATTTATTGAGTGACAAGTAGCTGTAGGGTAGAATACACGCCTCTGTACCTGAGTAAAGTATTAGACATCACAGAGCTGTGGGGTGGGGGCTGGGGAGATGAGCAGGGAAGGCAAAGAGCAGTAACACAGCAGCTCCTGGATACAGATCAGACAAGAGGTTCTGCCACAAATCACCTAGAAACATGTCAGACGCTGCATGTTTGTTGTTTTACACTGAGGGCACAGCCGTAGTCCAAAAGTATTGATTCTTTTCTTTGTTCAGAGACAGAAACTGTCAGCTCTTGTAGGCTGACCTTGGTACAGCTCAGACAACTATTCCCCACCCTGCCTACCAGATGAACCCCACAGGAAAAGTCCAGGGAAGATATGCCAATGTCCACTTCACACAAACAGAGAGAGACCCAAGCCTCCTGGAGCAATCCCCTTCTTCCCCCAAGGAGGATCTATAGTAGTAGCTCTCTGTTGTATTCTATGACAGAGAATTCAATATTTTATTTTTTATTTTTGCCAGTGCCTGAAAATTTCAGGAGAAATTCAAGAGAAATAATAATTCAAGAATTCAAGGTTAACTTTAAAGAAAAACACAAAAAATATATTGGGGAAAATCTCACTTCATTTCAACCAAAGGAAACAACAGCATTTACATTCCACTCCCTCCTTGGCTGCTTTTAAAATGATTGGCAAGGGGAAATAGGAAACAGGCCCATTTGTGCTAATCGGAGTCAGGAATATTTCAATAGGATTGCAATTATTTGTGGTGATCTAATAAAATGTGCACATAAAAACATGACCACATTTCTGGGAATATTTGTGTTAAAAAGGCCTGAACTTTCGGTTGCCTTTTTATAGCACACAGTGGCGCATATGGATTCATCATGGTATATTTGCTGAGTTCAATTTCCCTACTCTTTTTTATTATGTTTTTAAGTTATAGATTGCAGTGAAAAGGTTAAATAAGCAAGACTTAATGGTCCACCGTCATCTGGCCACATTTTAAGGAAACATTTCCCTGTGAAAGGGATGTGACAATTCAAAAGCATATCAGAACTGCCCACATTTTCTAATATATTTGTCCATGTCCATAGCTATTTTTGTGTGTGTGATAAATCTTGTCATTCATCTGTTTTGTCATGCTGCAGGCTGCCATCTTGATACTCCAATATAGTAATTTATCAATTAGTGTCTAGTTTTACTATGGCTGTTTTTGGAATGTCAAATTCATTTCCTTATGCCTACTTATTTTTAAATAATTCAAAATGTCATTTTTCCATAAGTATGATTGTTCATTCAGTTGCTTTGTGTTTTACAAATGAGAGACCTGATGTCTTGGTATTTTCAGTAAGCTGTGACACCACCAGAAGATGTAAACTGGGTTTTAGACAGGGAAAAGATGATAATATGTTAACAATTGCTAATGAGCAATCTGAATGCCTTTATCAGCTCAACAATAACTTCAGGCCTGCGGTTTGTCTCCTATTGTGGGCAATTGTAAAATGTAGATTTGTTTTAGTGAATCAGAACTGCATCCTTGTTTGTTTTTCTTGTTTTAATATTGAAGCACAGTGTTTCAAACAAGTGGTTTTGAAATATGAACATCTGCAAGAGAAACAAGCATTTAAAAATATGTTTTATTAATATTTGATAACACATTAATTTGATTTATTTATTACAACATGCCAACCCAATCCTTTCTAAAAAAAATTAAAAAAAGAACAGGCAAGTTACAAAATAAAGATTAATATCAAAACATTTACAGAAAAGTCTAACAGGAATGGGAAGAAAAAGAAGTGTACTCGAACTGACATAATCTATACTCTCGTGGGCTCACATCAGCAGGGTGAAGGGGTCTGCATTTTTCTTTCCTTTTTGGTCTTTTTATGTCATTTTTTTCTTTGTTACTGCTTTTTTGTCACCACTTTTTCCCATTACCCTAGCAAACACTACTTACATTACATTATGCTTCTGCAACGTCAGCCTATGCGGCAGGGTCTTGCTATTTACTGTTGTACTCTGTACAGCACCATGTACACTGATGGTGCTATATAAATAAATAAATAATAATAATAATAATTACTACTAGCATGGGGCACAGTTGGATACCATCCTTAAAGACCAACAATGTAAAAGAGGCAGGAGCAAAATTCCTAAAATTCCAGAGGTCATAAAATAATCAACAGCTCAACACACAAATGTCTATAGAAATATAAAGTCTTCACGACAGTAGAGGTGCATCAAAGATGAGCAAGGTAGGGAGCGAAATCTACAGCTTGGCCAAGGCCGCAAAGATGTCTCTGTCCTGTGTCTTATTCAATTATTGTCCTGATGTAGGAGGGACATGGAGAGGAATCTCTACAGCAGATCTGAATGAGCAACAAGAATTTTACTTTGAGGAATAATATATTTTTAGATGTGGATTTGCATAAAATAAATAAATATATGGTTTTTAAAAAGAAATAAATGAAACATTTATGTTCCTACTTGCTCTCAAAGCATTAGTACTTGGAGTATTAGACCAAATCCTGTGTCAGAAAATGGTTGTTGTTGTTGTTGTTTTTACTAGTACTACTACTACTACTACTACTACTAAAATTTTGCTTCTTAAGCAAGAGTTTTTTGTTTTTTTGTTTGTTATGACTGACTGGAGCCATGGTCTGTCTCTTCCTGAATTTGTACTTACAAGACCAGCAACATAGCAGGCTGAAAACAAGATTAAAGCCAGGGAAACAGCCTTTGGTATGTTGCTAAAATGTGAAAAATACCAAGACGGAGTCAGGAATCAAAATACTGTCATTTTGTGGGTGTTAAGGAAAGTGAGATGCAGGTACTGGACAGGTCTTGGAGCAAAGAATGGAGCTATAGAAAGAAATGGCAGGGATATGATGGTCTGGAAACTCTACTAACCAAGTGAAGACCTAATGCCAAATTCTGGATATTGATACTGCTTGGCCAATCTAGAGACAACATTGCTAGTCAATTAGTGCTGCTGATGTAAAACCACTTTTGGACCTGATGAGGTCTCATTCCTGGTGTGAACAGAGGGACCCTTTTGGTAGAGGAATTTGGAGTGGCATGGGATCCTTATGTTTAAGACTATACATAATTAATTTTCAGAAGCATATATATTTCTCACCAACTTGGTTTTTTTGTTTGTTTGTTTGTTTTTTACATAGGACTATTTTTAAATAAATGTTTAGAACAGTATACATGCCTTTGTTTTTTTTCAAAAAGGTGGGACAATAAGTTGTTCTGATACAGTATAAAAGGTCGTGCAATAATTCCAACTCCCTTGCAATTTAATCATGAGTATATCCAGTAATGTATCTCTTAAAGTTTCTGTGAATCTTTCCACCTACACCATGAAAACTGAAATTGTGTTTGGCTGACCAGGCTAGCCTGGCCCCAGCCTTCCTTCCCAGTCCGATCCCTGGCTTTAGCTCTGCATTAACTTGGCATAAACTGTTATAATTACCAATTGATATTAGACAGTTCCCCAAAGTTTTAATGTTCAGAGATTTTTTTTTAAATACTCATCTCTTTGCAGAGGCTTTCCCTGAAGTGTGATCCAGCCAGCTATGGTTTGTAGCACAGAGTAGAGTGTGTGGTTTTATTGCTCATTAATTGCATTGTGCAGTTTTATTGTTATAATTGTTGAGATATAGCTGAAATGCACAAGAATTTGCTTTGAAATATATTCAAATTTTGAAAGAGGTAGTGGAAAAATGATAGAAGTGGGCAGTAGCGCTCAAACAACTGTTGTACTTGAAGCTTTTAGCACGGTTTTTTAATGTTTAGTTGGCACATTCAAAATAGGTGCATGTAAATAGACCATACACAATAACTTATCGTACCAACCCTGCTTCTAAAGTCATCAAAACTGGCTACAGAGATTATTTTTTTCATTCTGCTCCTTTGTTGCATGTCAGTCAGGTTGACTAATGTATCTGGGCTAGCCAACCTTACCTTCAATTTCTCTTAAGTATTTACACAATATCATTGCCATTCATGATTTCCTCCTCCTGTCAAATGCACCTCACTCAAAATTTCACAGGCTGAATGTATCGTTATGACATGCTCGGTGCTAGACAAACTATATAAATTAGGGATGTGCTCCGCTCCAATTAGAAGCGGAGAATCAGAAGCAAATTGGCCTGCTCCGCCTTGCCCAGAGGCGGAGTAGAAGTGGACCGGGGACCCGTAGAAGCACGGCGAAGAGAAGCGCCCATACGCGGAGCGCTTCTCTTTTCGCAGACTGATCTGATTGCCATTTTGAAAAATTTCGCCCATAGGATTGCATTGCGGAAAAGAATAGGGGATAACTGTGTTGTTTTTAAAGCTATCTTTCTGAAATTTCTTGTGCTTGGAGAGTCGTGGCTGGGGGTCATTTTGAGCCTACTCTCAGCTCTCTGCGCGCTGCAATTCGCTTGCTAGAATTTTTGGAAAAAATCGGGTAAAACAGCGGGAAAATGTACCTTTTTCGAAGGGCTGAGGGGCAGAGTCAACTCCCGGTCATGATCACATGATCCCAAAGTTGGAGGAGGGGATAGGCAAAATGGGTAACTTGGGATTCTGGGAACTTCTCTTTCTTAGTCTGAACGGACTTTTCCCAGTGTTTTTTAAAACAGTAGCCCCACCAAATGCACAAACACAACCTGAAATCATATACTAACCCAATAATAAGAGATAGAAAAAACACAGCAGTGCTACCCACCCTAACTTTGGGGAACAACTGAATAGATGTGGTGCAAGGGGATGAGCTCCAAAGGGCATGGACGTGCCCTGTGCACTCTCCTGTCCTTGGAGGGCCATCAGAGCCCTCCAAAGGTAAATCACTGGAATGAATAACTATCATGAGTTGAAGTGATCGTTTGCTTCTTAAAGACTTGTACCTAGACAGGACCAGTCAAATTGGCAGATGATTCCCCCTCTTCTCGAGCACGTCCACTCCCCTCTTACTGGTAAAAGACAGATATAGCCTTTTAAAAAAAATTCTTCTTGTTGTTTATTCAGCAATACTGCTGCTTTTAATTCCACCCCTCCTTTGTTTATTTATTTATTTATTCCATTTTATATGCATTACTGGCTTTGAAACTATCCTTGGCTCACTTCCTTGTGCCCCCAGAAATGTCTGCTGCCTGCCTGCCTTCCCTCCCTCCTCCCCTGCCCACCTCGCAGGGATGGTTTTTGTGTGTCTTGCTTTGACTCAGGGGAGAAGTCCTTCCTGTGCTCAAGTTCCAAATCAATTTTTCAAGTGTGGAAGAAGATTTGTATTTAGGTTTATCTCTACTCCCCAATTCATGGCATGTTGGGATTTCCTTTGAAATGGGCCCATTGAGCTGTCTGCAGATACTGGGGTGTCCGACTTTCATAAATTCCCCAAAAATCAGGGGATGATGGGATTGGCTTGAAACTTGGTGTCCATGTGGACACATGGGTAAGCTGTCATGGGACCGAAGGTGAGGTTTCTGACATGCAAATTGACGTAGTTGTAAAATGGGACTTGATTTGGGGTGAGTTAAAAGGTTAGAGCCCCGCCAAAAATCAGGGGATGATGGGATTGCCTTGAGTCTTGGCGTGCATGTGTATCCCTGGATAAGCTATCATGGTGCCGGGTTTGAGGTTTCTAACGTGCAAATTGACGGAGCTATCGAAAGGGGTGTGAATGGGGTGCCCGATTTTCAAAAATTCCCCAAAAATCCGAGATGATGGGATTGGCTTGAAACTTGGCGTGCGTGTGTATACGTCCATGAGGTGTCATGGTGCCAAACTTGAGGTTTCTAACTTTAACAGAAAAAAAGTTGTATACTTTTTTAGCTTTCAATGCAAGCCTATGGGGGGGGGGGGAAATGGAGCTCCGATCCAGATCCGGAGCTCTGCAGCAGAGCGGAGCGGACATAGGCGGAGTGGGGGCAGAGCGGAGTGGCCCGATCCGCAAATCGCGGATCTGGAAGAGAAGCGGAGCGGGGGGTCTGTGCACACCCCTAATATAAATATGGTCCATCTGTAGATGATGCAACTTCCTTTATTGGTTAGGCTTTTAAAAAATAATATTGTGTTATAAAGCCAGATGATAAACTTGGAGGAGTGCAGTATGTATAGCATGCATAATCTATTGTTGCAATTAAGAACCTTTATATTATAATTCTGTATGAGACAAATAGGTTGCAATTTTGACTACACTGAGAAATGCTTTTGAATTCTTGGTCTTCTCACTCGTTTTCACTAGGAGGCCTAATAAAGTAGAGATGGCTGTGCCGTCTGGACAGGGCTATATTGTGTTTTTTTAAATTGTTTTTTTAATGTGTGACTACCGTACTCTACAAGCTTGGTCACATCAAATTGGTTGAGGCCGTTTGTCATCTGGTCATCATTATTTGAGATGTGGTCATGGACATGCAATGCAGCTCCTGGCTACACTAAAGGAAACATATCTATACGGCACTTGTGGTTATCATCTTGGTGACGGCTACAAGTAGAGATTAACATGTCAGCAATCATCTGGTATTCCATACTCATTTAATCTCTCATCAAGAAAAGTGTGTGGCAGATAAAACCTGAGAGTGATTTTGTAGCCGCCAACAGTGTCAAAATTTGTATAGAGACTAATCTTCATAGAATTCAGCCAATACGTAAATAAAATTAATTACCGAAAGCCTCTTTTCAATATAGCACTCCTTTATTTCTTTTTAATTGAAAACCAGTAGTTTACTTGGAGGGGAAATGACAATCTGCCCCCCTTTCCATTGATGAACTATATGCAATGTACTTGGGGGGGGGGGCGAGAACGAAATTGTCATCTGGCTTTTGCCTTGTTAGCCTCTTGTTTGATTTCTTAGACTAGGTTATGAATCACTATCTAATGTGCAGCTCTTTTTGAAATCACACCCAAGGTTTATTGTCAGTAACAGGCTAGTGGCCTTATGTGGACTTTCTATGAATAAAACAGATTGATGAGCCATTTTATGGCATTGCAAGCTTGTATTATAAATACATCATCCTTTTCAGTAATTCAATGTGAAGAACAATCTAATGAGCTACCAGACATGATTTTTCGTATAACTTGAAAATGCTGTTTAGCTGACTGGTTCAATACAATAAATTTCCAACGTTTTCTCCCTACTTTTCGTAATACTTTTGAACTCGAAAGTACCATGAATCAAAACTGGAATAACAATAAAACTCAGTCAGGAGTATGAATCCTTTAGGCTTCAAAATTGAATAAACCTGGTCTGATTTTGGTTTTGGACATTAAAGAACTTTGTACATTGTGTCATTTCTTTGAATAAATGCAGAGCTGTGACATCCATATATAGCATGCTATAGAAGGAAATTGAGGGTGTTTACTGAGCAAAAGGTAAAAGTAAGTTCAAAATTCAAGCATACTAATTTACAGCAAAAGATAATTTGTATCTCACTTCTACTACACATGTTATTCACCTGTGTAGTAGAAAAAATATGCATGTACTAAGTTACCCATAAATAAATCACAGTAGGCTCATTTTGAAAAGTGGTGTATTTTTCACTAAGGAATAAGAATGGAATAAGAATTACTTCCATAGTGATTCTAACTAAATTTAGAATGTTATCCCATAGGTTTAAACTGAATTTATTTCTAAATTCATTTGCTTAGGTTTGCAGTTGTGCAGCCTGATCCTAGGCGTGTTAATTCAGAAGTAATTCCAACTGATTTCAGTAGGACATATTCCCACATAAGTGTTGATAGGGTTGCAACTTTAAGAGCATAACAAAATATTTTTATTTTTGGAGTTTGCATACCATGGTTGTATTATTATTCATGTAGTTAGAAAAACTATTACAGCCATTTTTGTAGGGACCATTCAGGAATTTATCCCTCCTCAAGTGTTAACTGATGCATGACAGACTTCATCCACCTTATTCTTCCTAATCTCTAGGATCCAACGGGGTGTTGTGCACGTGTGAGAAAGAACTGTGAACAAAGTTGGAGTCTTACTCCACTTTTCCCTTTAGCCAAACCACATTTAAAACTGTACAACAATTTATTCAGAGAGAAAAGTAAAAGTAAAATTTGATCAGTGCATGGGATTCTCTCCCATATATGCATATCCATTCTTCAGTTCCTGACCAAAATAAGGTAGGGTCTTCAACCCTCAAAACCACAGTTGATGTGAATACACTGCCATGCCATGCCAACTACACATCATGCCCTGCCAACTCCCCTTTACATGCTGATTCTTGTTTGGCCAGTGGAAGGGCAAAGGACATAGCCTCCCTTTCTGCACAGCAATGCTATCATGGTTGCAAGGGAATTTGCAAAAGCAAGAGGAAATGTGCATTTTCTCTCACCTTCACCCCAGCACAGGTTCAGCTGCCTAGTTTGGTACTGCATCTCACAAGGTTGTGCCTGTGCAGGTTCTACCATTGCTTAGCACATCCACCACTAGCTCCTTCCTGTCTCTCCTCTCTCATCTCACACTATTGCCCTGCTTGTGCTCTTCGCTCCTCTAATGCCATGTTTCTCACCTGCCCAAGGGTCTCTACTTCCCTTGCTCGGCTTCGTCCATTTTCTTCCACTGCCCCTTACGCCTGGAACGCTCTTCCAGAACATTTGAGAACTACAAGTTCAATTGCAGCTTTTAAAGCTCAGCTAAAAACCTTTCTTTTTCCTAAAGCTTTTAAAACTTGATTTTGCTCTGACTTTATACTGTTAGTTTTACCCTGCCCTGTGCCTGTTTGGTGCATTCTCTTCGCCTCCTTATTGTTTTATTATGATTTTATTAGAATGTAAGCCTACGTGGCAGGGTCTTGCTATTTACTGTTTTACTCTGTACAGCACCATGTACATTGATGGTGCTATATAAATAAATAAATAAATAAATAATAATAATAATAATAATAATAATAATCTCCACTGCACACTGTCACCTCTTGCCAGGAATATTCCCTGGCTGCAAGAGAGTGGGGTATATTGGGAGCCATCGCCCCATGTCAGTTTGAGGACAGTGTGGACGTTTTTGATTTCTTTCTATTTTTCTGCAAAGATAGCATTGGTAGAGACAGCTCTGAAATTCCTTAATTTGTAATCCTTCACAGATGGTCACTGAAGGTTAGAAATATGTTGATGGTGTCCACATTAAATTATATTCTAGAGATTTTCTGAAAACAGCTGATTTTATAATTTGGTAATTCCCTACCTGTTAGCATGCTATAAAATTGTAAGATTTAGTTGAAAATTTAACTGAAGTGCATACCTTCAGTTAAGACTTGAGCAAATGAGAATATTGGGTGGGGTTTTTTTGCAGGTCAGGCACTTTAAAGAAAGGTCTCTGTTACATAGACTGGAAGGCACAGCTCTCGAAAGATCTTTAATTAGTCTTGATAGAGTTTATAACAATGGAGTTATTTACACAGAATGTGCAAAGATTCGAGTGACAGCCCTACTCTATGGGGGCCTTATTTTATCTAGACATAGTACATCTCAGATTTTCATATTATTTAAATGAGGCAGCCCTATTAATGCCCTGTTTTCCCCATTAAAAATGGATGCGAAACTAATTCCCTGGCTACAAGAAAGTGTTGTGCAGTATTTCAGAGATTGTATGTCTTTTAATGCTTTATTTACTTTCTTCTCTTTTACTTTCCACATATGAAGAATTTACACACTTTTAGGCAGACCTAGAGGGAATGGATTTCTAGCACTAACAATTGAAACCCAGTCACTGAAGCCCTTTTATAGCTCTTCATTAAGCAAAAATCTGCCTACTGCCATCAATGCTTCACTTACCTTTACAAAAATGGAGTCTAAACTTCAGAATTTGGTCCCAATAACAGGAGACTTACAATTCCCAGAATTGCCACTTCAAAATATGTTAGTGGACAATAGCCCTTTGGGTTATGATATGCAGAGCCCAAATTATTTTAAGAAACATTTTCCAGAATTACACTTGAAAGGACAATAAGTAAAGGTAACCAAAAACCATATTAGTGTAAAATCTTCCTTGGGCTATAAGGGCTTCTTCCTTTCCCTGCAGATTCTATGCCACTTTCAACAGCACTAGAGTTAATATAAAAGTAATGAAGCGACCCAGAGGATCCGGCCCATAAGTGGCACATGTTACTCTTATTAGGTCTAGGGCTTCTACACAATATTGTTCTAATACTCTCTTGGTATGGAACATTTGTATGACTGAATACCAACAATTATAGAGATTATAATAGCTTGTATGTTGCATAGGAGAGCATTGCAAGTGGAGAAGGAAGCATGGAATAAAGACACGGACACCAGAGCTTGGGATAGAATAGGCCTTTTTGTTAAACAATGAAGGAGATTCAACCCCTCCCTGGATCTGCATGTGAAAGTGCGAGAATGTATATGTACAGTATGTCCTTATCTCAGGCCACTTGCCTGTCTTTATGGGTGAGCCACTCTCGTAAGCCAGGACTCCAGTAAACCCGGTCCCTGTCTTATCCGACACTTTGAAAGTGTGGGGAGACAACCCCACATCACTCCCATTCGGAGCCACATTTTTATAATCAAGCACAAACACTTCACACTAGTTAAGAGCCACTCTCCTGGCTTGAATCTACCTGTATGCTACACTCATCTTCTAAGGCCCTCCTCCAGGCGTCTCTTCCAAGGGAAGCTTGGAAGGGGAAGGGAAAGGGAAAGGGCCTTATTGGTGGTGGCCCCTCGATTATGGAATAAACTTCCTAGTGAGGCCTGCCTGGCACCAACATTGTTATCTTTTTGGTGCCAGGTTAAGACCTTCCTCTACTCCCAGGCATTTTGCAGCATATGTTAGGTTTTTAATCAGGTCATGGGATTCATTTCAGTGTGTGTATGTGTGGCTGCTCTGTTTACATGTTTGAAGTTAAACTGTTTTTAATATTATGCATAATACTGTATTTTTAAGGTTTTAATTTTTGTAAATCGGCCAGAGAACTTTGGTTATTGGACAATGTAGAAAAGTAATAAATGAAATGAAAAAGAAAGATGGAATTTAAAGGGGAGGGGGAACTGCAATACATTGCCAGACTTGGTGTGTGGGAAGCATCCCAATTGGCCTTCTATTCATTGCAACATATTGTAGGAAAGCGGAAAGGATTCTGGCTAACTCCCAATTTCCTGGTATAAAAAATGCCAGGACAGAGGCTGTGGAGGATTTCTTCTTGCAATTATCTTCCTCTTAACCTGCCGTGCAGGAAGAGTATGCATTTACTTTGGATGAATCCTGAACAGAATCAAGTCGCTTCTGGGAGATTTAGGACTTGTCCAAATAGAAGTAGGCATCTTCCTAACTGGTCCAAACCAAACAGAACTCTTCTTGAAGCTTTGGACACACTTCAGAGAATCATAGGCCTAATCTGCACTAAGCAGGATATTGCTCTATGAAAGTAGTATATAAAAGGCAGGAGCCACACCAGGCAGGATATAGTACTATAAAAGTGGTATGAAAGCGGTATATGGTATGTGTCTTATGGGCCCCAACAGTTGTCAGTGCACTTCAATACCGCTATAATGCAGTAGTGTGGCTCCTGCCTTTTATATACTGCTTTCATAGAGCAATATCCTACTTGGTGTAGATCTGGCCATAGAGACCCAGACAGTGCATATATATGAAAATTTATACAATTTCTGCCAAGCTCTGCATATAAGTTAAATGTCAGGGATGGGGGAGGGAAAGAGGGGGTGCAGTTTTGTGATTGACAGCTCTAGTTTCCAACCAAGATTCTCCTTTTTACTTCCAATCACACTGCTTTTGGGAGAGCTGTAGATATAATGTAGCAGTTGTTGTCAGTTGAACAGAAAACAAATCTCAAAAGCCTCCACAGTATATTTCACTCCTAACTCCCTAACATTTGCATCTATTTATATGAAATTGAGCAGGTAGGCTACGTAGGGGGTACTAATGTGACAAATGCTATTTTCCTACAAATGACCTGAAAAGCAACATGGGATGTGTGACTGAATCCCTACCCACCCACCCAAATTGAAAGACTGTTCTTATACAAAATCCCCTGCATGAAATTTGGCAAGCTTCATCCCCTGAGAAGGTCAACAGTGTGAAAACTGCATGCAATTCTGCCAAGATATAGGCAGTATTTGAGGTTGTAGTTATGGTACTAAGCACATGGACCTTAAAAAAACCCAAACCTATTATAAGTTTACTGATGTCACATGAATTGGAACTTACTTTCCCATAAAGCAATTGATTTGACAGAAGCAATGATAGGAATGCCTCAGAAATGTAACAGTCAAATTAAACCTATGATGTTAGTCATTATGCTGACAGATAATGAAAGTGGAAGTCTAAAAGTTTGTACAATGTTTACCTTAATCCAGTGGTTACCAATTTAGGGGCTCCAGATAATGTTGGACTACAACTCCCATTACTCCAACAATGGCCTATGCTGGTGGAGAATGATGAGATTTGTAGCCCTGCTTCTGAGGATGAGCAGATGTATATCAGATAAAACACTGCCTAATTAGCTTAATTTTAGCAGTGGTTGCTTAGCCCTTTGGGGGAATTCATGGCTCACAATGTCCCCACTGTGCCATGGGGAGAACAGAGACCGCATGGTAGCTCTGCCTCCTCTGTTGCATGCATCAGGGTTCCAAATTGCACAGGGAAAATGCAGCAGGCTCCCCACCCAAGAATAGGGAGTGGGGCGGGGCCATCAGGAATGCAATAGTGGAAGTAATGGGTTGTTGGGAACACAACATCGTGTTCCCACTATCCCCCCATCCCATGATGGGAAATGCATGAAGCTTGAGCACCATCATGTTGATAGGAAAAAAATTCTCCCCCTGCCCAATAAATGGATATAGTACATTTTACATTTAGAGTTATGGAAAGCATGTCCAATTCATCAGCTCTGTTGAGAGACCAGCCCTATTTGGCTCCTCCTCTCCCTGATTTTTTTTCTTATTCTAGCTAGAGCTATTATGTAAATTTGATTGTCTGAATTTGCTTGTTTTCTTCTTTATTCTTCTTCCCCTTTTTTCTTCTATGTCATGTCCTTTTGATTGTCAGCGGTGGAAAGGACGGCCTTCTTTTTACTGAACTTATGTAAGCAGCTCTATGAGCCTTTTTGCCTGAAGAGTAATTTAAAATTACTTTAAATTAATAAAATAAGAAATGTGATTGAGCATACTTAAGTATAGTTCACTAATTTGTTAATCACAGGAGACTGGTGATAGATATCTAGATTAAATTCTGCACATTACTTTCTCTTTTGTAAATACTTGACTGTGTTAAACTTTCTTGGCAGGTGTCTGCTGAAATGTAAATTAAATTTGATCGTACTCTGGCAACTGATTCCAATCCGTCCCATCACACCAGATCCCGGGCACGGGCCACTTAGTATTAAATCCAGGGTCACTTCCTCTGGTTGTTTCCATAAACAGCTGTTCTAGGACACAGGGTGTTTTTTTGGGGGGGGGGGGTTATCTAGATTTTTTTTTCTTCTTCCCGTAACTGGGAACATGCATTTACACAGTCTATGTGATAGTAACTGAAGCCACCTCTCAGTACAATACTTTGGATGCCTCCCTGATTTCATTCTCCATCATAAGATGACCCTGAGCCTTCTTTTCAAGAAAACAACCATCTTTCTTTAGTATTAAAGCAATTAAATATTCTATGGAGTGTCCTCTTTTGAGATTTCTAGTTTGTTTGGTCCTTTTTGACTTATAGAATGACACCGTCCATAGTTCAGTCTTTACACTGTGCCACTCTATCTGTGTTATCTTTTAAAACCAAATACTTCAACACTCCTATCCTGACTCGCCTATCTAGACAGGGATAACCTGGCTTCAGTTGTCCATGCTCTGGTAACCTCCAAGTTAGATTACTGCGATGCGCTCTACGTAGGGCTGCCTTTGAAGACGGTTCGGGAGCTGCAGCTCGTGCAAAATGCAGTGGCCAGATTGATTTCAGGAACCAGAAGGTTTGACCATATAACACCTGCTCTGGTCCGCTTGCACTGGCTGCCTGTATGTTTCCGAGCCCAATTCAAGGCGCTGGTTTTGACCTATAAAGCCTTACACGGCTTGGGACCACAATACCTGACGGAACGCCTCTCCCGACGTGAATATACCCGGTCACTACGTTCAACATCTAAGGTCCTCCTCCGGGGGCCTACTCCAAGAGAGGATCGGAGTGTGGCAACAAGGGATAGGTCCTTTTCGGTGGTGGCCCCCAGACTGTGGAATGATCTCCCTGATGAGGCTCGCCTGGCACCAACACTGCTATCTTTCCGGCGCCAGGAAAAGACTTTCCTCTTTGCCCAGGCATATGGCGGCACATCCTAATTACCCACATGTTTAGTTTTTAATCGGTTTTTAATGCTTTATGTGTGTATGTTCTGTGTTTTAGAGTTTTAAATTTTGTATACTTGTTTTTACCTCAATTTTAGAATTTCTGTAAACCGTCCAGAGAGCCCTGGCTATGGGAGCGGTATATAAGTGTAATAAATAATAAATAAATAAAGATAACTTTGTCATATATTTTTAGCCTTCTGGTATCATGAAATGGCTCCTGTCCCTGGTGATGCTGTAGTGATAAAATGTCTGCAGGTATAATGTCTGCTGTTTTTAAAACTTATTTTTCAATTATAAAATTTTGGCAAAAGAGATTTATTTTATGTATGAATTTATTTAAAATATTTCTTGGCCACCTTTCAGGACAGAAGCCCACCTAACGAGGCATACAGCAATAAAATACAAAATACATCAAAACACTTAAAATATTAAAAGTGATAAAAACATAAACACAGTAAAGTAGTAACAAAACAATCAAAGCCAACAATAAAACCAGCAACAACAATAACAGCAATCCTATCAAGAGAAGGCCAAGGTAAATAATACATTTGCAAGTAGAGAAGGAAGCATGGAATAAAGGCACGAATACCAGATTTTTGGATAAACTAGGGCCTCTTTATTTTTAAACAATAAGTGCTATTCAACCCCTCCTGGATCTGCATGTGAAAAGTGTGAGAATCAATATGTCCTTATCTCAGGCAACTTCCCTGGCGTTATGGGTGAGCCACTCTCATAGCCAGGAGTCGGGTAAACCTGGCCCCTCTCTTATATGACACTTTGGAAGTGTGGGTAGACCACCACATGTCATTCCCCACTCAAAGCTGTAAAACTCGTGAGTAGATGAGTCAGGAGGATCTTCAAAGGCATACCATATCTTGATTCGGGAGCTATAAACTAGGGAGGAGCAGGAGCTCCAGACATGCCAATCACTGAAAGGTGCCAGAGTGGGCACCATCCAGCAATCATATCAAGAGAAGCCCAAGGTAAATAATACCTTTCAAGGCCTTCTTAAAAGCTTGCAATCATGGAGCATGGCAATGTCTGCTATTTTGCCACATTCTAGTTTGCCTTTCAGGTATGATTTTCTGAGTTTTGACAGTCAACATTGGAACAGTGCAAAGTTTGTTTGAAAGCCATAGGTAGGTATTAGGAAATAGGTTTATCCAAGGGCGTTCCTAGACGAGGCCTTAGCGCGCCTTGAGAGCCGGTTTCCCTGCTGTGCTTCCACATGACGCACAGGGGAATCCGGCTCCAGGCCACACTGAAGCCTCCTCTAACGCGCCATAAGCGAAGTCGCTTATGGCGCGCCTTTTCCCCAGCCCCGGCCTAAGGCCAGAGCTGCGGAACGTCTAGCTACTTCCATGGCTTTTTGCAGCTACTCGCTTACTCGCGAGTAGCCGCAAAAAGCCGTGGACTGGCCACAGCGCTGAGCGCTGTGCCCATCGGCCGGGGGAGATCCCGGTAGAGAGAAGGGGAGACGACACAGGACAGACACACACACACGCAGGGAGAAGGGGAGACGACACAGGACAGACACACACACACGCAGGGAGAAGGGGAGACGACACAGGACAGACACACACACACGCAGGGAGAAGGGGAGACGACACAGGACAGACACACACACACGCAGGGAGAAGGGGAGACGACACAGGACAGACACACACACGCAGGGAGAAGGGGTGACGACACAGGACAGACACACACACACGCAGGAGAAGGGGAGACGACACAGGACAGACACACACACACGCAGGGAGAAGGGGAACGACACAGGAGCGGATGGGGGGTTAACTAAAAAAAAAACCTTACCTTCTCCACAGTCTTCGGGCTGCACGTGACCCCTTTAAACTTAAAAAAAAATGGCGGACGCTGCAGGGATCCGACGTCCCTGCGCGTCCTGCGTCTGGAAGCCCGGGCGGCGCACGCTAACATCAGCGCGCTGCCTCCCTGCCGGCTTATCCCGGCAGGTCTAGCAAAGCCCCAAGTCTCTTCTCAGTCAGGTATATGTGGCAGCTGTTGGGGATGATACTTCATAGGGGAGCTGTTGTCATTTGGTACGTTACAGCAAAAAGCACTCAACTGGAGTTTGCCTTGCAGTACTTCTCACTTTAGTAGAGAGTAAACTAAGACCAGTGATGTTGCTGGATTTGTAATACACTGGTTTAGAATATGAATTTCTTCAGCACTTGATGCTCAGCTGTCTTATGAAGCAAGTAGGCTTTTCTCAATCAATCTTCTCTAGTTTGGCATGTAAAACAAAATTGTACTAATGAACAGTCAGTGTTCAGCAAAATAGGTTCTCAGTCCTAGCAGTTTTGTAAATGCATGTACAAATATTCTGTGATGCTAAACCCTTTACTCTTGGTACAACTTTTGTTAATTGCTGTAAAACTAGGTGTATTACAAAGCCAGACACTTTGTAGGCACATGTGTAGAATTTCTTGTTCAGCTGTTACTATTTATTTATCAATTGTTATCCTTCTCACTGGCTAACAATTCCAAAGATTCTTTTATCCTCACAACAACCCTGTTAGGTAAGTCTGGCTGATAGATACTAACTGGAGCAAAGCCAACCAGTGAGCTTCATGGCTGAGTGGGGATTTGAATCTGGGGTGTTACCAGTTCTAGTCTGGCACACTGTAATCACTACACTACACCGGTCTATACCTGCTGAAATTCTTGTTGATTGCTAGGAACTACATGACCAATTGTCTCTACCAAGCTATTTGGATCATTCTACCTCTATTTGGATTAACTCTCGGAGGTGGGGGGATTCTTGCAAATGCTTTTTGAGATTGTTGTTTTCAGATCTCAAACCCTGTCTTGGTGCCAGATGTACTTGTTTGGAGAGTGGTGGTGGCTTTCCACCATGGCTGGTACTTGGTCAACATGCACCAACATTGTGAGCCCAGAGACAACTTTGAGGACACAGCCAAGTACCCCCGCCCCTAAACGCTCACTAAGAGAGGACTTGTAATTACTAAACTGATTCTGAACCATGCTATCACTAATTTAAGAGTTTACGCGTAGCCTTACCTACGATTAGGTGTATGGCATCAGCAACACGCATGCGGCAACATTACGACCCTTGGAAAGCAGACAAGTATTTTTTCCAAATTCTTGTTGAGGCAGCTCGTAATTGCTGAGCCAATTCCAAATCAAGATGAGGAGAGTTCACCTATCACTAATTAAGATTTTGCACTTACTATTACCTAGTAATATGTAAGAGAATAACGGGAAAAGAAAAAGATAACTATTAGCAGGACCACTTGAAGATTGTCGTCAAAGCACCTTGAAATCATTAATGAATTCTGTGTGTGCACATGTGCAGCCACCAACAAGTGAACCAGTGAGCTTTTGTTTTGCTTTTGACATTTATAATTAGTACCAGAGCACAGAAATTTAAAGTTGAGGGGTAGGGAGAGAAAGGACGTAATGAAATCTTGTTCCAGTAAGCAGCAAGTTGACAACACAGTTCTAATTAGAGGGCTGTCAGTATTTCTTTTGTAAATAGAGTGGTGGCAGTTTTGTTTAGAATTATACTGAGAAAATGTCCATATTTGAAAAGAGCTGGGAATTAAAAGAAATGTTTAGCCTTCTAACTAAAGCGGCATGAGATGAATGTCTCATTTCTGCTGTTTAGGTTGATGGTGGGATTTTATGAGAGAAAGGCCGCAGCCCTAATCTGATTTTACAGCAGCGGTGGGCGGCTTTTTTCATCCTGAGGGATGCATACAGTGCTGGATGGTGGGTCATGGGCCACACACACATGTGCACACATACATGTACACTCTCCCCCCACCCCAGCAATCTTTAAATCCAGCTCCTCCTCTCTTCCAGAGATCTTGAGCCAGAGCACTGCTATTAACAGTGAGAAAACAGCAATCTCTACATCATGATTGCTGGATGGTGCAGAGGAGGTTAAAGCCGTGGCTGCCAGACTGCTCTTTCCCTGCTGCTGTCATCACTATTTCTCTGCTGCATGCACATGTTTCTCTGCTGCATGTGCTGTAGGTTTCTCCCATGTGCTTTAGAGGAGGCAAATTCCATTGAATTGAGTGGGAGTTTCTTCTGAGTAAATAAGATTGTGCTCTTAATATTTAGCATGTCCATTAGGACATTTTCAGTGTTAAGTGTCTTAAATACAATGTCTTCACAATTTTGTAATGTAATTCAGCAGTATTTTTCCCATATTTGTGGATGGTGGGTTGAGGTTGACAGATGTCTTGCCTAAGGGTGCTTGGTGAGTTCATGGTTGAGCTGAGATTTGTACTGGGAGACTGGTTCTGAAAATGAAGGCATCACCAGACTTTCAAATTGTATCAAAGTCTTTCCTGCATTAGTAGAGTTTTCTCAAATTAAGAACTACTATTGGTTTTCCCGTGACTAAACTGGACTAATAGAATCTCCATATAGATACATTTATTTGTGACATATCTTCCATATTTGTTCTTGAAAAGAACTAAAGTACCAGAAAACCAAAGGCAAACAACAATTTCAACCTTGAAAAACCACAGAATATCAGAAAATGGTGGAACTGCATCTTGAAGAACATATATTCTTATTTACTATCTAGTCTCTGATACATAATTTAATCTCATTGTTCTCAGCATGCGATGTGAACCTGCCTATAACAATATGAAAAGTCGCTTAGAGAGGCACAAGCACTGGTCAAGAATGAAGGCAGAGAGAGAGAGAGAGAGAGTTCTACTAATTAAAAGGTGCATTTACAGTCACCATTTTAGGCAGGTGCATCCTCTTTTATTAAGGAGGAATATGTATCTAGCTTTGACAAGCTAAGTAACTAACAAGAAACAGGATTTTTTCTTCTTTGTTTCCTGCATTAACTTCAGCAATAAACTATTTTACTTCTGTGCTGCCCACCCTGCCAGTTGAATGAAGAGTAAACTCTTCCTGTTCCTCTATGCCCCCACCCCTGTGCTCTTAGGCTGAGATGAAAATTAATGGCTCTCCAAGATTTTCTTGGACTCAACAAGTGAGAATGGAGAATACTGCTTTTGAAAAAGGCACTCAGCTATTTCTACCCAGGGTGACTCTCTGTCATACTCTTCTTCCAAATTCCAATTTCTTACATTCTGGGATCTAAAAATGTTATTTCTATTGTCGTTCAGCATACATAGTTCTCTATAGTTTCCATCTCGTTGGTCATTAGTACAGTCCTGTGAAATAGGTTAAGATGAGAAATACTGACTTAACATAGCCACCCAGTCAGTTTCACGGTTGACCAGAGATTCAAAGCTGTATCTTCCACATTCAAAGTCATTGAATCCACTGAACCATACTGGATGAGCCTTGCAACAACGTTGCAGTATGCTGGCAGTAATAATTCTCTTATTTTAGTAGTGTTGGCGGTAAGTACGAGAGCGCCAATCCATTCTGGTGGATTCAAATGCTTCTTTCAGAAAGCCTGACATAGGTCTTACCTTATGAAACATATGGAAAGATAAATAATAATGCATACCTGTCTTAGATTTCAAGTCTCCTCCCTTCTCTGGGGCAATGTAACTGAAAAACAAAATGCCACACCTCAGTGTTCAAAGTATTGTGCCTTTGGGGATTTGATATTCTGCTGGCCATTGCCCATCTTTATATACTAGCTTGAGTTCATATGAAAGAGCACAGAAATGAGTATTTTGAAAACCTTAGTTGTCAAAGGACAGGGAGCATTTATTGAGTATAATTATTATAAATTAATAATTTTTGTATACCCACAGAGATTCTGTAATATAGAAGTATATATAAATTGACTGCAGTTAGATGTAACGTTAAACCTTAGACTGAAATCTAATGTCATGTAAGTGGAATTTCTCCTCCTCCTGAACTCCCCCACCCTCCAGGAAGACTTGCTGCTGCTGGAGGCCCCCCCCCTTTGCTGCTGCTGCCACCACTGCCATCTCCCCACCCCCGGCTGCTGCTACCCTATCTGTGGATCCTTCAGAGCAAGTCAGCAGGTGGCTAATTTTGCTGAGGAGCTGCACTGGCCAGAAAAATACAGGCAATTTCCAGGGATACCCCTCCTCCCACAATGCTTCCTTAGAGCCAGGCATTTCAAAGAGCTTGGGGGCAGCAGTGGTGGCAATGTGGTAGATAGGTAGGGGGTAAGTAGCGGTGAGGAGGGAGACAGATATGACTGGGAGAAGAAGGGAGACAGATGCAGGGGAGTAGAGCAGCGGGCAACAATGGTGGCGGGAGAGCTTGTGCCAGCGCTGGAGGATGTTGAAAGGTAAAATAAACTGAATGAATTGTTCTAGCAATAATGCTCATGGAGAGTCTTTTTCTAATCAAAATATGTTTGGAATAATTTATAAATGAAAGTAACATCCTGGAATATTTCAGAAAGGTTAGGAATAATTTTGCCAATGCCACTTGGGTTAGAAGTGGGGAGATGATTTTTTGATTCACTGGGACAGTCTAAAGTAATAGCAAGAATATAACAAGACTACAATAACTGAACTAGGCAGTGTATTTTAGGGAGGTGTACTAAAGGGCCTGGCTTTTACATTTTGACTACAATCAAACAATGGGCTACGGCTTCAGCATACATAACTCTGTGTTAGGTTGTGGCCCTCAATCTCAACCCACCATCCCACCATTGCAATGAGTGTAAAGGGAAATAACAGCTTTTGATGACATTTTGAAATGATGACAGGTGAAATCCAATGGTGTCCACCCCACCAGCAGATTGGACAGTGTTAGTTAGAACAAGTTTCATCTCATACCCTGGAACCACCTGCATTCTTCCAAAATCTGCTCTGGGGAGTTGGGAGACTATCTACGGCAGATTTGTGAAGAAGAGGGAGGGGAAATCCTTTTGTACTAGCAGACGTCCACTTGCCCAGTATTGGATATTGTCCAATGATTATTCATCCTACTTGAAAAAAGGTTTTATTAGTGATGGGTATCTTGAAATAATCCATGAAAAGGATATGTTTTTGTTTTCTAAATCTGAATTGGAGATGTCTCCCATTTATCTACAGGTACTTATTTCTACAGGTTCTTATTCTAAATTTCTTATTTTAAAAAAAGAAAAAAGAGAGAAAGGGAGACATGATTTCAGCTTGAAGGTCCCATTTGATAGATGGAAAAGCCTATCATTGCTAATTTTTATATATTACTTGTTATAATTTGTTGAAATGTTTTCCTTTCGACGGGCACATGGGGAGGCTGATCAGGGTTTATAATGGGTTGTATGGACCATGGCTTTAAAACAATACAAAACTCCTTGTTTTTGAAGACATCTCCTGTGTTGAAACCTTTGAAACATTTAGTAGCCGAGGTTGGCTCTGGGCTTCTAATTTGTTCATGTGGAGAACCCCACAGCTGCCTTTCAAAGAGCAGAGCCTACCAGACCATATAGGCCAAAAGCTGCCATTTCAAGTGATGAGAAATAAAAGATCAAATAGAGGTCTCCTGTATGTATTTTGAAAGATTGTTTTTGTTAATTCATAATGTGAAGATTGATAGAACAAAGAAGTTGTTGCTTGATCTGTTGAAAGTTTATGGTCTGAGGAATGGTTGCATTTAGAATCTCCTCCACTGAATTGTATTATTTTGTTTGTAAAGAGAGGCAAAGAGAACATTTGAAACCTTTTAAAATAACAAGGCAATAAGACTAAATTATCTATTAAATCAGAAGGTTTTTTTGTGATTAAAAGTTGCTTAGGAGGAAGCTTTCAGTGTTGGACATTAGAGAGCGGAGTTCAAAAATAGCAGGACTGGAATCAAAGCTGAGATAGAACACTGTGGTAGAGTCCATAGGAGAGACTGGGTAGAATTTGGAAAAAAGCAGTCCAATTTTATGATTGTTTATTCTATGTAGGATTGCAGCCTAAGACCATATAAGCATATGGAGGAGACTCAGCCCAGAGGTAAAGTCAGTCACTGTACCTGATCTGCATTAGCGTGCCACATTATATTTAGTGGTGGAAAGGAGAGCGCCAAGGAAGAGATGACTCCACCTTTGTTATCACTAAGGTGCCAAGACAGATCATGAGGAGGAGGGGGAGGATTTGAACTGCCACACTTCCCAATCTGAGGCAGAAGGAAAGGAGAATCCAGGAATTAGCCTGTGGGGTATAAACATATAAAGCTTAAAAATTCTTAATGGTACTGATACTTTAATTTCGTCTTTTTCTGGCAAAGGGGGAAGTGACAGGGGAGTGTCTAAATTTGCCATCCATTTTGAGAACTGATCCAGATGCGCATGGCTTTGGCTCTGGATCAACACAGACTGGGCTGCGGCTTTTCCTTTGAGTTGAGGGAGAGTGCCACTTTCACCATTTCCCCAGTTTGAATATTTACCCCATGCCTGTTCATTTTCAAGAAGGTAAAAAGTACAAATGTATAATGTTGCCCAAATATGTCCCATTAGGACTCATCTCCTAATGGTGTGCATGGTGACTTAGGATTGCAGTTTGGAAGCCAAACTACCACCAGATAAGGAACATGCCTGGGGCATAACTTTTGTAATCTTTCTCTACACGGAAACTCTGAATTCCATAATGAATCCATTAGTCTTCCTCACAGGGTGCAATGTTGCTGAAAAGTGAAAATATTTGCCAATATTTTAAAGACAGATATCCTCTGCTTTTAGCAGCTGCATAAAATGGAGATGTCTGTGGCTAGGAAAACCATTTCTTTGGTGGGCTGTTTCCCAAACTCTGGGAACTTTTTTGTGCTTTTGGGGGTGGGGAGGTTTGCGGAAATATCTGAGCAATTTTCTCATATTATAGCTGAAACTGTGCAAATTACAGCTGGATTTGCACAAATTATGGCTGGATTTGTGCAAATTGCAGAATTTTACTGTGAAATTTGCAAACTGGTCTGACTCGTTGCGGATTGAGTCATGTGCCACAGAGGGTACCAAAACAATGCTCAGCAGCTCGAGCCTAGGAAGCCTCATCAAACTCCACGACCAAACGGAAATCTCCAACATCCCCAACATAGAAACATAAATTTTTCACATTAAGCTTTGTCTGGAAAAGCTTCACCTACTCAATTTTTGGTTACCAGGAAGCTGATAAAGGCACAAGAGGCCTGCCAGTAGAAAACTGGCAACTTTAAGGAACACTTAAAATGGAATTCCCACACATAGTACTGGAAATAGTTGTGCTGGGAAATATATAACAAATAAAAATTGCATAGAGATGTTTTATTAACTTTGTTCAAGTGTTTAAGAGAAGATGTGAGGACTTAAAGTGCATACTGGAATTGCTGGAATTGTAGGGGGAGGAGCATGCTGGCTCCTCCCCCTACACTTCTAGGCATGCCAGCCTTGCCCCTCAGCAATGTCTGAAAGGGAGTTCCAGTCACATTCACTTGTATGCAAGTAGAACTCCTAGAGCTTCTCTACTTTAGGGGAAATCCCGTTGTCTATCCAGTGCTGTTGTGCTTCCTGTTTCTTTGGCGGGATTGATACGAATTTATATGAATTGGCTTACATGGGAGGAGAAGGGTGAGGGAAGGTCCTGCCGCTGTTTCCTGGGGCTCCTTTAAATAGTAGACTAAGGCCACAGCTAGACCTAAGGTTTATCCCTGGATCGTCCAGGGGTCAAACCTGTTCATCTAGGTGACACAGAGGGGATCCAGTGCTCAGGCAGGGGCGAACCCTGGATGATCCTAGGATAAACCTTAGGTCTAGCTATGGCCACAGTTGAATCGAGGGAGTACCTCCTTCCCTCCCTCCCTCCCTCCCTCCCTGGCATGTGTGCAAAGGAAGTTTTTCTTCTTGTTGTTGCCTGTTTCCTCATAGCCCACAGGAAAGCCAGGACTAACTTGGGAGTAAGCCCCGTTGAACACAATGGGACTTACCTCTGAGTAGACACATGGGGATTGGATCTGCCTCCCTTTGTTGCAGGGAGGCATTTTACCCTCTTCTCCCTTTGTTCAAAGTCCTTTCTCAGCAGGATCATCGTGGAGTGCCAGCTTTACTTGATGTCACTTTCATGCCAATAGGGTTTATTCCAGTTTATCTGTAATGTATTTTAAAATGGAATAAGGGGAGACCTACGGGAGACCTCCTGTTTGAGCACAGCGTTGTTACATTGACACGGAAACGTCTATGAGTGGCCAGAAACGAGCATGCTAGAAATAGCTCATTTAGAGAACACCTCAGTGCAATCACAGAACTTTCTTTAGCTGGGCTCTGAATCGCAAGGAGAGTTCTACTCATGTGCAAATGAACACAAGTAGAACTCTCTTTCAGACCTTGCCAATTCAACTCTACAAGGTCTGAACTGAGCGGGGTCAGTGTGACCAGAGACGTAGCAGTTGGGGCCAGCATTCACAGCCTCATCCCAGTATACATGTGAAGCCTTCATGTATTTTCTTGAGTGGATTTTGGGGTGTTTTTTTTAAAAAAAGGATTTTCCATCTCACCTTTTTATGCTGAGAGCAGTTTTGTTAAATTTATGTCTTACTCTACAAAAAGATATTGTACCTTTATAACATGGAACAATACCTGCCAAGTCTTGACCAACATTATTCACAACAAAGCAAAACTTCTGTCTGTTTTCAGTGCTCATAAGATGTACAATGTGTACACATACATATTACTCAGGAGGTGTTTGTGTGATAAATGTGCAATTATTGAAAACTTTAACACATGGCAATGAACATATCATTTTCCAAAAGGCATTTAATCTCTTGAATATAAAAATTCTTAAGAGTTTCCTAAACTGTAATTCCAGTGGAATTTCATTTATTTATTTTCAAGGAATTAGGGCAGGAGCGTTTCTGGTTTTGCTGCTTTTTTTGCCCTTTAAAATGTCTGAGTCTGCATCATTGTAGGTTTAGCAAGAGAAACTGTATTCCATTAAAGAAGGCATGGTATTCCCTCGCCCCCTTGACCCCAGTAAGTATGAAGTGCTAAAAACACTGCTAACTTTTTGCAATTATTTTTTATTTATTTTTTAAAATAAAAAAAATTAGTTTGGTTGACTTCTGGAATCATGTTATGAGTACTGTCTCTTTCCCTCCCCCTGCCCCTTATTACTGAGTGCTTGGTTATGCGGTTCTGATTAAATAAGATAGCTAGCTTTGCAGGCATAGAAAACACAATGGGTGATCTATTATATTTTTTAATGTTCTTTCTCTTAAAATAATCAGTTATTTTGTAATGTATATGCCATAGGCTGCTGTAAAGAAGGCAAACTCCATGTTAGGCATTATAAGAAAAGGAATTGAGAATAAATCTGCCAGTATCATACAGCCTTTATCTATGGTGCGACCCCCCTTAGAATACTCTGTACGGTTCTGGTCGCCACACCTAAAAAGGGATATTATGGATCTGGAAAAAGTGCAGAAAAGGGCAACTAAAATGATTAAGGGGCTGGAGCATCTCCCCTATGAGGGAAGGATACATCAACTGGGGTTGTTTAGAAGGAGGCTAAGGAGAGACATGATGGAGCTGTACAAAATTATGCACATTATGGAGAATGTGGATAGGGAGACATTTTTCTCCCTCTCTCAAAATACTAGAACCCGGGGACATCCCATGAAGCTGATTGGTGGGAGATCCAGGACAAATAATAGGAAGTACTTCTTCACACAGTGCATAGTTAAATTATGGAACTCACTACCACAAGATGTCGTGATGGCCACCAATTTGGATGGCTTTAAAAGGGGGTTGGATAAATTCCTGGAGGTGAAGGCTATCAATGGATACTAGCCCTGATAGCTGTGTGCTATATCCAGTATTCGAGGCAGTAAGCCTGTGTGCACCAGTTGCTGGGGAACATGGGTGGGAGGGTGCTGTTGCACCATGTCCTGCTTGTTGGTCCCTGTCCGATGGCTGGTTGGCCACTGTGTGAACAGAGTGCTGGACTAGGTGGACCCTTGTTCTGATTCAGCATGGCAGTTCTTATGTTCTTATCTAGGTCATGCAGTGGGTGTGGATTGGTGTGATGTGCATAATACAGTAATGAATAAACCCTCAAGTTAGAAGGATATTTTAATCACACCAGTCTTTTCAAGGGCTGGTGCCAAGAGCTGAATGGATGAAGCAGTTGTAGAGCCTAGTGCTTGGTCAGGGTGGGGTGAGAATGGGGGTTGGCTACAGACCTTGGAAGGAGTCTAGCACCATGCATGGCTGGACTAAACCATTTTGTTACCCCAAGCAGTTGTATTACACAATTCAAAATGTGTGTCCCTGGGTCACTTGCAACACTAGTGATGATTATTAATTATTCCTTAAAACATTTATAGCCAAGTTTGAGTACCTAATGGGATCCCCTAAGGCTGCTTACAACCATGATAAAACATAAATCCAATAAAGCAACACGCAAAACCAAAATGGAAACCAATGAAATAGCAGCTATAATTTATCAACTAGCAGATAAAAATAATAATACCCAGATTACTTCATAGAACACCCAGGCTAAAGATGGCACATGATCAGAAAATTGTATTGCAATGACCTGCACAGCATTGCAGATGGTCCTGGCGAACATTTTCTGTTCTTCAGCATCCCAAAAAATCTGGTTGTCCTGCTTATCAAGTCAGGCTGACCCTGCCTTCACAGCTTTTCACTTCAGAGTTGGCTGGGGCCTGACAATTACCCATGTTCCTTTCTGCTGCTTCTGGATGCAGAAGGAAAGGATGGCGGGGGATTTGCCAGCAGCTTCCAATCAAAACCGGTGCTAAGTACTTGGGAGCAGAAAGATGTCTCACGGATGTGTCAAGGGAGTGCTGGCATTCTGCTAGTTAATTGCCTCCTGCATTGCAGTTACACACTTTTATTAACTTTTTATTAATTGCCTCCTGCATTACAGTTACACACAAACATATAAGAACACAAGAAGAGCCCTATTGGATCAGATGAAAGGCTAGTCCAGAATCCAGAATCCCACAATGGCCAATCAGATGTCTATGCGAAATCGTAAAGTAGAACATGAGGGCAATAGCCCTTTCCTGCTATTGTTTCCTAACAACTGGCATTCAGAGGCATAGTGCCATTATTCATGGGAGGTAGTATATAGCCATCATGATGTGTGTGTGCGCCCGTGCGCGTTTGTAGAACAAATGCTACTCTTTTAATTAAAAGTTTATTTCAGTGAAATCTACTTCTAAGCATGTTTAGGACTGAGCAATGTTATAGCAGAGGCTAGTACTGTATAGCAGAGGCTCATCGGTTTGTACAGTTTCTCTTTAAATTCCGTGATGCATACTCAGATTTGACAAAGAACTCCTTATCATTTTGTTGAGACGCAGTTTCCTGAATCAGCAGATTCCCCCTCCCCTTTGAAATTTCTTAAAACCCAGAGCCCTGTCAAAACAAAGATGGCTGGCAAATCTTAGGGACAGAGCAGAGAGACAGACAGACAGAGACAAAGAAGTCCCTGAGAAGGCAGACGGACTTATATTGCTTGTGGTTTTTCAGTACAGCTGGTTTCAGATGTGTCGGCCTTGTACTGCTCTGGTTCCACTGCCAAAGCAAGACTGTCACAGCTGGTAGTACTTACTGTACTTGCGGGAAAGTATGTGATTCATTAGTTGGAACCGTATGTTTTTCACCAGTTCTGGTCGTGTTTTCGTTAGGATGTGGTAAAAGCATAAGCGGGGGGTGAGGGGACAATGGAAATATGTGACTTGTTAAAGATTGGCCTCAACGAGTTATTAGCTAAATTGTATACCATAAAAAGTCCACAATACCTCATAAGACAAATGACTTAATTCTTTATTTTTTAGCAGAGGTCATTTACTTATAAGTAATAAAGATTATCAATATAAAACCCCCACTCCTTTCCCTCCTACCTTATGACTAGAAATGAATCTGGGAGAAAGTCAAGCAACACGCCCCCCCCCAACCAACAAAAAAGGATGTGACAAGCTAGCCTTAAGAATTTTGAAACAAACTGACTATTATATGACTAATGAAATTCATGTTGTGTAATATCTATGTGGAAGTCATGTTATAAATTGTAGGAGATAGAAGGAAACATAGCCTTTTTGTGTTCAGCAATTTATTTTATTTACTTTATTAAAATATTTCTACACTGCCTTTCTGTCCACATAGGAAACACTCAAGGCAGCTCTTAGTGCAAACCAATGTTTTTAAAAAAAACTAATTCAGTTTGGTTAAAATATCTATGTTAATTATTTTCTAGCAATGCTTTAGTTATGGAGGAATTTCAGGTATTATTTAGTAGCAGAAGTTAAGGTTGCAGAGAATAATTAGTAATGGCACTGTTGATCTCAATTTATCTAAAGCTATTGGACTGCTATGGAGCCACAAACTTAAATAAATATATATTTAAGTTTGTGGCTCCATAACAGTCTAATATCATTATTCATAGCAGTCCATATCATCATTCCCCCAAGCTTTTAAAATGATCACTAGCATATGTAATATTTATGTTAGAGAAGTTCTTTTTGCAGAATTGCTGTGGTGGATCATGCCCCAAATGACCATATAAATTGCTCTACACAAAATATAGAATTGGTTTAAAAAATTAATATTTTATTCAGTTGTATTTATTTTGTTTCCTAAATGGTAAGGCTATAACACATTTACATCTAAAACTCTATTACATTGTTTCCTTATTATAAAAAGGGAACCAGTGTAGGATAATTCCTACAGTTTTAGGTTTAAAGGTGGGAAAGCTAGGTTCAAATTCTCACTCATCCCCTTGGGCAGCCCATTGCCACACAGAAAGACACACAGACCATTTGCTCCCACTTTACTCCTCCCCACTACTGCGCTCTCTAAACAAACTAGGAAGAGTTTGATTAACATGCTGTTTGAACCAGGGCTCCTGGACTGTGGCTGCCAAACAAGCCAGGAACCGTGAAGAAGAAACCCTGGATTGTAATTTTTATAAGGGGAACAACAAATGAGAAGGGTACGCTAAGCAAAGCCTTCCTGGTTTATTTAGCCATTGTGGTAGAAGAAAAGAACAAAGTGGGAGTGAATAGGTTATGTGCACCAACATACAATTTGTTCACGATAAATCGAGATTCTCTGGAATCCTAGCTTGTAATTCTGTGTGAATGCAGCCATTGACTGCAACGGTATTGTAATTCTAAAATGCTGATCTGAGGTTTTTAGATGATCTTAATGCCAGAAACAAATACATCTTGTGGTCTAGAAACATGTAATTTAAATACTGATAGTCTTAAGGTTTCAGCAGGAGTCATGGAAAATTTCCAGGAACCACTTGAAATAAGAATTGAATTAGCTGGCAGCTATGAACATTCTTTTTTTTTTTAAAAAAAAAATAATCAGCACACTTGTAGCACATCTTACGATCAAAGGAGATACAAATGTTTTAACTTCCAATCCATTTGGTTATTACTATTTGTCAAAAGAATATTACTCTCCTATCTTTCCTGCCCACCCACTGGGTTTAGCAAAGTTCAGGTCTTGCTTTCGTGATTAGCTCAATTAGCTAATGCTTTTAATGCTGGCATTAAAAAAGGAATATCTTTCATCACAATCCTGTGTATGTTTACTCCCAAATAAGTCCAACTGTGTTCAGACCCACCTGTTTTCACTGGCCTTTCTGTAGTGTCTTGGGATAATATCTGATTTTATTTGTTTTTATTAGTAATCTGTTTTTATGGATTTTTATTAAATATGAATTTATTGTATCCACTTTGGATGATTTTTTACCTTGTATGCTACCTTGAGAGAGTACCACCCTTAAAAGCAGCCTAACAATAATTATAAAATAAATAAATAAATAAATATGGCTTCTTCCCAGGTAAGTGTGTATAGAGTTGCACCCTTAAATCTGCGAATTTGAATAATGGATCATTGAAAAGGTGCATATTTTAATTTGCTCGACGCGGTCATTTCTCTGTCACTTTCTATCACTAATATTTTGCAATAAGTGTGATTTTAACCAAGTTCTGAATGCTTAAAAAGAGCCGATTCTCAAAATAACAAAAAAGCCTCCCTACTTCCATTGTGTTAAGTAGCTTTGCAAGGAATCCCTTCAGTATCTATTAGGATGACCTGTGGCACTGAATACTTCAACACATAGTCTGGTCAATGTGGTTGACCTTTGTCAGCCTGATGATTAAAAAAAAGAGAGAGAAAGAGTCACCTAGAAATGTGCTTGCCTTTTTCTTTTCTTTTTTTTAACCAGAGTAACTGGGAAGTACAACAGAGGAATCTGCAGTGACTGGGAAACATGGGAACAACAGTGGCCTATCTTTAAAGAAAAAGGCTGCCTTATACAGAATTTCAGTCCACAAGCCCTGTCTCTCACCCCCTTTTCCTTCATTGCTGTTGCTACTTGACATGAAATAATGACGAGGGTCTGCATGATCAAAAGTTACTCCCAGCCTCTTGGTTTCCACATAACAGAAGCCCTGGGTGGTGTGTGTGTGTGTATGTGTATGGAAGGTGGTAAAAAAGCGATGTTTCTAAAGGTAATATAATCACACCATTAAGCTGACACAAAATACATTTTCAAACTGACTCTAAATACATTTACCTGGAAATAAGCTCCACTCACTTCAGTGGAGGTTACACCTAAATACATGTGCTTGGGATTGCAACATTTGTAAATGTTTACTTTTGCACTTAATAGATTTTCACACCCTTCTCACCTAGGTTTGTTTGCTTTTGTATTCATTTTTCACTGGTGAGCCCAAAAGGTCTATTTCATTATGAATCGTATGTTTCTGAATATACAGATGAATGGATATATTCTCCCCTTTTCAAAGTTAACTATTTGGAGAAAAGCTCTTCCTAGATTTGCATGCAAGCAGTCATAGGTTGCTGGGTATCTGCAGTTATATTTTAGTAAGTACATCTGGTGCTAAGCAGACCGTTATATCCGTTACGTTTTTGAAGTTACTGCTGAGGGCCTAAACCGGTGCCTCATCCATTAGAAGATGATGTAATCCCCAAGAGGGGGAACCCCCCCCCCACACACACCGAATGAAGCCTCAACCCAAAATGATTTCAGTTGTCAGTAGCTGCATGTGGATGACCAGTCAGGTGTGATGCATTCTCTGCTGTGTTCTGAGGTAGTTAACACTGAAGTATCCCACCTACTTATGAGGACTCTTTAGTCCTAACAACCAGCTACACCTGCATTCCAGACCAGTCTCTGCTTTTCTTAACTATCTTTCACACTGGAATAGTTGAGGAAGAAAAGAAGAGCAGGTTTTACCATATTGCTTATGGTTGGTAAAAGTGTATGAGAGAGAAGGCTTGCAATTTGATAGGTGTTGTTGCTACAAAAGCACTAATTTATATAGTGTGAATGTTTATCAGTCCAGCAGTCAGTCAGTCTGTCTGTCTGTCTGTCTGTCTGTCTGTCTGTCTGTCTCTCTCTCTCTCTCACACACACACACACACACACACACACACACACACACACACACACACACACACTTTGAATTATAGTTCTTCTATCCTTCCTTCCTTCCTTCCTTCCTTCCTTCCTGGGTTTTGTTTACTATTCCCTCCATTCCCTCCTTTTCTTATCTTGGGGGAACAGCAGCCCCAGAAAGATTGAAAACAAGCTGAGGTTTATGTTGGAAGAAATTATGGTTAATTATCATTGGCTCATATTCATATTCCGTGGGTGTAGATGGGGGAGTAATCAATGCAGGTGGCCTTGCCCAGCAGAGAGTTTCATTCTGTCCTGAAGAAAATAAAGAAAGGAAACAGAGGTTGAATTACAGCGATGTCAGGGATAAATGGAGTTTGTTTCCTTGGATCAGTTCTGGTTGAGGGACAGAAAGATAAATGAAAACATAACATATATTTTGTTATGATTTCAGGGAATTAATATATAAGGGAGTTTCTGCTTGCCCAATTTTAAATTCTGTTGCTTTGCAAAACGGAATAAAATGGAGAGTGTATGTTTAATTATTGTGCCCAATTATTGCTCTGTATTTTTGAAGTGCTTATTTAAAGGAGTACTCTGACTTTGTAGTTATCAGCTATTATGAATGAGGGAATTTCTTCATAACTTTTAAAAATATAGACAACTTGAAGCCTGTTGACGGGGGTTTTCTTAAAGAGACAGATTTCCCTTTTTTAAAAAAGAACTGAACAATGTATTCAAACTTCAGAGGACCAATGCTTTTAAAAATACATACTTTGTGTCTGTGTATTTGGAGAGAGAGAGTGAGTGTTGAAATAAGCCCTGATAAAACTCTGGCTAGAAAACACAACCCTTTGATTTGGCAGCGTCGCTTGGTGTTTTTATGCTACTTCGGTGCTATTAGAATAACTAAACCATAAGAAAGAGAGTCTGATTTAAGATAACGGAAGAGAGGCAATAATAAAAGACAACCACAAGCTATAAAACAGTATTTACTAAGGAGGTAAGAAGCAGTAGCTGATAGTTTGAATGGAATTAAGCATAGTAAGGGGTTTGTTTACAAAGAGAGGATTATAAGCTAATTGGTGTGTTTTGGTTCTTGGCATAGTAGATTGAGTCATAGTTAAAAGAACACTATTTCAGCACTAACTTTGACTGTTTCATTGCCAGCTAGAAAGAGAATCACAAGTGTCCTGATTTTTAGATGTCATACTCTATTAAGGATGTACGAATCAGCAGAACTCAAACTCGCTGAACATCTCTGAGTTCTAACTCAAAGCTCATTCCGACTTGAGTCTGCATCAGATTGCAAGCCTTGGGGTTGTTGTTTTGCATGAAAATCCATGCGTATTGCATGCACATTTCCCCAAAACTTCACAGCAATTGTGCACATCTTTGAAATGTACGCATTCCTATCTTATTGATTAAAATGTATTTGTGCACTTTTTTCAAAGGAACTCATTTTTGTGTGCATATTTTTCAAATGTGGTCAAACATATTTTTTGGTCCATGAATCCTTATTGCAGCTCAGAAATGTACAGACTTTGGCTGCAGAGTGTGTCCGAGTTTGTGTTCACTCGGGAAGGTGAAAACTGGTAAATCCTGATAAAAAACAAACTGAAACAAATTTCACATACATCCCTATGCTCTGAATAAGTCTTTAGTAGGTAAACGATATACCGTAGGCTGCAATCTCACTGATCTTAGTGAGACTTGCTTTGGAGCAAACATTTGTCAAACTGGACTGACAGAGAGTGTTAGATTGTCAAACGATTAATATTTTGTTATTGATTAATCAGCGCAATCGTTTTTTAGATATTAGCAGTGATAGCTGATACCCACTGAAGTTGGTGGGCCAGAGGGGTGCTGCATGCCGGCAGTGGATGAGGCCACCATCTAAAGTGGGCAAAGACACTGCTAGCATGTATTCCCTCCCTTGACATTCTCTCTCTCTCTCTCCCTGACTCTCACACACAAACATTCACACATTCATTCACACATACAACTTTGCAAACTTCCTTCCTCAGCTGATCCATGCTGAGCAGCTAAGAAGAAGTATTTTCTGGTCCTTAAGATTTTCATGGGTGAACATTTGGTACAGGCCTGGAAGATATTAAAGATGGCTTTTCCTGCCCACAAGAATTGTGTTGTTGTTTTTTTTTTTAAATTAATTAAATTGTAAGTCCTCCCACTTCTTCAATATTTTGGAAAGATGTGAGTGCGTGTGTGAGAGAGACAAGAGATTTGGTAATATTCAAAGGTGGGCTATCAGGTTGTAAGCCCCACATGTTTTGGCATCAAATTCCCACCCATAGACCCAAACTGATCTGTTGTTGGGTTTTTCGTTTTTTGTTGGGGTTTTGGTGGTTTTTTATATGTGGTGAGTAATCTTTGTGAAAAGCACTACTCACAGACTATTAAGATCTGTAAGCTTGGTGGGCACTACATATGGGCCTTCTCAGTGGTGGCCCCTGTCCTGTGGAATTCCCTCCTGAGAGATATTTCCAGCTAATTCAATCTGTTGTTTTTAAGAGGAGGGTTTAAAAACCTCGGATTTTAAGCAAAAGGTTTTTTTATTAGATATGCTGGTTTTGTTTTTTTAAGTTTTGGATCTGGGTTCTATTGATTTATGAACTTGTTATATTGATATGGAACTCTATGTTTTATTCTGTAAGCTGCCTTGGGAAGACTGCAGTCTTGAAAGGTGGCGTACAACAACACACTGGGTCCTAAACAGCTGTAAAAAAAAAAAGTAGTCTCCTTAATCTTCAACCTCACTAATTCAAATTGGGCCTTATTGAGTAATCAACTAAAGTTTCATGAGATTACTTTGTCAATTAATTACAGACAAAAATATAGGTGGAATCCATTGGCTGCTTGGAAGTTTTCTTTATAGTTCTTCATAGTAACAAATTATATTTAGTCTCTATTGCTGCACCTAGAGATAAAGCACTCTCATACATATAGGCCTTGTTCAGATGTAACACTATGTAAAGTGGCCTCAGATTCATATGCTCCCTCCCCTTCTGCTCCTGTGTTGCAGTCCTGAGGAGAAGATCAGAAAATTTGGCTTCTGTTTTCAATTAACCACACTTCAGCATTACTTCCAAACCCTACGGTCTGTGCAGGTGTTCTCCCTCAGGTGATTGAGATCACATATCTAGGGAAAGTGGGGCAGTGCTTTCTGTCACATCTCATTCAACCAGCCCCACTGCCTTCCCTGTGTTGTAGGGGTAATGTTAGAAGAGGGGAACATGCTCCATACAAAGATCCCCCCCCACTCCTCCAACATATAGAAGGAAGAGGGTGCAGGTGATGGGGATGTGACAGAAGACTATTAATAATTGTGTGATGGAGAACACCTGCACAGATCTCTATAACATGATTAACATTGACTAGGGTGACCATATGAAAAGTAGGACAGGGCTCCTGTATCTTTAACAGTTGCATAGAAAAGGGAATTTCAGCAGGTGTCATTTGTATATATGGAGAACCTGGTGAAATTCCCTCTTCATCACAACAGTTAAAGCTGCAGGAGCTATACTAGAGTGACCAGATTTAAAAGAGGGCAGGGCACCTGCAGCTTTAACTGTTGTGATGAAGAGGAAATTTCACCAGGTTCCCCATATATACAAATGGCACGTGCTGAAATTTCCCTTTTCAATAGAACTGTTAAAGATACAGGAGCCCTGCCCTCCTTTTCATATGGTCACCCTAACGTTGACTATGATTTTCTAAAGCAAGCAAGCTTCATAAACCATGGTTTGAAGGTGGCTTCCTGCAATAAACTGTAGTTAAGGCAAGCCACAGTTTGTCCATGTTTGGAGATAGTAATAAAATACATTTAGTTAAAAATGGAAGCAAAGGCTCCAATCCTCAGAGCTCAAGGCTCATCCACATAAGTTAAAACTTAGCTTAGAATGAGGCAATTTAGTGTAGGAATGTATTTTATGATAGTATGAAATTTCATAAGGTAAATAAATAACAGCAGTTTGATTTTAGCAGCTGTATTTGCAGCTAAGACATCAGTGGTACAATTTAGCTGAGGCTATATATTGTGAATTATGGTGGCAGTACAAATCTGATTTTTAGGGTTATAAACTGGGTTTGTAAAACTTTGCTTCTATCTGAAATAAGACATAAAGTATATCTGCCTTTAGGCTAATGGGTTTTTGGCTCAATCTTCTAAACAAATCCTTTAATTATTATTTTTTTAAAAAAATTCAGTGAATGCATGGAAACAAATATGAAATGGATGTTACCATTTCAAGATCTTAACCCCCTGCTTGTGAATGAAAAAAAAACAGGTTTCAATTTAAAGCAAGAGTCTTGGCAAATGGTCAGTCCATTGTGTGGTTTGCATGCTTTTGGTGTTCATAAATAAGATGTTTTTTCCCTAATGGTTGATTCTTCAAATTATATTTTAAAATACTTTTTTCATAGAAGGCTGGATAAGCAATCCTGTATTGGAGTTTCCAAAGCACATTGTGTTTGATCCAGACAGTCATGCTTCGGGTAGATCTAATGAAACCAGTGGGACATAAGTTAGTCATTACTAACTTCTTCATTGATTTCAATGTGTCTACTCGAAGTTTGACTAAATCAGGATCCAATTAATAATTTTTCAAAAAAATCTGAAAGTCACAAAGCAATATAGTGTGTGTATGGGAGGGTGACAGTTATGAGTGTCACTTTTTTGTTGATTTATTTTGTATGATCATTAATCTAAAAATATCATATGCAATATTCATTTGTTGCCACTTAGTTCTATTAAGCAATTGCCATTGCAGGAGATGTACTATCTTGGAAAAGAATCACATTTTCCCTGAAAATGTGAAACATTGAAGTCTCAGAAAATGTACTCAGAAAATGTGATATCCACACACAATGACAGCAATCTCATGGGAAGATATTTGGATTGCCCATAACAAATGGGTGACAACCACACATTTATCACTTGAAAAGCTGCTAATCTGGAAAGGCCTTTTAGACTGCTTTCCTTTGCTAGAATCTTCTTCCTTGATTTTGCTTGAAAATCCATTTTTAGTGAGTGATGACAAGAACTGAAAGTATTTTATTCTAAATACCATTTGAAGGACTGTAACATTCAGTTATATTGGATACCTGAAATTGCTCAGATATTCTAAATAACAATAATTGTTTGTTTTTAAAAAAATCAGTCTGATTGTTTATCATGGAATCATTTCTGGTATTGTAAGTACATGCACGCATATATATAAAATTTCTCCTGTCTCATTTGAACAAAAAAAGAGCTTTCCCCTGATTTCTTAACCACCAGCACATTTCAGATGGTGTTTGGGGAGGGAGAAGATCATTCCCATTCTCTCCTTTGGAGGGTGAAGGCAAATGAGCCTGGTGTTTGACTGTCCACCATCTGTGTAAGGAATTCGCAATCCCAGACAAAAGAAATTGGCAAACTCTTCTCTCTGTCTGTTCTCCAGAGCCTCCAGATAGCCATAAAACACCTGGACAAAATCAGCAGGTGATGGCAAGAGAAAGAGAATGATCAGTCACAGGCATTGTTGAATCCTTTGAACATTACTTATAGCCTGGACACTGCTGTCACCAGGCACAGTTTGATCTTGGGTGAGGTTTCCCTCCCCCTCTCCTGGAAGTGCTTTATGCGCTGACCATGTGACAACAGAGGGAGCTAGATATAAATGCCGACAAGTAATGCAAACTCTAATTTTCCCCATGTTGTAATAGTTATCCTGCCTGGTAAGTTTAGAATTTCTACATCCATTTGTACTTTAAAAAATGCAGCAGACCCACAAAGCCTTATCATTCAAGTTGAGGGAATCATGCTCTTGCTATATCTTTTCATTATCATGTTCGGTTCCCAAGTAGGTGTTTTATCTTTCCAGTGTGACTCTTCCACCCACTTTTCTTTTTAATAACTAAGTCATTGAGTTTGGAATTGGCCACAGAAATAAAGGATTCACTCCAGCAGGACCACAACTGAACTTTTTTCACCCCTTTCCCCAGCCCTCCCAAGGTTGTCTGTTTTAGGAATTCACCGCTGGTATCTGGTTATGATTTTTATATGACAGGCTAATAAATACTGTGTGATTCTCAGACACAATCCAGGTTCTATGATTCTATTGTAGTTTTTGTGCATCGTAAGCATTTGTTTGCCTGCTTTATTTATTTTCATGGAGGTTTGAGGCAGTCAGGGTTTGTTTTTTAAAGTTGGAAAACATTCTAACTCCTTATGGTGGCATAAAATTCGGTTGGTTGAAGGAAATGTGTGGTTTGATGAGGCAGAAATAGACAGTTATTTGAAGATGGCACCTTAGTCAAAGGAACTCTTGATTAAGTTAGCATTTGAATGCACTGAGGCAGTCTCAGGCCAGATCTACACCAAGCAGGCTATAACACTTTGAAAGTGGCTTGAAAATGCTATATGGAATCTGTTATGGGCTCCAGCAATTGTCAATACTAGTATAAAGCAGTAGTGAGACTTGCTGCACCTAAATGGTTAAGTTTGTAGTGTCACATCCCCAAAGTTAATCCTAAACCATAACAAAAAGCTGCTGGATCACTTCATACTTCAGCTGTCTCCTTATATCCACCCACTTTCCCTCTTCCTTCCCATCCTTAGCGTTTCCCCCCCTTTCACTCTGCTTTTCATAATAAATATAGTTCTGCTTCGCATAAATGGAATGAAGCTGCATTGAACACAGCTCCATTTTGTGTAGGGTGTGGGATGCTGTGTTCTGTCACTATTTCGTGAAAAGTAGAACAGATTTGGGTCGTTGTTACTGTTATTGGTGAGAAGCTGATGGTATTTCGGGGTGCAGGGGCCTCATTTTCATGTTTGAGCATTTACAAAACATTTACAATAAATGAAGCCACCAAGCTAAATTTTTGTATGATGGCTCACCAGGGGCTTAGTTAAAGCATCAGTTTTTGCTGCCTGCTTGGGAAAAAAGTTAACCTGAGTTAACATGCATAGGATTGCATCTTCAATGGGATTGCATATTCAATAGGGCTTACTCCCTAGTAACTGTTTTCAGACACCTGGAAGACCACAATTCCTGGCAGTGGGCTTTATTTGGATTCGCAGGTTACAGGTTGTGTGGGTGATACATTTATGACATTAATTCTGATGTATAATCTGCAGGCCATTATGTTATTTCAGTGGGCATTAGTTCACTCTTTTAAATTTGTTGTCCTCTTCTCTGTGTGTAATTTTACTGGGGGGGTTTCTGTTGTTTTATAATTAGCAGTTTTAATTAGGGTGTTTTATTTAGTCTGCAGTATAAACCGAATTACCAAAGCAGGTAACAAAAATAAAATAAGATTAAAACAATTACCAAACTATCTGAAAATAAAAATAATAAAATCAATTAAAATACAGAAAAATTATAATTGTTAGCTGTCCTAGAGATCTAATTTTGAAGATGTAAAGATATAATCACAGGGAACTTCTCTGTCATCTCCACTGCAGGGAATAGAAGTTTTTAGAATATGCTGTTAACATTAGACAAAATGAAGAATTGCCTGAGATAACTATTTCATGCAGAAACAGAGAGTTAACAAAAGTGTTGTTTTTAAATCTCAAGGCCACAGTTATAATAATCTTTTTATTCTAGTTAATTGTATGCTAATCAAAAGTATTAGATAATTTGAAACATTATTATTGAAATCATTTCAAAAATGGGTGGTCATTAAACTGAAATAGTCATGTCAAAGAGTTTATAAGAGCTTTCTAATGCCGTGTTTATGACCCAGTTCGCATGATCACCGTGGCTTAAACAAGGCATAATGGCCTGTTGCTGTTCAAGACCAGCATGCATTGTGGCTTAAACAAGCCATGATGACTTGTTTGAGCTGCAGTGATCGTGTGAACCCTACCTGTGCCCATGGGAAAGACGTAGGCTGAGTTACCTGAGAGTAAACTCCATTGAACTCTATGACACTTACTTCTGAGCAAATATATATGGGATTGGATTGGTAATACAAACAGCCATGGTATATTCTTGTTTCTTAAGAAAAGGTGGTCCTTGATTAACTGTCTCATTAATTAAATAGGGATTCTTCAGCAATTAAGATCTCTCTCGCTCTCTCATGTGTGCATGTAACATTCACTAGATTAAAAAAAACAACAACTTATGAACATTAAGGTGCAAACCAGTGGAGAAGAAAAAGGAGAAACATGATCTGCCTGACACTTGTTCTGCACCTAGAGGCCACATTCTGCCTGTCCTGCCATTCTGCAGTGGCTATTGTGATCTTTCGCTTACTTTTTTACTTCTGTGCCTCCAATTCCTTCTGTGCAATTTAATATCAAGGTCCATATTATGGTCTCCTATAATACAACCTTAAAGATTACTATTTTGTAGACCACTGTCAGGCACAATTCTCATCAAATTTGAGGACAAGGGGCTGGATCTGAAGGTTGCATTCCGTATGTGGAAAGTGCATTCCACTCACAAAAGAACTATTTTATACCCGTGCTAGAGCATTGCATGACAGAAATGAAACTAAATCCATATGTTTTAATGCAACTAGATGCATGAGAACAGCCAAAACCACTGCACAAACTCTTGTGCAAGTTTTGGGGGGAATTAAGCTATTAATTGGCTTCCAATCATGGCTCTTTAAATCCAACCCATGGTCTGCAGAATGAGGCAAGCCTAGGCATGGTGGTGGAGGCAAGAGGCAAAGCAAGGCAGGTGAGACAAAGGGGAAGGAAAGCAGGTATGCCACAAGAAGTCCGTTGTCCCGCTTAGCCGGCACGGCTTGAGTGGGAAGAGTGATTGATGCTGGTGGGGAGGAGGGAAATAAAGGCCTCATGTGTAGGTGCTTGTGGGCCATGTGAGGCAAGGGCGGGGCCGAGCCTGTAAAGGTGGTCCCCACCCAACCATGAGCCTCTCTGGTTCTTTCATCTCCCTCCCTCCCTCGTATGGGACTTACCCAGTCACTCCCTTTGCTGGGAGGGCTGAGTAGGAATTTTTCCTCCCAATAAATGGTGGGGAGGTTTTATTAGGAGGGTGGATAATTAGGTTGATTTGTTGGCGGAATGTAAGGGAATTTGCTTAGCACAATAGGGATGGTGACTGCTCTGGCACATTTTGGTGATTGGCATATCAGGAGCTCCTGCTCCTCACTAGTTTTATGGCTTCCGAGTCAGGATATGCCTTTGGAAATCTTCCTGCCTCATCTACTCAGAGTTTTATGGCTCTGAGTGGGGGTGACATGGGGCGGTCTCTCCACACATTCAAAGTGTCGCATAATAGAGGGGCCCAGTTTACCCCACTCCTGGCTTTGAAGAGTGGCTCACCCATAATGCCAGGCAAGTTGCCTGAGATAAGGACATATTGATTCTCACACTTTTCACATGCAGATCCAGGAGGGGCTGAATATCCCTTACTGTTTAAATAAAGAGGCCCTAGTTTATCCCGAACTCTGGTGTTCGTGCCTTTATTCCATGCTTCCTTCTCTACTTGCAAATGTATTATTTTCCTTGGCCTTCTCTTGATATGATTGCTGTTATTGTTGTTGCTGGTTTTATTGTTGGCTTTGATTGTTTTGTTACTACTTTACTGTGTTTATGTTTTTATCACTTTTAATATTTTAACTGTTTTGACGTATTTTGTATTTTATTGCTGTATGCCTCGTTAGGTGGGCTTCTGTCCTGAAAGGTGTTAAGATGAGTAGGGGGTTGCATTTCTGACAGAGGGAGAGGGCTTCGTATAATAATAAGATTTTCACATTGAACATGCTTAAGCCCATAGGCTGCCACACAGATACATGGGCTCACCTGTATTCCGTTATTTTTATGCTTCCTTCATTTAAACATCCAAATGCTAATGAATCACATTTATTACTACAGAAAGGTTGTCCTGAAACAAATTATTTTGTGCTTAAAACTGTATTGTATTGCTTGATAATTGATCAAATTAAGATGGAAAAAAGTTTTGTAAAGTCTACATAAAAGTAATCTGAAGCCACATCAGAAAAAAAAAATCTAGTTGTCATTCATTGTTAAAAGCTACTATAGATCCTTAGGATTTATTACACTTAAATGCCCCCAAAACGTATTGCTTTCTCTTTTGTGCTGTGTTTGATATTCATGAGTAATTTATAGCTTGGATATTTTAACTCTCACCCAGATCATAAACACATTTACTTGGAAGCAGGTCCCATTGATTTCAGCTTCAGTTACTTCTTAGTAAGTGGCTTACAGTGCAATCCTATACATGTCTACTCAGTTGTAAGTCCCATTGAATTCAATGGGGCTTATTCCCAGGTAAGTAGGTATAGAATTGCAGCCTTAAGATGACAGCTTAGTAAGCATAGGCATGTTTACTCATGGAAAAAAAGGCTGTCATTGACTATAATGGGTATTCATGATAGATAAATATATTACCTCTAGCACAGGAGACAGTGTACCTCTAAATGTGGTGAAGTGGCTAGACTGTTGGACTGGGAGTCAGGAAATTCAGGTTCTAGTCCCCACTCGGCCATGGAAGCTCACTGGGTGACTTTGGGCCAGTCACAGACTCTCAGCCCAACCTACCTCACAGGGTTGTTGTTGTGAGGATAAAATGGAGAGGAGGAGGATTATGTATGCCACCTTGGGCTCCTTGGAAGAAAAAAGGTGGGATATAAATGCAATTAATGAAATATAAATACAATAAATGAATGAATATCAGTTTCTGGGAAACACATGCAGGAAGGTGCTATTTCACCCATCTTCTGCTTTTGGGCTTCCTGTAACCATGTGGTTGGGCGTTATGGGAACAGACTGCTGGACTAGATGGGCCTTTGGTCTGATCCAGCAGACCCTGGGCTTTACGTGACATAGGGCACAATCTACCAGGAAAATATCCTGTGCAAGCCTCATTGACATGAATGGAAACTGTAGAAGAGCATTAGTTTTGTTTGAATGAACTTTAAAACTTTAAAGTTTTGTTTTAAAACTTTGAAACTTTAAAGTTCCTGGTTGATTCTGTCTGTTGCACAGGGATGGGGAACCCCCAGCCCACAGGCAAAAGACAGCCTGTAGGGGATTCGCATCTAGTCTGCTGGCTTCTTCTCCAGTTTCCACTTCCTCTGCTGGCAGGGAAAAGCTCTTATCTCTGATCATCAGCTAACTGGAAATAAGAGCTTTCCTTGCATGGGAGAGAGGAAATTTTGAAAGGAAGCTACTGAGTGATGCAGTCCTCCTTACTTGTGAATAGACATGCAGTCTTGCCCTGCTTACTTGTGAGTAGACATGCTGGTCATACTTTCTTCTAAGCATTGGCTGTGACAATGAACTGGATGAGGGCTAATAAACTGAGACTCAATCCAGACAAGACTGAGATGCTGTTAGTCGGTGATTCCGCTGACAGGATGGGGGGTGTTCTACCGGTTCTGGATGGGATTGCGCTCACCCTGAAGGAGCAGGTTGGTAGCTTGGGGGTTCTTTTAGATCCATCATTATCACTTGAGGCTCAGGTGACCTCAGTGGCACGGAGTGCCTTCTACAAACTCCGGTTGGTGGCCCAGCTACGCCCCTATCTAGACAGGGATAACCTGGCTTCAGTTGTCCATGCTCTGGTAACCTCCAAGTTAGATTACTGCAATGCACTCTATGTAGGGCTGCCTTTGAAGACGGTTCGGAAGCTGCAGCTCATGCAAAATGCAGCGGCTAGATTGATTTCGGGAACTAGAAGGTTTGACCATATAACACCTGCTCTGGTCCGCTTGCACTGGCTGCCTGTATGTTTCCGAGCCCAATTCAAGGTGCTGGTTTTGACCTATAAAGCCTTACATGGCTTGGGACCACAATACCTGACAGAACGCCTCTCCCGACGTGAATATACCCGGTCACTTACATTCAAGGTCCTCCTCCGGGTGCCTACTCCGAGAGAGGCTCGGAGTGTGGCAACAAGGGATAGGGCCTTTTCGGTGGTGGCCCCCAGACTATGGAATGATCTCCCTGACGAGGCTCGCCTGGCACCAACACTGCTATCTTTCCGGTGCCAGGTTAAGACTTTCCTCTTTGCCCAGGCATATGGCGGCACATCTTAATCACCCACATGTTTAGTTTTTTAATGGGTTTTAATGCTTTATGTGTGTATGTTCTGTGTTTTAGAGTTTTAAATTTTGTATACTTGTTTTTATCTCAATTTTAGAATTTCTGTAAACCGCCCAGAGAGCCCTGGCTATGGGAGCGGTATATAAGTGAAATAAATAAATAAATAGAAGAAAGGGTTGGAATTTGTATGCCATTTGAAATTATTCATTCTTGCTTACTTACTTCTGAGTTAGAGATGCCTTGCCCTGTTTACTTTTGAATTCAGTATAATCCCATTTTCAGTCTGCCTATTCTGCCTTTGGCCATGACAACAGTTTCCCAAACTGGAATTCAGCCCTTAGGCTGAAGAGGGTTTCCAATTCCTACTGTAGCATTTTACTAAATTAATGTTTTGTCACTAAAGGATTCAGTGATTGGCTCCATTCAGAGATAAGTCATGGTTTAATGTTACATGAATAAGACTTGGGCTTGAGTACTTCCACCTCCCATCACATGCTCCCTGACTTCCTCTTTCACATTAAATCATAGTTTGCCATTAAACCCAAATTGGAAAAATTACAGCTTGTGCAAACCATTCAGATGTAATATCAATCTATGGGCTGCTAACAACGCTGTAGTGGAGGGGGACACAGAGGAGCAAAGCTTCAGGACATTTATTCAGAGCAGGAGTGATGATGTCATCTTCTGGAGTGCTAGGGGAATTGACAGACCCTCTTTGGTCTGGCACGTGAATGGAATGAGGAGATAACAAGGTTTTCAAATTTTGTTGTTGTTTGTGACAGATTAGCATCAAGGAAGTCAGATAATGAGGAAAATAACCCAGCAGAGGCTAGATACTCCTTTTCTTTTATGGTGTTCTTTACCATACCCATGCAGTTTAAGCGGTAAAACTTCTTAGCAAGGTCGCTTGTATTTCCAATTAAGAGCTAAAGATTGCTGAAAATAATATACAAATTGCATTGTATTAGGAAAATTGCTGTGAAAAATGTGCATATTAGGAGAAACCAGATACAAAAATGTGCATATTAGGAAAAATGTCCACAAAAACTCATACACATTTTTGTGTGGACACACATACACATACAATCTGATGCAGAAATGGGAAGAAATGAACTTAATCCGGAAAAATGAGGAATAGAGCTAAGCCAAAAAGGGCAGATTTGCCTGTCCCTAGCACTATGGTCACTGTTCCCAATTGGTTCAACAATACTTACATTAGTCATTGGGAGATGTCTTTCTAATCCATTACTTCTCATTCTACCAATTTCATCTCATACTATGAATTTAAACACCATTTCTCTAGTTCCAAAGAACTATGGCCAGTCTTTCTAAAAGCCTTTATCCAGTACCTCTTATTTGAGCAAGTGGCACTTATTCCATTTCACTAGTCTTGACATCTTAGTCCTTTACAAGTCTAATGAAATTTATTGGGATTGTATCCTTTATCTACAACTGAAAGCCCTACCAGCTCCTCTCTCTGTCCATTTGGTGGAAATTCCTGCTTTCCACCTGACTATTGTGGGGCATTTAATTTTTTTTTGTCACAGACATGAAACATTTGTTATAAATAACAACCCCCAGATCCCTAGGGCATCCTTTTCTCAGGTTTTCACCTGGCCAATGCATCACCCAATTGAACCCATGGCCAAACTGTGTTCTCGTTAAAAAAAAATCAAGAAAACCTTCTTGGTATTCATCAGTTCTTCATTATGAATAGTTAACTATCTGCCTCAGATTCTGAATCCCCTCACTATCCCCTTTTAAGTGTAATATATTGGGAAAAAGTGATTTTGTAACTTGACATTTTAATCATGCCTAAACTTGTCTGTGACTCCTTCTCAATGATGAGGTGGCTCTTTTCCCAGATCTTAAAAATGACATGGAATGTACTTTTCACACTTTTGATGTTTGGTAGACTTTGGGCTCATGCCTTCCTTGGATGGCTTCATTCCACAGAGATATAAATTGATTCCTTCTCTGAATTTGAGCCTTTACATGTCTTCCAAAAGTTTGTTCCACTGGAATATTTTTGCTATAATAGAGCTTTGCTATGAGTTGGTGAGGCAGCAATTAGAAGACGCTCCACTAGAGTATCGCCATCTTCCCTGCTTTTTACAGAAAGGTTTTTCTCTCAGGCTTGGCAAGTCAACCACCTGGTCCAAGCTATTAACCTTCACCAGGCACTACATCTTAGATGTCCAATCAAGGTCTATATGTATAGCTGCACAGAGACCACGAAAAAATTAAAGCAGGCTGTTTATCTGTAACTGAAGTTCTCCAGTGGTTGGGCTGTGTGTAGTCACACAGCCCAACCACTTTTTCCACTGCAAGTGTCCCTTCTCCAAAAAGAGACATTTTATTGTGGTTATGAAGGATCTAAGCAGGAATGTATTTATCCCACAACTTAAGGTATGTGCAAAGGCAACACCTTTCCCCCTTGAGGTCTGAAGGCCATAGATTCTAATTCCATGGCTAGAGCTATACAATATTTTTGGAATCAGCTCTGCATAGGCAAAGTGTGTGTATGTGTGTGTATGTGTATGTGTATGTGTGTGTATGTGTATGTGTGTCTATCTGTACAAATGACCACTTGAACAACACTAATAACAAGTAAGCAACCTGTTTGTCTTTAATAGTACACTCTTAAGAGGAAAAGGTGAGGTTGCTTTTCTTTTTCCTCATGTATACAGTATTACATTATAAAACAGTTACTTAATTTCAGGAAACAGCTTAATGAATACGAACACTTTGAAAATTAATATTCCATTAATTGTTTATATGCAAAGGAAAAGAACTAGTCAGGCAGAGATATTATTTGGTTTCTGGCAATTGCTTCCCCAAACTATCTCCAGATGTGGTGGGGAAACAGGATCCACATTTTTTATTATTACATTGAAATGTTTTGCAGTACATTCACATTTTATAATCTGCATTTGGATGCTAGTTTTGTTTTGTCTTGTGCACTTGCACTTTATTTCCCCCTCCTTCTGTAACTGTCAAATGAAAGATCGTATTGTAAACAGCTTTCAGCAACATCTTCCACTGACATATGCATAATCTTGTAGTACGTCGTCTGTGATGAGAGATTATAATGTGTATTTCCCACTCTCCAGAAGTCTTTTACCCACAATTTTTGGTAAAAAAAATATTCTCTTTACAAAATCAAATTACACGTGTTTGGATTTATAATCACTCTTCCAAAAAATAGCTTAGTTTTGACTTTAAAAAATGAGAATAACTATTGTCTGAATTTCCCAATGTTTACTTCGTATAGCATGTAATAAATGCAGCTCCGGAATTGTTCACTTGTTTTGGGACGGTCTTGTTCCAAGCTTTTGTACAAATGATTGCATCCTGAAAAGCAACAGATTCTTCTTTTTCCCAGAGTCTGCTCTGGTTATTAAGAAAGCATTTTTAAAATAATAATAATAACAATGAAGAGCTAACATTTCTTTTTGGAGTGCTAGTCATTTTACTTAGGACCTTGACCACTTTTTTGTGGATCTCATTGTTCCTGTTCCTACCCTATCAAAAGCAAGAGTTCGCCATGCTTCTGGAGGATTTGGGATGGAACTACCTCTTCATAGAGCAAGTGGACTGCAGCTCACTTAACAGTTATTTTCCAGATTCTTCAAGATATTTGAGCAATTGGTGGGGGAAACTGCATACTCTCACAGGAAAAAAACTGTCCAATAAGCCTCACCCTTCATCTGAGGGTCATAGAGGAAACCTTGGCTAGACATTTTGGTGACTAATTTAAAATATCTGGCAAGACGGTTGATAGCGCCCTTCCTTTGTGTTGTGACAAATACATTTTGACTGCAGTTTATTAACATAATCCAACACAACCACAGACATATTGTAAGCATTATAGCATAGAATTAGAAACATTTTTTGCACATCACAGTCTTTGTTCTTTCTCTCTCTTTTTCTTTGACAAGGATCTGGATAATTGCCTCAACAAATGAACCGCTGTGTTCAGTCTGTTTCTATAATTTCTTAAATTGTTTTTCATTGTAAAACTAAGCAAGCTTTTACTAAATTTAAAAGAACCACAGTATAATTACAGCAACAGTATATTATTAAAAAGTGTGACAGAAATGGCACTTAAATTGACAGCTGCTTTCTCTTTGCATCTATGCAACAAATTAAGTATCTACTTGAAAGCTTTAGTGAGCAACAGTGTCTTTTACATAGCAATCCAATCGACCTAAACTAATCTAATTTTATCTATTCTTCATTCCTCGCAAGATTGTGAGGAATGCGGTCCCTTAGCTTTTAAAACAGGGACAGGCTCCCAGCCACCTAGCTTTCGTAATACTGAATATATGGACATAGATGCGTGGCATACCCATTTAGTCTCCTGACATGTTATAAACCGTGAGTCTGAGGGTCAAAAAAGACAGGCATGGCCAGCTTGTGGCCCTCCAGATGTTTTGGCCTACAATCCCCTTCAACCTTAGCTAGCATAGTCAGTGGTGACGGTTAATGGGAGTTCTAGGACGAAAAAATCTGGTGGGGCCACAAGTTGCTCACTGGTCTCACAGTTATGTCTTTTTAAAAGTTATTTTTACTCTAGAGTAGGTGCAGGGCTGCTCTAGTGATGTGGATAGTGATGTAGATTTTGTTCTTAGGATCTTGCACCTATGCTACCAGAAATATAGAAAAAAGAATTCTAGGTACAGTAATGTCTGTTTTGGCCCTAATAAGGACATAAGACTCATCTTGATCAGACCAAAGGCCTTACAGACTAGCATTCTGTTCCCGCAGTGGCCAGACTGATTCCTATAGGAAGTAGGGATGTGCTCCGCTTCTAATCGGACCGGCGAATTAGAAGCGGAGCGGGGTGCTTCGCTTCCCCCTAAAGCGGAGGCGAAGAGGATTGGGGGGCCAGCTGAGCGTTGCGAAGAGGATCGACGTGAAGGCAGATCCTTCGCCTCGATCCGGAGCTCCACAAGAAAGATAAGTGGGGTTTACCGGGCCCTGTCGCTGTTGCGGCCCAGACTTGCGGCCCAGACTTCCTGGTTGAGCCATGGGCTCAATTGAAGAAGCCGAGGGACCACGGAGGGACGCAGGTAAGGCCCCCCTCCCCCTTGGTCCCTTACCGGGCTCTGCAGGTAAGGGAGAGTACCTGGCGCCACTCCCATCCACTGCGGAGCTCCGATTCGGAGCCGGAGCTCCGCGGCGAAGAGGAGCGGCACGGAGCGGGCCTGATCCGAAATTTTTGGATCGGCCCGTGGGGCGGATCGGGGGGGCCGTGCACACCCCTAATAGGAAGTCCACTAGCAGGACACCGAAAATTATGAAGGAGCTTTAGCAGCTCCCCTATGAGCAAAGATTACAATATTTGGAGCTGTTTGGCTTTGTTGGGGGTACATGATAGAGGTGAATAAAATTATGTAGTGGGAGCTTAACAGGTAAAAGGAAGTACTTCTTCACATAGTCATAGTTAAACTATGGAATTTAGTGCCATAGAATGTAGTGATTGCTGCCGACTTGGATGGCTTCAATCAGGGATTAGAGGATTAGACAAATTCACGGAGGATGCCCCTGATAGCATCCTCCATTAATTTGTCTAATTCCCCTAGCCATGATGGCTATGTGCCACCACTAGTATCAGAGGCGGTGTGCCTATGTACACCAGTTGCTTGGGGACATGAGTGGGTGGATGATAATGTGCTCATGTCCTGCTTGTTTGTAGGGACAGAATATTGGATTAAGAGGTTTCCATCTGATCCAGCAGGATTGTTCTTGTGGTTTTTATAGATGAGGTTTAAATTGCCTTTGAGCTACTCTAATACTAGTTATTTTAAGAGTAGGGATGGATGGGCTCGCCTTCATCTATGCTGCTGCACAATCCACGGATGCCTGCTGAGTGGTGCGTGGCCGCCCAATCCCTTGCTGAGCCGTCCCTTTGCAAAAAAAAGAAAAGAATGGCACTTCATATGTTTTCATAAATATAAAGTCGCATAAATGGCAGCCATAAAGATGCTATGTATGCAACATTACAGGCATAAATAGGCCATTTACTCCTATAATGTTGCATCAATGCCCCCTTTACACCCACCATTTATGGAAAAAAATGAACTTCCATTTTTTTGTAAATTGTAGCTTGGTGCACCAACAAGGCCCACTGTGCTTGCTGGACTCGGCGTGAGCCAAGTCGGGCAAGTGCAGCAGCTTGCAGACTGGAGTCCAAACAGGGGAAGTCCACTGGACTCCACCCCCTCTGGGGACTCTGGCAACATCCCTAGTTAAGAGACAATAGGTTGGGCCTTTTCTGTAGCAGCATGAAATCCTCTACTATATTAGACAAGCAGTCATGCCTTTGATGAATTGTAATATTTGGCCTCTTTTAAATAAAGTTTTGTTTTCGGTTTTATTTAAATTGTGCATTGCATTGAAGGTTCAAGTGGGGAGAAAAGTCATTTATAAATATTTTAAAGAAAGAAAGATCCTTTTTTAAAAACAAAAGAGAAATGGGAAAAGAGCCAGGTCTAATGCAAATAAGCAATCTGTCCATTTTAGGTTTTAGGTTTGTGTGGTACCAAATATCAGTACCAACTTTATTAATGACTAGACCTTAGCATTCTAAAATCAAATATTTTATATAAGAAAGATCATTGAAAATATTTTTCATCATTATTTTTTAAAATAAAGTAGATTAAGACAAAATTAAGACTACAATAATACTTCTGTGGATAAATTCCATTGAGCTCAGTGAGGCTTACTTTTGAGGAGACATATATAGGATTGCACTGTAAAACAACCTGTACCCTTAATAATTCTACAGAAGTTGTTTAAGAATCTTCATATTTGGAATACAAATTTAGCAGCTGATTCAGTTTTATAAGATAGTGTATCCATTACAAAGAAAGCTGTATGTTACCCTAATGTCTTTCCTGGGAACGGAGCATTGAAAGAACAATCAATCTAGTCCTTGATCTGTTAAAATTACACAGTAGTAATGTGTATGCTGCACATACATGTGGAATGCCATTTAGGGTGTGATCCTATCACCACTTGATGCAGCGTAGACTACCATAGGATTTTTCATTTCCCCTACCCTCTGCCTTGCCCCCTTGTAGGCGGCGTGGTTCTTCCCCATGTTCATGCTCAGAAGCAGTGCATCAAGATGGGTAAAAGTGGGTGGTCCTGGAAGTGGGGTGGGGAGGAGACTGTGAAAGCCGCATTAACTAACTTCCTTTGTACCGTGCATCCTACCTCCCTCTCACTCCAAATCTCCCTGGCTAGACAGGCAAAATTGTTGATCAAGCCAAAAATGCAAGGCAGCCAGAGCACGGAAGTGAGGATTGTTTCCATGCTCTGACCACCCTCCATTGGATAGCTGTCAGCCTCCAAGTTCAATTATAATAATTGTTTCACTCAGTCTTTTCTCAAAAACATTTTAATAAAATATCAATTTATTTATTTATTTATTACATTTATACCCCACTTTTTTTCATCCAAGGTGGTGTACATAATCCTCCTCCTGTCCATGTTATCCTAATAAGAACCCTGTGAGGTAGGTTGGGCTGAGAGTCTGTGACTGGCCCAAAGTCACCTAGTGAGTTTTCATGGCCGAGTGGGGACTAGAACCTGGATCTCCTGACTCCCAGTCCAACACTCTAGCCACTACACCTCACTGGCTCTCCAAATAATATAGTTAGTAAGTAGGCGTGGTAGTTCTCTTTATGAAATTGTATAAAGGGATCCAGCTTTCCCACAATTTGTTCACACAATCATCTGATACTCTTGCTCTTAACTAAGATACTAATTTTGCAATTATAGCAAAATCCCATACTTTATTAAACCATACTTTCCAATGAGGGAATACTATGACTTTCCATTTTTGCGGAAGTAACATTCATGAAGCTGTAAATATATAAGACATAGTTCTCTGTGTCCTTTATTATAGGGAGTGATATATATTTCAGCATAGGATTTAGTGGTACATCATAGTTCAAAATTCTAGTTAGTATTTTAATGATCTCTCATCAATATTTTTGTGCATAACTAAAAGTCCACCACATATGAAAATGTTCCGTGTTCAATTAATTTTCCCATTGTTTTATGAGATTCTCTCTATAATAGTCCACAGTTATTTTCATACAGTTCTTCTAATTTGTTCATTATCCTTATATTTAGATAAGGTTTATCCTTATATTTAGATAAGTTTTTGTTTCCATTTATATCCAAATCTTTCAATTACTTCTTTTTCATATTTTTTGGAAGATCAATATACATTATTTCTGTTTTTATCCTTATTTATTTTATACCCTCCCAATAATCCATAATCCTTTATCAGATTTTCAATTTCTATTAGTTAATGAATTGATGTCATTATCAAAACAACATCATATGCGTCTAACTTCATTTTCTCATTACTTACTCTTTGTATATTTTCTGATTTTCTCATAATTTTATACCCAAGGGGTCTAATGCTAAAACAAAAAGTACTGCTAAAAGAGGACAGCTGTGAATTGTACCTTTACTTAAAGTTAAACTGGGTTTCATATTACCATTTATTAAACATTTTGCCTGTGGGTTTGTATAAGCAGCTTGTACTCATTTCAATATTTATGTCCACTATTTAAATGTTTTAAGTGTGCCAAAGATAATGCCATTCAAGATTATCAAATGCTTTCTCAAGAAATGGCATTATAGCTTCTTATTATTATTTGCGTAGTCAATCATCATGCCGGAATCTGTTTAAATGTGGAGTGGTATATAAATGTTGTAAATAAATAAAATTACACTGGTAAATGTTAAGATGTTTTCTTTCATTTGTTGCTCCTTTAAAAATCCAATTTGTTTATTGTTTATTTATATATCTATAATATTTTTAAATACTTTACTAGAATGCTGATGAAGATCTTATAATCATTTTATAATAATAATATAAGTCTATAAGAAGTTATTAATGTAGAATCTTTCCCTTCTTTGGGAATTAAAACAATTTGCTTCTTTCCATGATTTTGTCATTTCATTAACTACCAACATTTCATTGATTGTTTCATTTAATGGCTTAATCAGTATATCAGAAACTAACTTATAATATTTTCTGTTAAACCATTTTCGCCTGGAGCTTTATTTTCTTTTACTTTATTAATAGCTTCTGCAACCTCACTTTCAGTAACCTCCACTTCCAAAAACTGCTGATCTATAAATTGCTGATCTATTTAAAATGAAGACCGCATGTATGTGGCAGGTATTACAGCTCATCATGGGTTAAATAATCTGACTGTGTCTTGCGAATGAACTCTGAAAGACCTCTGCAGTAATGTGACAGTAAACCATGCCCAAGAAATTCTCTAGAGACCCAAAAACCATTGCTCAGAAAGTTGCTGAATCATCATCTACAGAGGCATTTATAAGAGTTTTCCACTGTTCTCACAGGCCTTATGTTTTTCCCTTCATAGCAATTTTAAATAGTATTTTTTGTAGATAGACAATTCCTGAGGGAGTACCTTGTCGTTACTTCATCTATACTTGTGATACTTGTGGTTTGCAGTTCTTTCTTAGCTAACTCACATTCTTTATCAAACGATTTAGATTACCTCAAGTACTTAATTTAAATTTCTCCTGGAGTAGAGTTTTCAGCAGTGTTTATATTAGAAGCCCCCATCACAGCACTTTTCATCTTCAGAAGAGTCTTTGAAATTAAAATACTGAAAATAAATTGATTCACTTTCTCTGACCACTTAATCCTTTAATGCCTATAAGTAAATACAAAATTAAGGTAATTAGCACGAGGGTTATCTGGGTTAAAGAAAGGTATGTCAATACTTACAATAATGGAGGACAATATGAAGATGATCATGTTCTAGTTTGTACAATTCTAAGAGCAAGGACATAGGTAAAGAATGCGGCAGAATCCACAGTGCTACTGCCCTGTCCAGAAATCTAAATTCACCTACAAAATCCACTAGCCAATTCACATAGATGAGATACAAATTTCTTACAAATTGGAACATACAAACTTCAGTACATGTTATTTTACATCATTTGACACCCAATCTTGTCTTAAAGTACCAATCTTGACCTCATCTAACCCCCTCCTTCTTGGATTATTCCAGATTATTTGGCCCAGTTATCACATTTAAATCACCTGGCATGGATCAAATGGCCATTGGGATTCTAAGCAAACCAGATAGCTGGCACCTCATGCATCTGATGAAGTGGACAGTGTCCATGGAACCTTATGCCAGAATAAATAAATGTGTTCGTCTTTAAAATGCCACAACACTCCTCGTTGTAACAACATAGTTGCAGCAAGGATGGAAACTTGCCTTCTTTCCTGAAGTCAATTATACTGTTCATTAAGGAATGACAACGATCCACTAGAACTTGGTGTCCCTTCTGGCTTTATCCCAGCAGCATAGGGACCACTAAATTTGTGCGCCACCACATGCCATTAAATACCTGAGAGTAGAGGACAGTCTTAACATGATACTGAAATGATGACAGTGTTGGACCAGGCGGATTTAGTGGGGAGTACAGTTACCAGGGAAATGAGAGATACTGTCGCTGCTCCTACACCACTGAAGTAATTTCAGAGAGGGACCTTGCATGCTGCTTGTTTCCATTGGGCAGCATTCAACAGTGTCATTCTGCAAACTCAAAATAGTGATATCACCTGGTCTAGCCATGGCCTAAGACTGTGTATAAACTTACTCAGCAAGTTTAGCAAGCAAGGAATCCTAACTTTAAGAAACTTTTTAAGAAAGATGATATGGCACCATGGTTTCCATTTATTTCCTATGTTGAAGCTCTTCAAACTTTAGATCAAATTCCAACCAAGTACCGTTGCCTGTATTTTTTTCTGACTAATACACACAAAATAACACACACTTGCACACGCTCCTTTTATGTTCTGTATCAATTGTATTTTTGCTCTTTCATTAGGTATTGAGCACCTACTTAGGCCTTTTTTACTGTAGATGCTCCATAAGCATATTCGTTATAAACCAAGAATTCTAATTAGTGAATCCTTATGTTTCTTTGATTTATTATTAACAATGTTCTTCTATTTGTTTCCTTTATTGGTTAACTTTATTTCAAAATAAAATAAAATACCTCTCTTACTTAGTGTTTGAAATTGGTGTTCCACCTAATAGGGCATTCCCAGTCTTAATAGGTCATAGGGAAAGAGGCAGACTTTTGGAGTTGCTGCAGATCTTAAATATGCCTAAACCAAGTGATTAAACCAATTGAAAACTAAAGGGAAAAAACAACCTGAATGATTCCACTGTATTGGCATAGAGTTGCTCAATCATTATTTGTGCACATGCATGTAGAGTTGGAGAATAAAGCTAGACTGGATTTTTTTTGGAAAGGATTTGGATTTTTTAAAAATCCTTTTTTATATTAAAAAACAATAATTCTCAGTACAAATCATGTCATGCAGTTTTGCCAAAATAAATTTGGCACCTTACATTTTCTTTCCTATTTTTTTTTAGGTGTTGGCATGTACTGAATATTAATGGAGCACCACTTCCAATTGCTTGCATAATATTTTCTTCCTAGAAACACCAGTTGATTTTTTCAACAACCAGAAACGAGTGTGCATTTTAGAGTTTTCAATGATATTTGATCATAAACGATTTAGAAAACAACAATATTTTTTTCTGGCAAGTTTGTCTTGTTGAAGTTGTAAATGGTTACGACTAATCCCAGTCACTCCAAATAATTTTCCTTTTGTTTTCCTAGCAAGTTATTTTCCTTATTATTTTCCTTATGCTTCTTGTATTACCAAATACACGGTCAGCAAAGTGTCAGTGTAAAACCAAGCTACACCCAGCAAGTTATAAGAAGAAGAAAATTGATGGTATAAACAATTCCAATATCCACGTAGTATAATATCTTTATTAGGCCAACTTGAAGATCATAAAAGTGTGCAAGCTTTCAAGCTCTCTTTTATCAGGCAAGATGCCTTTGTTTTTTGTAATCTGCATAGAGTAAAACTAACTTGCTGATGGGATACCAAAATTCAAACGAATGTATGATTTGAAAAACAACAACAATTAAAACGATCAGCACAAACTTTAAAACTGTTTGCCAACACCATAAATCTTAAAAACCAATGTAGTGGGAATGCTCCGTGGTGGAGCACATGTTTTGCATAAAGGCAGTCATAGCATCTCTACTTGAAGAATCTTAGGTGGCAAGTGTGAGAAAGTTGACAGATCGCGAATTTGAAGAACAGCTGTAAGTCAGTCTGTACAGGACTAATAGTAAGAGAGCTTCATATGATCATTCTAATATGGTATTTTCCCCTGCATAATGTAACCATTTATATATAAACAATATTTGTGATAAGTTCTGTGAGTAGACTGACAGGCTCAAGCAAGCATTAGGCAGAGCGTTGTGTTTCCTACACTAATTGAAAGCCGTCCATAAGTCCTATTAAGTCATGCTGAACACATGAATGGGGGCGCAGCAGTACTTAGAATCACAGCCCTTAAGATCATGTATGATACAGAGACTTTCCCCAGACCTCTGGTCCAACGTCTTCAGGGAGGGGACCTTTGCATGTACAGGAATAGAGTGGCGGCTTTCATGCGAGCAGTAACTCTGTGTTATTGAGGTTCCTACTCAGTGAAAGCTTCCGTGCCCACAGGTGTACATAAAAAGGCATCTCCTGCTGATGTTGGCGCTGTACATGAAGATGTCAGGGGGAATGGCTAGTGATGTGCATGATATCAGGAACATTGGTGTTGCCCCATCCCAACGTTCATTTTTGGGTCAATATTTTAAAGCACACATGAAGTCAGCTGCAGTAAGAGCTGAATCAATTTTGCACACATTCAGACCAATGCATTATATTGCACTAGAGCATAAGCATGTGATAGCGCTTTTGGCAATTTAACAGTGGAATCCTATTCTCAGAAGTAAGTCTCTGTGAGTTCAATGGACTTTCTCTGAGGTAAGGGGTTATAGGATTGTATTGTAATCCACACCAACTTGAACGCCGCTATTGATTCAGTGTCTGTTGAGGTGTCTGTCCAGTGCATCATCTTATCCAGTTTAGTAGGATCAATTTCAGTTTTTGGAGCCTGAGGATGTGGACAAGACGCTTGCATCTGTTTGACCCACCACATACTCTCTTAACTTGTGCCCATCATGGCTTATTCGAGCCAGCCATGGAGAGCTGACCGGATGGATCAGGGGAGTGGTGAATGCATCTCTGCAGGATGGTGTGGTCCCCACTGCCTTGAAGGAGGTGACCACTCCTGAAAAGACGATCCCTTGACCCAGAGGTTTATGGTAACTTTCATCCTGTCACTAATACCCCATTTTTGAGCAAGGTTCTCGAGAGAGTTGTGGCGTCTCAGCTGCAGGCGCTCTTGGATGAAACTGATTATCTGGATCCATTCCAGTCTGGGTTCAGGCCTGGTTTTGGGACGGAATCGGTCTCGGTCACCCTGATGCATGACTTTCTTCAGGAGAGGGACAGGGAGTGCGACCCTGTTACTACACCTTGATCTCTCAGCGGCTTTTGATACCATTAATCATGATATTCTCCTGGAATGCCTCGGTGAGTTGGGAGTTGGAGGCACTGTTTTACAGTGGTTCAGCTCATACTTGCAGGGTCGGTTCCAGAAAACAGCATTGGGGGAATGTACGTCTGCCCCATGGCAGTTGAACTGTGGGGTGCCAAAGGGCACCACCCTTTCCCCAATGTTATTTAATATCTATATGAAGCTGTTGGGAGCAGTGATCAGGAGATTTGGGGCAAAGTGTCAACAGATGACACCCAGCTCTATTTCTCTGTAACATCTGAATTGGGAGAGGCTGTGAATGTTCTGAACCAGTGCTTGGGTACAGTTATGGCTTGGATGAGGGCCAACAAACTGAAGCTGAATCCCAATAAGACAGAGGCCTTGTGGGCTGATGGTGCCCAGGTCCAGGAATTGGGGTGTTTGCCTATTCTGGATGTGGTTGTTCTCCCTCTGAAGGAGCAGGTCTGTAGTTTGGCGGTGCTCCTGGATCCATCTTTGTCACTGGAGGCCCAGGTGTCTTTGGTGGCCCGGATCGCCCATTATCAACTTCAGTTGGTACACCAACTACACCTGTTCCTGGATAGGGATAGCCTAGCCACAGTGGTTCATGCACTGGTAACCTCATGATTAGACTACTCTAATACTCTCTATGTGGGGCTACCCATGTGTGTGGTTTGGAAGCTAGCTAGTGCAGAACTCAGCAGCTATGGTGCTCACGGGCACACCTAGCTCTGCTAATATAAAACCTGTGTTAAAAGAACTGCACTGGCTGTCTGTTAGCTACCAAGCCACATACAAGGTTATGCTGGTATCCTACAAAGCCCTAAACAACTTGGGACCAGCATACCTAGCAGACTACCTTCCCTTGTATACACCCAGAAGACAACTACGATTCTCAGAGGAGGTCCTACTGGCCATTCTGAAACCAGCGGAATGCATGAAGAACCTTGGTGGCAGACCTTCTCTGGAAAACCCTCCCTCATGCGGTTCAGGAGGCAGAAAATGTAATATCTTTTAAACGCTTCCTGAAAACACACCTTTTCACACAGGCTTTCCCTGGTTTTTAACATAGCTGGTTTTTATATTGGCTTTTTAACTTTTAATGTTTTTATCTATTGTTATATTTTATGGTTTTTAATTGTGCACTGCCCAGAGAACTTCGGCTGATGAGCAGTATAAAAATGTAATAAATGTAATCATCATGATCATCATCATCATCTTAACCTACTGTAAACCATCTTTTACATTTGGATTCTTTTCCTTCCCGCTGAAGTCTTTGCAAGCGTGTATATTCTCATATTCCTCTTTAAAACTCTTTTTCTGCTTTTGCTCCTAATTGTAAGCATTAACTAAACAGTGTGTTCACATATTCTGCTGCTAATAACTGTAGAGTAATCAAGTTCCAAGAAGTGAAGGTGCATGAATGCCTGTGTGAACAACCCCTTTGATTCTCCACAATGAATGCTGGAGGTCACAAACTGTTGCAGGTGATTTCCATCAGTTGTTGGCTCACATGTTACATTGCTCATTCTCAAGAACAGCTCCCATGAGTGAAAATAAATTTTCACTTTTGGACTACAGTAATGTTCTCTTCATTGGTGCACCAATTCTACATCTTCAGCCTCATTTATGTTCTTTGTTCTGCTTCTTAGCTTTTTCTTTCCACCCATTGTTCTGCCCATTTCCTCTGTTTCCATATCTTCACTGGGTTCTTTCACAAACTGTAAACAGGTCTTAGTGATTTGTGGGGGGGAGGGAAACTGTGTTGAAAGGAGATGAAAGTGTCCATTCAGCATCACAGTGGTACACATCCAATCAGATTTGACTGTGTGATATCAGTGAGAAGCCAATTCAGACTGAGGGCAATACCTTTCTCTTTGTGATGTCATAGCATGAAAAAATCTTTGTCATAGCATGAAAAAATCTGATAGGTTACATAATGTCATGATATGCCTACTATGGGACCCTGATTGGCTGGGATGGTTTAGTAAAAATTGGGACTGAAGCAGCAGTGGAGTGGGGTGAATAGTCACACTGTGACTGTGAACAGCCACAAATGGAAACATTTCAGCTACCTGAAAGGTGAAGTTGGCAAACATTAAGTGCAGCCCTAGAATTAATCTCTTATTTTACATTTCTCTACTTTCTTCCTCTACCCTGCTTGCTCTTTCTTCTTCTGACTTTCTATATTCCTTTGCATTATTTTTTCTATTAGTTCTAATCTTGTTAACTTTATCCTCTTTCCTGTACCAATTCATTTACCTTACTTAAGGAGTCTCCTTTTCCTGCTATCCACACTGCTTCATCTACCCCTACTTTAATCTAGGGGTGGGGGGGAATAAAACTTGAAACTTAACTTTTTGGTCATGCTTTTTCTAACTGAACATTTTCCCCTTTATTCCACCATCTTCCTTACCAGTGGCTTAGCTGCATCTTTTCTGTCCCCTCCTCCACCCGCCACCTCCCTTAGGTTCTTCATATTTTGTGTCTGCGTGTCTACTTTAGAGTAAGCCAGAAGGCAGGGACTGTGTCTAGTTAACTTTTTTGGGTACAGCATTCAGATTCAGTAGACACTTGGTAAATAATATATTATTTATACATAATAAGATGTGACTCAGCCATTAGAAATGCCCTGGTAAAATACGTATTATACAAGAACAACAGCATTAAAGCTACATCAATATCCCTTCCTGCCAGATCAACTTTTGCCCTTTCTAATCAGGCAAGAGGACATGTTGGTCTTTCTCAGTTAAGTTTGGTCCCATTTGACCCAGCGTAGAGGCCATTGCTATAAATCAAGGAAGTGCTCAGGCTTTTGTTGGGACATTTTTTGAAACAGCTATAGTCACTAGCAAAAGTTTTAGCAGTTCTTGATACTCTCTGCTCCATTCATAGCTACAGAAAAGTTATGATGACAAAATGCTTTCCTCCACAAACATATAAACAAGCATCAGTTTGTAAGGAAGCTTGGCTGTCAAACAAAATGAATAACTGTGTACATTTATTTCCATTAGTAAAATGTCCTTCACCTTTGATGTGAATTTGATGTAAAACTAAAGGGTGATTATACAGAAAAGTTTTTGATGTATCAAGACCCGATTCCTCCACATTTCAAATTAATTTTGTCGCTCTGTCCTTAATAAATTGACTTATATTTTCCCCTCCTGTGCAAACACTCTTCCTCTTTCCAAAATTGCAGGCTTGACTCCTCTCCGCCCCACTATAAGTGCTAAATTTGTAGAACTGTACCCCAGTGCTGAAAAAGTAGTGGAAACCCACAAAAGGTACAAGAGCTTTTATTCTGTATGCTAATGCAATAAAACACAATGAGTTTCAGCCAACAAGAGCTCTTCATCAGAGAAGGAGAAAAATCTAGTGCACTCACTACTAGATTGCAATGGAAAACATTTGCTGACAGCTGAAAGGTCGCTTGTAAATCATATTGCTTTGTGGAATAAAAGCTGTTACATCTTTTGTGGATTTCGGCTACTTTTTTTTTCTTTTTGCTTGTGAGTTGGTACAGCTTTGGTTTCTGATTGTTGCTGCTACATCTATGCAAATGTTACAGGGTTTGCTTGAAAGGCTGCAAGTGAGGAGTCCATGAGATTTTGGAGAAGGCAAACCCCTTATAGATGGGTGAGAATATAGTTGCATATGAACTATAACAGGCATCTTTATTGTTATTTTAATGGTGATGCCATATAAATGCTTTCAGGAAATTGTAGCGCTTCTTTGCCAAGCAAGACTTCAAAAGACCCAGTGTGCTTTGAGGAAAATCCATGGTTGTAGCTGTACTAGTTCTCAAGAATGAATTGTCTGGCTAGCATGAACACAGTTCGATTTACATATAGCTCGTGGCCCCTGGAGTTGCCCAGCCCCATTTTCAGGAACACAGGTGTCAACCAACTCAGTGGCTATTTGCAGCAAAAGTTCATAGCCACAGTGGCAGTGTGGACATAAACCCGCTTTAGAACATGGCTCTCTCTGGTTGAACCTAGAGTTTCTGTCTATTATTATTATTATTATTATTATTATTATTATTATTATTATTATTATTATTTATTATTTATTTATTTATATAGCACCATCAGTGTACATGGTGCTGTACAGAGTAAAACAGTAAATAGCAAGACCCTGCCGCATAGGCTTACAATCTAATAAAATCATAGTAAAACAATAAGGAGGGGAAGAGAATGCAAACAGGTACAGGGTAGGGTAAGCAGGCACAGGGTAGGGTAAAACTAACAGTAGAAAGTAACAGTAGAAGTCTAGGTTTATATTCGAACTATGTTATGGAATGACACTAATACTCGTCACTTTTCAAGTAGGTAATTAATGCTATGGAGAGTTTATTTTAGAAGGGAGCAGTTTTGTCTGTATTAAGAATAACCATGTTGATGCAAAGTAACAAAACATATAAATGCAGAAATACATGCTTTGTAGACAGAGGCCTAATCTACACCAAGCAGGATATTGCACTATGAAAGCGGCATATAAGAGGCAGGAGCCACACTACTGCTTTATTTATTTATTTATTTATTACATTTCTATACCGCCCAATAGCCGAAGCTCTCTGGGCGGTTCACAAAAATTAAAATCATAGTAAAACAATCAACAGGTTAAAAGCACAAATACACAATACAATATAAAAAGCACAACCAGAATAAAAACCACGCAGCAAAATTGATATAAAATTAAAATACAGAGTTAAAACAGTAAAATTTAAATTTAAGTTAAAATTAAGTGTTGAAATACTGGGAGAATAAAAAGGTCTTCAGCTGGCGACGAAAGGAGTGGTATTTATAGTGGTATTGAAGAGCACTGACAACTGTTGGGGCCCATTGACACATACCATATGCCACTTTCATAGTGCTATACCCTGCTTGGTGTGGCTCCTGCCTTTTATGTACCACTTTCATTCCGCTTTCATAGTGCAATATCGTGCTTGGTGTAGATGAGCCCATAGTTTCTCACCAAGTCTGTCTGTCAGCACACTAAGCTTTAGAAAATAACATACCCTCAATAATTTTGTGTTATCTTTACATTTGTTAAAAGTAAGAAATGCTTACACTTTTGAGACTTCGTCACAACCTTTTCTCTACTAAAAGAGCCAAACTACACTTTACATTGGGAATGCGTTACTGCATTTAACGTGACTGGGTTTTTTAAAAACAAAAACAAAAAGCTGCTGTAGCCCCCGCTAGGGTTGGAATGTAGCAAGCAGGATCATTGCCCATTGCAATCCCACTGAAACTTACCCCTCTGAAGCTGGGTTTTTTTTTTCATTGAAAGAAATGCTTCAATTGTGTTAATAAGAGCTTTTCTTCCAGGTGCAAATAAAAGCTCAGGGGAAAGGTGGAGCCCCCATCATAGTGGCATTTTTTTGTTTAAAAAACCAGTGACGCGAAATGCAGTAACGTATTTCGTATAACATGTATCTTGACCTTAGGAAGCCCAAGTTGCTGGGCGGAGGATCGGGGGCTTTCTCTACTAGAAATCTCTTTTTCAAATTGCTCTACTGGACTCCTATGGCAAAGCTCTGCAGGCTACTCTGTGCATGTGGGCTGTGAGGACAGAATTGCTCAGTAGGTGTCATGAGCTGCACTATTGATTTCTTTATTTACAGCATTTTTACCCTGCTCTTCAACCAAAAAATGCTCCCGGAGTGGCTTACAAAGATTAATAATAAGACAGCCCCCTACCCTCAGGTTTACAAGCTAAAAGACACGACACAAAAGGAAAAGGAATTGGGAGGGATGGGGTGGAGGTGGGGGAAAGCAAAATTCAGGCACCAGTTCTTAGTTTCAAAATTCTTATATGTGTTCTATCTGTTAGTGAAGGACAAAACAAGTTCCCTGCTGCTGTTTCTTTTCTGGCCAATGTATGGGGCTAGGTTGGTTTCTCCCCTTGCCATGATGTTTATCCTGGTAGGCAGGGGGCGAGTGCAGACTCCCATTAGCGCTTAGTTCTCTGGCTGATGGATAAGGCCAGAGTCTGCATTCCCAGGGAACTTTCAAATAGAGCTGTGTGTAACTTCAGGCAGGGATGGATGAAGCAAGCTTCCTGCAGCTGCTCCATTTCTGGCTGATGTATAGGGCCATGTTGGAGGCAGGGGTGTAGGCTCCCAGTGATTCCTGGTTCTATAGTTTGTCACTAGATGGCTGTGTTATTCCTCATATCGAGGCAGTAGCTAAATCCTGTCGTTTCTTCCTGTATAATATTGCTAGGATTCGACCATTTTTGTCTGTCTCTTCTGCCAAGACTCTCGTTCACGCACTGGTTATCTCTCGGTTGGACTACTGCAACCTTCTTCTCTCTGGCCTTCCTTCGTCTCACATCAGTCCGCTGGTCTCTGTCCACCACTCTGCCGCTAAGATCATCTTCTTGGCCCGCCGCTCTGACCATGTCACTCCACTACTGAAATCTCTTCATTGGCTTCCAATTCACTCCAGAATCCAATATAAACTTCTCCTGTTGACCTTCAAAGCTTTTCACGGTCTAGCTCCTTCCTATCTCTCCTCTCTCATCTCACACTATTGCCCCGCTCGTGCTCTCCGCTCCTCTGATGCCATGCTTCTCGCCTGCCCAAGGACCTCCACTTCCCTTACTCGGCTTCGTCCTTTTTCTTCTGCTGCCCCTTACGCCTGGAACGCTCTTCCAGAACACTTGAGAACTACAAACTCAATCACAGCTTTTAAAACTCAGCTAAAAACTTTTCTTTTCCCTATAGCTTTTAAATATTGAGTTTGTTCTGACTCTATACTGTTAGCTTCACCCTACCCTGTGCCTGTTTACCCTACCCTGTGCCTGTTTGCATTCTCTTTCCCTCCTTATTGTTTACTACAACTTTATTAGATTGTAAGCCTATGCGGCAGGGTCTTGCTATTTACTGTGTAATCTGTACAGCACCATGTACATTGATGGTGCTATATAAATAAATAATAATAATAATTATCATCTAAATAAATACAACAATAGCTATAAATAAATTCTTTAGTTGTGCAGAGGCAAAATAACCTGAGACACAAATATGAATGTAAACATGTCAACCAAAGTGAAGCTAAGGGGAGGCAAACATCTCCATCTTTGCACCAGCGATTCTCCATATCTTTGTATTGCAAACACTAGCTCTGAACCAATGTGGCAAATTCATTCCAAATTCACTTTAAGAAGAAGTTACAAATAAAAAGAACATGCTGATAAAACTTGAGCTCCAGCCAGCAAATTTACTTAATATATATGTTTGTGTTCATAAGCATAGTTAAAGGACACATTCCCAAGAAATAATGTGTTCCTTTAGAATTGCTGTAGATTTTCATAATATTTTCCCCGAGAAACATTTCTATTGTAACCTACATCAAAAGGGCAGCTATGGTTCTTGCCTGACTATACATATGCATTATATAAAAAAAAGTGAGTCTACTGTAATTACCAGTTTGCAGAGCGAATTCCTGCAGGGTTTGTACTCTCCCCATTAGTAAAAGAGATAAGTTGAAATGTATTAAAATTTCACTGTACAACTGGGAGTTTTTGTTCACAGTAAATGTGTTAATGTTTCTTCATTGCTTGACTGTTTGTGTTTAAATTTAGGCAGCATGCCCAACAGGGACAAAATTATAGGATAAAGCTATGTATAAAAGAAAATTCTTTAGAGAGAACCAATAAGGGTTATTTTTAATAAGCAGTTACACATAATAGCACTCTGCCCTGACCATAGAGGAAAGTTTTAACATTCTCTTCCAGAATTACTGGAATCTTTTTCTCTTTGGTGCCAAAGTTTGGAAGATAGACACAATGTCAATGCCTAATGTATCTTGGTAGCATGTGATTTTATTGTTGGGCTTTTCCAGAGTCTGCCAAGATAAGGAAGCACTTAGAACATGGTATTAATTATCAAAAATTAATGATGAAAAAGCCTAATGATGATGCTTTGTGGGTGTCAGAAATAAGGGATATGGCTATCAATGCCCTTTTTTAAACAATTTTGATTTAAGGCATTTTGCAAGTTCTTTATACCTTAATATTAAGTGTTGGGTGTGGCATTTCCCAAGTATTAATGTTTACAATACTACTTTCTCTATTCCACCTTCCTAACCTAACTCTTATCCACATACTTATGTCATCTTGAATTGCTATCAGGGCCAGATTTACCATAGTTAGACGGCTGCCACAGGCAGCAGATTTTAGCTGTCAAGAAAGGACAGCAAATTGTTAACTAGTCCATTTGTTATTGTATTTTTACTGCCAGGGATGGAGCGAGGTGCTTGTGGGTTTTCTGCCTCATGTGCCACAATAATTTGGTTGCCCTTGGTTAGGGCAAGAGGAGGCCCAGCGCTCAAAGGGGAGGGTCCGTAGCTCAGTGGTAGAGCATCTGCTTTGCATGCAGAAGGTTCTAGGTTTGATCTCCGGCATCTCCAAGTAAGGCTGGAAAGACTCCTGCGTGAAAACTCAGAGAGCCATTGCTGCTGCTCCGTATAGGCTCTATCCAGCCAGTGGACCAATGGTCTGACACAGTATAAGGCAGCTTGCGATGTTCCTATGATACACCTTGAATTGCAGTGGATGTCATTTGCTGGCCCTGGTGGTAGTCGTGAAGCCTCTGACGGAGATTGAGCTGGAGTTAGTCAAGAAATGACCATGGACTGTCTGTTGTCTCAGGGAGCAGAAATGTTACACTCTGTGGTAAATTGCTAGTTTGATAGGACTGAAGCCTCACAAAGATCTTAGGGACAGGATGGCCTGTTTGTGGCAGGTTGCATGGGGGGGAAATCTCAGGGGGTGGGAAACCTAAAGTGCACAGACATCGTAGGTGACATAACTGACGGGAAGGTACAGTACTCAGGAGGCTGGGGAAACAGGAATTTGTGGGAACACTAGGTGTGAAAAATGAGCAAGCAGATAAAGCTTTCCCCACAACATAACTGCATACGAAGAGAAGTTCCTCCTTGTCGGCTGCTGTTAAAAGTGAACCAGAAAGAAGAGAGAGAATCTATTTCATAAAATAAAAAAGAAGGTATACTCTTCTATAGAAAATTGATTTATCCAATGTGTTTCAAGCATTGGAATGCGTTGGAAAGACATAATGAGATAGATATTTTGTCATGGCACCCATGAACATTTTTCTCCTACTTTTTCCTTGCTGTTAAAAGTGGCTACACGAAGGCTCTGATCTAGTGAGTGAAGGCGGTGGGCACTCCATTGCACATACTGACTTTAACTAATGAGCCAATTCTTTGGTTGCAGGGATCTCCTTTATAGAAGGTTGTAATTAGGATAATTTCAGCACTGAGTATATGTAAGTGAACAACACTTAGGGCCAATCTTCCTGCTCTTCTGTGTTATATTTGTTGTATCCCCCCCCCACACACACACACTATGAAAAAATATGCAGCCAGTTTGTGAGTAACATGTGCTGGTTCTAGATTGTTTACCACTGCTGTTTCCCTTTTTTAAATGTAAACTGAGAAATACTTGATCAAGTTTGCCAGTGAGCCAGCAAAGCACCCATTTGATTACCCCACTGGCTAAGAGCTGCTTCATACTTATTATTATTATTATTATTTTTATTTATTTATTTATTTATTTATTTATATAGCACCATCAGTGTACATGGTGCTGTACAGAGTAAAGCAGTAAATAGCAAGACCCTGCCGCATACTTTACGCAGTAATCACATTTGGCACAGAACAATAGTTTTATCTCAGGGTTTCCTGCAGTAAAAAATGTGTAGCGTGAAGTGAGAATGTAGTGGGCAAGGAAGAGTGAGTTTCAGCTTATGGGGCCACTCCAGTATGTATTCCTTGGTATTTTGCTGCTGTTTGAAACCGTCTCTACTGTGTTAACTTCAGCAGACCAAACAATCTTGTGTATGGAATCTGCAGATCTTTGATAAGGCTGTATTAACAGAGAATTCTAGATTTATATTTCATACTGTTTCTGCAAAAATCAAACAAAAACACAACCCTTCAGCTACCCTCAGCATGGGTTTGCTGAATCATTGCATGTTACCTTTCTCAGAACTTTCCTTATAAAGAACTGCATGCCCCCCATCTTTTTTTTAAAAAAAGTCTTGATGTGACTACAGGGCTTCTTAGTACAGATTCAGGATTTCAAATGCCATTTTATCTTTCTCCTTCTTTTATTCCCCAGTGCCTTTTTCATTCTCCAATTCTCCCTAAAGAACAGTTGTGAGTGGTTTTGTAAAACATTTCTGTGCACCATGTTTTTCCTAACCGAAGAACCTTTGTTATCTCCACAGCAATCTTACATCTTGTTAGTATTCTTGCCATCATATCATATTAGTACTGTTTTCCTGAATGCCACAGAGAAATATAATGATATTAGCACCTTTCAAATTATATTAGTGAAAATAAATACAAGTCGGAAACAATACTAATATAAGATGATGTAAAACTGCTGATATAATACTAAGATGCACTGAACCACTCACAAGCTATATCTGACATACTGGGATGCAAGAGATGTAGAAGGACTCGGGAGTATTCAACAATGTTTAAATGCAAAGCGAAGAATCACCTTGCTTTACTTTGCGAGCCACCAATATAAAAATGGAACTTCTTTGTTGTAAAATAACTGTCTTCCAAGAATGGCAAAGTTATGCTTTCCAAAGTCTAGAGTGAAGTTGTTCATAGTTTGTAAAACACTAGTGTTCTTTCGATATTTGTACACTGTAGTTCCATCAAAGGATAACAGGGTGATTTAAGATAACTGCACATGCTCCTTTCAAGCCATTATAGTATTTACTATCCAAAGGAGTCTCAGTGCTAGCTTGCACAAAATTACTAGTGCTGTTGGAAAAAGTGGTGGGAAAATTCATCAGCAAATCACGGCTAGTTCTGAAGCACCATTAGATAATATCTTTTGATGGGAACTATGTTGCTGTACATGCTAGTGGTAACACTGAAGCTTTGTCCAAAGTCCTTACAATTCATATATATATATATATATATATATATATATATATATATCTGTTGGTGGAGCTGTTATTTCTGGGGCAGTAGGAACCAACACATATCGATTTAAGTTCATCCTGGATGAGTCTAGGTCCAATTCTGAATTCTGAGAAACCTGATGGCAGTGCTCAGACCCAGGAAACATTTTGATCTGACCTCCACACTGAGGATGACCCTAACCTACCAAATTTTGATGAAGCGATGGAAATATTTTGCCCACAATTTCACTCGTAAGAGAAAGAAAATTGTTTTCAAAAGTTTTGAAAGTTTAATGTTGCACCTCTCTTTGGGATAAGTATATTTACCTAGCCATATTCATGTCCACATTTAGCCTTTATTAGAGATAAGCAACTCCCACCAGCACCAGCTTGCCCAAAAGTAGATGGGCAATGTGAAGTCTTATCCAGTATTTGTACAGCTCCAACAGAGTTGATGATTGAGATGAGTTTTTATGTGGAACATTGTACATAGAGTCTTCACTGAAAATGATTCAGTGCAGAATATGGTGGCCAGAATTGTAACTGGTACAGCCAAGTGGGGTCACTTCACACCAGTTCTAAATGAACTGTACAGGCTGCCTATTTGCCTCTGAGCCCATGGTGTTTGTGCTTACTTTAAACCTCTAAATAGCTTGGGAGTGCCTCTCCACATATCACCCTGCCTGTTCCTTAAGATCTGCAGGGGAGACTTTCCCCAAGTACTCATGGTATGTTATGTTACTTCTCTGTTTTGGCACCCCAATTGTGAGACATCTTCCCTTTGGAGGTCCAGCTGGCACCACCATTATATTCTTTTTGGCAGCAAGTGAAAAGCTTAAATTGGTTTATGAAGCTTTGTTGTGTTGCTACCTATTTTACGTATCTTCTGCCCTTTTTTGTGGTTTGATTAGGATTTTTTAAAACTATTAAAAAATAGTATTTTTTTAGTTGATATTTTGTAAACCACCTTAGTATCATAAGATGAAGGGTTCTATATGAATATTTTAAATAAATAAATAAAATGAGTTTGCAATAGCTGTGTTTTGTAGCTAGAGCTGATCTGAAGCATCCACAAACATTTGTGGATTCAGTGGGTGGAGGAACAGAAGTTTGAGTGGTGGATGTGGATGCTGAGGGCAGAGTAGTACTTGTATATTATTTTACAAGGTGGACCAAGGCCTTCTTTCATTAAGTGAAGTGATGCCACTCTTCTGGCTGACAGCCAGGAATGTGGCAGCTACACACTTTCCATATTGTAATGGGAGCTGCTAATGCTCCTGGGAAAATGCTACATGATGACCTAGAGGCGTTATACAAAATAAAGATGGCTGCCTCATGAACAAAAGGCCCTCAGTGGGTTCCTTCCATGAGCGGGTTCACTTCCTCATTGTCACTGTCACCATTTCCCATTGAATTGTCTTCTTCCTCACAGCCCAATTGACAAAGCTACCAGATAGAGAAGGCTTGGCAAGTGGAGGGAGCTGCTCCTTCTCTTGAAGAGACAACATCAGCAAGTGGGAGGAGCTAAGGCCCTCCAGGGGTTGGCAGTGGGCCCTCTCCTGAAGAATGGGCCTTGCTTGGGCATCACTACATTTGCCCCAAACATTGAGATCTAACTTGTAATATTGATGTTAATTTCAAAGTAACTTTATTAAGTAACTTGATGACATTTCTTTGGCTAATCAGCAAAGAATAAGAAGAAAAACTTTAGTATTTCTGAATATAAATGTAAGGGGAAATGAGTTGTTAGATGTAATATATGTTATTTGTCAAACCAGAAGTATTGTAATAAAGCAGAAAGTTTTAAAAGAAAAACATATGGAGACATGAAGTAGGTAATTGGTAATACTTTTGTTTGTTTGTTTTTTCTTTGTTTTTAAATGGTAAGAAATCAGTTAATTTCCTATATAGCATGATCCTTGTGGAGTCCAAAAATACTGTTTTGGTTGGTATTGTTGACATTCAATAGAGAAACTCAAGCTTTTAATATTATTGTTTTTATGTTCAAACAGTGTACAACCATTATTCTGTTGTTTGTGGTATGTATGTGTGGTTAATGTTCTTCATCAAGTTGAACAGTTTTTACTGTGAATCCAGATTTATTTCCTTGAGGCAATCCTTCTGTGGCGGGGTATTCTGCCATGACATATGAAGATGCCATGTACAAATAGATTTATCCTCCATGAATATGTCCAAGCCTTCTAAAAAGCCGTCTGGCTGGTATTACAACATCACTGGGATAGAGTTCTCTGTGGTCCCACCTCTGATCTCCATCATACCTTGTGTACAGCCTGGATCATGCTTCAAGAGCCTGTGTGTCTTCACCTGTATGCAGATATGCTCTGTACATAAACATGCATGAAGGTCAGTGGTGGGACAGGTTTCTGTGATTTTCCCTCCCCCTTCATTTTAATTGTCCCTTGATTTTAAACATCTACACAGGACTATTGAGTTGTAACATTATGAAAGAGGGAATAGCCAAACATATAGCTGCAACATACCATTCCTGTATGTGATTCTGCCCATGTCATTCTGCCCTGATATTAATAGCAGAGCCATTCTGCTCCCTGTACCGGACAGCATCACAGTGTTCTGAGTGGTATAGATTTTTAAAAGAGATTATTAAAATAAATGAGATGCATGTAGTTTGAGGGATTGATGCACTGATCTACCCACTTGGTGAGCTGCTGAACAGAAAGGGTGTTTGTTTTTTCATAGTCTGGTGTGCAGACATGCTCCACATAAATAATAAAGAGCAACAATAGCTGAAGCCAAAGCAATTGCTTTCTCTCCCTCCCACTAACTCAACCCGCCTCCCTTCCCCTTGATTTTGCCCACTGCTACTTCCCTGCTTCCTATCATATTGGACCTCTAGTATTAAACAGAGCCCTGTAGATTACTACATCCCAAATCCAAATTTATCTATAGCAGAGTCTTTATTTCCACATGCTGGGGAATCTACCTTCAGTTAGAATAGTGGACTGGAGTAGATGACCTTCAGGTGACCTCCAGTTATAGGATTCCATTATTATATATTGCTTTTCAAACAATTAATACTAGACTCAGTTCATCAATTCTTCCTCCCTCCACTACAGTACAAACAAGAGTAATTTCATCAACAGCAGCATCAGTTCATCAATTCTTCCCCCTGTCACCACCAGCATTTTAATCAATTAATACAGGATTGATTCATTTGTTCTCAGGCCACCACACACACCCGGCCCCCATTATTGAAAGGATACCATTACCACTAATGCTAACATATTGTAATATGATATTGGACAGCGTTTTTATACCCTTGAATTAGACCCAAAGGCAGAAGTAAAGAGGAAGTAGCAGGGAAGCACAGCTGAAATATTGGCACTCAATAAAATCATAGGGCTTATTTTAGGATGTTTTCTTCTCTTTAAACATGGTTTTAGTGGAAATAGGTTTTTAAAAGAAAAGTGAACCCGTCATAGAAATTGCGTAGGGATAAATTTGAATGGAATTATGACTTTTCCATTGATATTATAAGGGTTCCTTCGAGACATTTATAATATTACTGGAAATGCAAGAAATAGTTTGTCAGGTCTGTGCCTAGAAAATGTATTTGATGTTCTGACTATTCATGGATTATTTACATGGCAGAATGTAATGCTTCTCTGGAGCCCTGGCTCACTGGATCCACCTTTACATTCTACTTCTAATATCTCTATACATCTTTGCTGTAATATCTCCTTGGGTGGTGGTAGTGTTTAGTTTCTGCCTTCTAATCTTAGTTAGCAAAAGACATTTTGCATTTTACTCCTAAGTAAATGCTGGCTAGTTCTGCAGGTGGAATTAATATCTGTAGTGCATATAATATCTGAACTACACTGCACCTAGGCAATAACAACTAATCTATTAAAATTGTTTGACAGTTCTCTTTTAATATTCTTCGTAATGCAAATTCAAAATATTTCCCACATCTAATCATTTGGACAATGATCCATGGAGCAATTTTAGGTGTACTCAGGGGCTTGTGTGTGGTCAGTGGACATAAAAACTGTTTTTCTTTGGACAGCCAAACTCCATGTTATATCATAGACTGCTTTTGAAACTTACCTCCATTCAAATTTAGTTCGTCATGTGAGTGAGCATCAGATCAATCCCCACCCCCTTCCTGCCTCCAAAGTTGGACACATAGTGATATGGTTGTTTGGATCCTGGCTGGGGTATTTGTGTGGGAACTATTGCAATATAACCTGTTACTTAGCAGACTTATTTGGAAGTAAATGCAATTGAAATCAATGAAACCAATGCCCATGTAAATGTATTTAGGATCAGGACAAAATAAATACTGGATTTACTTAAAGTTATTTCATTCTTATAAAATGCAATTGAAACTTGTTTTAAGATGATTCAGAATGTTAAAATGTTGTCCTCAAATCTGTTTGAAGTTTTTCTGCTGTGAGTAAAGTCAGTGCAAGAAATTTTAAAATATGTTTTTTCCCCAAGCTAATAATTTTAAAATAGCTAAATGGGTCATTTTTGGATTCAGACAATAAAATTTAATCATGGGATGAAGCACTGTATTTCAGCCTGAATCTAATTTTTACAATCAGTCCAGTGATCTTTTCTTGGGAGTGGGTGATTTGTAAAAATTATTATCAGCCTTTAACAGAAATACTCGAGCAATGTTCACAATTTAATGGGTTGTGATTGTTGCACTCACTTATAAGATAAACATTAGCAAACAGTTAAAGAGATGCTAATAATAATAATAATAATAATAATTTAAAAAGAAATATTTGTTAGCACTATGAGCTTCACTGTTTTACTCTTTTTTTGCAGTGCAATTAATTACTAAGTTCATTAATTAATGAACATATTAGAGAAAGACACCATTACTGATGAGAGGAGACCTGATATATTACTGAGTCAATAAAGTATTGAACACAGAGAGGGACATTTTGGTGGATTCCCTCCCTCTCTTCAGCTTGTAACTCACAATCACATATATTATTCTTACCTAGTCAGCAATTTTGTGGGTGCTCTTATATTTCATATTTCTAATTCCTTTAATCACTGCTAGATACAACCGTGTTTTACAACCTTGCTAATGAACAGTTGGTCAGTTGACATTGGTTGGAACACTTAAATGTCAGGTGTAATACAGCAACCTTCCCACCCCACATTCAACATTGCGTTTTGGAGTTTAATACAAAGCAGCAGCTGGAGAGAGAAAAGCATAAGACGTATACAAAAGTCAGGAATTGTTGGACAAAGGCAGCCCGATTTTTATTAGAGTCTAGTGAACAAAGGAAATAATTTATAAAACATGGTTTATGTTAATACCTTTGGAAATAGCTCTGCTCTACTTATTTGCTCCACATAAATAACAGAAAGTAAGAATAATGCTGAGTAAGGGCTGAATCTAAAGGTCTGTGTGAACAGGGCTTTTCAATACACCCATTCCCTCTGCAAGCTATAATGCTCCCCAAAGGTTGCACCTCAAGCTCAGGAGACAATATGGAGTGCAATTCAACTTCATTAGTGGGTTGCAGGTTCGAAAGCAATACTGGTAGCCCCTGTGAGCTCACACATGGGCCTCTTTTTTTGTATCCAGGCCAATAACATTCTTTATAAACAGTGAAATTTCACATCTGTTTACTTGCAAGTATGTTTACTTCAAGTCCAATGGGCCTTACTCCTGAGTAAGTGTGCAGAGCCATGCTGGTTGGAACAATTGGACATGTAGTCCAACATATCTGGAGAGTGCCAGGTTGGAGAAAACTGGTGTATAGGATTGCAGCCAAAATCAGTTTTGAGTCAATGGTTGCTCATTCTTATAATATAAAAATTTGCATTTCTATAAATCAGTTAAAACAGCATTCAGGAAATTCTGAGGTTCTTGAAATTGCAGGTAGCACATGCACACCTCTTTTGACCCTCAAATAATCACTGGTTGCATCTAAATTGGTAGAGTGATCATTTCCTGGCATCTGCAGTAGTTACAGTACATTGTTAATGTGTGAATGATGAATATAATTCCCTCCATTTCAAAAATCTGTGTGCAAATTAAGCCTAAATGCATGCCATAAATTTACTACTAGTTGTTTAAGGAGCACAGGTCATCTTTAGCACTATTTAAAAACTGAGGTCTTGGCCTAAAAAAAAAAAAAAAAAGCCTAGCTCATTATTTATGTATTTGCTTTATCGTTTAAAGGAATTATACATCTTTCCCCTCCAAAGTAATTGTTCTATTCATACCATATGCATTACCTACTTATATTTCATTTTTAAAAGGTAGGAAGAAGGTGGGGGGTATGTTTTCAAAGGAAACACCTAAGTTGTCAAAAGGCGAACACTTGTGCCTTGTAAAAGGAAAGGAGTGGTGGAGGCAAAGGAGCATTGCTACATGTCTCATGAGTCAATTCTCTTCTGTAATTCCATCATTGGAGTGGTGCTTTGGGAACAAATTGAGTCAGTGACTGTTCTGATAGTTAACTGAAATATTTTTTTTATAAGTCTCCAAAAGAGAAACAAGAGAACTTTTTGAGGGGTGGAATGAGAGAAAAGCAGGGGACAGGGACCTTTGCTCTGAATTTATGTATATTTGAGTATACGCTTCGTTTTTAGTTATAACTAGGATGACATGCTGCAATGTGAAGACATAACTAGCTTCAAAAAACATTCCTTCAGCCAGTTGCAAAGCTAAACCACCACGTTTGTGCAACGCACACATACTGTCCTGTATTTTAAAACCAAATGTGAGCTATGCATTTATTCATTTTTATGGGATGATGGTGATAATGACTTAATACATCCTATAGTTGAAATTGCTCCAAGACAATGCTAAATGTTCTTTTTATGACAACCCCATCCCATGTAATTTAAAAAAGCCAATAGAGAAAACCAGGAAATCATTTCATGTGAAATTTTGTTTTAATGTTTGTTATATGTACAATAGGAAAATAAAAATGACAACCATTCTGCAAGCAATGTTTAAAGAACAATTAAAATACTCTACTATTTATATTTTATGGACAAGATCCAAAGAGCCATGTATGTCATTCTGCAATTCCTTGCATCTGAAAATCTGGTCCTGAAGGCCAGGGACCACCCACAGCAGCATTTGAGGTAGCACAAGTGGTTGCAGCCATGTGAAAAACCCATGCCCCCATGTGCATGGAAGCATTTGAGGTACATGTACAGGCGCTTTGGATCCCATTCTGAATGTATATTGAGATCTGGTATAGTGTAGTGTCTGAGAGTATGAACAATGAGCCTAAAATGCCCCAGTTCAAATCATGCCTGAGTCTTCAATTTGTTGGGTAGTCCTAGGCGTGCCAGTATCCCATTAAGCTACACCCTGCATCTGCAATGTGGGGTGCTAATACTAACCTACATTACAGGGCTGTTGTGAGGACTATAAATATTAAGGTAATAGATGTGAAGAGCTTTGAACATTAAAGTTCTATCAAAATTCTTTAAAAATATTATTTATTTATTTATTTATTCATTCATTCCAGTAAGATACTTACAGAAGTTGTTTTCCCCTTTTCTTCTTCTAGGCCATACGCTGCACATTGGTAAATTGCACTTGTGAATGTTTCCAACCAGGGAAGATAAACCTGAGAACCTGTGATCAGTGTAAACATGGGTGGGTGGCACATGGTAAGATTTACCTTTCTTTTCTTTTCTTTTTGTCATGTTTACCTTGGTGTGTGTATATGTATGAAACAAAAGCTACATTCATGTATCTGCACTTATATATCTGTATAAGTGTATCTGTACAATGTGAAAAGAAAAACACTGTGATATCTGCATGCTTGCCTGCACTTTGTAGAGAACAGAAAAGTGAAGGTCCTGTTGTTCCAACACAGGTGGCTTCAGATGCCAGGGTATGCAATGAAAAGAACGTATTCTAGTCCAACCTTCTTCAGATGTTTTGGACTTTTAATTCCCATCAGCCCCAGCCAGCGTTGACGATGGTCAGGAATCTTGGGAGTTGTAGTCCAAAATAACTGGAGGACACCAGCTTGAGGAAAGCTGTTCTAACTTCTGAAAAGTAGCGCAAAGCTCACAACTCCTAGCAACCTGACAAGACATTTGTAGTTCAGGCTGGCCCAACACATTTTAGTATTAGAGGTATGCACAGGTTTTTCTGCAAAACTGGCAGGGCACAAAATTGGTATGATGCTGTTAATGTGAATCACTAAAGGCATTATTGAGCTTGTAGTAAGGGCACATGCAAAAGATTAGTTGTCAACCATCATCCCACCTATCTTAAAAGGGATAGTGGTGTGAGCGTTCCTGAAGAAACCTTCCTTGGACCTGGAAGATACAAATACCTCTTGCCAGTTGCTAACCTTTTGTTTGAGGGCCACGTGCTTGAGTGTGTGGTTACTGTTCATTCTCGAGCACACTTGATGCTCCAGGTGCTTTCAGTCATACTTTAGACCTGGTTTTGGCACCAAAGCTGCCTTGGTTGTCCTGATGGATGACTTACTCCAGGACATTCCTTACTTACGATGAAATGGGGAGAGTAACGTTTATAAAAGGCCTTCCTATATATGTTATCCTCATTGACTCTGTTCAGACAACACGCTAAGCCATGGTGGTTAAGCATTTTGAGCTAAACAGTATGGCTTAGTGTGTTGTATGAACCATTCCTAACCATGGTGGCTACATAACCACCATTTAAACACTCTCACTAGCTATTTGCTGCAAAAGAGTTAGTGGCCTAACCATGGCTTAGCATGTTGTCTGAACAGGCCCAATGTGACTTGTAGTAACATAGGCTGGAAACTTTACATGTGAAATAGATATTTATACATTATGAATTGGATCCGGGGTAAGTTAGTTGAACTTAGTTCCTATCGAAATTAATGGGACTTTACTTAAGTCATGATTAACTTGTCCCAGTGATTAGAATGGGACCTAAATTCATCTAACTTAGTCTGGTTCCAACCCCATGCTCTCTGCATTTTAGCTCTATGACTAAGGACATCCTTGTAACCTGCATATATTGGCTGTGATTGGACAGATGCTAAGCCATGAACTGCAGTAACATTTTATGCTCCCCCTCCTCTCTCGTTCTCAGCTGTGCCCACAAAGAGATTGAAACTTTTGATGTCAATTGACCACAGTTTAGCGTGTCATCCAAACCCTAAATTTGGATTCATGTTAGTTATGACGTTTTAAAAAACAACTTCATAACCAGCTTCATTGTTTGAAGTTGGCTTGTTCAAAGAAACCATATTTAAGTTTGACCCCAGTTTATCAGGCTCAGATGACCCAACAAGCCATGATTAATCTAAACTGGAAGCAAAAGCATCTGAACTCCAAGTGGATGCCCCAGAATGGAAGGGGGACAGGAACGTGTGAGACCAAGGCTCTCTCTGCTTTGTTCTCATCACGTTACATTATGATTTAGCATGACATCTGACCTGAGCCATAGTAGGTAAAGTCTACGATGACCCTCCATTGTTTCACTCGAAAAATAATTACATTAAATAGCTGCCAGTTTGCCACCCATTTTGCCATGCTCTCTACATTCTTGCTTCATACTGCCTTATAATAGAGTCAGGCCTGTTTATACTACAGTTGTGCTGTGGAGCTTACATGATACATAAGCAATCAATAAGCCATAGAACTTGATGGAAATTCACACATACTAGAGCCTGTCTTTCAGAGTGTGGATAGCAGAAGCAAGGTAGTATATTCAACATTGGTTGAGTGAAAATCTTGATGGTGGTTCACAGTGACCTAGATAATCTATAACTCAGGGCACAAACTTGGAAGGTACGTTTTGCTTGAAGCTCTACAACAATTCTACCTTGTATGTGTGTGTGGGAGGGGTTAGGGAGTCAGAAATCTATCTTGCAGATAATGCCTATGGTAATGTAATGGTCCAGCATGTGTGTGAGTGTCTTTCTTGTACCTCATTTCGCCAAACCTCCAAACTGCTTTTTAAAATCTAACAAGTTTAAGGAGCCAATAATATGATGGAAGAAGGGGAGAAAAAGTTGCCTCCTTATGGTTTCAATGGGAGAGATTTTAGCACACCACCTTTATTTATTTCATTTATTACTTTAGTAGCCTTCAAAAGGTTGCAGGAGCTCAGGGTGCTATACATGGGATGTTTCTCACTTTATATTATAATAACCCTGTGAGAATGTGAGTAGCCTAAGGTTACACACAATGCTTAATGCCTGAATGAGGATTTCAGTGTCTGATAAGGTCTTCTCAGAGGCAGCACCCTGTTTCTGGACCTCCTCGCTGGAGAGGTCAGATTAGCTCCCATTGTGAGTACTTTTAAACACAAGCTAAACACCTTTTTATTTGTTAAAGCATTTGGCTTCTGATGTGTTGGTTTTAGGTTAGGTCATTATTGTTTTACTTTGAATTGTTTTATAATGATAGTAGAATTTCATGGAGGTTTTACTGGGTTTTTTTTTGTTAATACTGTAAGCCGCTTTGTGATCTTTTTGAAGAAATAGGATAGCATTAAAAGTTTCAAAAATAAGTAAATAACTCTGTTTCCTAGTCTAACTCTAGTCTAGCACATTATCCACACACTCTCCTTGAAATCGGTGAGATTTAAAAGTGCTTACATTTGGATAGCTCGTGCCCACTACCACTGGAGTGCATGCTTTTCTCAAACTCAAACTGTCCGTGGGAGCGCTATGCTCCATTCATATGTAAAGTAACTATGACTTAATCTACACCAAGCAGGATATTCCACTATGAAAGTGGTATATAAAAGGCAGGAGCCACACTACTGCTTTATAGCGGTTTCAAAGTGTACTGGCAACTGTTGGGGCCCATTGACACATAGCATATACTGCTTTCATACCACTATATCCTGCTTGGTGTGGCTCCTGCCTTTTCTATAACGCTTTCATATTGCTTTCATAGTGCAATATCCTGCTTGGTGTAGATGAGGCCTATGTGTGTTCGTAAAGGGATGAACAGGCGAGTGGTGCTGAACCCTCATCTGTGCTTCATCTCCCTGCAGCCTTCCCCAGTTGTTTTTCACTCCTCTGGGCTCACCTTTGGTATCTGTCCTTGGCTAGGATAAAATTCCATAGCAGTGGTCTTCAACTGGTGGGTCGCGACCCATAGTTCAGAAGGGTTGTGACAAAGCTGTTGCCACCATGTTGGGCATGGAGAAAATTGTGAAAGTGGGTCCCATGTTGCAGGTTGGGAGTCCGAGGTGGGTCTCAGGTCTGGACCAGTTGCAGACCACTGGTATAGAGCAAATGGGAGTGGGATTGGTCAGCACTCTATCCATGAGTGACACTTTGTTTCTTTTAGTCCTCCACCATCACTTTATAAATAAATGGGGACAAACCTGAGTTTAAAGAGTGGGCAAATGCATTTAAAGTTGTGTTTCTGCTGCTGTGACATGTAATTTCAGCTTCCAATGTATGAGTACTGTGGTGGTGGAGGTGACTCTGGATATATTGATTACTCAACACACACAAACATATCAGGTCCTGATTTTGGAAGGGGGAGCTTTCTGCAAAACTTTAGTTTTCCTCATTAGACATTCTGGATTTTTTTCTTCTTTCTGAAACCAATTTTAGTTTCTAATGAATTATTTTATTCCACTTAATCGTCTTCCCCCATTTTGTATCAGCCTACTATAGGGGTCAACTGGACCCTTTGAAAGCCCTGATTGGATACATTATTACAATTGAATTTGAAATGGTTCTAGTTTAACAGAAATATATGATTTTATTGGTCTCACATTCCAAAAAAATAGTTTTAACATGGAAACAATTAGGTACATTGGACCACATAATGTAACAGAAGAGAAAGCGAAACAGAAATAAAAGATGCCTAAGTGAAGTCCTGTGCTCATATTTCAAGCAGTTGTAGACCCCACAGCAACCCCTATTAGGTTTGGAGGGATAATGGTCCAAGACAGGTTACAATTGATATAAAACACTTAACATAAAGATACATTTCAGGAAACATTTTTAAAAACAAAAACAGTTGCCTTAATCCTAGTCACCAAAGTTTGTTTTGCATAGAAAAGTCATATATTGCATTTTTCAAGTTTATGATAGTGCACACAGCAATGGCACAATAACTCATTTTGTGCCATGAATACATTGCAGTACTGTGTCCTCAGTGCTGCCAAAGTAAGGCAGGTTGCCAGGTCGTGTGCTCTTACTGGTAATTAATTAAGTGCTGCATAATATTCACCAGCCCTAACTAGTCATATCTCATCAGAGATAGAAATAGGTCAGTCAGATATTTAAGTCCAAAAAAGTGTGAAATTTGAAAGCTATATAACCACTTGCCTTAGCATGAACACATGGAAACTCCTGGGACCTGGTGCCCTTTCCCTCCAATGGAGAATTCCGTCATAACTGGTAGTTGCTTTGTGGGCAGTTGTCAAAGGGCATTCATTATTTTGGGGGTGTTTGTGGAATGTTTTGGTTTGTTCTTTTTCCCTTCTAAAAATGTGAAGGTTTATGTAAGATTGCAGGAGTGCAAAAGATAGGGTAGAATATGCCCATTAATGAAATAATGCATGCAAATTTAAGTTGCGAGAGGAAGAGAAAAGTCTACTACAGGTGATTTGAATAATGGTCAACTCCTCCAAGTAGTGTAATTACACGTGCAGCTGCTAGCCCAATGGTGAAGGGAGCATAAGTAATAATTTAGACAAAAATAAACACAGAAAAATGTAGAGTGTGCACTAGCTGTGAGAAGCCAAAAAGCAAACACTGGCACACAAGAGTAACATAATTAAAAACAAAGCCATGTTTCTCCAAACCAAAGTCCGAAGCTAGGCAATACCTTTATTGGGACCAATCAAAATATCACAAACAAGACTTTTGTGTTCTCCAGAATTCATCACCCTACTAGGTGGTACAAAAGCAGTAGGTGGCAGCAGAAAACAGAAAAGTACCAAGATTATTTATTTATTTATTTATTTATTTATTACATTTTTATACCGCCCAATAGCCGAAGCTCTCTGGGCGGTTCACAAAAATTGAAACCACAATAAAACACCCAACAGGTTAAAACACAATTACGAAATACAGTATAAAAAGCGCAACCAGGATAAAATCACACAGCAAAGTTGATATAAGATTAAAATACAGAGTTAAAACAGTAAAATTTAAATTTAAGTTAAAATTAAATGTTAAAATACTGAGTGAATAAAAAGGTCTTCAGATTAGGTCAATTGTGGTGTCCATGAGGTCACAGATAACTCTCGCAAGATTATAGCCCAACTTCCGTGAACCGGAGAATTCTGTTTTTTCACCTGATTTTCTGTTGTTTCTGATTGTTACTTTGTATTTTGTGTAGCCACCATGAACAACATTTATGGAAAGGAAGATACAAATGTAACAAATAATAAATAAATACAACCAGTTCGCAAATGAGAAGTGATGAATTTGATGTAACATTGAAACAAACCCTGAAAAAAGGAGAGAGAAATACAGAGAAATTTCTGTCTACAGCACAGTGAATGTGATCCATTGGATAGCATTTTGGACCAGGAAGAGTAGGTTCAGATCCCCTCTCAACCTAATCTACCTCATGGGATTGTTGTGAAAATAACTATGGGAGGAGGAGAGAAAGACCATATACACTGCCTGGGAACTTTGGAGGAATGGCAGAATTAAAAAAGCCATAAATATGTGGACTTTCGGAGTTCCTCTTAGCTAGGGGAAGAATCATTCTCCAATCTATATTTGATTTCCATTAATGAGGTTTCCAGCATTCAGTCATTCCACTGTTCTGCTTTTCTTAAACTGGTCTCACATCAAGTGTGACATGACACTTTATTTTACAAGAAAATTTCCTTAAGGCACAGTAGGTAGGGAGTATGGGATATTTGAAGGCTTATGGTGGCTTTCTATTCCTTTTAGTTGCTTTCCCCCTTTGATTCTCACAGCAACTGTTACTAATACATTTCTTAGTTTCAGTACTTAAAATTCCTATTCAGGAGATGGGTATATGTATATGATAAACAAAAAATTACGTTTGAGAACTGCATCTTGCCAACGTGCGTAAATTTCTTGGTCCTCTTTGAATAAATCCAATCACTGTGTTTACATTTTGTGGCAAAGCAAGTCTGGTGATATATACAGATATATTTTGCCCAGACACATTCCAAGCATATGTGTATAAATTAGTACCTTCAGACTGCGGCAAGCCCACTTCAGTTATTTAGCTTAGCTACTCTCCAAACTCTTTAGAGGAGAGTTCCTTGAAGACTGATGAATGTTGTGCAATTGGAACACATAGGTTTTGAAATCACAGAGCAGAGCAGGTTACTATTCCAAAACTTTTAAAATAAACGTTTAAATGCTTTGACTCTTGTACTTGTAGAATCTGCTTCTTGAACACAAAATAGTAACGAGAAAACTGACATAAGTTGACTGTCCCACCTCTTTCTGGTTGCCTGTTAATAAGATTGTGTTATAATTCCTTGAGTTTGGTAATGGGGTGAGTCTGAGTCTTCTCTGAGGGCCTTCTCAGTGGCTGCCCCCAAGCTTTGGAATTCCCTGTGAACAGAGACTAAGTTGGTCCTTTTTTTGCTGGCAGACATCACTGTTTTTATTCAGGCAGGCCTTTGGCATATCAGCTGGTCTATTACTGAAGAGGGTTTTAATTAAGCGCTTTCAATTTATTTGTTTTTATGTTTTATGTTTTAATTATGATGTTTTTGATCTGGATTTTATTGTTATTTGCCTTGGGCACTATTTTCTGAGGAAGGCTGGAAATAAATCAAATACATATGCATACACTGGATGTTCAGTGTGATAATATAGATGAAAGATAGACAGATTTCAAATTATAATTTCAAAATATATTTAGAGCTAAACGTTTTGGCTTCCACCCTTATCAGCAGCTGTGATGTTAATGGACACCAAGAGTGGCAGTTTAGAATGCTGGGAGATGGAAATTTCTAAGGTATGAGTGGTATAGAGATGATGGCCGTTCGGACTAAGAGTACAAAATATATTTCGGAAGTACTCTATCTTTCTTACATGTTTTAACTTAAGACTGACTGCATCCATAGTAAATCCAGAGCCTCCTTGCTGCTTTGATGTATATATATCACAATAAATATTTTTCTGAATGGTGGATTTCTATGGATTTTACCAATCAAAAGGTAGGACCTCTGTGTTCTCTAGGATCAACACCGCTTTGCAAACTTCAGCAATGTGTGATATTGTAAAAATATAGAGTGCATACATAGCTGATGAAGATAATGCTATTATTTTCATGTGCTTCTGTGATGATATCAGAAACACTCCCATTATGAATGTTCATATTTCTACCTTTTTCACTACTTTGCTTATATTTATTGACAATAGTTTTTATAGGTTGCCTTTTTCTGTGTACAATGCTGTCTCTTAGATTGGAAGAAGCTACCCTTCTTCTAGGAAGGGAGACCATGTGCTTCATATTCACAAATGGCTCTAAACCTGTGTTCATTTATAAATGACCAAAGTAGCCAGGGTCAGTGCCAGACTATTTTGCGCCCTAGGCAAGGTGAGCTACTTGCACCCCCCTCCCCCCCAAATTGCCAACTTCGATTCAGCTGTTCAAGAAGAGTTTCTGAACTATTATATTTTCCTTTTATTCTGTATTTTTTCATAAAACAGCTAATTTGTATAAAACTGACCCTTAAAGGTCAGTACTGGGCCCCTCTGAGGTCTGTGCCCTAGGCGGCTGCCTCATTGGCCTAATGGTAGCACCGGCCCTGAAAGTAGCTCATCAAGCATTAAACATGAATGGAAATTCTAATTCTAGCCTGCCATCAAATGAGCAGCTTGGTCGTATTATGCCACAGCACAGTTGTTCAGAGCATGCAAAAGCACATAGATGTGCTATGAGAAAAGCAAAAGGTATTCTTATTGCAACTTGTGAAAACTCCCTTAGAGGCAGGTGCCTCCAATGTCAGTGGGGCTGTGAATCCTTTCTGAGTTTCGGTCAAATCCAGTCAAAACTCTAAAGGAGCTCTCCAAGGTGCTGAACCCAAGCACCAAAGTATTTTCAGCACGTTGGACAGTTCCTATAGAGTTCTGATGGAAACTGAAAGCAGATGTGACTTCAGAGCCATCAGTCTCCACTGCAATTCATTCTTGTATTTTCTTACATAACCAATTTATCTACAGAATGTTTTCGGACTTCATCATAAGCTGGGTAACACCCTCCAACAAGATAGTTTCCAGGAGTGCCTTTCTTATAAAACAGACTGCTCTTGGTGCAGGGATAAGTTGATGAAATGGATGGAAGGGGAAAGTAATAGCAAGTTTGCGGGATTAGCGATATAAAATGCCCCTTCCCCTCTTATTATTTTTTCCCTCCTAAGCTGCTCTAGAGTGGCTTGGATGAAAATAAAAAGTTTTGGGCTTTGCACCCCCCACTTCAGAGGTGGCAAATGTAGGATGTCAGTATAAGAAGGGATTCATCAAAGGGTTCTTTTTGTGGCAGGATAAGTGTTTCTATTGGCATAAATTCAGTTTATTGAGTTTTGACCCTACACCCTTGTGCTATAGTGGTAATCCTACCACCAGTGTTTTTTAATGCTCAAGCCAACAATTGCATAGCTTATAGTGGTCTATGTTACCAATGCTGCTCTTAAAACGGAATTGGTTGTTTCTCGTGTGAATTTCTGGTGTTTAAAGGATTTAAAGAACTAGACTGTTTTAATTTGCTTCCAGCAGAAACTTGGCATATGTTTTTTCAGCTTGGAGGAAGATTTATTTATTTTTAAAATGGTTTAAATTGGCTAAACCATTTCCTAGGTCTGGAGTTGTCAGGCAGACAAGATTCGTTTTTTGAAAAAAGGGGAGAGATTTTGAGACATGTTAAAGGATAAAACATTTTTTTACAGTTAACATTGGCATTTTATAAGCATTTTGATTTAATGCAGAACAGTGCTACTGAGTATGGAAAAAGAAATTAAACCAAGAAGTAACAGCTCAAAAGTCCTTTCTCAACATACTTAACAACCACTTTTTTGTGTCATAAGCAAAAAAATAAAATAAAAACTGGCATGATCCAGGACAAAGTTAAGCAAAGTTAAGTCCTGTTTATTTCAGTGGGGAAGATGAGCAAATGCTTATGTTTCATCCATTGTAATAATTGGAATTGAAAGAGCTTAGCTTCACCTGAATTGTTTTGTATGTTCATATGGCATGCGTAACTTAGTCCACAAATACCATTTTCTGACTTCCATGAGAATAGAAATAGAAAATAAACATTCTGCTGTAGCTTCATATCCTGCCATGTCATCTTTGACACTTGCACCCCTTCCACCTAATATTCATAATGTATGTTTTACGTTAGCATAATTTATATATTTTTCCATCGTAGGATGGAAATTCCATTCTCTTTCTGTGGCTTCTCTTTTTAGGGTTTTCACTTAAACTACCACAATTCTATAATGAGCTTTGCTTTATTTTCTCTTTTTTATGCATTTACATAAGGGCCACCTTGATTTCCTTTTGTAATGCATAATCATGAGAAATTTGTTATATCACTTTTTAACTTTTCGAAAACTTGCTATATGCATGATGGAAGGGAAGATGTGTAAAACACCCCACACACACACACACACACAGACTCTCTGCCCATCTTCACACCTTAAATTTCTAGTGCAGCTTTTACTGTGTAGAACTGCACAAGAAATTTGAGGTGTGAAGTTGGGTAGAGTCTCTGTGTGTATGGTAAGATTACAGATAAGAGGAGGTGTTGCCAGGGGAGGAAGCTGCTGAGTCATTTGGTCCTGCTTACTTCTGAGTAGACATGCTATTTGAAAGTGCTGCTGAGTCATTCAGACCCACCTCCTTCCTAGTAGATATGCTTCCTACTATAAATTGGTAACAATGGAATAAGGGTAGCGCTGGATTTTCAGTCTTGTCTACTTTTGTATGTGCCTCTTCTCTTGCCTGTTTGCCCCACCCATCCTGCTGTTTTGTAAGGATTGTTGACAACTAAACCATCCTCTTGGGCATTAGTTGTTTATTTATAATAAAACATTTTAATAAAATTATAATAAAATGTTCTTAGGGTGGCTCACATAATACTTAATTTTAGTTATTTGTTACATTTCTATACAGCTGGTTGACAAAACAAAACGTAAAACTATAGGGCAGTAGCAGAACAGTACATTAGCAGAACAGTATGCTAGCGCCAGAGGAATTAGCAGTACCTGAATCAAGCAGGAACAAACTCACTCAACTGCAAAATGGAGCAGGTCAGCATTGCTGGCAAAAGGGAGCTCCACTGACCTGTCCTGTTCTGGAAATGAGTGTTTCTGCTCATTCCCATGCTTACTTGAGGAACCACTAGTTCCTGTTGTGCTAGTGATTCATTCCGCTAGTGCAAGAGAACTAGTGAAGGTACAGCAGCATTATAGAATACTCCCCATACAATACAGTAATATAATACAACATAATATTAAAAAACCTTAAATTTGAAACAGAATAAAAGCAAAGTACAATCCAGCAACAGATCTACAAATGCACAAATACATTTTTTTTAAAACTGAAGAACTAAAAAGGCTAGAAAATTAAAAAGGTCTGAAAATATCACAGTGTAGACATCTCTCTCTTTCTCTCTGACCCTGTTCAGACAGCATGCTAAGCAACAGTGAGCTAAACATTATGGCTTAGCGTGTTGTGTGAGCCATGATTTAGCATGTCATGTGAATCATTCCTTACCATGGTGGCTACATAACCACAGTTTAAGCACACTTACTAACCATTTGCTGCAAAAGGGTTAGCAGCCTAACCATGGCTTAGCATGTTGTCTGAACAGCGCCCCCCTCTCATTGATAACAGTTTGCCCCTTAGCTGTGTGGGGTGCTTTCTCCAAGTTTTCCCCCCTCCTTTTTTTATCACGACAAAGCTGTGATAGATACTAGCTATGGATAAAGAAATCCTAATTTCTCTACTTCATTCCATCCCATTATACCTCTCCTCTGAAATGGACACTGTCTCTTTCCCAAGCTGTGTACTGATCCTTTGTTCCCTTTTACATGTAGGGTCCAGTTTCTGGAATGATTAAATGAAACGGATTATTTATGTCAGATCATAGTTCACGACATTGCTATTTCCAGCTGAAAACTACTTCCTTCACTGAGTACTAATGCAAGTATTGCTCAATGAGTACTTGGTTCATTAAATACTAATGCAAGTTATCTTTGTTCAATAGAAATAATGCTACAGTGCACAATTGGGAATCCAGACAGGTGTACAAGGATGATTAAAGATGTGTGTACATGCATGTCCACTATGCACATATAAGCAGCAAACACGGTCACTGTAAAGTGTGGAGCTACTTTAAGTCTCTGCACCTCCTGATTCTTGTACAAATTAGATTTTTGGATGCTTTTCTGTGGGAGTGAAGAGGCGCCAGAAGAAGGCATGCCCCTTTGAGAATTTTGCCCTTGCTTAATTTCAGATTCAACTGTTCAGTAGTGTGAGATTCTAACCAATTAAAAGGGATATGGTATTCCCGTTTTTAACCCACTTCAAGCATTTGTAAGAGATTTGAGAGGCTCCAGTTTTCATGCCTATTAAATATTATCTTTATTCATAATCAGTCTATTATTAAAGTTTCTTTTAATTCTGAAGCTTGGATGGTTCTTCACAGATTTATGTACGTGTATGTGGAAACCGAACACTCTCGTAAATCTTAGATTTGCTTCCCTGTTAAGAGTGGGAAGCCAGTTAATTTAGTATTTTTATTTACAAATGTGTTAAGGCTTTGATGTATAAACAACTGTGTCATAAATGTTTTTACTCCCTTACTATTGAGTCTGCCTTTAGATCAAAAACCAACAGGCACTCTCACCAATTTAAATGTATGTTTTCACTGGCTGTGTTCACTTTGACAACCAGTTAATAAAATGTGTGTTTGAGTCGATATGGACTTTCAAAGTTGAGTTAGGGTACTTCCACGCAAGGCTTTTATTGTGATATCACCATGCCTCATTCATGAAGTGCGTGTGTTTGTGTGTCAGTGTCACTACTTTTTCCTACTTTTTCCTTACCACAGAAAATCTGTTAAGGAGGGAAGGATGGATTATTTGCACAATGTGCTGCAGAATTTTAGGACAAGTATATTGACTGTCCGTCTGTTGACGACAAGTTATAAAAATTGAATAAAGCGATTTGAAGATCTCTGGATTTTAGACAACGGCAACACCCAGTTTGCCTCTAAGAACACCTTATGCTCCTTCACATGAAGTGCTATGACTTTATCATTTTATTGCATTTTATTACAACATAAAGTTTTATATCTTGCTAATGATCCTACAGGAGGCTTAATTGTTTATATGAACATCTTAATTAAGCAAAGTTCACTAGGTTAAACAGAATAAGAAATGAAAGTCTTATAAGTGAAATGAAATCTATCACTATATTGAAGTGTTACACCTTTAAATTAAAAGAGAAGTATTTGATGACGAGAATAAAAATGCTGTATTTCATTGAGATGTTAGGCTGGGTAACTGCCTCTGAGTTTCAATATTGTGCATCTGAAACTGCTGGAGAGGAGAAAATAGCACTTTCTTTTCCTATTGGGAATTATTATTATTATTTTACTAAGAAATGTACCCCAGATTATTTGAGCAGACCCCCTAAGGTTTCTTAATTATCCTATTCTCATTTGGATTTTAGAAATAGGAAATGTATTCTGGATTGTACCCTTAACAATGCTAAAGATTTCTCTAATTACAGTCTAATTGACTGCAGTCAAATTTGCTGGAGTATATTTAATCTGGAGCTGAAGTGTGATACGGTCACAGTAGATGAACTTTATGACAATCGTGCACATGTGTCCTGTTTAGTTGCAGGGCACAAAGGAAGGGTGATTAAAAAGGATAATCATGACCTGAATATAGTCATATCTTATGGACTTTATAACAGCATGGCTGGTGTCAGTTATGAGGGGGTGCTTGTAAAACTACCTTAATTAACTTATATTCCTCTAATTACAATGCTTGAAATCACTATTGATTTATCCAGCAGTTCGCATATCAGTCTGCAAGTATGCTACATGCTCAGCCAGCACAAACAAAGGCAATCAACATTACCTCTATAAGGGTAATTCAGGAGTGCAAAGTTTACTTTTGTGTTACTTGTGCATGCTTTTCAATAAAGGTGAACGTCTCCACAAATAAACAATCAGATTATGGGAGGCTGAGATTGTAAAGCTCCCTTCTGCTTAATTTAGGAGAGAGGAAAAATTATTTCTGATGGACTGACGCCTTATACAAAGGATAGTTCTACTCTGGTTTGGTTTATACTATCAACAAATCACTGAAAAGTATGAGAAGAGCTATGTATATTTTGTGATTTTAAACATATCAAAAGTAACGTCATCAGCTTATGTTTGCCCCCACTGTGAGCAGGCTGGGATCTCTATGAGTTTGTTTGAGTCCTTCACAAACCCCTTCTTCAAATTCCTTTGGGGAAGTGGTCTGGGAGAATTGTACTTTGATTAAGTGAGTGAGAAGCAATCTTCTACCTAAAATTGTAATTATTTAGGAAAACTGAATCTGGAGAAAGGAAGGAGTGTAAAGATAATTAATTAGTTGGGGGGCAGGATTGTACTGCACATACTTTATGACATGCATGGGAAATATTGGGATGAAGAAAATTGATATTGCATTATTGCCCATAGCCAAAGCTCTGTGGGTGGTTCTCAAAAACCCAAACCGTAAAATTCAATAACATAGTGAAGCATCATATAAAAACCTTACATTTAAAACAGAGTAAAACCAATATAAAAACCACAGTAAAAGCCAACTATAGTGCAAACATCTAAAAAAGCACTAAGTGAATTTTCTAAAACTGAAGGACTAAACCCTGGGGAAATAAAAGGTCTTTACCCAGTGCCAAAAAGACCACAACATATGTGCCAGACAAGCCTCTCTGGGCAAAACATTCCACAACTGAAAAGTCCCTCTCTTTAGTAGCCATCTGCCTCACCTCATTCAGCAGGAGCACTCAGAGAATGGGTCCAGGCAGGTATGTATATATATATATATATATAATATATATATAGAAGGAGGCAATTCTCCAATGCTTTGTAGTTTTGAATAGTGCAGAAATTCAGGTTTTGCATAGTATTTGTATGACAACGATCGGGCTGTATTTGGTCCTCTATGTCGTATATTTATTCCTTTTTAGAGATACTTTTTAAATATGGTAAACAGTATATAAATCTATTTAAAAATAAATGTATATCCTTCAATACCGTCTTCTCAGTCTGTATCATTAAAACTGACCATGCAGTCTTATACATGTCTACTCAGATATAAGCCCCACTGAGTTAAGTGGGACTGATTCGGTAAGTGTGTATGGGATTGCAGCCTCACAGTGCTATGGAATTCAGTGGGATTTACTCCCAACTACGTATGTATAAGATGGCAACCATACAGTTGTATCCAATATTACCGTATTTCTTCAATTCTAAGACACATTTTTCCCCCATATAAATATTTCTAAAAATGGGGTGCGTCTTAGAATCGTGGATGTGTCTTAGGTTTTTTTTTTCCCTGTTGATACTGAAATTAGTGTGCGTCTTACAATCGAAGAAATACGGTAGTCCCATTCATTAGTACTAAACTTGGACACATTGTCATGACTCTTAAGCTGTCACAGAACATGTATTCTTGTGTGAAGTTGGAAAAAAAAGGAACTTCCTCTTCTCACTTTAATGATTCCAGATACTCATATATTTTAAAGGAAATGTGGCAGGCTGTGGAGGGAGACTATTTTTTTTTTAATAATCGGAGTTTTTGTTTTGTTTTAAGAACTGTATATTTTCAAGCTCTCCCACCCTTTTTTCTTTTTAATCCTTAATAGGTATACAACATAGTCAAAACTGTTTCTATTGCTTATTTTGCAATCAGAAGGCTAGGACAAAGCTTCCCCCACCCCATTCAGTACTCATGTTTTCCACAATCAATTAAAAAAGAAAGAAAAGGGGGGCATAAAAGAAAACACCTGTTTAGCTTGGAGGAATTGGCGAAGGAGGCTGTTTTCCCGACAGGCCAGAGCGACCATCGCAGGGCCCCTTAAAAAAAAAAAATCAAGATTTTCCTTTTTGGTTATTTCATGCGAGCATTGGCAGAAACTCTGACAAGCAGTTCTTCATATTTTATTATGTTCTTGTCTGGCAGAATCTCTGTCAGGCAAAAACCTTGTCAGCGGAAAACCTGTCGTAGGATCAGAGGAGACAAAAACAGGTGTCACACAGGCAGTCAAAACTGAAAAGAAAAAAAGATTAGGCTAAAGAGAAAGAGGCAGACAATTACATTAATGCCATTGCTTTTATCTTATAGATGTGTGTTATTATCTCGGGGTGCTGAGTGCGCAATTGCCTCAAAGAAAAGTAGACAGGAGACAAGGGGAAACTTGATAGTTATTAACTGAAGAGGCAGTGTGTCAAAGCTGGATAAGGTTCAAAGTTTTGCAGAGGGATGAAAAAAATTGCAGACAGCAAGCATCATATGTGAACAAACTGTGGTTCTGCTTTCGGCTACATAAACTCAGTAGCCGTCTAAATTTTTTGTCTTGGAATCAGATCATAGAGATAGAAATTAATGAAGATTCTGTTGACGGTTTTTTAAAATATCCTTTTTGTTTTATGTTAATTTGGTGGAATCATGAGCAGAGCTCCCCTTTTTTGCACAATTGAAACAAGTGGCTGGAGCATGACAAACAGTCATTTGTCAGTTTTGCCATGTTCGAAACACATCCTTAAGGCACCTTTAATTTTAAAAAGCTTCTAAAATGCATTACCTAAGTGTGACCATCTGTATGTGCAAAAGGCAAATTAGAGGATAATGTATGAACTACTCTTTTAGAAGCTAAATTAATCTGGAAAGGGTTAACTAGACTTGTTTTTAAAAATGCTGCAGAGTCAAGACAAAAGAAGTTTGTTCTTAAAATTCTGTGCTCACTCTTCCAATCTGTACATTTTTAATAAGTAGAAGTCCACTGTACCCCAACCTAACACAAATCTTAAATTGGTGGAAAGAAAAGAAGGGAAATTGGAAATGCTCAAAAGGATGTCGTTTCATATCTGCTGCTCTGGCTCTTTTCTGACATCCATCTAAAACATTTGAACTCCAGTTCTGTACTGTGTGACCTGAAGGGTGGATGGAAATAATGCCTTGCTTCTGAGAGTGTTTATACTCTTCTCTAGATAACAGTACATTAAGCCATTACTTGGTAACATCTCTTCCTGGTAAAGGATGGAGAATGGCCATTTTGAAGAACACAAAATAGCATCAAATTGCAAGTAGCTTAAAATTGTTTTTCTAAGGATGATGGGCATTGATATTCATCTTCTGGCAGGAGTGGGCAACTTGTATCTTTCTAGGTGTTTTGGTCTACAACTCACAACTGGCTAGCCTGGCTAGGGCTGAATGGAGTTTATAGGCCAAAACATAGGGAGTACCCTAAGTTGCCGACCCCTGCCTAGAATTTGCCAAGATTATAGATTTCTACTTGCACTACTGGCACACTTTTGACATGAAAGAAATATAAATATGTCCCCTTTCCAAATATAAACACATTACCCAGAGGCATAGCTTCACATTTCAGTAAAGGAGAACAAAGAAATTTGGGATGGGGTCAAGATAATCAGCAAAACCTTAAAAGCCTGATTTTGGTTATGTTCAGGATGAAACCACACTCACACCTGTTATATTTTAAATGCATTTTTGAGGTTATATATTTATCCCATTACAACGACTATAGTACTGTTTTCAATGCAGATTAAGCAGTTTTCCTCAGACTGGTGTTATGAGTCAACATCATTGGCCGTGTTAAGGTACACACCATAACAGGGTTCACTGCTGCCCCCAGAGTCCCCTGGTCCTGCTTCTTGTTGTTTTGACTGTTAACCTCCCTTCTTCAAAGCTTTAGTAGGGCTGGACCAGGCCATGACAATAGTCTCCATCAGCCTTGGCTTCTCCTTCTGTGCAGTGGTGTGGATTTTGCCCAGTGGGAAAGAGCAAGTGGATGGGCAGTTGTGGTAGTGTGTTTGTCACTTCGACATTTGCCTCTATTACAGGCTAGAACACAGTCATAATTAAACACATGTTCAATTGAGGTAGAGCTCTTGTGGCACTCTGAACTCCCCCAATGCACACTGCTATGGAACTAGTTTTGGGTCAACAAGAGGTCTTCCATAGCTGCATCTAAGCTTAATAGGCTAAGAAATAGATGAAATAAGAATTCTAGCTTTGCCCTTTCTGGCACTTGATAAATTGAACAAACCACTTGCCATTATTTTAATGCAAAGAGTGTATTTAATTTCCTTTGAATTGTACAGGGTCTCAAAACCCTAATAAAATATAAATCGAAAAGCAACTCTTTCCCCCTTCCCTCCTTCACTGAAAAAGAATTGCAATGTTAAAAATAGGTGTTCTATATTATAACTTAGTAGTCCAAAGCTGCCAAGTTAGCTTTGGCATTGCATACCATATGCATGTTGTCGGCTAATCTGTTAGTTGAATTTGACTCCAAAGGTCTCCATTATGGTATGAATCATTCTATGCCCAGTTTCTTTACAATCTATTGCAGTTTGCTCATTATTTTTATCAATATTACTTGGCAGAGACACATGTAGGTTACTTTTTCAAAGGGACATTAAAATCCTGTTCCCATCTCTGTGTTCATGCTTTACACAAAAGTTCAACGAACTGTTCTTTATATTCTGACTCCATATTTTGATAGTTAATTATAAAGTTAGATTTCAAGAAGTACTTATCACCTTTAAGGCTTCTTCCATTAACTGCCTTCAACACCAGGTCCCCACAACCCTCTGCCTTGTGGTAGAAGAAAACAAAATGTGTGGTTCTTTTTCTTCATTCAAGAGACTGTTTTGCTACTTGGAGATCATTATTGCACAAGGACCTTGACTGCTCCCTGTGAGGCCTGCCAAAATCTTGGAGTTCTCTGCCCACTTTTTCCCATCACCATCAGATGGGCGGGGGAAACTGATCACTGTTTCCTCATTGCTAACAGCTGAGAGGAAACGGCAAACTGGCTCAATATCAGTGGTTGGATTCACACTTCACTGTAATCCATGGTGGGTGGCAAGCTAAGCTATGTACGTGGTTATGCAAACAACTTACTGTCCTCCTATCAATTGACCAGGCAAACAAGCTACACAGAGTAGTTTGCTTCACACACACATCTGCTCCTTCTCCTCCTTTAGTCTTCCCATCCAGCCAGGCAAGTATCCCAGCTTCCTTTGCGGCGCAGAGTGGTGGCAGCATTTCTGGCCATTCTTGCCAAGCAGTTCTGTAGATGATCTCCATAAGTCAATAACTTGTGACAGACAACACACTAACCCACCATAGGTAAAATAACCCCTACTGCAGACAGTGAGTTCCCAGGGTAGCTTATGTCAGGAAAATAACCCATCATGGGTGGGGGGAACACCCTACAGACAACACACTAACCCATTATCTGTTGGGTTGTGTGAACTCAGTCACTGTGTGTGAGGGCGGAGGATTTAACCTTGCTACTTGCTAACAGCAGTGAGGAAAGCATTTGGCTCAGGATTACTGTGGGGTGAAGAAGTTTTAAAGTCCCCTATCCCAGTGATCCCAACCTCTGATATCAGTGGGCAGAGACAGGAGGTTTAAATCTTCCCAAACATGGATGCTGAGATATTGGGGAAAGTGTGTGTATGCATGTGTGTGGGGGCCCCAACCCCACCAGCGGCCCCAAGGGCCAAAAGGCTGCTCATCCCTGGCCTAAAGATTTGAAATGTTACAGGTACCCAGAACTACTTAGGCAGTTATTCTTTGCAAAACTTTGACAGGTTTTGTAAGGCTCAGCACTTTAGAAGAGCAATTTTGGAATAATCCTTAAGTTCAAACACAAGGTTTTTGATTTTGTTTTAATTATACACAACTATTCAGCTTCATCTAGGTCAAAATCTCACAAAGTTTCCTCTTGGGTATCTGGCTATCATGACTATGAGGCCATGTGATACAGCAATCTACTTTTGTAGACAATGAAAAATAGTGTATTCCTCTCACCCTTATTACCATGATGACTACAGAATCAAGTGTTATTTTTAAAGAAAGTAGAGAGATGGGGATTGATAGTTATCAACATCCATTCACTAAAAATAAAGGACTATGCAGATGTGTCCATGGCTATTTATATACTGGGCTAAAAACTGAAATATTGTTCTAAGAAAGTGTGGGCTCTTTGCTGATAGGACAGATCCTGCAAAAGTAAAGAATACGGTTGTAAATGTGTTTACTTAATGCTAGCATGTTTAATGCTAAGTCCTCAGTGTTAAGGAAACTTAAGTAAATCCCACAGAAATATATGGGACTTCCTTGCAAGAAAATGTTTCATAGAGTGTGTGGTGATTTTCTGACAAAACATGCAGAAGTCAATATATAGGTGATAATGGAAAGTAACTGTATTGTAATCGAAAAGAAAGAAGGATACAGATTAGATAGTAATGCAAAATTACTGTAAAGGAGAGCATTTATAAGAATGCAGTGTTTCATTCAGGAAAATCCAGAGGTCAGATGAAATAAGCACACCTTTGAAAACAGTGCTCTTATAGTGACTTCATCCACTCAAGACAATGGTTTCATGTCCTGTGCAAAACATACAGAGCGGTCTCTTGGGTATATCAGGATGAAGCATTAAAATAGGCTCAGAAATATTTCCAAAGGAAAATATGACACCACTTTTGGCATCTTCCCAGAAAAAAACGTCTGAAATGAACTACACTGAGTATGCGTGCCACATACACCCTGAGTTTTCAAACTGAAAAATTAAGAATATGGTACAGTATTTTCATATGCTCCTGGATATTGTGCAGTCATTTTCCTTATCCCCAAACCCACCCCATGAATAAATAAAGAACAATTTGGAGATTAAAAAATATATTAGATGGCTTTGTTCTACAAGTTTAAAGTTCAGGTAACTTGTTCCATTTATTTATGATTCACAAAATATTCAGTTGCTGGTTATTTTACCCATTTTTTAATGTTGGCGCAAATATATTAAGTTTGTGTGCCAGGTCAGCCTGTATTGTAATTAGTGATGTTGCTGACTTTCCTGTAATCCCTCAATCCAAAATGTGAACATTGTTGCCTCAAATGTGTGCCTTCAATATGAGATGAATATTAACATCCTGAATTGATGTCTGGTTCAGTTTTCCCTCTCACTCACCCACTTACTTACTTACTTGGCTGCTGTTGTGGTAGTAACTGCAGGATGGAAGGAAGGTGTCTCCCTATGTGTATTTTTCACCACCACCTCAACGCCTGGAACACTGCTTCAGTGTCCCATGAACAACAGCACATAAAGTTTTTTTCCAGGATGGACATGAGCATCAGGTTCCTTGAGAAAACTACATTTACCAGATTTCAGGAATGCTCCTATAGCAGCATTTGGAGTGTTAAAGAAAGATACACTCCCTCCCTCCCTGCAGATATTTCAGAAGTTATTAGGAGAAAAAGTTGTAGGGGTTTGAAATGAAGGGAAAAAAGAGCTTGATGGCTCAGAAGTTGGACCCAGAATGCAAAGGGGGAAATCTAGCAACTGAATAAGCGGCTCTGGGATGTTCCTTGCCTGTTGATTCATTTACACCTAGCTGACGATACAGGGTAGTGCTGTTAATATTAAAGAGTGCCCAGGGACTGCTTGCCCTTGATGATCTTTCTGGGATGTGAGGACACCTCAGGATTGGGCTATTTCCCCCAACAGTTCAATTCAAAGGCATTGTGGTGTGGTTAGTCAGCTAGATGGTGGCTGTATGTTCTGTAGCTCTGTGGAAGTTCCAGAGCCTCAACACAGTTCATGTCAGCTTTCCAGGCTGTGCTTTCAAGAGCAAAAACGGATTCCTGAGCCAAGGCATCAGGGTAATGCCAGTCAATTCTTCAGCATGCAATTCATGTGCCAGCATGTTTGAAGGTCCTCCCCATCTCTGTAACACTCTCTTCAAAATTTCATTACTGACAAGCACCAAGCAGCGGGCATGTAAAGAGATTCCATTTACTGATGGAATCCAATGGATTTCTGAATGCTCTTGGGGATTTTCCAGTGGAGAGAGCTGGTGATCCAGCCGAGGCCCTAGCCTCACTGTGGAACATTGAGATGCAGAGTGCCATCGACTTGATTGCACCTGAGTGCCCTCTCCAGTCCTGTAGAGCCCGCTCTGCTCCTTGGTATACTAAGGAGTTGCGGTCAATGAAACAGGCTGGATGTCGGCTAGAGTGCAAATGGCGCAAGACTCGAAGCGAAGATGACCAAGCATGCTGTAGAGCGCATAATCGTGCCTATTGCGTGGCAGTGCGGGCAGCAAAGAAGGCTTATTTTGCTGCCTCCATTGCGTCCTCGAGTAGCCATCCAACGGAGCTCTTCTGGGTGGTCCGGGGGCTGCTAACATCCTCCCCAGCAAATGGGGCCCTGGCCCCGTCGAGGACTCGCTGTGACCTTTTTGCATCACACTTTGAGGACAAGATCGCTTCTCTCTGCAGCGAGCTTGACGTTGTTGTTAGTGCAGCTCCAGTTGAGGTGTCCTATGCCACCATCTGCCCGATTTTGTGGGATCAGTTCCAGTTATTGCTGCCTGATGATGTGGACAAGGTGCTTGCAGCAGTGCGACTGACCACTAGCCCTCTCGATCCCTGTCCCTCCTGGCTTATAAAAGCAAGCCAAGGGGGTCTGACTGGGTGGGTCCAGGGAGTGATAAATGCTTCCCTCTGGGAAGGGGTGGTCCCTGCTGTCCTTAAGGAGCCAGTAGTGCAACCACTCCTGAAGAAGCCCACCCTGGACCCGATGGTATTAGGTAACTACCGCCCAGTTGCAAACACCCCTTTTTTAGGGAAGGTACTTGAGAGGGTTGTGGCAGAGTAACTGCAGGCACTCTTGGAGGATACTGATTATCTAGACCCATCCAGTCTGGGTTCCGATCTGGTTATGGGACTGAATCAGCCTTGGTCGCCCTGATGGATGACCTTTATTGAGAGAGGGACGGGGGAATGCAACCCTGTTAATCTCTCATTGGCTTTTGATACCATCGACCATGGTATCCTCCTGGATCGACTCCATGGGATGGGCATCATAGGCACTGTATTACAGTGGTTCTGGTCCTACCTATGGGGTTGTTTTCAGAGAGTAGCATTGGGTGACCAGTCCTCGGCCCCTTGGCAATTGAGCTATGGAGTGCCGCAGGGCACCATCTTGTCCCCAATGTTATTTAACATCTATATGAAGCCGTTGGGAGCGGTCATTAGGGGATTTGGAGCTAAATGCCATCAATACGCTGATGAAACGCAGCTCTATCTCCCTGTGACAACTGAATCAGTTGAGGCTGTGCAGGTCCTGGACCAGTGCCTAGACTCAGTAATGGGCTGGATGAGGGCCAATAAACTGAGACTGAATCCTAGCAAGACGGAAGCCCTGTGGGTGAGTGGTTCCTGAGTCCGGGAGACAGGCTCACTGCCTGTTCTGGATGGGGTTGCACTGCCTCTGAAAGAACAGGTTTGTAGTTTGGGGGTACTCTTAGACCCATTTCTGTTGTTGGAGGCTCAAGTAGCCGCCACGGCTCGGAGTGCCTTTTACCATCTTCGGTTGGTTCGCCAACTACGGCCTCTCCTGGACAGGGATAGCTTGGCCACGGTGGTACAGGCATTGGTAACCTCAAGATTGGATTACTGCAACACGCTCTATGTGGGGCTGCCCTTGAAGCTGCTCTGGAAGCTGGAGCTAGTGCAGAATGCTGCAGCTCGGCTGTTGTCTGGAGCTGCCCCTTTCCAGCATGTAACTCCTCTGCTGAGGGAACTGCACTGGCTGCCTATTCACTACTGGGCCAGGTTTAAGGTTCTTGTACTTGTGTACAAAGCCCTAAACAACTTGGGACCAGGATACTTGAGAGAGAGCCTTCTCCCTTACCAACCTGCCCAGTCACTGAGGTCATCTGAGGGCCTGCTCCTGGTGGTTCCACCTAGATCCATCCTCCGATTGGAATCCACCAGGGGAAGAGCCTTCAGCGTGGTGGAGCCCCTCCTGTGGAATTCCCTGCCTCTGGAGGTCAGACAGGCGCCAACCTTGTACTCCTTTCGGCGCCTCCTGAAAACATCTTTATTCCAAGAAGCCTTTCCTTAATATGCAGCCTTGAATCTCTGTTTTTGCTTCTTTTAAATTTTGATTTAACTGTTTTATTCTGTTTTTATTTTAATTTTATCTTGTACACCGCTCCGAAATTTTTTCAATTGGGAGCGGTATATAAATATTCTAAATAAATAAATAAATAAATAAATAAAATAAAGAGCAGAGAGCTGCCTATGGTAAAAAGATCTAATTACTATGTAACACTATATCTTTTACATCGTATGGTTGGGGTCAGGGGGAAGCAGCAGGTACATTAGAATAATACTTTTTGTCAGTTCGTGTCACCATAATCCAGGTAGTTTCTAATGTACATTCAACTCAAGATGTCTATATATTGTCTAGTTACTTTAGATGGTAGCTAGAATAGAAGAGCAGGGGGAGACAAAAACAATAATCAGTCTGGGAAAGGAAAGGTGGCAAGTCCCTCCACACTATTAGTAGACTAAATCTTAAAGTCTCTTAGTCAATATAACACTACTAAGCTCAGAGGGAATAGACAAGCTTGTGTGAATATAGTTGGTTGTCACTGTAGCAGCTCAAAAATGGGGGCACAACTCCGAAAGTTTGGGGGATATACTCTGGTTCCCTCCTGTCCATGATGCTTATTACTAAGGGATTTAGTGATGAAGCCACTGGCAGTGATTGACTGAGCTGCAGAATGGGCTGTCTATATGTGGGGAAAGCCCTGGGGTGGCTGTATTGCTTATAAGACTCAGAAGCCACTGCGGAGCCATCCCAGGGCTTTCCCTGAAGCTCCTAAATAAAAAAGTTGGGGACTTAACGCCGACTTTTTTGTCCGGACCCTGGCGAGGACAGCACATCCCTGTCTGTCGCTGTGCTCCAGAGTTATGGCAGAGACGTGGCCAGGTGAATGGCAACCCCTGATTGGTTGCCGTCCGCCTGGGCAGGGGGAAGCGGGCATGGGGGGCCGGTGAGCTGAATGGCTGCTGGAATGCCCCTGCACTGCCTCTGGAGTGGGGAGAAGAGTCTCCCTTTTGGAAACTTCCAGAGAGGGACAGGCAGCAGAGGCGTGCTGAGGAAAGGGGGTGCCAGAGTGGAGGCACTGGGTTGGCGCTGGTGGTGAGCTGTGTCAGTGTGGGCAGTTGGTGCTCGCTTGCTTCCTCCCTGTGTGCAAAGAGAATGAGAGGCCCATTTGGAAGAAGGAGCCAGATGGCCAGGGAGGAAGGTGGCGGTGGCTCCCCCCATGATGATCAATATAAACCCCGCACTCACTCCTGCAAGTGGGGATGACATGGCGCAACCCCACAGGAGCAAAACCGTGGGGTTTTGAGGGCTTGTGGCGCGAATGTGCCTTCGTCAAGACAGACCCCTAGTATCACATGGGCCAGGACAGGCGGGCAGATCCCTGGCTGCTTTGTGTTCAGGGGAACACAATGGAAAGGCCTAGAGAAATAAGAGTAGAAATAGTCTGAAAGGACAAGGCCCTCCTGGGCACTGTTCCAAGAAAGAGAGAGGACAAGTGGCTGGGAGTAAGGAGAGGTCCAGAGGGAAGAGGAGAAAACCAGAGGAAAGAAGATTGATTTATTTATTTATTTATTTATTTATTTATTTATTTATTTATTTATTTATTTATTACATTTTTATACCACCCAATAGCCGAAGATGAGAAGGGAAGGAAACCCAGAGAGAGGCATAATGCATGTGACTGGGTGCTGAGAAGTGAGAAAAGCTGGACTTCATGTTATAGCAAAAGAAACAGACAAATATTAAATACAATGTGATATTGTGGATAATGGATGCTTGCACACCTTTAGGGCTGTTGAAGTATTGCTTTTTTGCAATTAGCTGGAAGCAGAATTAAAACACAATTCCATATAGCATTGCACATAGTGCTATATTAACTAGCAATGTCTTTTCTCACGGCCAAGATCTTTCTATGATGTTTACTCACAAGTAAATTCCATTTAGCAAAGGTCATTGGCAACTTCAGATAAAAGGTTATTGCTTACAGGTTCAGCTTGTTTTATTGCTTCCTATTGATCCTGGCTGGAAGATTAGTGAGTAATTTCTAGTGCAGGTTTGGCCCAGCAATTTTCAGTACTTTTGGGAAGTAGAGTAAAAAATCCTCCCTCAAAAATTGGATTGATCTTCATGGGTGGGTGGGTGTGATACTGAAGAACTTTCAGGTGGGGTAAGTTACCTTTAAAGACGAGACAACTATGGTTACTTTCTGCCTTTTTCTTGACAAGAAAAAACCTTTGCCACTACTTGAAACCATCACCTTGGCTGCTCTTCAATTTCCTTTTGGAATTTGGGACAAAATGTTCCATAGGAATGATGCTACGAAGGGATGGGCATTTCGCTCCACAAGAAGGCCTCTGGAGACCGTGCAGCACAGTTCCCATTGGGCCTTTTCATTCAAGATTCAAAGGAAATCCTGCCACACTGCTCATTCCTTTTCTTTATTTAATAGTAAAATAATGCTATTTTTGTTATTAAAACAATCAAACAATGAGCGTAAATCACTAATTAAACACACACACTAATTAAAAGGTTGTCACACTGAGGAGGGCCAGGATCTCTTCTCGATCCTCCCAGAGTGCAGGACACGGAATAACGGGCTCAAGTTAAAGGAAGCCAGATTCCAGCTGAACATCAGGAAAAACTTCCTGACTGTTAGAGCAGTATGACAATGGAACCAGTTACCTAGGGAGGTTGTGGGCTCTCCCACACTAGAGGCATTCAAGAGGCAGCTGGACAACCATCTGTCAGGATTCCTGCATTGAGCAGGGGGTTGGACTCAATGGCCTTGTAGGTCCCTTCCAAGTCATCTATTCTATGATTCTATGAACAATTTGGAAGCAACGTTACCTGCATGCTCTGTAAAAAGTTTGTGAATGGAGGGTAACAGTTCCTGGAGAACAGGACGCATACACTCTCAAATCTTTTATCTAGGCAGCTTACAGGGTGAGATATCTTTAGCTTCTGAGGAAGTTAGCACGTGCTAGGTAAAAATGGATGAAGCTGTTTCTACAATTTTTGAATTATTGGAGCACAAATTCATTCTGTCCCATTTCTGCATCAGTTTGCACAATGTATTTGGTAAAATGTCCTCAATTCATATACATTTTATATTAAGTTCTCTGAGAAACATTGTTATATGCATTTCTGCAAATGTATGCATTTTTATTTGCATTTTCTCAATGTATGTGTCAGCAGGAATGTCTACTGAAAACTCATACCGGAACAGAATTGTGTAGAAAAACACATACATTGGTAGAAATGTGTACAAAAAATGCATACATTTTTGTATGCATTTTTCCTAAGGTATGCATTTTTGTGCATTTTTTTCAATAGGAGAATTTGGGGAAGAACTCTTTTCGTCGCCAGCTGAAGACCTTTTTATTCTCTCAGTATTTTAACACTCAATTTTAACTTAAATTTAAATTTTACTGTTCTAACTCTGTATTTTAACCTTACATCAATTTTGCTGCGTGGTTTTATCCTGGTTGTGCTTTTTATACTGTATTTTGTATTTGTGTTTTTAACCTGATGGTTGTTTTATTATGGTTTTAATTTTTGTGAACTGCCCAGAGAGCTTCGGCTATTGGGCGGTATAAAAATGTAGTAAATAAATAAATAAGAAGGATAACTTCATCCCAGATCATGTATTAGTTTGGGAAATGCAAATTTTCTTTAAACACCCTTAGCTCATGTATATATGCATGTGTATGTAAGTTTAGATGATCCTGTAGCAGCCCTGAGCTCTTACAGAAAACCATTCTCAAGAGGCTGGAGAAGTGAGAAGGGAACCTTGTTGCACTGAGCCACAGGTGAGCAGGAAGACCTCTCGCCGCCTTGCAGGCTTTCCCTCAACTCAGTGCTGCTGCAGAGTCAACACCACCACCTCAGTAGCTCAACACCAGTAATAGATGACCCCACCCCAAATCAGGTCCTGGATTTTTAAATCGGGTTTTAAACCAACTCCTGGAATTTTCTTATTGTTGATTGTTTGAAATTGTGTAGATGTGTGTGTGTCTGTTTATATAATTTTATGTAAATACTTTCTTATATTGTGTATAATGGTTTCTAATCTTTATAAGCTATCCAGAGAGCTGTAAGGAAGGAAATATCATTTTCCAGCCTCCAGAGCAACTGCGGGGGGGGGGGGAGGGAGAGAGAGGACTCTTCCAGTTGGAAGAGTGACAGAATAAAGCCCCTGTCCCTCACTTTCTTGCTTCTTTACCCAAGTACTGTTGTATTTAAAAAATAATAATAGGGAATAGGGAATTCATGTCCCATCTGCTGCTGCATGTTCTGCCCTTTGCTCCACAGACTGCTACTTGCTGATGCTGGTTGCTTAAGCATACTTTCCAGGGCAGGACAGGACCTTCCAGATGTTGCACTCATGTCCTGCTTGTGGTTTTCCCATAGGCAGCTGGTTGGCCACTGTGTGAACAGAATGCTGGACTAGACGAACCCTTGGTCTGATCCAGCATGGCTCTTATTATGTTCTTAATGCAAGGCAATCTGCTGGGATTTCTAACAGGCTGGGCTAACCAGATATCAGGGAGGCTTCCCTAAATATCCAGCATTGAATATCTCTCCAGATATAAATGTGGGGCGAAATTCAACATTGCCCGATCAGACCTCTCTCCTCCCTCCCTTCCCACCCAAATCTGGGGCTGCAGGAGGAAGGGGAATCTATTCTGCCAATGGTGTCTATTACACTGGCAGACTTATACTGTTAGATTTCACACACACACACAAACACACACACACACACACCAATCATACAACAGCGGCTATTTATGATATATGTCCTTTGTGCTATCCACTATGTAGTTATAAACAGAGATCACATACTTCAAGTATAAATAGCTTTAAATGTTTGTTTTTTCAACTAAACTCAAGATCCCTAACAGATCTTCACCTTCCCTGAATCACACCTCAAGCTTATAGTTACGCAAAACAATCTCTTAATTTAAAAAGTGTGCTGGATAATGAATCCAGAATGAAGAATGAACATGAGTTCAAGGAACTTTTCCAACACCCAACATTTTCCAATACTAAATATTTCCATCACTGATTAAGGCCTTGTGCAGATGTAATGTTTTTGAGCAAAGGAATGGGATCGCTCTACCTCCTCCCTGTTCCATGGATTCCACTCTCCCTTCAATGGTTTGCCTTAAGAACATGAGCCATGCTGAATCAGACCAAAGGTCCATCTAGTTCAACATTCTTGTTCCCACAGTGGCCAACCATCTGCCCGTGGAAAACCCTCCCACTCCTGTTCCCCAGCAAATGATGTACATATGTGTACTCTCTCTGATACTAGAGTTAGCATATAGCAACCAGGACTAGTAGCCATTGATAGTCTTATCTTCCATTAATTTGTCCAATCCCCTTTTAAAGCCATTCAAACTTGTGTCCATCACAGTGGCATTCTCTACTATTTTGTGGCAGAAAATGCCGCAGTTTAACTATGCCTTAGCTGTTTGGCTTTCTGTCTTTATGTGTGAACCATGGCTAATACAAACTAGGATGTATCATGTAACCAGAGTTTGAAACTAGGATTTGAAATAGCTTTGCAAATCCTGATGACAAGAAAATTTGATAAACTTTAACTGTGCACTAAGCAATGATTAAAGGAAATTATGTACAGGAGAGGACACCACCACAGCCCCAATACCCTAAGTGTAATTAGGAAATAGGGAAAGTTATTTTTGCGTGGAACTTATGTCTTTTTTTTATCTAGTTGTTAGGATTTATAGATATATGGACTTATTGCAATGGTATAGCTATATATTGTATAGCTATTCAGTATATATTGTATACAGTTTCTATCTATGTTGAAACTATGTTGCTCTTTCTGGTCCTTAGTGATGGGTTTGCCTTCTAAATTGATATAAATAAAATAATTAATTGTGAATGCCTTTGGCAGAATACCGCCTTTCATATTTCTGCAGTGTGAGTGCTCTGTGGAGAGACAGAGGACTTCAATCCCCAAGCTTGCTAATCCCTTATCTTTTGTGAACTTTAAATTAATTTTTAAAAACCTATTTATTCAAGGTTGACTAAACTGCTAGAATAGGAAAGATCAGACAAATCAGTAGCAAGAAATGAAGTATGAGGAAACCAGAACTCTTTGACAAAGTTTCCCCGGGGGCAAGTGTGCTGAATAAAGCCAGCAGGGAAATGATAAGGGCATTTACGCTGTGGATATAAGAAAGCAATTTATCACGAGTACACGAACTCTCCAGTGACCACAAGCAAAGAAGATACCAAAGTATATGAGGAGGAAGAGGACCCCCTACAACAGTATTTTAAAAGCTGACAAATATATATAGTCATAGAACAAGTTCCTTGCATAAAATATTATGAAGCATTAATGATTCCTGTTTCTTATGGAGTAAACTTTATAATTCTGAAGGAACAGTTTTTCCATTAGAAGATGTATATGGCCTGTGATGGATTTTCTTGCAGTCCTCAGTCTCCCTCTTCCTGTTTCTACCCTGCTGTTACTGTCTTTGCAGCTTGAATGTGACAGGTGGTGGTAGATTTAAGTTCCTTCCTACAATTTGAAGGTTCCTGCATTGTAGTCACTTATATATAGCAACATGTATGAATCCCACAGGTAGCTCATTTGTGTGATAAGACAACCTACATAATTTCTGTGATTAGTGAAGCAATATCTGTGTTGTTTAAGTGACAGGAATCCTTCCCACTATGTGTATATGTTACAAAATAGGTATCTATCCATTTTTTTAAAAAAATGATAACACACAGGTTCCTTCCAGGGAGGAAATTTCATCTTTTGTAAAGTCTGGCTATTTAGATTTTGTGTTTGTATGACAAAGAGTGGAAGAGAACTCTTAACAGAAGGTTAAGTCAGTTTTGGAATTGCTGGAGCGAAAAGGAGAAACAGGAGGACATGATTGTGAGGAACTGTTGTCACATAGGTGTGTGTAGTGATGGAGGGTTTCTGGAAAATTTAGAACCAGTTCCTTATGAAATTGGGGAATCTGCATCAGAAATTTTTCAGTTTCCATTGGAAAATTTCTGATGCTCTAGAGCAGCCTTCCTCAACCTGGTGCCCTCCAGATGTTTTGGACTTCAAGTCCCATCAGCCACAGCCAACATGGTCAGTGGTGAGGAATGCTGGGAGTTGTAGTCCAAAATATCTAAAGGGTATCAGATTTGGGAAGTCTGCCCTAGAGAATGATCTAATTTAGCATGTTTCATTTACTTGTATTAAGTGAACAAAAACGCTGGAAAAAAAAAAAGTTCTCCAAGTTAATTTTTTGTCCCACCACATCATAAGTATTTGGCCTGAAATTTTTGAGGGTAAAATTAAAGCACGTCTAATTTTATTTAAATGTTATATTATGGTTTTAAAAAGTACTGGAATACTTGTACGAATGTAATGACATTAGCATTGTATAAATTTAAGGGAGGGGGGAAGGTACTGAAAATTATCACACCAATAAATGTTACCAGCCCAAAGAACTGTGCATGATATACTGATAACCACACATGCACAACTTTGATACTGCCAAGCTTGTCTAGTATTGTATTTACAATTGACACCCATTCATTATTACTTACTAATGAACTTAGGAAAACAGGGAAAAAATCTGCAGAAAAATAAAGCCCTGGAAACTGGGTGTGTGGTTGACTGAGTTCGTATGTAAGTTTAGCTCTGACACTAATTAATTTTAGTACACTTGATTGACAATTTCTCAGTGAATACTGAGAATGTTTCTACCTCTTTTAATGATAGTGGTGTTTAGCCATAAATACTGTTTTAAAACTTTTCTTTTTCCTAAAGCTTTTAAAACTTGATTTTGTTCTGACTTTATACTGCTAGTTTTACCCTACCCTGTGCCTATTTGGTGCATTCTCTTCCCCTCCTTATTGTTTTATTATGATTTTATTAGAATGTAAGCCTATGCGGCAGGGTCTTGCTATTTACTGTTTTACTCTGTACAGCACCATGTACATTGATGGTGCTATATAAATAAATAATAATAATAATAAGTCAAAGTCAATTCACACATATTAATATTTAGCAGATGTTTCATAGCCATGATGTAATGCTCCCATGTATATGCTTTATACACCTTGTCTTCAGAGTTATTATGATGTTCTGTGCTTTCTCCCACCCCAGTTGTAACCCATATTGACCCCTATGTACAGAAAGCCATATTCTACAATTTTGTGTTATACTAAATTTAATTTCTTTTTTTCACCTCTCTGTCTCCCAACCCCACCCTTTTCTCAGCTTTGGACAAGCTTAGTACACAGCATCTGTACCATCCAACGCAAGTGGAGATTGTACAATCCAATGTTGTGTTTGACATCAGCAGCTTGATGCTGTATGGTACTCAAGCCGTGCCGGTGAGGCTGAAAATATTGCTAGACCGTCTCTTCAGTGTATTAAAACAGGAGGAAGTGCTGCACATCCTACATGGTTTGGGCTGGACACTTCGGGACTATGTTCGGGGCTACATCCTTCAGGTAGGAACTAGCCTAGTTCATAAATTAACTGGTTAATGACTCCTGGCTCTGGTCTAACAAACATCGTCTTAATCTTTTCTCTTTTTTTGTAACGAAAGATGGGTTAGATGCCTATAACTGGGAGTTTGAGAAGGGGAAGTGAAAATGCAGCATAACATTGCTCTTACATATCTTCATAGAAGGGCTGGGACTTGGTACATATGGCATACGAACACTTGATAGACTCCTGCGTATCTCAGTATTGCTATGTTAAACTAGGTTTCAATTCCACAATAGTGTGAGTTTGAAATAAACATTGTTATAAATGAGGAACAAATAGGGAATTTAGAAGTCCATATTTGAAGATTTTCCACCTTTGAAGGTAGGGGGTTTCATGATCGGAATATTGGAAAAGTAATAATATAGATTTTTTTAAAAGCACAGCATGTTTGTCAGCTATAGTTTGGTTAGTGAAAACAAGCCAACATCCTAAGCTCTGGTTTTAGTGTTATATCTGAACCAGGCCAAGCAGTCTCAAAAGCATTAACATTAGATAAGGAACTTGCATATGGGGGATGTGCCAGCTTAGATACAGATAGAAACTCCCCTCCAAATGTTACAGGAACTTCTGCCGCCTGAAGACCAAAGTGACTGAAACCACTCTTAGCAGTAAAATCCTATTCCTCGTTACTCAGAAGTAAATCCATCTGCATTGAGTGGGGCTTCCACAGTAGTAAAAGTGTTAATATTGCAGCTTGAGAAACCCTGATTAAAACATTATAATGGCTGGGTTTGTAGATGTTTCTGAACTGACATTTCTGTCTACAATTCTGTATACAATATTCCTGTTCTACTACTAAGGATCACTGCATGACACATACCAGCCTCTACATTATACATTGTTGAAGGCTCTTCTCCTTGCTGTATATTGACTTTTGAAGCACAGCCCATTAGCAAATGTTGCTAGATGTGTTTGAGTTACATCCATTCTGTGATAGGTACAACCAGAAATATTGTGAGTTTGAACATGCTGTTAAATATTCTAATGGTTTTAAAAACACACATTGATGATCAGTGTATATTTAGATAGGCAATAAGAGTAAGGAAGAAGCAGTGCACTAGCATTTTGTGTTCATGCTCACATATTCAAATGCCCATACACTAGAGTCAAGATGCATTGGCTCCCTGGAGATGCAGGGAAAACAACACAAACTCTAGTTAATGCGTACACTCGCCAACATTTTTTTAAAAAAGCTCTTATCTCAAAAAGTCAAAACAGGGGTAGTGGTTATGGGTAACAGGTTAGGGACCAACTTCTCCATACTACATCTGCAGAAGAAGTGACTGCGCTTTGTTACACAAAATCTGCAGTATTTCATTTTGGATTTATACCATAGTTGCCATGACCTGTTGTGAGCTCTGGAACAATTCCATCTTACATATTCCAAGCCTGCAATCTTAAGTACAAGTCTCAATGAAATCAGTCGAATGTAACCTGCTAGCGTCATAGTGAATAACAAATGTTAGATTTACTCTAATAATCTTTTGCCTTCCCTTTCTCTCCTTATTCTTCAGATCCAATCTCTTAACTCTGGATAAGCTCAGACAATTATAGAAAACCTTATAAACATATTTGGTGGTGAGGGTGGGGCTTGCTAGAACTTTATTAATTTGCTCATAAGGATTTAAAGAGTTACAGGTGCCTAGATGTAAAATTTTAATCCACTGTAAAGATCGTCACTGATTTTCCCCCCTCTCTGAAAACATGGATATGTGCCTTCACATATGCTTTAGATTCAGACATATGCCTTGTGCTTACAGATGTACATTTCTCTCTTAAATGATGCCATGTGTGCTTATGCATTAAAGTGTAAATTCCTAGGGTCTGAATAATGTTGTTTAAAAGGTAAGTAAAAGGGCTAGTATCCTGATAAGTAGATTGGGTTCCTACTTGGAGCTTTACAATGCAGTTGTTTTCAAGAGTACAGTAGAAATCAGTTAAAACATTCAATGCCTAAAACTAGATTCTGTAACTCCTTCATGGTAAAAAAAAAAAAAGATGCTTGTTGTAATAAGTGTTGTAGAAAAAAATATCCCAATGTCTGCTTTTTTAATTATCTGTTGGAATTATTGTATACTAGCAGGAATGATTTGTAACAGAACATTTTCCAGACGGATTAGTCTGTTGCATCATATCCAACAACCCTATTGTGGAACAAGTTTTCATGGGGCAGAGTTCTAACGTATGATTAGCAGTAGTGTTAAGTGAAAATAGATTTTAGCATCTTTGAGATGCTACAAGACTCTGTTCTTACTTTTCCATAGGACTTTACAACAGCATCACAAAAGATCCTTCTCTTTGAATTCATTTTCCAGTGCTGCTGTACATGTTATGCCCCACCACCATGTGGACAGAGCTATCCCATGGGTCTTTATCATGTAGGGTCTTTCCCACCATCCAGGATAAGGTTTCACAGTCAGATGGTAAGGACCCAAGGGCTCATCTACACCAAGCAGGGTATTCCACTATGAAAGCGGTATGGAAGCAGTATATAAAAGATAGGAGCCACACCAAGCAGGATATACCAGTATGAAAGTGGGATATGGGATGTGTCAATGGGCCCCAACAGTTGCCAGTGCACTTCAATACCGCTATAAAGCAGTAGTGTGGCTCCTGCCTTTTATATACCACTTTCATAGTGGAATATCCTGCTTAGTGTAGATGAGCCCCTGGTAAGTTGAATTGGCCATGTGTTGGCAAGCTTATTAAAGTTACAGATGCACCATCGGATGCATCCACAGATGAACAGCTCCCACAATTCTGCAGTAATGTCTAAAATGCCTCTTTTATATACAGGATTGTAGATAGCTACATCATGAGCCACAGAGCTGAATGGTATAAAGCTCCATAATACATGATTAGATTAAAGGTTAATTTACTTGGCTAAAGTTTGATTACACTGTAGCCTTCAAGGCTTTAGTATGGTGATTATGCTCAACAACAATGTACAGAATATTCTCTTAGTTAAATGAAAATAATTATCAAGGCAAATTAGAAGTCTTACCACATATTGACTTGTTCAGCAGTTGCCTGTAGATGGTATTATTGGGCAAATGGAGGGATATGGTAAGTGACCTAGGCAAGTGTGCCTATTACTTGGATTCTCTAATTATATGTGTATGGAATTTGAGGAGCAGAGTATTATTAGAGTAGGTGTGTGTGTGGAAACATGGGGAATAATAAGCCAACTCCAAAAGAATAAAGGAAAACTTTTATTAGCTGACTTTTAAGTTCATTTGTTCTCCTAATAAATGCAATATGTGTGTTGTGGAAGAAGAGGATGTAAATAAACAAATTATATCATTACATAGTACCATGGCAATGGCAATTTGTATCTATAATGAAGACTAATTAGTGCTTCTAATGGTACATTTGCATTTTCACCATCCTCATATTTTTGTAAAGGATAAGGATGTTTCAAACCTGGATCAACTTAACATCAGAAGAGCACTGCTGGATCAAGCAAAGGTACAGCATCCTATATTTAGCAGGGATGAGCCATAGCCTTCCTGGAAGCCCCCAAATGAGGCATGAAAACAATATCCCTACTTTTTGTTTGCACCCTTGCAAGTGATATTTGGAGGCAGGCTTTCTCTAAACATGGTGATGCCATAAGAGTTGTTGATAGACTTTCTTGATCCTTGAATATGTCTATGTCCCTTTGAAAGCCATCTAAGACAATAGCCATTGCGACATCTTGAGGCAGTATTCCACCTGTTCATTATGCATTATGTGAAGGAGTACTTTCTGCCCTGAACCTATTACTGCCAATCATTGGGTGTGCCTGGCTTCTAATATTTCGAAGAAGGCACTGCACTTTAATAAGCTGAGATAAAAATTGATTTTTTGGCTGCACTTGCAACACATGCTCATCTTTTGTGCACGTTTGTGAACAAACCACAGTGTTTTTCATCTGAACAAGGAAACTATAGTTAATAGTTTTAGAGAAAGCCAGACTATTAAGCCAACCTCAAAGCATGGTTTAATATCCTGAATCGTTCTACTGCTGTTAACCATGATATTCTGGTTTGGACAAAATAGAAAGAATAGTTGATAGAAGACTGGTTTATTCAAGAAGCAAAGGGGCCAGTTAGTGTTGCTAGTTTGCTCTATGGAAGTGTTAACTTCTATGTCAAGATAAAGCCAACTTGGAGCAGAATTAAGCCCCCAGGATAAAATTTATTCTTAGGGTTGAATGGACCCTGCACTGCTTTGTGACTGTGTTGTTGTTGTTCTCAGAGAAACGTACAGAAAAAATGTTTACAAAAATGGAATTAATGATATAGGCAAAATGCTAATTATTTTCCCTACCATATTTTGGGAAGATTCTGGGGATAGAATAGCCCCATAGGCATTAGATAGTTTCACTTTCTCATTCATTTCAATAGAGGTAATTTAGTCCCCTAGTAGATTAGTAAATTAAACGTGATTGGGGGTGGAGGTGAGATGAACAGGGAGGGGAAAGATGAAACAGCACAGGACAATTCTGACCACAAAATTGTTGGGGAATACAATAGAGGATGAAGAAGCTTGGGTTTGCTAAACTTTGAAACAAATATTTCAAGTAGCTGCTGCTGTTCATAGCAACCCCACTGATACTGTAAAGCTCTTCACATGCCAAAGCCAGAGTTGATATGTCTGCTTTTATTTTGCAGCAGCAGATGAAAAATCAGAAACCCATAGAACATAACAAGGAATATGTAATACTCCCTTTTGCTGCTATAAGTGTGATTGAGGCCATAAAGAGTTACAAGGCAAACAGAACCATAAACATATGAAAGGAAAGGGCGGATTAATTTCAGACCTTTTAAGAATATGGTCAACTAAAAAAATGTTTAATCATTCATGCCCATGTGAATTTGGGTTAATTTAAAAAAACAAAAAGCAAATATAAATATTCCACTTCAACACTATTTTTTTGGAAGAGAGTCTTGATTCTGTCCTTGACAGTTTGCCCTGGAGAATCACCAATTCTCCTGAGCATGATAAGTAAAGTTATTTATGAGATAACACTTGTAGTAAGAGTCACTTAACTCTAGAAGGGTGTGTCTAGTTGACTACAGTCAACTAGACCCTTGAGGATTGGAACCACCCTTTAAAATCCAGAGGCGCAGCAGGATTCATTCACACTCTGGTGGTCTGCTGACTAGCAGAGACTTTCATGGTACTGCTGAACGCTGTGAGATATGTAAGGCAGACCATGTGACAGATTCCTACGTATTCTATAGCATCCAGGTGGGTGCATTATGGAAATATGCCATTTGGACATGCTCCAAGGAAATCCGACTCCTTCAGTATTGGGAGATGGAAAAAGCCAATATGAACTGCCTTCATATGAAAGCTTCGGCATGTGAAACTCAATATAGCCATGTAAGAGAAAGGGCAATTCCATGTTCAACTGCATGTCAATTCTGAGCATTTGAAATACACATGGCAGGGCACCTTCTGCGATAAGGCCCCATGATCCTTAAAGAATGGGCTTTTCCCACCAACTTGGTCACTTACTTATCTAAACTTTTGAAAATAAAATCAATGACACTGGCTTTAGGCCATGAAATCTAGGACCACGGAGACTTTTTAAAAAACACACCATGAAAGGCCTCAAAGAATCCGACTTGCCATCTATCTAGCATCCATTGATTTAGTCTACGGGATCTCAGGGGGACGCTTTTCCGTTGTAGCACTGATCTTTCAATGAGAGGCTAGTGCCTGTCCTATGCAATAACAAGGAATAACAGTGACGTGTGAATGACTCTTATTAGACGGGGTAAATGTCATTAACACTTATTGTTGCCTTGAAGGCAGCTAGAAGTACAGTGCTTCAGAGAGCAAGAACTGAAACTCTGGCTTTTAATGCTGAATACATTAAAACTCTGTTTGGACAGATTAAAAATGTTAAAGTTGATGGTTATAAAAAACACATTAATTATTTCAAAAATTAAGGAATTTGTTTTTAATTACCCTTTTAAAAAGCATCCTCTACTTACATTGAAATCTGCAACTTTATCTTGAAAACTGTATGTAGCTCAGCATTCCCATCACTTATAATATTATTCCCCAAAATTAACAATTTGGCCTTAGAAACCTCCTATTACCAATATTTGTAATGCACCATGGTAAAAAAAAGAAAAGAAAAAATGATTGTTTTAAATTTAAATTTCCTGAAGGATGTGTGCATAAAATAATTCTAAAATTGAAGGGTTCTCCCCAATCCACACAAATACGTACTTTATAACAGGAAGAAAATGTATATATGCCATAGAATCTTAATCTTGTTCATGCAGGAAGGGTGTATCTGTCTCTCTCTGTGTGTGTATGTTTTACATAGCCTAAGCAAAATTTGGTCTGTCCAGCAGGAAATCTCATTTTTTGCAAGTGGAAATATTAAGGCAGCAAAAGTGAAGGGTAATGGTGTAGTAATCATGAGACAGACATGGCCACATCACGCAACCACTCACAAATTATATAGGCCATCCCATTCCCTAATGAGACCTGATACCTTCTGCCTAGTATTACTACAATTTCCAGAGGGGTAAAAAAAAAGAAAAAAGAGAGAGAGGCATTTCTCAGTGGCATGTATTAATTCATTTAGATACACGGACACTGCAAATTGGCTGATGTGTTTAAATTAAAATAATTCCAGCTGGGAGAGTTCATTTACAACAATACAGAAGGATGGTCATTTTAAAAGGTTTTATTGTCTGAACATTTGTTTATATTTTAATTCAGTTGATATTACTGAAGTATTGAAAAAAGGGGGAACACCTCTATTTATATTAGTGTTTTGTGTGATTACTCATGTTTGTTGTGTTTTATTGATATGCATAGAGTACTTTGCTCTGGTTTTTACGTGTTGATATTATTTATTTATTTATTACATTTCTGTATTTATTTATTACATTTTATATCTATCCATAGGAAAGATGAATTTCTCGATCTGTTAGTTTTGTATGTATTTAATCATAAGTCTCTTCTGTCTAATTCTGCATCAATATACGATTTTTTAAAAAATACACAAAAATTGTTGTTTTTTCATATACAACTTTTCCTAACATGCACATTTTTGTATGCAATTTCCCCTAATACATGCATTTTTTTAGCCGCCTACCCCATATTGTTATTGGCTGGCTTATGGCCATGCTTGGATAATTTGGGGCTCTGGGGTAGATTGAAAATGTTAGTATGGCGAGTACCCTAATGGATGAAGGGAGGATTCCCCATCCTTCCTCTTTTCAGACTGTATGGTTAGAGAGGGGAGGGACAGGATGTTGACTTGGGTTGTGCCTAAGTCCCCTACACAAAGCGATATGGCCTGTTCATGGTTGATCTGGGTGGACTCTCCTCAGCACTTAAAAGTGGGGACTATGAAGGTGCATGGACAAATGGCTAGTCATTAGCCCTGCCTAAAAGTGCCCCAAAAGGAGGAGGGAACATTTTAGCCCCTCCCCGGTCTGTGGAATGCCCTCCCCAGGGAAATCTGCATGGTGCCTTCACTGTATATATTTAGATGCCTGATTAAGGCCTTCTTTTTCCATCAGGCATTTCATCTTTAATCTCTTGCTCTTATTTACTGCTGTCTTTTTAAAGTTTTAATATTTTTAGAGTGCAGTCCTAAGGGATTGCTGCTCAATCCGTTCTCCCTTTCCTTGACATTTACAGTTAGACGAGCCTCTCAGCTGATCATCTTAATGATCACACAGGTCTGTATTGGGGAAGGTGATCTGCCCGGTCACTTGGTCTGAAGCTGTTCAGGGCTTTATACATCAATAGCAGGACTTTGTACTTGGCTCGGTAGTTAATAGGTAGCCAGTGCGGTTGCTTCAAAACTAGTCTAATATGTGCATGGCCAGGCATTCCACTCAGCATCCTGGATGCTGTGTTTTGCTGCAACTTCCGGATCAAGCTTAAGGGTAGTCCCATATAAAGCACACTACAATCATCTAAATTTAAGATTACAGTACATGGACTACTGTGAAGAGGCTATCCCTGCCCTGGAAAGGGAAAAGGGAAATAGAAATAGAGCTGTGTGTCATTGGCCTTAGCATTTCTAATCATTGCCCCCAGAAAGTTAATATAAATGTTAAATAACATAGGAAACCTGTGGCACCCTACAGCATAATTGCCAGGGAGCTATGCTGCTTTCTGGAACCATCCCTGCAAGTCAGAGCAGACCACTGTAGCCCAGTGCCTCCAGTTCCCAACTCATGAAGATGATCCAAAAGAATATCATGGTCAAGTCTATCAAAAGCTGCTGAGAGATCCAGCAGGATCAACAGAGTTGTTCTTCCTCTGTCTCTCTTCTGCAAGAGGTCATCCATCAGGGCGACCAAAGTCGATTCTGTCCCCAAACAAGGCCTGAACACAGACTGAAATGGGTTGAGATAATCAGTATCTTCCAATAATGTCTGCAAGTTATTGCCCACCCACCACCCACTCAAGCACCTTGTGAAGAAAATGGGGCTTAGTGACTGCGGAGTAGTTAGAACAAACCTCTGGATCCTTCAAGGTGGTAATACCACTCCACTAGGCAGACACCACTCCCTGGATCCACTCAGCAAGCCCTTTCCCAACCAGCTCAAATAAATCAGGGCCATGCATATATCCTGGAGTCGTCTCTAGGTTGTCCCTGTGTGTCCAAATGACACACAGGGGATCCCAGGTCAAGCAGGGACAAACAGAGTCTTTCTCTAGGATAACTGGGACCACAGATTTCCCGTTTTTCCATGGTCTCGGGACACTTTCGAGGACTGAAGGCAAATTAAACCTGTTCAGTGCTGTGCCCATGAATGTGTGGACCCTTTTCATCCCATTTCCCAGCAGCCCCTGAAAAACTGGCAAAGGGGAATGCCTCATGTTGATGAGCCCCCCCCCCGCATTTTTCAGATGCAAATTAGGCAAAATACCAGCAGAAGGAATAAGGACAGGATTTCTATAGCACTAAGCTAGAAGCACAAGAAGAACTTGGAGAAAGTCCTTCAGTGAACAAGACACATTTGCCTTGTTCACACCCAAACGCCAGTAATGCAGATGGAGTTCCAACTATGGATGCCTGAGTAACCAATACCCCACCCCAAACACACACACACACACACACACTCCAAGGAACAAAGGGAAAGCAACTGCAATTCTTTGGAAATGTCACACAGGCCTAATCTACACCAAGCAGGATATTGCACTATGAAAGTGGTATATGGTATGTGTCAATGGCCCCCAACAGTTGTCAGTGCACTTCAATACCACTATAAAGCAATAGTGCCTTTTATATACTGCTTTCATACCACTTTCATAGTGCAATATCCTGCTTGGTGTAGATTAGGCCTTAGTCTTCAGCAGTGTAGCAAAAGCAATATAGGCCATGGCTAGACCAGGCCTATATCCCGGGATCATCCCTGTTCATGTAAATGACACACAGGATATCCCGGGAGCAGGCAGGGATAACCCCAGGACGATCCCGGGATAAACCTTAGGTCTAGCTAAGGCCATAGTCTCTATTATAAATTCCTACAATATATCCCTCACATTTGTCCCAAGCCTTTCATTTATAACTCATGGGTGGGTGCAATGGAGGAAGGCGGGCTAGGCAACATCAGTAAACCCCATGGAGCAGACTTGAGGAGAAGACACCCTTCCTGGTCCCCAAGAACTTTACTGAGCACAGCCCTGTTCTTTAGGCATTGTCCTACTTAATAATTCTGCCTCAAGTATTGAGCCAACTTAATAACAAGCTCCTGAAATGAGTTTCTGCTCTGTTACAAATGTCTCTGGAAATACTTTACAACAACAACAACAACAACAACAATAATAATAAGCTCTGTGAGAAACAAAAGGAAAGGAGATTTCCACAAAGCACTTCTCAATCTGGAGAGATACATGAGCAACCCAGCTAATGTGAACACCACAAGACAGTCTAAGAATCAAATACAGGCAGAGGAAGCCTTTTAAAATGTTATATTTCCACCAAACCTTGGCATGGTTTAAAAACCAGCCTTCCGCCTAGTATCCTGGCTTTTATTGCTATTGGCAATGTGTAGTTTTTGTCACTCAAGAATTCATAATGAACCTATTTATTAAAAAAAAAGAAGCAAGCATTGCGTTTTGTTTGTAGAAAACAAGAGATTTCCACTTAGGACAATTTATTTACATGGGTTGACAACATAGCTCTGGTGTATGTGGTTTGAGGGCGAGAGGGGGGAAAGCTGGCTGGATTTTGTGTATAGTCCTTTGAGAATTAATTCTTACCAGATTACACTGTAAATAAAGTTAACTGTCATAAAATAAACACAGCCGTGGTGCACACCATATGTTTTATAATTATTTTGTGGCTTCTTTTTTGTTTGTTTGTTTGCTCTTGCTGTATGGAAACATTCTGATAGTTCTGTGATGAAGTTTATATGTTGAAGAAGTAAATTACACCTAAACAATCAGTCGGCTAGATATGTGAATAGGGTTAAGCGGATGTTTTTTTTTTCCCTTTCTTTTTTTTGTTATCCTTCTAGACAAGCACAAAAGTCTAAAACTTTTTCAGAAAGTGGGATTTGGGGGAGAATAGTCACTATTGTTGAATATCCAGTGTCCTTTGATAATGTAACATTCCTTGTCAGGAAGGTAAGCTCATTCATACACAAAGTGGAGTTTTCAAAAATGTCTTTGAGGTCACCGTTGATACGTTAGAATCCAGCAGTAAATAAAGTGTACTTCTAACATGGAAGCATGCTTTTATCAACGGAATTGCCATTTCCCCCTACACAATAGCCTCCAGCATTGCGTGTAGGAAAACCCAGTTTTAAAATAGAAAAATGCATTTTTAAATATATTCAACAGCTGATCTGGAGGGAATTGCTATGGGAGAATAGTGAAGAATAAAACCGGGGCAATCGTAGGGTTGAAAGGGAATTGGTTTGGGGCATTGCCAGAGAACAACAGAGACTATGACTAATATGAGGGTCATGTCACTGGAGCCAAAATGCAGGCAATCGGGTATGAATGGCATATGTAAATCTCTATTCTTCTCAACAAAATACATGAAAGTGGACATCAGGAATGGATTGGGCTCCTCTGTTTCCATATTTTTTTCCCTCTGAAAAAGCAGCAGTTTAAATGTGGATGCACAACACACAGTTGTAATGGACATTGGGCATATTTATAAAAGTTCTGTAAGATCCAGCCTGGGGAAAGGCACCAATAATGTTCAGTTAGGTAAGACTGGTCAGGTTTGTGTATGTGTCTGTGTTGCCAGTATTAATTTATCATTAAATATGTTGCAACTATTGGACCTACTGCTGCCATCCCTGAGCGTTGGAAAGCCATGCTGGTCTATCTCCTCCTTATGTAGCCCTTTATCTTTCTCCTCCTAATTGTCGCTCTTTGTCTTCCCCCAAACCCAGCTTCCTTTGAGCTCATGTACTCCCTGCTTTCTTCATTCCAGTTCCACCCTGCTGTTTCCCTTCACTTTCCTTCTTGATCTGTTTTTTCTGTGCTCCTTTGCCAGGACAAAATGCTCTTGTCACTGATTTTGGCGATGGCTAGGAAAGGCACAGTGCATTAATCTGGTTCCCCCACCAGTTGTGGGAGGTAGCTGTCAACACGGACAGTCCTTGATCTTCAGTTTCAGGATGGGGAGGGGCTGAGTTTGGTCCACTCTGGCCCTGGATAAGTGACCGGTGCTGTCAAAATGGACAGTATCGCTCTTCTTTCGCTCCAGGTTTCCAGCCTGTTGATGGGAACCAGATGTGCAGACCTAGAAGCTGAATACAATGGAATAGAATGTATAGCACATACTTTGCATGCAGGATTATCAGTTCATTGGAGATGAGCATGCCGAAACCAGCTAGATCAGACCACTAGTGTTTGAGAGAGCATTCACACAGTAAATGGAGATAAATATTTTTAAATATAAATTATAATTCTTAAAAAAAAAACCACATTACATTATGTGTAACAATTCGATTATACAAGAAAACCCAAAATGCAACTTTTAAAATAGTTGCTTAGGATTTTGTCTTTACTTTTCGAATGCATAAGGCATTTATTTATTTATTATTATTTATTATATTTATATCCTGCCTTTTTTCCTCTAAGGAACCCAAGGCGGTGTACATAATTCTCCTCCTCCTCCTCCTCCTCTCCATTTTATCCTCACAACAACAACCCTGTGAGGTGAGTTGGGCTGAGAGTCTGTGACTGGCCCAAAGTCACCCAGTGGGGACTAGAACCCAGATCTCCCGACTTCCAGTACAGCACCTTAGCCACTACACCACACTGGCATGCACCTGACAAAATTGAGCACTTTTAAGTTCCATTTATTTCAAAGTAAGAGTTAGGCAAATGCTTAAATCTCACTCATTGAATCTTGAATTTGAGCTAGCTTGTGTTGAACATTAGCCCTGTCCCTCCTTCATTCACAGCACAATGATGAATATTTGACTGATGGGAAATTATGCAGCTCAGACCTTTCTTTGCTGTCCACTAAGAAGCAGTCTACATGGTGTGTGTTCTTAAAGTTCTTATTTATTTATTACATTTCTAATCCACCCAATAACTAATGTTATTGGTTACAAACAGTTAAAAAGCAGATTACAAACACTTCAAAAAACCACTCTAAAATACATAGAATAATTATCTCTTGCTTTACATGGAAAGAAAACTGCACTTGTGTTTAAATGTTGCTTACAGAGATATTGGATAGTTTTACATGAATATGGAGGGAAAATAAGCCATGGTGGCTTTTTCCCCTCCCCAAGTGTGCCGAGCTGCCTAATTGGCATAATTGCCCTTGCCAGGCAAAAGAGTTGTCATGATGTCTGAAACCAACGAGGGTAAGTGGGTGGGGTAGTTTACCAACCACCCTGTAATCCTAGAACAAGCCATGGGTTTCAGCCAACCTTCGCTAGGTCCAGATGTCACAACAACCCATGCCCGGCTAGGTTATGTTAATTATGTGGCTCACAATTGCCACTCAAGGGGAGGAAAAATAAGCCACCATGGCTTATTTTTCCTTTGTGATTGTGCGAACGCAGTCCTTATATAGCAACAACAATGTATGTGACACTTGACAAGGTTTTGTAAGGAAAAAAGCACCCACAGGTCTTTGCCCCAAGGAACTCAGAACCCAAATCTCATGGGTAAGGAAGACAACTGAGGGAGTAAGAACTCTACCATTATTTGTTCTTTAGCTTTTTAGTTTCTCCTCTTTGTGGAAGAAGGTGCTGTGTGATTTAAATAGGATGCACCATCGCCTTTGCAAACAACTTGGTAAAGTTTGTTCTTGCTCTGAGAGAGGATCCCACTCATATACTTGCAATTTATACTTGAGCAGATACAGTAATTCCTGTGACCGTATTCATACTATTCAAACAGTTCTGGAATAAACCTTGGGACATTTATTTATTCATTTATTTGTCAGACCCTTTTGTCAGCGATATTACTTACCCATCACGCAAAGCGTGCATTAGACATTACCTCCAACCCAGAAATTTATTACTCCTTACAGTAAAAGAAAACTTCTCTGAAGACATTTTTTTGTGTTTTATTCTGATGCCCTCCTCATTTATTTTTGTCAGCACTGGAACCATTCAGCATCTGTTCTCCTATAAAAAGCCCTCAGGAAAAATTAAAAAGCTGTTCTTTGCCAATTCCTTCTTGTTATTATTAAGAATCCTCATTCACCTCACCGTTCTCTTTCCCTGTTCTCAGCTCTTATCTCAGCCTCCATGATGACATTGCCTTCCTGATCGAGGCGTCGCTCCGGCCTTGTCTCATCTCTCCCCCCTTAATTTGTAGCGATGCACTGCAAGTTTGGTGACAGGCAGTTGTTCGTGCTTGAATAACCCGCGATTTGAATTCTACAGTTTGTGGCATCCATGTAATGCTTAGCAGTAGGTACAGCTGTTAACTATTCGCTTATAAATAATCTTTTTCCCCTCTCAACCTGTCTCCCAGGTAGTGTACCTGTCACCATTAATAACTCATCGGTAGCTCCCCTGCGATTTGGCCCATCACTTGTCATTCACACTAGAGCAATGCTCTGGCCTGCTACTGAAGCTCACACAAGCTCCATCAGCTATTCACTCATCGCGGCAGCTGTATTGTTTCAAGTTTCTGACTTACGGGAAATTACATTGATGCATTTCACAGCTAGGTACCGGACTTGTACCACCCTTATTCCCATGTATGTGAACACAAACAAAGCTAGATCTTCACAAAGTTCTTCTTGCCTTTAAAGAAACGTCATATCGACTACCAGTGTGAGCTATAAGCTTCACAGAGTTCTTTTCTGGCGTTAGCTATATTGATTTCAGTGATGTTACCGCAGTGGTTTGTATTGCCCATAATATAGCATAATTAAGTTTATGTAATACTATATGATACACCACATTGATTGTGATGCTCTGCTGATTGCCCAGTGGGAGTTAAAAGTAAAGTTTGTCTCACCTTCTAAAGAGCTTCGATACTGTCATTTGCCATCACCTGACCTTAGCCATTTAGAAAAAAAAGCTCTCATTATTGTGAATTTTAATATGGGTAATGTCCTACAAGAAAGTGCTTTAAAAAGGCACTGTAGGGTAAAGTGCTGTGCAAGTAGCAGCAGCAGCAGCAGCATGGGTCACTCAGGTGTTCCCCTTACGTTAACTCATGGTCAGACATTGGATTTCTTCCAAATACCGTGTGGTTTTGACCTCACTTGATTCATGAAACATCCTTTTATTACCTCATCTCATTTTTATTCTTATTTAGATTAGTATTTTTTAAAAGATCATATGCCTTTTTTTTTCTTTTGGTGAGGCGAATTCAAAGCAGGTTGCAAGACAAAACCGTATATTAACACAGAAGTCATCAAATCATGATGAAAAACATATGTCATCATATCATGAAAAACACAACCATAAAGGGAGCAGTATTAAAATAACAAGCCAGGAGAAAATTCAGCCAAATACCTCTTGAATAGCCATGTTTTAACCAAACACCTCAAAGAGCATAGTGTTGGGGCCTGATGGATGTCACATAGAAGAGCATTCAGCAAGGTGGGCATGACTACAGAAAAGCAACTGCTCTTCGTAGTTGCCCGTTACATTCACCTTCGGAGCAAGGTTGCAGACATTGAGTGGAGCATCTAGGGAGGAGTATTTGAAAGAAGGTGTTCCTTAATATCTCAAACTGTGTGGGCTTTAAATGTTAAAAATTGCACCTTGAATTGAGCATGGGAACAAACTGGGAACTAGCGCAAATCAAACATAATAGATGTACAATGTTCTTGGCACCTAGTTTAACTTCCCAGAGAAAAGTAATTTAAATCCCCATTTTAAGGACAGTTTTGGCTGAAGAACGAAAATAATATTACTGTTAGCTTGCACTTCCACTTCTTAGGATGGAGCATATGACGCTGATAACTGTAGGGCAATAGCTAGACCTAAGGTTTATCCCTGGATCGTCCAGGGGTCAAACCTGTTCATCTAGGTGACACACAGGGGATCCAGTGCTCAGGCAGGGGCGAACCCTGGATGATCCCAGGATAAACCTTAGGTCTAGCTGTGGCCTAGGTGAATGAACTCCACCAGTTTACAGCTTTGCAAACCTCCAGGTTGAATTCAGAAGGTATTTGTTTCTATGAATTTACACTGGTATTTACCAGTGGTTGGTGTTTATACGGTCCACCATGCGATGATACTTCACTACATTACGACAACCAGGTTCATTCAGGAAGGGCACAGTAATCTTTTTATTTACAGAACATCATCTGTAGATATGTACGCATGAAACAAAAGGCATGTTGAATTATAAAATCCACATTTTAAAAAAAGAAAGATCCCAAAACAGGAAAATGTCTTTACCCTCCTTATGAAGTTCATGTGGAAATTCTCGCATAATATACCCTTCTGTGGGTGTTCTCTTGAGGAAGAAAAACTTTAGTTGGAACTGCCCCTTCCCATTCAAGCTTCCAAACGTTCAGTGTTATGAAGGCTTTATGGCAGCCTTTCCCAACCGGACCACCTCCAGGTGTGCAAAAATGGACGTACTGACTGGGAATGATGTGAGTTGCAGTCCAACCCATCTGGAGAGCACCAAATTGGGGAAAGCTGCTTTTATGTGTTCTGTTCTGCCCAGGGAGAACTGTACGGTTATATAAACACCAGAGATGGACATTTCTGGAAATCAGTCAGTGAGCCCACATGCCATTATCTCTGTGACTGAACATGGATGACGGGAAGTTCATGGTGGCATTTTCTTGTTTGTTAAATAAAAGCTTCTTTTATTCTAATCAATAATTAAGGATTTTAAAGCTTTATTATAAATTTATGCGTTCTCTGAAGCAACTCTTACTCGCTGCCTTTTCTCACTGCTTCTCTTCTGCTTGTGTATATGTGTATTATAATGTCATTTTGATTGCTGTTCACTCGCTTCGCCTGTTCAGTTCAGTTTGTGGCCCTTTCTCCCAAATGAGATGACACTCTAATACAAAAAGGAATCCCACTAGCCCAGCAGCTTGAGGGGAGCATACAAAGAAATACATTTGTTTGTATTTTAGAGAAATATAAATCTAGTCCTTGGTTATTTTTGGAATATTAGAATCCCCCACCTGCCTCCATTTTTGTGTGTTCTTAAGTCTCTCTTGGATTATATTCTTTACACAGCACATCAAGCTAATATATAGCTGCTCCTTCTCATGCACCTATGTTGTTTACCATAGATAACATTGAAGAATTTTCTGCATACATATGCATCCCGTTTATTCCTAACAGCCACAGTTGAAAAGAATTCATAAAAATAAAACTTTTGTGCTATTTATGCGTTGTTGTCCTCCGTTATCTCCCTGGCCTAGCTCAGCAAACTTAACATCTTTCCAGACATGGTGGGGTTAATAGAGAGCTAGTCTGGTTTGGTCTTTTGGCATTTCCCAGCTGCTCTTCAAGGGAATATAAAGTGCTTTGGGAGCAGATCCAAACCAGTGGATATTTAAGAGACTGGGTGGAGGGGGTTCGCTTGAAGAGTCACATTCTTGTGTGGCTTAAAACACAATCCTATACATGTCTACTCTCATTGAATCAAATGGGGTTTACTCCTAGCTAAGTGTGTTTAGGATTTCAGCCTTTGTTACCTTTTGTTGCACTTTAAAAAGTGGTTGTGCCGTTCACTTTTAAACACACACACACACACACACACACACACACACACACACACACACACACACTTTCAAAGACCAAATGACCTCCAGGCCTGTTGGCTCCTAAAGCGCAGTTTATCAAGTCTCCTCCGCCTTTTTTCCCTGTAAAAACCCAGAGTGAAGTGTGAAAAGCATCAGAACGTCTCTCTTGTGCCAGTGCAGCCTTTTAGTCGCTTGCCAGCACCTTCATCTCTTCATATGTTTCTAGCTAAGGTCTAACATGGAACAAAAACCCGACAGCAATAGAGACCAGATGCTGGTATTTCTTCTCTGTCACTTGGCTGCTGAGCAGATGGAATTTATATCAATCGGGCATGCTTGGAGGAAGAGGCCATGGCAGCCAACATGTGGAACTGGGGCTGAGTGACATTTTTGCTAATGTTTTGTCCTTGTAGAACATTATGCTTCCTCTTTGCTTATGAGCTGTGGTTTTCCTGACTCAAATAAGGTTCCAAGCCCAGCTGGAATGGCTGTCCCCCCCTTCCCCCTCCCCTCCTAAAGGAGCGCTGGGAGCGCTGGAAGGGCCCTGAACAATGGAACTCTTTATTAAAATACCTGACATCTGCATGCAATGCACCCAAATCATTTTAGCCAAGCATTAGGAATTCACTGGGCATTACCAGTCACTTTGTGTCCGTTTCTGTATGCTTCTTTGATTTATATAATGAACAAATGCCTCTGGCCAAAGGGTATTTTTAGTTTTGTTATTTTATTGGGCCAGAGCTTCTTTTCTAGGACGTATTGTTGTCATAGGTTGTCTCAGAGAAAGAGTATTAAAAGCAACAAAAGAGGGAGGTTGGGGACTTTTTACTGTGTCCCCTCACCTTTTTAAAAGAAAGGGGTGGGAGGGAGGCAAAAGTGAAAGCCCTGGTAATCTCGCAAACATTAGCACTTAACCACCTCACATGACCATTAAAGAGAAAGAGAGAGAGAGACAGATTTGCTACATGGAAGGTATTTTTGTGAACTGCCCAGAGAGCTTTGGCTATTGGGCGGTATAGAAATGCAATAAATAAATAAATAAATAAAGGTATAGCCAGTGGAGTTAGAAAACTGGTGCTCAACACTGACCCTGCACAGAGGAGGATAAACTTTAGTGGGATATATATGAAATAAAAAGGATGGTGAGAATGAGAAGGCCTAATTCAGGAGTGACTTCTACTGAACGTTGTAGAAGAGCAGGTAGCTACATAAGGATCAGAGTCCGGCTGGACATCAGGAGAAACTTCCTTACTGTGAGAGCAGTCCGACAATGGAACCAGTTACCTAGGGAGGTTGTGGGCTCTCCCACTCTAGAGGCATTCAAGAGGCAGCTGGACTGTCAGGTATGCTTTAAGGTGGATTCCTGCACTGAGCGGGGGGCTGGACTCGATGGCCTTATAGGCCCCTTCCAACTCTACTATTCTATGATTCTAGGACCGGAGGCCTCATGGGGCCATCAAGTTTTTTCCTTCAAGGGCCATGTACCCATCTTTTGTTGCCTGCTGGGCTGTAGTGAATTATGTGTAATGTATTTCATTCATATTCCCCAGCCTTTCCTCCCAGGCATATATGGATATTCATTTTATTCTCACAAGATTCCTGTACAAATATGTTCTTGTACAAATATATTGTTGGTGGTGTAGATGTAATGAAAGTATGATTAAGAGATTAAGAACAGGCCACAGAGTCATGCACATCCTTTCTTTCTAGAGTGAATTCGGTATGCTCACCTTAACCACAGTTAAAATTACATGGGAGCCATTCTCTTAACCAGGATTTGGAACAAGCTTCAGACTTGACCACAGCTAATGTTGGTGCCAATGTAACAGTTAAGGGAGATGTTGGGAGGGAATCTGCAAATAGGCTAGGGGTCATGTGTGTGATCTGTGACCTGCTCCTGTCCCTCAAGTATGGTTAATAAAGCCCTTTTAATATGTCTGCAGTGGCCCATTTAGAAATAATGCAAGCAGTCAGTGGTCTCAGATTTTTTTTTTTAAATGTGTTTTTTGCAGTGTAACAATAGCATCAGCAATAAAAGCAAAAGAGGGGGATTCCTATCATAAACCATATTAATAGACAGTAATCATTAACATCTCCTTTGATAGAGGAAAAAGGGGGAAGAACACAAGAGGAGAGATTTTAACCCTACCATTTCAAATATATAATATAAGCAGTCCATATATCTAAATAAGCATCCATATGACTTTGAGCGTTGTTAGGAATGAATCATGCTGCTTTGAGACCTTCCGTTCTTGATAGCACTGAATTCTTGTATGCCTATTTGATACCTAAAATATAATATTAGAGTACTATTTCAATGTTATTCTAGGACATTCATGTAAAACATCACAGTGAGTGCTTGTAATTTTCTGGTCACGCTGCAATGCTAAGCTGACTGGGATTACCTGAACTTTGCTTAACTCTGCATTAGCATAGAATTTTCTTTTTCTTCTTCTTGCCGCTGAATCATGTAGTTTCACTAATAATAGCAGAGGAGTAACTGTAGTTGGGTCGGATGTGCCAAGTACTATGAATGGTCCCACATTGTGATACCTGCAAGGACTAATATATATTGCCATTTACTATTTGCCCTCAACTTCTGTTGATGTTAGTTGAATCTGAAAGGTCTGAGGAGCAAACTAAATGTTACATGTAAATCCCCAGCCAGTTTTTTTAAATGAAAAGCAGCCTCGGGCAACTGCCGTTGAGAGTGGTGAGTGGCAGCAGCAGCAGCAGCAGGAGGTGGGCACGTCGCTTCATTCTATTCAATACTGTCCCTACTTTCTTTTTACTCCATGGGGTTCCAGATGTGTGTTTACAAGGATAAATACGCAACGGGAACCCCATAGCTGAGGGGGAAGTCACTTGGGGGCAATTTTCAATTTGGGAAAAAAAAATGGCTGGCAAGTCAGAATTAAGCATCCCTCCTGCACATATATATTCTTTTGTTCAAAATTGTACTCTCACAAGGCTGTTGTTCATTCTAAACCACCCCACAACTTGTTGGGGCTTACTTACACACTGTTAGAAGTAAATGTAACAAATAAATCATTCTATTACACTCGTAACCTGGTCTGACTTCTTCTCTTACTAAGGGCCAAACTAGATGAGACATTAGAGATCTATGATTGGAATCTGTCTAGATGTGGAGCGGTATATAAATGTTGTAAATAAATAAACCTTATAGAAGAATATAGTAGTGTAAGGCTTATTACTCAGGAGCTACCAGACTAGGGTGACCATATGAAAAGGAGGACAGGGCTCCTGTATCTTTAACAGTTGCATAGGAAAGGCAATTTCAGCAGCTGTCATTTGTATATATGGAGAACCTGGTGAAATTCCCTCTTCCACAACAGTTAAAGCTGCAGGAGCCATACTAGAGTGACCAGATTTAAAAGAGGGTAGGGCACCTGCAGCTTTAACTGTTGTGATGAAGAGGAAATTCCCCCAGGTTCTCCACATATACAAATGATACCTGCTGAAATTCCCTTTTCAATGCAATGGTTAAAGATACAGGAGCCCTGCATATGGTCACCCTATACCAGACTGATTTTGCTCAGTTTTGTTTTAAACTGAAGCTTGAGCAGTGTAGATGTGTAGAAAATGTTGGAAGTTCAAAAAAGTTCAAAACTCGAGCTTTAATAGCAATTAATTTCCTCCACGCCAAAAAGGCAGGGCAGCCCCTCTGCCAGAAGAATGACAGACAGATCTGCTCAGCCAATCAGTGTGGCATGAACATAGGCTGTGGGCGCAGCCATGCGTTTAGGTTGTCGCCACCAGAGGAGAGGGAGAGGGGAAGGAGGTGATCAATCAGGGTGTGTCAGGAAGAGGGTGGGGGTCGCACTGTATGCACATTTGGGAGGGGGGATTCACTATGCATGAGCCATATTTGCAATATTTATGAGCTTGTCTGTGGTGAGGGGAAAGGAACAGGACTTCTAGCGCTCATGATAGTGTGGGCGTCATACTAATAAATAAATAAATCTCCCACTTCTTTAATCTGTTTTTTTAAAAGAAACAAATTTGGAGTGGGGCTGTGTTGTTAGGGTTGGAGGGCTAAACCTTTTCTCCCATGCCATCCTCCTTATGTAAAACCCATGCTCCATTCCACCCCAGCTGTTATTTTGTCCCTTTGGGGATATGGTAGCATGTGTTAGGGATTGTCAGCATTTGACATGACCTCAGTTTTAGGTTTTGTTGGTTTTGTTTAATGCACCAGAATTTTTGGCTTTTTTATTAAATGAACCCAGAAAACATGCTGGCAGTTCCTACTATGTATCCAGGGAAAGGAACAGGGCCAAATGGGTTATATTCACTCAGTACAACCACAAATTCTTCCCTATGGTTTCCCCTTCCACTTTTCCATGACCCTCAGTGCTTGTTTTCCATTGTCTGACAAAAGTTTTCAGACAAAATATTCCATTAAAAAAAAAAAAAAGTCAACACAAACAACCTCCCAGGAATGTGAACTTTGCAATGGCACGAACTTGATGAAGCATGTAAACTAAGCACATTTGTGCAAAGTTGTCCTATGTCTATCATTGGTTATCAATGCGGGATTTCATTTCTCAATGTGGAGTCTGTGGGGATACTGGTGCAGAATTTGGGATCCTTCGTTTCACTAGTCTTACCTTGTATAATTGAGCCAACAGTATTTGGGACACTTGTAGACACTGGTCATGATCACTTCATTGAAGTTTGCACATTGAGGTCATAGCATTTTTGTGGGGGGGGGGAGAGTATGTTTCTTGCAGGGGGGTGACCAGGATGATTTCTGTCTTTGCTCTTTGCCTGATGTTTCCTGCATTTTCTCTCCAAAGAAACCACACACTAATTGCTTCCTTAAAATACAAGTCTCAGGCAAGTGTTTCAGGGAGTATGCTTCTCACTGAAAGCTCAATTCTAGTTAATAGCTCTGGTCTACCTTTCCTGCAATTAAGAGGTGGGGAATGATGCTTCCTTTGGGGGAAATGCTTATTATTTGGTGTGACCTCTAATAGGATTCACCACGTGACTTGGTCAGCAGTTGGGATTCCACCTCCCTTGGAGAATTGGGTGCATTTAAAATCCTCATTTGAAGTTTGCAGTTGTAAACAATTTTCTGTGTACTTTTCCTGTTCTGCAGCTCTCTAGAAGACCTGCAAAAAGTTTGGGGTGGATGGATTCCCCCCCACCCCCCAACGCTCCATTATTTCTTTTGCCTTTGGGTAAATCCCCTCAGTACTTTCCAGTGTCGATAACAAATGATACATATGTTGCCCTCAAACTCTAATAATAATTTAAAAAAAAACCCAAATTCCCTGCTAAATTGTGGTTTAAAAAAAATAAAGGAACAATTCTACAGCAACAGAATTTTGTTCCTGTGAAATGAAAAAGTATAATTAAATATGCATCAAACACAAGATTTGGTTTGAACCGTGATTCAGTGATTCAGAAAATAGACCAATTCACATCAGAACAATTTGAAGGCTGCTTCATTTCAGGGCTAAATATAAGCCTGGATTCAGAAATCCAAAGCTTCGTGCCTTCTATAGACTATTATGGGAAACTATTAGTTTTTTTGCTGTTTGACATAATTGGATGGAATTTGCAGGCATAGTCGCCTCTTTTGAGGGGATGAAAACTACTACATTTCAGAGAAATAAGTGGAGGGAATTTTCTGTTGGATGTCTTTAAATTTTGTATTTTTTACAAAAGTGATTTGCCAATAACTTTTTTTAAGTTATTGCGGGCATACTTCCCCTTCTGAGAGTATCAAGGCTGCCAAAGATCAGATAAATACATTCAGGGGGTGTTGTTCAAGAGCAGCCTTTATAGTTTAGGGGTTACAGGGGTGGGGGGAAGCCATTCCCCTATGTTATTTGTATGCAATTGTTATCAAAATGACATGCAGCATGGGGGGGCGGGGCGGGCTAGCTAAGAATCCTGCAAAATTTCAGAAGGATAGGTTCAGATGCTAGAGAGTTAGGATGAATGCAAAACAGTTTAAGCCTTATTTTGTTTTCGGCTCAATTGGCACCAAGTCACACAATTGCAATAGGACAGGGATGAATGCTGGATGTGGGGTATACATTGGTAGAGCAGAATGACTCTACCTTTCAGCATTTTTTCAAGCAAGTACCTAATGTTATACCCTCCCAGATCTCGGAGACTACACAAAAACTCTTTTACCGTTCCTGCTTCTCTAGGAGAGAACTGGGGCATAATCTACACCAGCCGTTTATTCTGGAATAATAGCGAGGTCATCCCTACCACGCCATATGACGTTCACCTACTCCCGCGATGATCTAGGCACGACCCCTCAGTTATTCAGGAATATCGCAGCCTGCTTTTGCCACGTTTTTCGGCTCTTTCACTACGATCCCGAAGTCCGCGGCTGGTGTGCCCCCCCCTTCCCAAAGGTGTTGCTGTTCAGCACGAGCTCCCAGCTCGGCAAACAGCCAACCTGCTGTCAGGGGCATGTCCAGTGGTTTTGGACATGGGCAGGAGTGGGCGACCACCATTTTCAGCACATTTTTTTATTGGTTATCGGCGTGTTTTGGCCTCAACCATTTGTATTTTTTTTAACACAAACATATTGATGTGCACATCTTCGACACAGTACCTATCCCCCCCTGTGTTTCTGCGTATTTGCGCTGGTGCACATCTTGGAAGAAGTATTTTTTTAAAAAAAATTCTGTGCCCTGTACCCATCTGTCCAGTCCTGCCCACTTCTCCCGATACACCTTCAAAAGCACCATCACGGGGTGCACATCCTCCTGCAACGGCTCTCTTTTGCTCCCGGGAAACTTCCCTTGTGTGTGCCAAATAAGGGACAATCTCAGAAGCTGTTCTTCCTAGTCTCCCTATAGGGTTGTATAGGAACTAGGAGCTTGTGTTCATGACCTCCCTCTCAGGGCAGCTGGTAAGTGAGAAACAGACCTATAAAATTGCAACCACATGGGACTTGTTGCTAGGAATTCCTGATGAGATTGTCCTTGGCTGAAAACTGTCCAGCCAGGTGGCAATTACCACCTGGCCTTGTTATCAGAAGACTGCTCAAGCAGGCAGGAGTCTCAAGGCCTCCCCATTCCTAATTGGGAAAGGAATGATTTCAGCTGGCCTGGTGAGAACTGCTTGCTGGCCGGGAGGGGAGCAGCTTGGGCCAGGGTTGGTGGAGTGCAGTCACCTCATCTGGTAGGATTGGGGCATAAGATGAGTTAGCTTCTGGGGCCATTTGCTTTTATGGACCCCTAGATGCTATAGGGTGTGTTTCATCTGGCTGGGAGCAGGAGGCCCCTGCAGTAAGTATAGGGCAGGTTAGCCAGGGTTTGTTGTTGTCTGTCGGTGTTACGTCTCTCTCTTCCTCTTTGTTTTATGACTGGTTGTATTGTTTTATGACAGTGCTGTTTTACCCATTGTTTAACCCTTCCTCCTCTTCTCCCCTTTTATTATTTTTATATTTTGATTTAAAGCCTTAATTCTTATAATAATCCACTTTAAAGCTCTCAGCCAGCGTGGTTTGTGTCAGAGGACTCTGCTGCTAAGTCCAGTGTTTAGTGGCGGGTGTTTGGGTTTTGACCACTGGCCTACCTGGCAAGAAGGGTGTGCAAGTACATTCATCTTTTCACTGGAAACCCCGTGATCATCCCTCCCCCTTCTTGAAAGAGCTCCAGGTGTAGATGTTCAGGTTTAGATTCAGTTAGCTTGGGAGGAGCCCCACCTTGATTTGGACATCTCCTGAAACTTTTGGAGTGAGAAAGCAGGGGGAGGGGGAAAACATGATTCAGGAATACTTTTTAGAAAGCTAAAAGTATGCTGTTAATCCTTTTAAAAAAAACCGTGGGTATCTAATTCGGCAATTGTCCATATACAGAAAGAACTGATTTTTTAAAACACACACACGCACACTGTTTATTTTTCATTGCTGACACCCATCTAGGGTCTTGTTTTTATTTTACTATTTTTAAGAAATCATTGCCACATTCCATATCAATTGTTTCTGTTCCAGTAAAGCAGAACACCTAAATCCAGGGAGAAGTTCAGTAAATGAGGATTCTATAAGCATACTTAAGAAAAACTAAGTTGTTAATGTTGTTTTTTAGTAACAGTAACTTTGTTGCTTAGCTATAAGCCATAACAAACCAGAAAGAATGTTTAGTGTTCAGCAAAAAATTTAGCTCTCTCAATTTCTTTGGTGCGAGTGCAAATTAGGAAGCATGCAAAGTAACATATGTGTCATTATGAAACAACAGAAAACATACAAATTCACCAGGTGTAACAGGAAGAGAGAGAAAAAAACTGAGTCTAAACTGAGAGATCAAATTGATTAAGCTACATCCATTTGATTTTGTCTGTTTAAAACTGTACCATGTCTGTGTTATTACAAAGCTGTGAGCTGGTTGCTTATTGGATCTGCAACTGTTCCCCACTATCTACACTGCAGTTAGGTTGGTTACAAAACTGATATGCTTCTAACCCACATCAGAGGCATGTGATCGCAACATCTGCATGATACCTGGAGAAATATCAATTCTTGGTCGCCCCACGTAGTGTTGACTATCAGTCTCTTGCCTTGAAAACGTCACCACCCCAGTCAAAGCTGTTGCCATGCCTAAACATCACACCCACAAATGCAACAGAGCTTGTAAGGTTTCCTCCTCTCTTATAGTTGTCAAGTGTTGCCGTGGCTGATTATTGAATAGTCATGAAAGATTGATCGTGTGTGTGTGTGTTGGGGCGGAGAGAGTGTAGGGGACAGGTAGAACTCAAGAAAAAAAATCAGGCTTCTGTTCCACCCTTCCCGCCCCTTATTGTATGGGGAAATGAATTAGTGAACAAGGTAGATACCTTAATATTTTGTGTCTGTTATTCAATGATCATAGAATCATAGAATAGCAGAGTTGGAAGGGGCCTACAAGGCCATTGAGTCCAACCCCCTGCTCAATGCAGGAATCCACCCTAAAGCATCCCTGACAGATGCTTGTCCAGCTGCCTCTTGAATGCCTCTAGTGTGGGAGAGCCCACAACCTCCCTAGGTAACTGATTCCACATTCGCACTGCTCTAACAGTCAGGAAGTTTTTCCTGATGTCCAGCTGGAATCTGGCTTCCTTTAACTTGAGCCCGTTATTCCGTGTCCTGCACTCTGGGAGGATTGAGAAGAGATCCTGGCCCTCCTCTGTGTGACAACCCTTTAAGTATTTGAAGAGTGCTATCATGTCTCCCCTCAATCTTCTCTTCTCCAGGCTAAACATGCCCAGTTCTTTCAGTCTCTCTTCATAGGGCTTTGTTTCTAGACCTCTGATCATCCTGGTTGCCCTCTTCTGAACACGCTCCAGCTTGTCTGCATCCTTCTTGAATCGTGGAGCCCAGAACTGGACACAATACTCTAGATGAGGCCTAACCAGGGCTGAATAGAGAGGAACCAGTACCTCACGTGATTTGGAAGCTATACTTCTATTAATGCAGCCCAAAATAGCATTTGCCTTTCTTGCAGCCATATCGCACTGTTGGCTCATATTCAGCTTGCGATCTACAACAATTCCAAGATCTTTCTCGTTTGTAGTATTGCTGAGCCAAGTGTCCCCCATCTTGTAACTGTGCATTTGGTTTCTATTTCCTAGATGTAGAACTTGGCATTTATCCCTATTAAATTTCATTCTGTTGTTTTCAGCCCAGCACTCCAGCCTATCAAGATCACTTTGAAGTTTGTTTCTGTCTTCCAGGGTATTCGCTATCCCACCCAATTTTGTGTCATCTGCAAATTTGATCAGCGTTCCCTGCACCTCCTCGTCCAAATCATTAATAAAAATGTTGAAGAGCACTGGGCCCAGGACTGAGCCCTGCGGCACCCCACTCGTTGCCTCTCCCCAGTTTGAGAAGGTCCCATTGATATTTTGCAGTTCGGGTAAACAGAGAGAAATGGCCATATAGGGGTATGTAAACCTCTGTTTCACAACCCTGCTGAGTTCACCTCCCCCAGCATTAGCGACATACATATGCACTGTCTCTTGGTACAACGGTGCATAAACTTAATAAATCTGAATCTTATCTGAATCTGCAGCCTTCAGTGGGATCTCAGGGAATGCTTGTCAGTCCAAATAGCCTGCGAAATCTCAGATAGGTTTGGAACGGCAGCTCCCAAATTTTCCAGCCATGACATGGTAGGGTGATTTACTCTCCCCTGTGCTCTTCACTGTGTTTCATTTACAGTGTGTCACTTCTCCTTTGCTTCAGTTGTGTCAAGATGACACTGACCAATTTGAAGCAACGTAACTTGATCTAGCATGCATTAATACCAAGTCTAATCAAAACACACACTGCAATATGTGTCTCTTTTTGGAACTGCTGCCTCCCAGCTGCTTAAATTCTTCCTTAGTCTGCATTAACTAGAAGCTCACTTTTACATTTTAAATCAAGGCTTTTTAGGTATTTTAGATATCCAGAGTACCATGCACAATGCATGTACTGTATACTCATTGGAACGGAGGTTCAGTTCAGATCGTTCTGCTTTCCAGGGAGAGATCATGCAGCCTTCCCTTTCGGTGTGGAAAAGTAATGTTGCCAAAGCAGATACTGCAATGCTTGTGTTCATTCAGATGTAAGTTCCTAAATGCATGCTAAAAACAATTAACATTGACGGTGCTTCACATTTCCAGCTTTAAGCCTGGGAAACATCACATATTATAATGGCAAAAGGAAACTCTTGCATGCGGATGTGCATTAAGTGTACTTACAGGCACGGTGCGCTGCTGACACGAATGAAACCTAATCTGAAAGAAGATGGTGTTAAATGTCTAACTCAATAGGGTGGGGGGAAATTGAACCTCGGGGCCCCATCTGTGCTTTTAAAACTAATTCCAAACCAAAATATCTTTTTGAAAAAAGAAAAAGAAAAACACACGGCAGGGGCAGGCAGGCATTGATTGCCTATGGAGCCACCTTCCAAGAAAAGAAAGGACTTGCTTAGAGTGGTTGACAGCCATTGGGAATTGTGGGAAGAAGGTGCAAGATGGCAGGCATTCCCCATTTTCGTGTTTCCTGCCCACCTTCCCTAATGGCTAAGGGAGATGGTTAGAGAGGAGAAGTCACTGCAACTGCCCACTGATGCTTTCACTGTTATTTTTTATTTATTACATTTATATCCCGCCTTTTTTTCCTCCCAAGGAACCCAAGGCGGCACACATAATCCTCCTCCTCTCCATTTTATCCTCACAACAACAACCCTGTGAGGTAGGCTGGGCTGAGAGTCTGTGACTGGCCCAAAGTCACCCAGTGGATTTCCGTGGACGAGTAGGGACTAGAGCCCAGATCTCCCGACTCCCAGTCCAACACTTTCACCACTACACTACACTGGCTCTGCTGTCCCTGTGAGTACCCCCTTCTTCTCAGCCTGTTGGCATCTACAGCAAGCGCTGCCCAACCTGAGGAGGAGGAGGAGGAGTTGCTGTGGCACAAGAGATGCATTTCTTTATTTATTACATTTTTATACCGCCCAATAGCCGAAGCTCTCTGGGCGGTTCACAAAAATTAAAACCATGAAGAGCCTAAAAACAACCAACAATTTAAAAACACGAATACAAAATATAATGTAAAAAGCACAATCAGGATTAAAACCACACTGCAAAAATTGATATAGGTTAAAATATGGAATTAAAACAGCAACGTTTAAATTGAAGTTAAATTAAGTGTTTAAATACTGAGAAAATAAAAGTCTTCAGCTGGTGACGAAAAGTGTACACTGTAGGCGTCAAGCGAACCTCTCTGGGGAGCTCATTCCACAGCCGGGGTGCCACAGCGGAGAAAGCCCTCCTCCTAGTAGCCACCTGCCTCATTTCCTTCGGCAGGGGCTTGCGCTGAAGGACCCCTGTGCATACAGTTGTGACCTCTCTCCTTCTCCGTTGACTGGTCCAGGTTGTTCCTTGTGCAGTTCTGTGGAGCCATGAGCCAGCCTGGCTGGCTAAGCAGAAGCTGTTGCAGCCTCTGAGGAAAGGCTGTGTGCCCTCTGGGCTCAGGAGATCCAGACCCTGCTGCTGATGCTGGGAAACCAGCCTCAGAGTGGTCATATCCTGTGGGGATATCACTCCATAGAAAAGGGAAGGGCAAAGCACAGAGTGGCTTTCAAGGGTTTTTGACATAGACATTCATATATTTTAATGTGACTGTCATGGGTGCCTATTGGAATAGCACCCATGAGAAGTAACACATTTTTCATTCCTCTAATGCCAGGGAACTTTGGGGACTTTTTTTTAATGATTTTTTTCCTGCCTCTCTAAGAATATAACTCCCATTCTGTGTGCAGTTTTCCTTGGGATTTAAATTGCCTAGACCAGAAACCGTTTGCAATTTGGTCTAAACAATTTCACAACTCCATTGACTTCTAGGAGACTAGGGGGAAATACTGCAATTAGGACAATAGAGTGATAGGCTCAGTGCGGATCTTCCACTTCCTCCCTCACATCTGTACACTTAACCAAGCTATCAGTCAGTGCTAAATCAGAGCTAGTGGCACAGAAGCAGTAATGGTGAAGTCATTCCTACAGCTCTACAGAAATAATACTCTGTACATATTTTAGTGACCAAGGACTGAGCAAAAAGCTCTTTTATTTACTAGGCTACTCTGAAAGAGCAAAAGCGCAAGAGGTACTTATAAACAGTGGCTTAATACAAACTGTGTTGCCTTTGAAAAACAAGATCTTTTTTTCTGGTGAATCAGTTTCAGCCTTTTGCTTAAGGTCACACTACAGTTAGTAATCTTTGGCAGGAGACTTCTTCCATTTTTGGTAGTGGCAGCCTGATTCTTTTTTGGACTTATTTTCTTTTGAATCTGCCATTATCTCTCAAACCTGTTTCATGTTATCATTGTCAGATTCTTCTTCTCTCTGTTTCTCAGAACAAAATATTTAAAAGAAGCAGCAGCAGTCAGGCATAGAATTGAGAGTCATATGGTTATGATTTGAGAATGTCAAGCCTGGGTATTTTTTATTATTTTTGTGTCTCCCCCCCCCCCCCCTTAACAAAAAACCCACCCTGTACCTTTTACTTTGGGCAGCGAACTTGCTGCAGAGACATCAAAGGGAATGTGTGCTGGATCAAGGTGATTTCCCCCCCATTCACCACATCCTTGCCAGCTGTAGTGTTTATGATTAGAGGCAGACGTTCCAGACACCTCTGAGTCCTTGGTAAGCATCAGATCTTTAATGGGACCCCTCCCAACTGAGTGACACTAAACAGCCAGCCAGAGGGGAGTTGGTGGGGTAGAATGCAAAAAAGGGGGTGGGGATGGGAGGGGGGGCAGCTTCCTTAGCACTCCATGCACTCAGAAGCCAGGCTTTAGAACAAACTTCTGCTAATGCCACTTTTTACGTTGCCCAGAGGCCCTGTCTTTGGGCTTTGAGTACAGCTTTCATTAGCACAGGGGATGCCTAGAGCTCAGCAAAGGCTGTCCTTGATCCTCTTGCAAGGAGCACACAGTTTGTACAGCATTCAGGTCACAGCCCACTCAGCTTTGAAGCAGCTCCACTTCATGCTCCTGTCAGCCGCGTGCTGCCGGTTTCCCGAGGCTGACACAATTCCCCTCTCCAATCTGATTCTTTGCTCTCTGCAACTAACTGCACTGAATTCCCCTCGGATGATCCCAACGGCAGAAAATATTAACACTTGTTTACCAATCCTGTTGACATAAGAATTCTGCAAATGGCAAATCATACTGATAGCAGTGCTTCATTACAAACAGTCCCCCTCCTTTCCCCTTCAGATGCTGTTGGGATTGTTTGACTGCATCAGTGATCAGTTGCCTTGGGCTAGAGACAGACAATAATTTTTAAGAGTCGAAGGGGCTCTGAGAGAGGCATCGTTTCCTGTAGCGTACACATGCCTTTCCTTTTGTCCCACTATCATCTCTGATCAAACCAAGTTTTGCAGGTTTCCAAAGCACCATGAAGACCTGGTGAACAGAAACAATAGCGGGATTAATCAGTGGCAAAACCTACAGTGGCTCGTAAGTTATGATTGAGCTGAGCACACGAAATCTGGGAAATTGTTTTTCCAACATTAAGGGCCCCCCCACTCCTTTACCCCTCCACAGACATCACCTCCTGAGACATCACCCTGCAGACCTCCCAGTGTGGAGCTCATATCCGCACGTTCCCCATCCCACACCCACCCAGCGTGAGCTCCCTGACTTCCTCACCACCTGCACTTTCTATTGCAGCCTGTTTAAAAACTCATTGACTTCGGTAAACAAAAACTGCAAATCAACCACCATTCTGCAGGGGTGGGGCACAGCCCCTTTAATTCCCTCGCCCTGCCTTAAACCTTGATTGATTGATCTGGACCAAGCTGCTCTGTCATGTGACTCCAGAGGGCTCCTTTAAATCACCCCCCTCTGGCCACATGCCACAGCTCAGTGCAGACACCAACCTACTTTCCTCAATACAAACAAATGGGCTCATATCTCCCCCAATCTTTGACTGATCCTACTGGATTTTGACCTCACTGGTTGTTGTTGTTGTTATTGTTATTATTATTTATTGCATTTTTATACCGTCCAATAGCTGAAGCTCCCTGGGCGGTTCACAAAAACTAAAATCATTCAAAGTATAAAATGCAGTATAAAAATATGATTTAAAATACACATTAAAAACTGATTAAAACATACCATACATGATTAAAACATCCTGAAAACATCCTGAAAACATTCTAAAATTTAACTGGATAAGCCTGCTGGAATAGATCAGTCTTTATTGCTTTTTTAAATTCTAAAAGACTGTCAAGTTGACAAATCTCCTCCGGCAGGCCATTCCACCATGGCCCATTCTCTCCCAGCCTGGCAAATTTGGTGGCTTTCCATCTATATTTCATGCAATAGGCTGTTGGTCACACCTTTTCACTTTTTTCTCTCAATTTTTCACACTTAAAAAATTTCCACCATAGCCTTCACAGCAGAAAAACTACACAAAGGGCAACACGGACATCCATGTGAAAAGGGTGATGAATCCTTTTCCCCTCTAAAACTTCATAATAAGTTTAGTTATGCACCAAACCTAGCTAATCCGCTAGCAAATTGCCATAGTGATCTATGTGCAAAATCTGGGGCAAATTGGACAAGGAGGAGCTTTGCTATTTTCTCCCCCCCACCCATGGACTTTCTGTCCCTATAGGCAAAACACACAAAATGGTCTTCCTGACCATAACTATGGCTGGCCCACAATGTGTATTCTACTGGCACCAATTGACCGTGATATGCTTTGAAAACCAGATCCATAATAACTCACTATGTATATGTTAGAAGAGAAGAATTTCTCCCAGAATTTACCTAACTTAGGTTTAAGATTTTTTGATGCATTTTTCCATGGGGAAAATTGCATCCAAAATATGCAGAACCACGCTTTTTTAAAAAATGTTATATTTGAGTGGAATAAAAATTTTTTTTTCTTAATACGGGCACATTAACACTGGCTCAGCCAGACTCCAAAAGGAATAAGTTAATTTATAATTTAGATCCTCACCACACTACTACTTGAATGTAAGTTCTACTAAAATCAATTGGACTTACTTCCACCTGCATTTTTTAAATCTTTCTTTGGTTCTATATTAGTGCCCCAGCAGATAGTTATTTTTGTGGTGTGTTATGAAACCTGTACAGTGATAAGGAGGGCAAAGCACATTTTAAAACCAGGAGCATTGGATTTCTACTAGTGACTTACAACTAACAAGTTGGTTGTGTACCAATTTAAAGTGGGTTGCACCACCGTTTTATCCTCTTTTTGCCTTTTTAAAAAAATAAGGAAATGAGAGAGTGTGTGTAAGAGAAAAAGAAAGAGAAAGATATGTACTATAAAACAAACAAGTGGGTCCTAAATTGTCAGTTCTAGTTAAAGATGGAACTCTAGTCTAAAAGGTTTGCGAACTACAGGTTTAGAAAATGAAGTGCTCCCTGAAAACACAATCTTCATTCATTTAGGGCTGTTACTTATCCAAGGGACTAGGAAGATGTTTAACCAGGCAAGGCAAAATTCAGCATTTCGTTCTCGATCTTGTCGCTTGGTAGGCTATGCAAGCCCTTTGGCTGAGGCAGAGTGTTATACACATGCTCGACTTTTCTCCACGGTTGCTCTTGTGTCAGCAAGACTGAGCTATTTGTGTATGCGACCTGAGCCACTCCCTCCCTCAGGGGCTCAGCGTGCTTTTCTCTCAGAACTCTTAGCACTAGCAGGTCTAAAAACAAGGGACCTAAATTGGAGGTTGCGGCTTTACTTAGATTGAAGTAAAAGATTAACAATCTTTTAATTAAGAAAAAAGAGCACCCAAAATGTATGCTGTGCTTCAGGGCAATAGTTTGTATGTGAAGCCCTCCCCTTAGTCTTTGCATCCTAGTCATTATCCTCTGTTACAAATATTTATGGTGTTAATAATGCTAAATCAAGTGGGGCTGACAGATTAATTTTTAAAATAATTAATATGCTTCACATTGTAATTGTAAATTTATTTCCTAGCTGCCCCTAAATTTTAAAAGCAACAATTCCACACACTGAAGGATTAATACCAAACACTGGATTGTCACTAGTTACTAAGGCTACCTCTGATTTAAGACAAGTGCAACGCCCTAAAAGGTAGAAACATTGGAAAATGAGTTGTTACATTTTAATGAAATAGAATACATGTGAATTATGCCAAATATTCTCACTTTCAGTTTTCAAGTCAAATGTGATTCAGTGGATAGAAGTATTTTTTGGAAATCACTTTTTGTGAATATGCATATCCCGCACGACCAACAAGTTCTTCTTTCAGGCTGCATTCAGTAGCAGGTACGGAATGGATACAAGCTAAAGCTTCCCTGTTCTATATCATATTCACAATTTGCATGATTAACCCAGCAAACTTCCTGTGCAACAACCATGGCCCAAAGAGCTGTTCATACAAGTGACGTTTACCGATGTAACGTTTAGCTTTTGAACAGCCACTCACAGGTGACTTGGCAGGTAAGCAAAACACTGAACCAAATGCTCGCTCGCTCCCTGCCTTTTGGCTCATATTACTGCGACTGGCATGTGCTCCTCCTCTTCCAGCTGGTAATGTTAATGTGCCCTACAAATGGACATCTGGACTGGAAGAGGTTGTGCTGCGTACGCCACTGGGACCCACCATTAGCGCACTGGGTAGCTCGTGGTTCTTAAAGCAACTTAAAATGAGCAGAAACTCTTGTTTCCTGTCCTGATCCAGAAACCAGCATTCCAGCTAATCTCCAGAGTTTCTTTGTGAAGTGTTAACTCCCTGATGTGCTAGCAGTGGGTCCCACAGGTGCAACAGAATGCGCAGAAGCCCAGCATCAGTAGTGCATACTGCCCGTGGCCTGCAGGAGACTGTGTTGTCTTTCCCCAGACAGAAGATGAGCAGGTGGCGTTAGTACAGTCCAGGGAGGGTGGGAAAAGAAAGGCTTGAAGCTGTTTGTCTTGTCTTACTGGTGAGTTGTAAAGGAAGGCTCCCTGCAATATGGCCTCTCTTATGTTTCGTCTTCCTTTGGCCTGCATTGGTACTATGGACGCTACAGACATTAGACACTTTACTGCTGAAGTAAACCTACTGCTGTATCAGTGTATAGGTACAAATGCAACCCCAGTTACTAGGTTTCACTTTTTGCAGAAGTTAATGCTTCTGGAGGCAATGTTTTGATGAGTAGCCTGTTTTGACTCATCTAATGAACCAAGGTCTCTCTGACCTTGGCAGCCTTATGGGATTCATACTTTCTCACGTGGATGAACTGTTCCTAAAAGATTTCTGTGCAAGTACTTGCAGAACTTCCACTCATTTTGGAACGGACAGGGCAAGTTTAGATTTCTTTGATGTGCCTGCAGGTGGCAACCAGTCCAGGGAGCATCTGCATCAGTATTCCCATAACATCCTTCCACCGTAAGCATGTTAATTATTGTAGCATGTAATAGAGCATATCATTATGCAACATTGATGACACCTATTATTGTGAATAAGCAATACTTATTAAGTTCTTGTTGCGGGTGGGGGCTGTATTTATTTTGCTGTGGTTTATTGCAGTAATTCACAAGGAAATTTAATGCATGTCTTTTGTGAATCACACTATATTCCGTGTTACAGGGCAGAGGAAGGCAAAATGTTATATAGATACTGTCCTTAAGGTTGCAACAAGTTCACTGCAGTAAGCCAAATCTGAGAACATTCCCCTCCCTTTAACCTGAACTCTATTGGACACGATGTATTTCTTCTGTGTGTGGTCCTCCCCCCCTTCTTTATTTCTGGAAGGAGTACACATAATTGGATAAGGTGTTTTGGAGATAGAAACGTTTGGAAAACAGTGATGTGGTTTAGCTCTCCTCCCCATCTTTTGATAAATCACCTGAAGCCGTGTCTGTGCGCGCGCGTGTGTGGGGTTTTTTTGGAACAGCATTTCTTAATGACGACTTGGCAAATTCCAAATCCATTTGATTAATCTTTCTTAGATGAAGGAACTGAATGCCTTTGAAGCTTTCGGAGAAGATTAAATACCTATTTTTGGAGACTTTTACCATGGACTTTTGAACCTATCGGTAATTCTGAAAGTGATTTCTGAAATCTGCTCTGGTTCTGACTGTCTCACGTTGTTAAAATAGCCACCTTCTACTATGTCATACATACCTGTTTGCTGCATTCTGTCTGTACAGGTTGCTTATCAATTCCATACTTTTCCTTCTTTCAGTCCCCCCCTCCCCACCAATCCAATCTTTTTTGGGATGGGAAAAATACAAGCGTACATACAGCCATTGCCAGTCCACTGAGGTTAGATCTCAGCGCACTGGACAAGTCTGGAACAAGACACTTTTTCAGCCCAGTTATTTCACATGATCATAGTGAGTAGTACAATTTCTTCCCATAGCATTCTAAAGCACTTTGTGAATTCAAAACTGCTATAGAAATCATTCAAAGTAACGAAAGAACTATAGCGGAAATACCAAAAAGATGATACTGGATTAAGGAATGGAAATACTATAGGATCTTTAAGATCAGTATTTTATTTATTTATTTATTTCATTTCATTTCTATACCGCCCAATAGCCGAAGCTCTCTGGGCGGTTCACAAAAATTAAAACCACGAAGAGCATAATAAAACAACCCACAATTTAAAAACACAAATACAGAATTTTAGCTAATAGACGGTTGAATGGTTCGTGCGTAATATTCACAATTCCTCAATCATTTGCAAGTTAAATTCGCTACCACAAGATATAGTGATGGCCACCAATTTTGATTGATTTAAATGGGGATTATTCAAAGTCATGGAGGAGAAAGCTATCAGCGGCTGTGAGTTCTGATGGCTACATGCTATTTCAAGTATTAGAAATATTATTATTATTATTATTATTATTATTATTTATTTATTTATTTATATAGCACCATCAATGTACATGGTGCTGTACAGATAACACAGTAAATAGCAGGACCCTGCCGCGTAGGCTTACAATCTAATAAATTGTAGTAAATTATTATTATTATTATTTATTATTTATTTATTTATATAGCACCATTAATGTACATGGTGCCGTACAGAGTAAAACAGTAAATAGCAAGGCCCTGCCGCATAGGCTTACATTCTAATAAAATCATAGTAAAGCAATAAGGAGGGGAAGAGAATGCAAACAGGCACAGGGTAGGGTAAGCAGGCACAGGGTAGGGTAAATAGTATTTATTTGTATTTATTTTTGTTTTTAATGTTCACTGTTTTTAACTTTTGTAAACTGCCCAGAGAGCTTCAGCTATGGGGCGGTATATAAATGTAAGAAATAAATAAAAGCAGTATCTTATGTACGCCAGTTGCTGGGAAACATGAATGGGAGGGTGCTATTGCACTCATGTCCTATGTGTGGGTTTCCCACAGGTAGTGGGTTGGTTACTGTGTGAAAAAAATGCTGGCCTAGATGGACATTTGGTATGATCCTGCATGGATCTTCTTATGGGCCTGTTCAGACGGCACACTAAGCCATGGTTAGGCCGCTAACCCTTTTGCAGCAAACAGTTAGTGAGCCTGTTTAAACCGTGGTTATGTAGCCACCATGGTTAGGAATGGTTCACACGACACGAAAAGCCATAATGTTTAGCTCAAAATGCTTGACCACTGTGGCTTAACGTGTTGTGTGAACAGGGACAATGCTTAACCACCATGGCTTAGAATGTAATCTGAACAGGGTCGCTGTTCCTAATGGGCCAGCAATGCAGTGGTGCATCTTGCAGCCCCCTTTGGGAAGGCTTCTGCCCTGAAATTCAACCCAGAAATATTTTAAATAGAATAAAATAAATAAAAATATAGCCTCTCCTCACTCTGGCACAGATAATCCAGCCCTTTACCTACCAGGTTTATGGCAGCACTGGCCTTAACCATGGTTAACACAAATACAAGGTGCCTTCTTGAGCAGGGTTTTAAAATCTTGTTGTGAAATCCCTGCTTGTTGCTAACCATCATTAAAGCCAATATTGTCTCTATTATCTATCTAGGGCATCAGGTTAAACTTCCGTGTTTCTTTTTCTGTAGTTATTGAAAGCAACTATTTATTGACTGGGCTGTTAAGTTTGGGTTGTATGTTTCTGCAAGATAGAAAAACACTGAATTTCTACTGAGTAAGTAAATGAGACACTGATCTTTAAATGGTGTTTATTCGTAATTTTTATCTTAGATACTCATTCCATCACTGCCTGAGGATTAATAAACATGACTGGTATATTTACCTTCAATAAAAGAATTGACTGAAGGTGCCAATATTCCCATCCATGCCACAGTTTTAAAAAAAGAATCTCCGTCCCTTCTCCTTCTGTGTTTCTTATGCCCCATTTATTATTATTTATTATTATTTATTTATATAGCACCATCAATGTACATGGTATATTTCATCAGATCTTTGTTTCTGTTGGAATGCAATGAGTCAAGAAATAAAAGACAACCAGCATTCTATAAATCAAAAGGCATTTTCACTTATCGAGAGTCCTACTTTTCCAATGCACTCATGTGCTGGTTCTGCTTTCCGTGCTGTGCTCTTCCTTATCAGTTAATCATCAGCACCGTGTACTGGAATGTACTTTGTTTGGAGGTGTGTGTTTTTGTTTTTGTTTTTACTTCTAGCATAAATGAATATTAAAGGAAAACACCATTAACCCCAAGGCTCAAAAATTATTAAAATGGTCATTAGAGAATCATAGTAATTCATTTTTTTCTGGTGGCACTCTGCTACATCTCCTTGGATTTTGGTTACAGTTCTAAATGGAGGAGTGCAAAATATAGTAAGAACAGAATGAGGGGTTGTCTTCCCAGCTTCTTTTGTTCTTGTTGTATCTAATGAAGAAACGGTTGTATCTAAGATGATCTTGCTCACTGCATTGTAAAATATAATAATGCTCTGTATAATGATGCAAGGGCTGGTCCGATGGTAGTGGGTTATTTCAATTTCAGTTGATTGTTCACAGTCAGTTACAGATTGATATCCTTGCATAATGATGAAAGAGTTTTGGATTTAGCCAAAATTCATAAACATTTACCTTAACCCCTTTGGGGTAAGACATTCATTTGACTTCAATAAAATTTGGATTCACCTTTTATGTTAAAGTCTGTGTAGTCCATGAATTGAGTATTAGTTATTCAAGCGGGAAACAATAATATGATATGTTTGCACAGAACAATTGTGAGTAAGTTTGTGTCTCCTTGTAGTTGAAAGAATCAAAAACATTTGCATACAACAACATCAACAAAAACCCAAACCAGAAGGTGAAACATTAAATAGTGACAGATGATCGCAAGAATACTACATAGTCTTTTATCACGTCCTTATTGTTGTTCCCCGCCTCGATCAGGATGGTGAGGCGGGTAAGAATAATAATAATAATATTATTATTATTATTATTATTATTATTATTATTATTATTATTATTATTATTCCTATGTATTGAACAGCAGACCATGAAAAATCCTACCAGTATGGATATATCTAGGAATTCACCCACTTATTCTTCATTAGAAATTACACTTTCACCTTTTTCTAGTGATTCTGCCACTTACTGACATATAGTGAGCCATAAATGGTCACATTATCAAATGAAACATAGTCTCTGGGTCTTGGGACCTGGATGCTATGGAGATATACAGGACAGGTTAACAGCCACAGATCAGAAGATGAGAGAATGGACTTTTACAGAAACACATTGAGGAGCATCAGGACCAGTCCTCCTGATTTACAATATGAATAATATGAACCTTTCATTTCTTTAGAATTAAGAATATGTTCCTTGGGTGTCTCGCTTTGTTTCCTCAGTTTTTCCTGAATGATAATCTAAAATGTAGTAACTTTACCGCTAAGTATATTTAATGGGTTTAAGGATTGCTGGGGAGGGGGGAAAGAATGATATGCCATAGTAGGTCATAACAGAGTGGTTGGTGTGATTTATTAAATAATGATACTTAAAATATTTATAAAGGCATTATTGATTAGATGTGTGTGTATGTTTATAATGTACTAGTACTGAAAAGCAGTAATCAATCAACTCTTCAAAATGTGGTCGGGACAGGGGAAAATAATATTTCTTTATCTAAGGCAAAACCAAATGGCAAGTGGGTTTACAGCAGTGACTACTGAAGAGAGAAAAGCTATGCTATGCAAGAGTTCTGAGATTTCAGGCAGATGGTATCAAATATTTCCAAATGAAATTTAATGGAGTGCTACTGGCATAATAGCAAATCACTGAATCAGATGTATTGCTACAATGATGCATTTACTGGGCCAGCAACTGGATCTTACGAATGTGTGCATGTGTGGTAGGAGAAAAACATTTTAGACAGACACTCTTGAAATGATTCCCCCCCCCCCCCCCGTATCAGTGGCCATAATCCAACTCAGAGTTAAGTGCACTTAATTCTATGTTGGATTGTGTGCAGTCTTTCTGGGGGATCTGGAAGACCTACCTTAGTCATGAATCTACTCAAACCTCTGGCAAGACACTAAACACAGAGAGTATGAGTCACAAGAGAATGCCGCTGAAAACAGCTTTGCTATGGCAAGCATTTATCCTTCAATGTCAGGCTCTATTCACATGTTTTCAGCCTCTATCCACATGGTTAATCCCATTTATTGGTCTGATTATTTATTAAATTTATGTACCATCCAGCTGGTACATTTGGGTACCTTGGGGCAGTTTACAGTCACATTTCATGTATCAGTGCCCCCCCCTCCAGTTTGAATGTGAATGCACTGATATGCAACATAGTGGGGGAAAGTCAACTGGAGACTACGGGCTTATGTACACCAAGCAGGATATCCCACTATGAAAGCTGTATGAAAGTGATATATAAAAGGCAGGAGCCACACCACTGCTTTATAGTGGTATTGAAGTGCACTGACAACTGTTGGGGCCCATGACACATACCACATACCACTTTCAAAGTGTTATATCCTGCTTGGTGTAGATGTGTCATGGGCCCCAACAGTTGTCAGTGCACTTCAGTACCACTATAAAGCAGTAGTGTGGCTCCTGCCTTTTATATACTGCTTTCATTTCGGAATATCCTGCTTGGTGTAGATGAGCCCTACATTCAAACATTGCCATTGTCAAAGTGAATTCCTTAATATGATTTTTGGGTAGCATGCCTCAACTATTTTGAAAGGCCTGTTTAAACTGACATCCCTCACTTTTATGCTTGTGGAAAATCTTTTTCAGACATACCACCTTCAGGTTCTCGTTTGTTCTCTCTCTCTCTCTCTCTCTCTCTCTCTCTCTCTCTCTCTCTCTCACACACACACACACACACACACACACACACACACACACACACCCCAAGTATATCCTCATGCAACTGATATTTTCACATTGGTCTTGAAAGTGGAAACAGACATGCTAATCTCCTAGTCCATTCAGCCTTCAAACATAAAGACACTCTTCATGACAGTTGTGAAGATTTATGGAGGGAAATTGATGCATGCCGTGTTGATTTCCTTGGTGGTAGGACAGGGTACAAAATCATAAGTCTTTGAATCCTAAATTCTTTAAGCTCATGGTTTCTTTGATTAGGGGGTCAAAATTGTGATAGGGATAACCCATCTTTACAGTACTCCAGAAAAAGTACAAAAGTTATTTAAAATAATATAATTTTCAGAAAGAACAGGAACCAGGCTTTTGGAGCAAATTTAGTAAGTAAATTATGCTTCTGTACTCCCCAAAACTCTCAACTGTGTGGAATGGGGGCTCGGGGCTTTATGATAATTTAAATGGGACAAATTCAGACATACTAACTAATTTACAACTGACTGTGTACCTGCAAAAGTAGTGGAAGAAAAGTAGTGGTTTTCACCCAAAGGTCTTGGCCAAGATTCAGTGATTATTTGAACAGTAATTGATTGGTCAGACAAAAATAATAGAGTACTAATATTGCTTTGCTAAAACAGATTAGAATGAGGCTTAATGTTCTGCACTGGGTGAAGGATCTGTAGCTTGTCACGCGGGGCTGCAATAAAATAGAAGCAAATGAGCCAGTTCATGTTATGACTCTCCATGGTTTTTTGTTCTCATACATTTTTATAAAACATACAGAAGAACTTATGAATTTATTTATTTTAAGAAAAGAAGAAATAGTCTTTCCAGTACAGATGTAAGGTGAAAATAAAACTGAGAATGTTAAGTTGTGTGAAACCACTATTCAATGCCTGATATAAGGAAGCGAAGATGGTTCCGTAATCATCAAACTGCATCTGAGACTTTTAAAGATCTCCCCCCCTGCCTCCCCCCGCCCAAATCTGTGTGGTCAGTTGTCAGAGTTGCTGTTTCAGAATGTTTTGTACCCACAGCAAGTCGCAGCAGGTCAGGTGAAAACACAGACTGCTTAAATAGCCACAAGAGAGCTTCGGCTATGGGGCGGTATATAAATGTAACAATAATAATAATAATAATAATTTATTAATTACAGCTTCCCAACAAATTTAGCATGGCATAGGAAGAGATTGTACCCTGGCAGTCTTTCTGCTGCCAATGGTATCCCACCCCCTTTAAGACAATTGCTGTGGAGGTGTATCTCATGGAAAGCCAGTATAGGGTAGCCCACAATGTACTGGTCTGTGTCTGAGCTAGACCCATAATTTACAGGAATAGACCAGAGGATGTTGTTTCAATCTGATCCAGCCCAGCTGCATCCACCTGCAGGAAAAGTGAGCCACAGTGATGTGACCATGGTGGGATGCATGCCATCAGCTATACCACACCTGCTACCCTTTGCTCACACTGCCCTTTGCTCACACTTGCCCTTTCACACCACAAAAGCAGCAACCAGGTTTCTTATAAATTCAGTTCTTTCCAGTTCATCCCGGGTTGCTTACTTCACTGTTTTATTTCATTATTTGTCGTTTGTGATGGTTTCTAGATCTTAGACAGGCTTAGGTTTCCTTTCTATCCCACAATAAAGGCTTTCCCCCTGGCCTGGCCAAAATTTGCCAAAATTAAAATGGGCATCAGTTCTCACAAGCACGTAAGTTCGCTGCCAGCATGTGAAGCAAACCTAAACATATAAATGCTGCAATCCCCTCTTAAAGCAATATGAAATGTTGCAAATTGTGCTCATCTCAACATTGGTGCCACCATTTTTGTTGCATGGCTGCTGTGCAAGTCTGAGTTGTCTGAAGCTAAATGTAATCAAAGTTTAGCACTTTTCCTGGCAATTTAATGTTGGCATTTGAAATTAAGGGCCTAACTACATTAAATGTGTCACTTGCAGCAATATCAGGGTTTTTGTTTAAAATGTTTTTTAAAAATAAATAAATAAATAAATGATACAGCCTAATTTTGGGGATATTTTTCTACCCCAAGCCAAATGAAATGTATCTAATGATACTAAAATGTTCGAAAAAATCCATGCTTGTGGTGTCAAAACAAGGGAGTCCGAATCTTCTGTCTTGGAACCATTTTGTTTGTAAACCTCTGTGGAACATTTTTACCCCAATGCTTTCCTTTGGCTGGGACAAAAAAGCACCCCAAAATCAATGGGATTTTTTTTTTTTTTTGCTCCAGGCACATTTTGTGGACAAAAAGAAAATTATAAAGGGTAAGTGGCTGAAATCTGTGGACATTATTTACTACTGTCCAAGTGAAAATGGCCTAGACCAAGGCTAGGCAACTTGTGGCCCTCCAGATTGTTTTGGCCTACAGTTCCCACAATCCCTCCCTATTGGTAATGTTGGCTAGGGCTGGTGGGACTTGTAGGCCAAAACATCTGGAGGCCCACAACTTTTCTTAAACACCCCCCTCGGCCTAGAAAGATTACATTGTTGGTCTACTTCTGTGAAATTTGGCAATGTATAGTGCACCTTGTGTAGAATTTTACTCCAAGTTATTGACATGATATTCAAAGATCAAGATATTCACAGGTCAGTGTTTTTCTCTTTGAAACTCTGAATTCTACTCCCCAGAGATCATTCTATTGCTATTGTATTGAATCTCTTTTAGCCCAAGGGCCAAAATCAGTTTCACAGGGCCACATTCCAGTGGTGGGTGGAACTGAAGTCAAAAGGGGGCACTGCCAAAGGCAAATGAAGAGGGTCCAAAAATTACCAGCCTTTTGTGGCTTTAAGCTCTTACTGACAATAACTAAGCATTAGGAGAGGCATTTCAGTCTTTTGGAATTGGGGGGGGGGAATGCAAAAAATTAGGGTAACCACCAAACAATAAGTAGTTGGGGGGGGGGAAGCAGGAAACACCTGGTTATGTGGGGAAGGGGGTGGTAATCTGGGGGACCCTGGAAGACTGGATTAAGACTCCAGCAGGCCTGGTTTTGCCCCTGGTCTCCATCATTACTTATTTTGGGTTAAAAGGGAGATGAAGTCCCTCCTTCCACATCTTGCTTTCTAGGCGTATATCTAAAAGTAACGTATGAATGAGACAAGTGTTTTACTTATTTATTTGCTTGTCTCATTCATCAGGGAGCCAGGATGCTCATCGGGCAGCCAGGATTGGCTGTGTCTCTTGTTAAATATTAACCTAGGTTTGCAACGGCTGCATACTGTGTTGAACAGCTCTTGAGTCGAAAGTCTCTGATCTTGCCAGGTGTTCAACCTGTAAGCAAATAAGAAGTGAATTCTAGAGAAGCTCTGCCAGAGTAACAGATGACCCTGTAGCAATTCCACTGAAAAGCAATTATAGGGCTAATTTGTGAATTCATTTTTAGGTTATTTTATGATCAACCGAGAACCTCACTTCTGATTTTTCTGTGGCTATATTGTTGCATGCATAGCCATAACACTGATTTCTGGGCAAGGCAAAACTGCAAAAGGGTTGAAAAGTGACTACTATACAACTGAGCCTTTGACAGGCCATCAGCATTTAAGTTACTTGGACAGTTTCTATTTGTAAGTCCCCATGAAAGTAAGCGCTTCTCCCTACTAAAAGTTCTTACAGGTGATCTCTAGGCAATTGAGAACTTTTTCAACAACCCCAAAATTGAAGCTAATTGAAAAAGGCATTTTTGAGATATGGGGCTTTCAGACCACCTGTTCTCCCCTGCCCTCCTTGGAGCTGTTCTTGTGCTTATTTATTCAACTACACTTTAAAAGCATCATGGTCTAAGGCTGTAGCCTTATGTACACTTACATATAAGCAAGTCCCATTGAATATAGTAGGGCCTACTTGAAAGGAAGCTTGGATAAGATTGCTATATACATATTTTGGTGTGTTTGCCATGTTTCTCCACTGTAAAAATTAATTAGCTTACAGCAGGGATGGGCAACTTGTGGCCCTCCAGATATTTTGGCCTACATCTTCCATTATTCATCATCATTGATTGTGCTGGCTAGGGTTGATGGAAGTTGTAGGCCAAAACCAGTTACCCACTCCTGGTTTACAGAAATACAATAGTTTCTGCAAGGAGGGTGAATGAAGTCAGGATTTTTTCTTCTTTGCTTTACTTTAAATAAGTGGTACCACAGCTAAAGCCTGTCCAGAAGTCTTTTCCCCTGCCCAAGAGGCTTTGCTTCTTAAAACTGATGGAAAACTAAATTAATGACTTAGGGCTGCAGGTTGCCCACTAATTAATGTTCTTCAAATCATCCATAGCAGAGGTATGTTGCATTAGCTTATTTGTTTCAATATAAATATGTGTGGCTCCAATTCAGATCAGGATCGTGGTGCTTCAGGAGGGGGGATTTAAGGTTCCCACCCACCCGCTGCTGCATTTTCATCCCAAAATTCAACACACACATTTTGTGGGGCTGGGATAAAAGAACAAAAAACGCACCTCCACTGAAATCAATGGATTTTTTCCCCTTTTTTAAAAACCCACCCCTGTGGAGGTGGGAATTTCAGGACAAAAAGAGGGGGGAGCTTAAATCCCCCCTCACTTTTAGTTGGCCCTTTGATTTATGTGGATATGATAATGTTGTTTTTTCCATGCCCAGAGGCACTTTTATTATTTCACCTTTTTAGGAGTGCTCTGGTATTAAAAAATAGATTTGAGGGCTTAGCACACTCTATGCAATTCTGTCATAATTCAGAACTGAGGACAAAATTACATGCTACATTAATGTTACATCATTATTATTTCGCAACTACATCTAGTGAAGGGAAACCATGATCCGCTTCGGAGGCCGATTCGGAACCTCCCAATCTACCCTAATCTGCCTTGGGCCACTTCAGGCCCAGTCTGATCCACTTCAGTTCTGGAACCGAAGCAAGAGCTGGGCATACAAAGGAGGTCAGATGTTGTGGGTTCCCAGGCACAAGGCTGACCAGGAGTCCATCAGACTCCACACTCGCCCCCGCTTTCCCTTTGAACCTGGTAAGCTGCTGCCCCTGCTGGTTCCTCTGACAGCCACCCATCCTCAATGAGAACTGCCATTTTTAAGGAAGATGGCATCTCTGTCATTTCCTAGACCTATTGTTCAAACTATGATGTCCATTGCCAGAAGTGGTGGCTCTCATCAGGGATGGGAGGCTGCTGTATGGGTCATGTAGGTCCCATGGGTAGATGGGGGCAGAGGCTCACCATCGCCATGGATCAGGCCAAAGTGCTTCAGGCCCAGTCTGATCCACTTTGGACCAATCTGGGCCTGATCAAAATTCGGAAAGAGGTGGGCCAAATCAGCCAACTTCTAGGGCCTTAAAAAAATTGTACACTGGACAAGTCAGTTATCATTGGGACTGCAGTATATGGAGAGGTTTTGCTCTTCCTTTATCACCAGCTCTCCTCCACTGCACATGGCAATTATCATTCTGGTGGCATGGCTGGACCATTCTGCAGCAGACATGGCTGCAGCAGACAAGGGAAAAGTAAAATCTCCTCTCCCCAAACACTGTGGTTCTGATGTGTGTCTCCACCCACCGAAACTTACTATTAATTTAAAAGAGGAGGGGGAAGCAGATGTAGCTTCTAGCTACACATTTAATATAACTTGTATTTTGGGCCTGAGATGCCTGATGAACCTCTTGGCCACATAATTAAAAGCATAAACCAAATCAGACACATTGCTTTGGCTGAAAGTATAATGCCAGTTGGGGGAGAAAGTGCAGCTGCTCAGAAACTCAAAAGCCATACATTCTACAAGCTTTCTCCACTCTTTGGTGATCTAGTCAGAGAAAGCTATAAGAGACAGGTTTTCCATGAGCCTGGCCAAATGTGCTTGGGTGCACAAGGAGGCAGCCATGGGAGCCAACAAATGACAGCTCTCTAGACAATGTCAGTAAACCAAAGAAAGGAGAGAGACTTGTAAACAGTGCTGGACGAGGGGAGAAGAGGAGAAAGTGTTGCAAAAGAAACCCCCCAAACATGTGTGCATGCGTGCTTCATCAGCTTCTCTTTTGGAAGAAGTTATGCTTGTGTGAAATGACCTTTTTTATATCTCTCTCTCTTACTAAAGTGTTGAAAACTCATCATTTAATTCTGATTCACATGCAACAACCTGAAAGGAAAAGTATTCTCACATGTGGCAAAAAATATGACTTGGTCTAACAGTGGTCTTCAGTGATTCGTTAGTTTGCAGTGCATACTGTATGACTAGTGTTTTTTTTTAAAAAAAACACCCTAAAACTGTGAATCGATTTGGGGAAACTGTCTGCACCTGCAGAATTGGCAACACCTAAAGCTCTTGCAAGCAATGTGTGGCTAATAGCCACAACTCAGCAAGTTTGTGGTTTTGTCTATTGCATACACCACAAAAACAAAAATATTGTGGCTTCCCATTATGGGAGGCTGAGAAAAGTATCTCCTTTTGTTTATGCAACTGGGCTGGAATCGTCACTCCACCACCGCCCTGTCATGTCCAACTCTTATGGGCTAATATGCCTCCTTAATCTTCTTGAAGTCAATACCACAGTCCTGAAGACCAGTAACTTGAAAGCTGGGCTTCTCAGGGACCTCAGTAGCTGTACTACATTCACTGCTTGAACTCAAATTCTGAACCTCACGGTTTTATGATACAAGTCAAAAGCTTGTTATCCTTCCCATGGCTGGTGAAGTGTAAAATAAAAAACCCAAATAAGTCATGAGATCTGAGGTAAAAGTGACAGTTACCTTTAGAGCGTTATTACTAAGATTATATTACCACTGGATTAGGTCAGGGCTGAAGATCAATTCCCTTGGTATTTAAATGAGTGTGTGAGTGTTACTTTTTTAAAAAAGCATCAGGGCTATAGCTTCTGAATCAATGAAGATCCCACAGTTTGCATTCAAAAGTTCAGCCATAGAACTGAGAGTGACCTTGGGCTAGTCACTATCTCTCAGACTAACGTTCCTTACAGTTAAAACTGCAGGAGCCTTGCCCTCTTGACCAGATACAAAAAAGGGCAGGGCTCCTGCAGCTTTAACTGTTGTGATGAAGAGGGAATTTCACCAGGTGCTGCATGCATGCAAATGACACCTGCTGAAATTCCCTTTTCAATACAACTGTTAAAGATACGCGAGCCCTGTCCCCCTCTCCATATGGTCACGAACCAGAACCAAAAAGAACTGTATTTTTCCTATTCACCCTTTTCTACCTGATTCATCACCTAGCTTTCACCCTATGCAGCAGTGTATTACCAACTGGGACAGTTTGAGGATATCAATCTTAACAAAACTCACTTAGTTAAAAGCTTTATGTCAGCAGCTATAACAATGTCAGCCATTGGGCTTTGCAAGACTCCTTATCCTTCCGATTTGTTTCCCTCTAACTTTATCCCCCTGGTTAAATCAATGAGTGTGTTAGGTTGTGCGCCTAGCTTCTGATCCTGCAAAGACTTATCCCTGAAACATTCCCATGGGAGATGCAACCCATCACAGTCACCGATTGCAGACAACACAGAACCAGGAAAAAATACGACAGTGTATGCCATACAGCGGGATTATTACATCGTTTCCATGGTACGCGTAACATCTTTGCCTTTGTTTATGAGTAATATATGCTTTGTTTCCCTTAGAGGCAACTGTGCTTGATTCAGTGTGTTCTCTCCGAGCTGTTGTTCAGAAGAGAGCATATGCCAGCTAGCTGTGTTTTGGAACACATGATTATTTTATTGGGGTGTACATTAATTAATCCTGAAATCAGATCCTGTGTGACACTCAAAGTTGTGTTGAGTAGCACAGAGTTTAAATATTTTAGCTTTACAACTCTGTTATGCTGGCAGCAAACAATAGTGTCTCAGTGAAGTCGGCATATGAACTCTGCTTGTGATGACATCTGGAAGGCTTGTTTTATCTATAAGCACAGTTGTAGACAAATGAAAGCAGACAGATGTAAGGCTGGTGTGGCATCTTTGCCTCAAGCACACTCTGGCTGTACATTTTCCAGTGTGTCAAGAACAGGGAGCTTTCTTTTCTTTTTTGGTGAAATAAAAACATCCTGTCACATCTGTACGCCAACTACTGTGCTGCCTTCTCGGAGCTCTGAGGTATGAAACAGCAGATATTGTTCAAAATTTTAACACCAGGCCAAATCTGAAAACATTGAACACTAGGGCCGTAGCTAGACCTAAGGTTTATCCCAGGATTGTCCTGGGGTCAAACCTGTTCATCTAAGTGCCACACAGGGCATCCAGCGCTCAGGCAGGGATGAACCCGGGATGAGCCTGGGATAAACCTTAGGTTTAGCTACGGCCTAGCTGAGGTATTTACCTGCAGGTCCACAAAATTAGGAGGGACTGTAAAAGCACAACTGTTTATAAGATTTTAAACCTACCTGTTTCAATTAAATATTGCTAAGAGAAGAGGGAAGTTACTGATAATTGAATGCTACTGAGATCTTCTGCACCTCATCAGTAATCTTATATAATGTCCCATACATTCATACCTATCCAATCTTCTACTTCTTATCTTTAAAAAAAAAAATATTTATTGCATTTTTATACTGCCCAATAGCCGAAGCTCTCTAGGCAGTTCACAAAAATTAAGTAGAAAATAACTCGGGTAGCAAGTGTCATTTCCCTCTTTTGGAAATGTCTAATTGCTTTTCCAAAGGAAAGATACCATAAGAAGGTTGATTTGGAGAATCTGAAACCTTTCACCTAGGAGAGAGCCTCTCCATCCTTAGAAGAACTGCATGGGGGAAATATCACTATTTTAGGTAGCTATCAATGTCTGTGTGACATCAGCAGACATTAGATCAATCTCTGTGTTCATCTCAGATTTATCTGCATACCTAGCAATCAAGGACCAAATACTGCTATGCTTCACAAGCTTGAATGCAAATCATTTTGAATATATGGTTAGGCACATGTCCAGAGGAGGGTGACAACAATGGCCTGGCAACTAGGTTTTATGAGAAGTTGGGATATGTTTAGCTTGAGGAAGAGATGATAGATATAATATGATGGCCATCTTCAAATATTTGAAAGGATGTCACATAGTTGATCCAAATTGTAGATCCCATACCGATAGGTTCAAATTACTTTTTTTTTCTTTTTTTGAGAGATCCGTGTTTGTTTATTCATTCCTTTATTTATTACATTCATTAAGAACAAAGAAATATGTCTCTAAAAATAAATAATTTACATACTTGAGTATCTCTTTTTCACTGCATATTCTTCTAAGTAAGCATACATCTTAAATTGTACCCTTAAATCATCCCTAGCAATCTATAGTATCTTAAACTTTATTATTCCAGTAAGGTAAAAACAAACAATTTTTCTACAAACTTTTTCTCCTTTCGGCTCCGTTCTCTAACCTTTACCCTGTTGGTCAGCTTAATCCCGTTGACCATTTCCCATAGCCTGTTTAGCCTTTCTCTAAGTGGTGGTGATTCAGCTTTCTTCCAGTTTTAGGAGATAGTTATACGAGCCCGTATAACCATTTCAACATATTCATTGTGGACTAAGCCCATAACATAAGCATATAGTACTATCAGAGGATCTAGAGAAACGGATGGACAACTTGGTTTTTGTGGTCTACCCCATTTTGAAGACAGTGGTAAGGGAGGGAGAAGTGTATTTTACCAAACTGACCCCTCTCAAGCCCTGCAATAAATGTCGTGCTTTTCACTAGTGAGGGATTCGCAAATACCAAGCACACACACACACTCACAAAGAGTTGGGGCCTTACATTCGAAACTCAGAGATAAAATGTTTTAGAAGCCAGATCTGTCCCAAGGACTTTTCCTGGAATCCTTACATTCAGTCTTCTCTAAGAGGATTGCAAGCTTTTTCAAAAGAAGGAGAAACAGAAAAATCATGGTAAACAATGGCATCCAATTTGGGGGAGGCCGGGAAAGGCGCACCATGTAGAAACAGATTGGAAGTTATGCTAGTTGAGGAGGAAATGTATGTTTTAACGTTCATCCCAGTCTTTGATGGTGCTTTGTTATGTCTGATTTCCTTCTATGGACAGGGGCTTACCTGTTTTGCAGCAATGCCTGAGACTGCTTTGGAAGCAATCAGTGGAAGAGCTGGTGAAACTTGCCAGGCTTTTTCGTAACAGAGAATCATTATGCTATTAACCTGGGAAATGTGCCCTTGTCCATTTCCTGTTGTGTCCCCACCGCACTACCATCAATCCATATAGAGTGCTTGGTATTCAGAGCCCAGGGGCCCAGATAAGTGCCTTTGTGTATATGAAATGGCACTTTTTTGTTTTACATGCTGTTATCATGGGCCAGAGGAAGTGAGTGTGTAATCGCATCTGTACAGCAAATAACCATTTGTACCTGCAAGGAGCAAATGGGCCCACTCAAATGGATGGATCAGGCTTTAATAGCACTTGAGTGAGTTGAGAGACGGACGTAGATGTACCTGTTACACCAGAGACCTGAGGCCCTTGTACCTTTGCATGACTTTTCACTTAAAAACTACTGTTTGTGGTTCAGTGACTCCATCACTCTATTTGTGTTCCTTTGCTTGTAAGACCTTCGCCAGCTCCTCAGAGTTTCAGTATCTAAAATTTTAATGCTGTAATGTTGACCCCTTGGTAATGTTCCTGTATTGGAAAGCGCATTAGCCTTAACTTGAACGATGTAGTTTAAGAGCCAACAGTAAATATTTTACTTTGTTCCTTCTGAGCTGGCTTTTTCTGACATTTTAAAATAATGCTGAAACCAGACCTGAGGTAACAAATCCCATAAACTGTCTCTAGGACAAATGGTACTCTTTGAAACCACTACTAATTTGTGTCTTATTTAGATTTGCTCACTTTTAGCCAATGCGATGGAGAAGGAATTGCAGAAATGATGAATGTAGCCCTCAAATCTGCTTGAAACTATTTTTATTTATTTATTTACAAATTTTGAATACTATTCCATATCTGAAACAGATTCTGGAGTTGTGAACATAAGAATTAAAGCAGTAAATGATACCAACATTAAAACATTAAAGTTATGCTTTAAAAAAACCATAATGCCAATAAATAATGTAGCTGTCAGTCAAGGAATATGGCTGTTTTCAAGAGGCTCCGGAAGCAACACGGTGTTGGTGCCTGCCTGACCTCCAGGGGCAAGGAGTTCCACAGAAAGGGGGCCACCACACTGAAGGCTTGTCTTCTGGTGGACTCCAATTGGGCCATAGGTCCATGTGGAACCACCAGGAGCAGCATCTTGAGTGAAATTGCTAGATCCTATGTTGTTGCTGAGGAAGAGAATGGGGGAAGGGAAAGTAAGCGTACATGATAGTATATATGGTAGTTTACAAGATAAGGAAAAATCATGGGGCAGGCCTCCTGCTCACTGTGGGATTGAGCAAAGAGAGAGCAAATGGTAGGAGCAGTAATCTCTATATGACGTCCTTTCCTTCTATCTGGCTTTATGGATCAGCCATTGAGCAGTGGTGAAATTTCAGTTGGTACAAAATGTGGCTACTAACTGGTGCATGGTATCTGGGTCATATTACACCTGTCCTGAAAGCACTGGCTGCCATTGTTGTCTGGGTGCAACTCCAGGTGTTGGTTTTTAACCTGAAAAATCCTAACTGGCTTAGGGCCTGGCTATCTAAGGGACCGCCTGTCTTGCTATGCCACCTGCAGGAGAGGCTCTTTGGAGGGTGCCTCTGAAGCCTGTTTGTCAGGCACATGGGAAAGGCCTGTCTGCGGTGTTGCCCCCAAACGATGGAATTTGGTCCCTCAAGAACTTTGATTGGCCCCCACTTCCTTAGCTTTTGGAAAGCACGTGAAGAGTCTTTTCAATTTTGCCTATTAAAATGTATACATTTTAATGTTTAGCTGTTTTTAATGTTCTTGCTTTTATTGATTTAAATTTTTGTACACCGTCTTCATAGCAGTTAAGGTTGTATATAAATGGGAATGAATGAATGAATGAATGTGAGAATGAATAACCCACTCAGAGAAGGAGGCTCACTGAGAGCATCTTGGTTAAGAGCCTCCAAAACCTGGTACTGGCACTGGGTTCATTGCATAGAATACATCAGCCTTCCCCAGCCTTCCCCCTCCAGTTGTTTTGGACTATGACTCCCAGCATTCCTGACCATAGGCCATGCTAGTTGAGGTTGATGGGAGTTGAAGTCCAAAAGAGTGTGGAAGGCTGAAGTACATGAAGTAATGGATTGAGAAAAAGACCAGGGGGTACTGGACATGGCTGTCTTTGTGCAGATTAATTCTGCCCTGCTATTTACAAACAGTTCCAAAACACTCGGGTCAGGCATTACCATTACGATACTCTACTGATTATAGTCCTTAACTTCTAGGAGTCTTGGCTGAGGCTTGAAAAGTATCTGTCTTTCTCTCTGAACAGGTGTTTAAAAAAAAGAAACATGTGTATATTGACTGAGCAATGTTCAAAATTTCCTATTACGCTGTCTATCTGCATACATTCACCATGCCTTTATATGAATGTGCACAGTGGCCATTGTTTATGCTAATTCTCTGCTGAATTCACATTAACATCAGCATAATTGTGGCATATGGGAAATGGTGAGAGATCTTGAAATATTTCATGTAGCGATACAAGTTCTTATTTTAGTGCCTGAATATAAACACATTAATAATTTTCCCATTAAAGAGTGGCATGTTTGTATTTTCTAGTACACAGTGGACAAAACTGTCTCTATTGTCATTGGCATTATTCTGGTGGTGCCTTGCTGTTCAGTGTAAAAAATTAATATGGTGGAATACTTAGCCCATTTATTTCATTTTGATCAGACACACAGTATGCTAGTGCTGTCTGCAGCCCTTCATGTATTTAATTTATACCTTGCGCTTCCTTGTTAATAAGAGTCTGTACATTAAACGCCCTGTATCACTACACTGAACATTCCTTTAATCTCATAATATGCACTAAAGATGTTCTTAGGCTGAAGAATCTGCACCTACAAAAGAATTTCCTCTAAAGAATAAAACTGCTAGTTAAAAAATCTACCTCTCAAAGGTGGGACTAAAATTAAATATTGCTGTCTAGTTAGTGGACAATGTTTTTTTACTGGATGAATTAGTATGAAGTCCTTTATGTGAAATGCTGATGGTATATGAACAGTCGCTTTTGTTGTGCCCTACAACAGAAAAGCTCCAGTTTTTGTACTTTTTGAGCATGTCCTTTTTCAGTATGTATAATACATCTGTAATACACGGTAGGCTGCTTCATATGCTACAAGGCAATTCCATGTAGAAATTTGCAAGAAACTAATGTGTAGATTTTCACATGGGGTCGTCATACATGTGGGTTTTGTGCTGCATGGCATTTCAGGGGGAAGCCAAGTATAATGAGTACATGCTAGATTAACTGCCCAGTTGTAGTTTCCCAGAATATATACACAAGGGGTGGGCAACATGTGGCCCACCAGATGTTTTGGCCTACAAATCCCATCAGTCCTCACCAGCATAGCCAAAAGTGAGGGATGATGGGAGTTGTTGGCTAAAACATCTGGAGGCAGGACTGGCGGAACACATCAGGTGGCAGAATGGGAAGAGCGGTGAATAACATTGCTCTCCCATTCCTAAGGGCTTACAACTTCTTAGTGTTGCCAGTTGCCTGTTTGGCCAGCTGGTTGGCTGCTCCTTCCCACCTGCCCACAAAGCTGTTGCTTCCGAACCACTCACTTTTCCACCCAACCTGCAGCGGCTGGAGAATGGCCAGTCAGCCAACTCAAGAGACCATTCCTGCCCTCCCACACAACTTGCTTGGCTTGCCAGCCATCCCAGCTGGCCTCTTGTGTACACACCTGGTCACCGCTCCTGCCTTTTGCCCAAGATGCAGGGCTCCTGGGAGAGGTCATCTGAACTGTCATGATAAGATCCAAACAATTGTGAGAGGTCCTGCCCCTCTTGCAGTAGTTCGGGACTTCTCATGATATTTCAGCCAATACCTCCCAGGCGACCCATGGCCTGGGAGGCCAGGTGGGCTGGCTGGTTGGCTGGCCAGCCAAGAAGTTTCGGTGGGTATGTGGGAGTGGCCAGCTGTGTTGGCTGGCTAGCCAATCTGCTCAGGGGGTAAGTTGGGAGCCACCACTACCAGAAGAAGTGGGAGGGGTAGTTTACTTGACATGCATCAGGCAAGAGCTGTCTGGAGGGCCACAATTCGCCCACCCTTGATGTCCACACAACATAAAACTCCACATGTGTGTTAATATATGATTTTCTATATCCATGTTCCATACAGATTCCTCCTTCCCATCAAGGAATTTTCAGTATGGAGTGTACTGAAGATATAATATGCGTCTTCCAACTCAGATTATATCTTCTTTGCCAGATTTTCTTTTAATATTTATGGAGCCATAGATTTCACTTTGGCCATATTTGCTTGAAAGGATGAGGGTGTAGTGTTCTGTGAGAGAAGTTTTGTGTGTCAGGGCTGGAATTTGGGTGAGGCCACATTGGCTCCTTGCTGATTCTGTTATATGAAAGAATATAGGATGCTGCCTTTCTATTGGCCCATGTAGCCCAGGACTAGCACTGACTCGAGAGCCTCAGGCAGAAGCCTGTCCCAGCTTTGCTGAGATTCTTTTAGGGTGCAATCCTATGGATGTTTAGACAGAAAAAGAAGCCCTGCAATTCCCAGCATTCCCCAGCCAACCTTGCTGGAGAATGCTGAGAGTTGTAGGACTTTTTTTCTGTCTAAACATGCATAGGGTTGCACCCTTGGTTGGAAAAGCTGGGGACTGGACATTCTGCATGCTCTACCACACAATTATTATTATTATTATTATTATTATTATTATTATTATTATTATTATTATTTTATTTGTATCCTGCCTTTTGCCCAATGGTGGGCCTCAAGGCGGCCTTACAAAGTTTAAAATATACATGGGGGGGGGGAACAAAACCATAAACATTTAAAATACACAACAAAATTATAAGACATTAACATAGATGGAGGGCCAGACTATACTCCAAAGACCTGCTGGAACAAAAAAGTTTTAGCCTGCTTCCGAAAGCCCATCAAGGAGAGAGCCAGCCTAGCTTCCCCGGGCAGAGAGTTCCAGAGCACCAGAGCAGCCACCGAGAAGGCCCTCTCCCATGTTCCCACCAAGCGTGCCTGTGAAGAAGGTGGGACTGAAAGAAGGGCCTCTCCAGAAGATCTGGAGAGTACCATGTACATTGATGGTGCTATATAATGGTGCTATATAAATAAATAAAAATAATAATAATCTCAAAGCACAGGCAGGCTCATAAGGGAGAATACATTCTTTTAAATAACCTGGACCCGAACCATATATGTATGCTCTGCCATTCAGCTATGATCCTTTCCCAAGAAAGTGAAAGCCGGTAAGCCATTTTTTTCAGAATATTCAGAGGAACACCCCTAATATACACACCCAGTGCTCAAATGCTGACCTTGCAATTTTCTGCCTTTGCTTTACACTGTACACAGTCAAATGCAGGTATCATACTTCACTTTACATCATGTTTGGGTGTTCTGTATGTGTTATACACTTTATTTATTTATTTCATTTATATGCCACCTTTCCACCAAAAATTGGTACTCAAGGCAACTAACAATAATTTTCCTTTCGGCCCTTCCTGAAAACATCATTGTTCCAGGAAGCCTTCCCTTGATGACCAGCTATGGTTCACTTTGCATTTTGCTTCTTTTAAAACTCTATTTTAATGTGATTTTATTCTGTTTTAATTTTATTTTATCTTGTACACCGCTCCGAAATTTTGAATGGGGTGCTGTATATAAATATTGTAAATCAATAAAATTTTATGACCAAGATTAAAAGAAAAACTTAATTAAAAGAATCATAAAAACAAAGCACAATTAAAAGCATAACAATAAAAGAAATAAACAGCCGAACAACTTAAAAAGCCTTCAGCAACAGGTCAGTTTATATGCCAAAGGCCTGCCTGAATAAAAACATTTTTGTCTGCCATCGAAAAGAAAACAGAGAGGGAGCCAATGTAGCCTTCCTTGGCAGGAAGGCACAGAGCCTTGGAAGGTCCTCTCTCGTGTCTCTGCCAAACATGCCTCTGGCAAATAAGAGAAAGACCTTCCTGGAAGATCTTACAACCCTGGTAGGCTCATATGGACAAATGCAGACATGTATTACTTTTATTTATTTATTTATTGCATTTGTATACTGCCCCATAACCAAAGCTCTTTGGGCGGTTTACATAATATTTAGACGCTAAAAATAATATACAAAAATTAAAAACCACAAAAACATACAATATACACATGCATTTAAAACCACTATAACAACTTTAAAAACTATGAGCCTAAAGAAAAACAGACCCAGGCTCATTTCATATTGCTAAATGCCTGGGAAAAGAGAAAAGTCTTGACCTGGCCCCCAAAAGATAATATTGGCACCAGGTGGGCCTTGTCCCACAGTTGGGCGGCCACCACAGAGAAGGCCCTCTGTCTCGTTACCATCCTCCAAGCTTCCCTCAGAGTAGGCACCTGGAGGAGGACCTTAGATGTTGAATGTAGTGTTTGTGTAGGTTCATGTCGGGAAAGACATTTGTCCATAAGAGGCACAGAAGAAGGAATGATGAGGTGAAAAGAAGGAATAATTTTTAGATATAGGAATTCAGCAAATTGGCATAGTGGAGTAAGCTCCATTAAACTCATTGGGACTTACTTTTGAGTAGATATGTATAAGATTGCATTGTAAGAGTATGATCTGTAGAGTTCCCAATTTATACCTAGGGATAGATGAATCTGTTTCTTGTTTCCACACCATTTTGCAATTTTGGGGGTGGGGGAAAGTCTGCAGGAAAATTCATACACGTTTTTGTGTGCATTTCTCCCAATATACAAATGTTGTTATTCAGTTCATAGTGTAATGTGGACCATACTAATTTCTACCCTATCCCTGTTCATGCCACATCTTAGCTTTAGCCAAGCCACACTTGGCCTCAGCTCCTTCAGCAATTTGAAGATAATACTAACCTGATTGTTGTAAAGGGTTAATAAATGTGCATGCTCAAAAAATACTCAGTAAATGCATTTCTTCACACATAAAGCAGATTTTGAAATGAACATAAGAGACAGGGAGCTAAATATGAAAGAAAGGAAGAGGAAGGATTCCACCCTCCCCCGCTGAGCTGGTATTACTTTAACCAGCATGGTAAAATTCTAACTTGACCATAACTTAGACCTGAACTGTTAAGAGTGTGATTGACGTGGCTGACAATCTTTTTCCTGCTTTGCTATCACCCAGGTAGTTAGTATTTCAGATAATCTGACACTCAGATTAAAACAGTTTTCCACATGTAAGAACAGCATTACAGAGAGTACACTGCCAACTCCAGTGCTGTGATATAATTGCTCATCTCTCAGTCTCTTTTCCCACCCCAGATAGTCCGGGGATATAAGAAGATCTGTTATCTAGTGCTAACATTGGACATGCTTACAAATAAACAGGCATGTTTTGTGAACTGATCATTGTATTTTGGCCAAGACTGAACTCCCCCAATTGAGTTTTCTTCGGTGGTTTACTTTTTGTGAATATTTGTTAGCCTTGCTACCAGCCAAGATAAATGGACACACTTGGGACCCTAAGATGTGTTGATACTTTTAAATTTCTTTAATTGATTTGATAGAATACATTTGGCAGAAGACATATTCTAACCCATTAATAATGCCAGTAAGAAAATTGATTGCAATAACAGCAATGATCGCTATCTTAAATACACTTGGCATGTTCACTTTTAATTCATTATTGTTATATGTCTTAGTATTGTCTATCAAGCTTTCTAACAAGATGCTGTGTCTTTCGTCTTTGTGATGGTACTCAGAAGACCACAGAAAATATTTACCATCCTTGATGACATAAATGCTTTTAAGAACATTAAAAGCTTGTGACCCATAGTGTATGAAGATCTCTTTAAAATCCAATCCATATGTCCAGAAAAACACAAATGCCCTGTCCTCTTGGGACTGCATTGTTCCAAAAAGCAGATTGGGAAATCACCTGATTGATAGCTCCTTCACATCAAAGTCATCTTGCCCTTGGAAGTTAGCCTATTGGAAGAGTAGAAAGTTTTAGCCTAGGGTACTTCAAGTCAAACCTTTTATTGTGTGCAATCACCCTACTGCATTCATGGAATTCCTTTTAGGATCCAGACAACCTCATATTTCCTTTCTTACCTTCCTGTATTTTCCCACCACTTCCCATCTTTTTTTCTTATCACAGAAACTCAGTTAAGGATGGAAAATACAGAATAGAGTTCCACAATGTCTTTTAACTGGTATGTCTAGGAACCATCCATCTGGAAGCACCTCTAGACTTCTCTCTGATATGCTAATTTGTTGTTTTAATGTGCAGGGACAATTTTAAAAAGAGTAGTAAAGAATTCAAAGATATGATCACCCTTACATGCTGAAATGGTACAGAATCTATAAGGCAGAATAATATACTTTTCTTGAACAGTTCTAGATTGCCTGCAAAGAACACAGTTTAAAGTCTCTTAAGTAATTTCATCCACCTTTTCATTTCAATAGTATCTTCATTTCCCTTTAACTATGTAGACATAAAAGGAATGATTCCATTCCTTGAGTATTTAAAGGATGTAATACATAATGCAGGGCATTGTGGACAATTACATTAATAGAAAGTAATATCCATTGAGGTAAAAACAACAACACTAATTCACATATGCATTGATAGGGTCTGAACTAGAACATAAAAAGAGCCTTGCTGGATCAGACCAAGGGCCCATCTAGTCCAGCATTCTGTTCACACAGTAGTCAACCAGCTGCCCATGGGAAACTTACAAGCAGGATATGAGTGAAACAGCACCCTCATGCCAGTATTCCACAGCAACTGTGATACTAGAAGTAGTATAGAGGCATCAGGACTAATAGCCATTGATAGACTTCTCCAGGAATTTGTCTAATCCCCTTTTAAAGCCATCCAAATTATTAGCCATCACTACACCTTGTGGTGGCGAATTCCATAGTTTTACTATGAGTTATGTGAAGAAGTACTGCCTTTTATATGCCCTGAATCTCTCAACAGTCTACTTCATAGGATCACCCCAGGTTCGAGAGAGAGAGAGAGAGAGAGATGTCTCCCTATCCACTTTCTCCAGACCATGCATAATTTTCTACACCTCTATAATGTCTCCCCCTACTCAACTATTTTTCAAGTTAAACAATCCCAGATGTTGTAGCCTTTCCTCACGGGAATTGCTTCAACCTCATGATCATTTTAGTTGCCCTTTTCTTATGGTGACTAACAAGGAAAGCGATCTTAGACTCAGGAAAGATACCTTTATGGAAAAAACAGTTCATATACTGAAGCTATACGTGTTTACTTATGAATATGTACCACTCCATTCAACTGGGCTTTCTTCCAGGTAAGCAAGTGTACAGCATGTGGGGCAGCATGCAAGGCATTATTAGGAAAATCAACAAAGATTCTTGTGGCACCTTAAAGGCTAACAAATGTATTTATTCCGACATGAGCTTTCATGGACATTGTCCACTTCTCCAGATGCATGTCCATGAGAATTATACCAGAATAAATATATATATATTTTAGTCTTTAAGGTGCCACAAGACGCTGCAATTGAGAAAACAGAGAAAGAATCTAGCTGCCCTGGATGAGTAGGAAATGTTGTCTCAATGCAGGAAATTTTGGGTTTACCTTGGTTTTTATAATGCAATGAAAGGGGATATAATCCAGAGATCTCATCAACGCACTATATTTGTATAACACACTATATTTGTATTGTTCAAAACAAATATTAATAACTATTACTCTGGCTACAACAAATGTAACCGTTATTTTATAACAAATGTACTGTATTTAGATTGTTTAATTACAGTCATAACCACTTTACAATTATGTGGTTGTTTTTTGTATGGACTGTGTTCTGGGAATCTTCTCCTTTGTGTAATTGTGATCCAAATATTGGTGACAGGGGACCCCAAACTCCAAATGACATGGAGGACAAGGTAGAACCCTGAGGAACACCATAAGTTTAAGGACATGGTGTTTAACAGGTGCATCTCTTCCCTCCCACCCCTACTTTCTGAAGCTGACGCTACAGAAGGACTGAAACCACCATGACACCATGCCTCCAAGTCCCAGCGGGGAATAGTATGGTCTATGGCAGCCTTTCTCAACCTGGGGCGCTCCAGATGTGTTGGACTGCATCTCCCAGAATGCCCCAGCCAGCTGGCTGGGGCATTCTGGGAGTTGTAGTCCAACACATCTGGAGCGCCCCAGGTTGAGAAAGGCTGGTCTATGGCATTGAAAGCCACTGAGAGATACAGCAGAACTAACAGGGATGCACTCCCCAGTCCAGTTCCCAGTGTTGGTCATGCACTGAGGCTTACTGGGGGATAAACAACAGGAGAGATCTATTGACTTCAAGATCAGCTTGTGAGTTTCCTGGAGGCATATGATTGGTCACTATTAGAAAAAAAAGATGCCAAATAGCAGGGGGAACCACACCTAGATGAACTTCAGGTATTGATCTAGCCAGACTCTTCTTAAGCTCTCTTTTCTATCTTTCTCTCATATTATGTACTCATGTGATGCAAGGCAAAATGCTCCCAATACTTAGACTGAAGTGCAGAGAAAAACCAGAATAAAAGTACCATGTTTGATTTATTAATTTCTAGAGGATTAAATCTACAAATGTTTGCTGTGTTTTTAATTTGTGAAGTAGAGAGGATAACAGCAGCTTTTAATTACGCATTGTGCAGAATGCCACTCTGAATAGGATGGAAGAAAATTAAAATTGTGGATCAAATGGTAAATTTGAACTGAGGCTAGAGTGAGCTGTAGCGTAATGCTAATGGTTTTGCGTCTTCCTGGCATTATGTCAATAATGGCTCTAATCGCATTAAGTAGAGAGGCCATTAGCTTATTCTCTTCAGTGGCATGCTCCATAGCAACATATTGTTCATCTTGAAATAACTGTTGTCATGCCTTCTTTTTTTTCCAGAAGAGTTTCCATATTTGGGGAAGGTCAAAAGTGTGGCATTCTATAGTAACTTCGGTCATTTGCTAATTGCTGTCTAGTATGCTAACATCATTACATAACCATACTTGAAAATGGCCGTTGAATTTTTAAAATATCAATCCTTACTTGTATTAGACTCTCCCTATTTGATGAGAAAGGGCTTTCTCAAGACGCTTGCATAATAAGAGTATGAGAATTACCATTCAGTGCTGCACCATGCCTCCAACAGTGGCCGGCCAAATCCCACTGGAAAGCTCACAAACTGAACATGATATAGATAACTTTCCTCAGGTGTCATCAGCATCTTGTAATCAGAGGTACACTGCCTCTGAAACAGATGTTCAGTTTTAAGATTTCGTAACAACTTTTCCCACAAATTGTCTTTCCTCTTTTAAAACTTCTAAGCTAGTGTCCATTCTATGGCCATTTAATTCCATATTTACATTTTGCGTTACTTGAAGAAATAGTTCCTTCTTGACCTCAATCCACTTCTAAACAGTTTCATTGGTTGAACCCTGATTTCTGAAGTTTTCAAATATGATACTATATGCCCTCCTACCTTTCTACCATGTACCTCGATAAACCTTGATGATGACCATGGAAGAGACTCCAAAATGGTGCTGCACAGGAACTTTGATCTCATGATAGGAAACTTGACTCAGCCCTGCAGACTGTATGGCTGGTTCTTGCAATCCCCTCACTCCTTCAATCAGCCATGTTGTCTAGCAAGAGGCTAGTTAGTGCTGGCTGAAATGTGCTGTGCATATTTTCTACAGGGTTTGGCTATTGCAATATCTGGTTCCGTATACAAATGCTGGGTATTTATTTTTATTTATTTATTTATTTATTACATTTTTATACCGCCCAATAGCCGAAGCTCTCTGGGCGGTTCACAAGTAGACATTCTTCTGTTAACTCTCAGTTATACCTCTGCAAAATATGTGTGCATCCAATGTTATAGAAATACAGGTTCTCTGACAATTGCACAAGCATTCTTACAAATATGTTCATAAATGATTCATCACTCAGTTCCAGTACCCATTTTTGTGTCGTCCCACTGGCTTTGCAATTTAAAAAATTGTGATGTTTTTTGAGCAGTGTAATACTATGATATGGAGAAGTTTGAAATTCAACACTTGAATTGGGAATAATCAGGGTGGCACACTGCTGCAAGCAAGCCACACCTGGTACTTAGTTTCCAGGCTTTCTCATTAGTGGGTTATGCTCCTGGGAATCAAGCAGGCTTGTTTAGCCATGTGTGCTGAAATTTACATTAAGGGGGATGGGATCCTTTGGGTGTGTAGGCCTCAGAGCAAGCACATGGGTCAGCAACTCCATAGATTATCTTTGGGCCATGATCCTGCTTATATCACACACCTGAGAGTCTTCTTTGATTGCAAAGGAATTACTGACAAGGGATAATTTTATACACATATGTTTGCGACTGTAAACCTTTGCATAGTGAATCATGCCTGTGCTGTCATGGCTCTTGAAAAACCTATTTATAGAGTGTGAAATTAAGGCTAATTTAAAAAAAGACACAAAAGTTCACATGAGTCTCTCTACCTCTGTTACACCATAGCCACAACCACCTTATACCAAAGATGGATATTAAACTCAATCCATTTTTTTTTAAAAAAATTATGAATAAAGGCAAAATGTTTGGCTGTAAAAGAACATTATACCAGTTCAGCTCGACCACAAGAAGTTACTTGGGGAAGGGGGTGGATCTCTTTTATTACTTCTTAAAATTAGCCACATATTTATTTCTTAAATCCTCATAATTTGAAAGTTCATTGACATTATTAATAAAGGAAACCTATTAAAAACTCCCTTTTAAACAACTCATGTGTAAATGAGGTGCAAATGCTGTCACCCATAGGATTGAGATTTTTTGCCTGCCAACCTCAATCCTGTGGAAACTTGGTGAGGGTATGTGTAATATCCAAATTTGTGCAGGATCCCAAAAACTGCACAAGTAGTTAGACATAGCCAAGAAAGTTTTGGTATTGAATTTCCCAAATATCAGTATTCAATGTTGCATGACTAACTTGTTTTGAAGCATAGGGAAGTTTTTGAGAGCAGTTTATGGTAGGATATGGTGGTCTACTGTTCAGAGTGAGGGGAACAGAAAACCCAGTGGGCATGGGAACACCTAACAATTTTTTAGAACATAATTAGAAAGCAAACATAAATATAACAAGCTCAGACAGTTTTGTGATTAGCAATTAATTTCGGTCTTAGACTTTGTCAGGTGTGTTCTTGGGGTGTGGGAAGGAATTCCAATATATTGTTTCAGGCAAACAACAGGAGCTGAAAAATATAGAATAAATCTTCCTTGGGTTATGCATAAAAATCATGTTGAACACTAGCAATCACACACCGTGTAGATTCACGAGAGATGAGCATTTTTCCAGCTTTGTGGCAGGTAGAAGACATTGTTATGGACTGAAAATGCTTACATCTGAATAAATTCCCAGGGAGCCTGAGAACCACTGACATGGTAGGTATGTAAAACCATGTAACTGACATCAAGGGCTGTTGCACTTTTGTAGGCTTATTGAATCAGTGGAGCGCTCAGTCCCAAGTGAGAGGAAATGTCACCAGCATCTGCATTCCTGACAAGAAGTTTATACCTTGAGATTAAGGGGACACACTTACATACTCCTGTTTAGCCCTATGTCACTGAGCTTTAACATGGATTTTGAAAAGTATATTTTCATAGCTGGGAAATAAGAGCATATATGCATGCACACCAAACACACACATACAGAGAGAGAGATTAATCAGGATTATGAATCTTGATTGTCAGTTTAGTGTCATTCATATATGTCCAAGCAGAATTCATCATAAGGTGCTCTTAATAATAACATGCTAACAAAATGATCTTAAGAAAGGGTGCTATGAAGGAAATAGCTGAATTTTACAAATATAGGGTGCCATCTTATATATGTTTAGATAGAAAAAAGGTGTACAGCTCCCAGCTTTCCCCAGAGAGCTTGACAAGCTCCATATTTGGAGACCTAAAATCTGCCTGGATATGTGCAACACACTATTTCCTTTATGAATTAACACACACTTTCTAAATCTCCCTTCCCATTGAATCTTATCTCAGGTGTGGATGCAGAAGTCTCACATGCAGGCTGACATGGCTAAGTATAAAGGGTGTCAAGATCTACATTTGCATGTCCATCTATGATGAAGTGGTTAAGCTCCTCTCTCATTGGACCAGCTTCTCCATTTTTTCCTTCGTATACTTGCTCCCTAATCAGTGATTAAAGGATCTTTAATATCCTGCGAAACGATTTAATTAGTAAAGCTTTTCTTTGTAATGGAGAGCATCTTGGTTTGCCAGGAAGGACTTTCCCTTTAGCTTAAGAGAACCCAGGTGGATGAGTGCGTGTGCCAAGGTTAGCTTGAGGCAATAGTTTTCAACCCCTTTCTGTTGTGGAACTGCAGCCCCATCTCTTTGCCCCACATAAAGTTGTAAACTGGTAATGAATAATTTATTTAACAACTGTAACATTTGGTGGAAGGCCTGGGAGATGTTTGCGGAACCCAACGTTTTCTCAGAAACCTAGTTGAAAAACACTGGCCCAAGTCTTGTGCCACCACATCTCCTTTGACCTATAACAGGCATTTGTTCTTCCATCTTTAGGAAGCAAATGCCTGTCTTTGCTAGAATTGCCATAAGAGTCTTTTGGCCAAATGACATAATTCGCCAGCCGCTTAGACAATTGCCTTTGTATGTTTTGAACCATTTCTATTTTTTTCTATTTCTGAAATGTCAGTTTTGATTTCCTTAAATATGAGTTTAGTTTCTAATAATTGTAATAATTTTCCTGGAATTCATTCACATTTACCTTCCTATGCCTGCTTAGAGTAGACGGTGTATAAGAGTTGTTGATTTCCCATCATTTTTAGAGTTCATTTTGGTTCTTTCCATTGGTTCTATTCAGGCACTTTCAGAGACTTATTCAACTAGTATAGGGGAGGGTGTTGAAAAGTTTGATAAAGTTTGGGGGGGGGCCTGGACCCTCACTTTGAACCCAATCTCTGCAGATATTCTGTGATGCTATTTTTAATCTCTATGGTTTGCGTGTGCATGTGCTTTTTTTTGAGAGAAAGTGAATTTGGTTTGTTTCCATTGAGGAGGGAGAGAAAGCCATTCATATTGTTATATTTCAAATAAATATTTTTTACAAAAATTGAACTGGATAAATGGAATGATGTAAGAAAAATATGGAAGTTAACGTTTTAGATAACAGTACATTGTTTTACTCTGTACAGCACCATGTATTATTATTATTATTATTTATTTATTTATTTATTTATTTAGCACCATCAATGTACATGGTGCTATACAGATTACACAGTAAATAGCAAGACCCTGCCGCATAGGCTTACAATCTAATAAAGTTGTAGTAAACAATAAGGAGGGAAAGAGAATGCAAACAGTCACAGGGAAGTGTAAACAGGGAAGTGTAAACATGTACACTAATGGTGCTATATAAATAAATAATAATAATAATAATAATAATAATAATAATAATAATTTTACACCATATTGTTCAGGTAGCAAATATTTAAATAAGTTTTCTATCAAAGCTGGGCCGAATTTTTCAGCCCAGCTCTTTCTGGCAATTTTGTGGCCCCCTACTGAGACCATCCTATAGATTTTTCTTCCTATGGACATGTGTGAGTATATATAGCGTTGTTCCAGGATGCATTCTGCCAACTCCCAGGAACAGGGCTGAGCATCCCAAGGACTATAGGATTTTTTGGGAGTCCTCCTCCTGAAACCATACACACGGCAGCGACTTCAGGAGAAGGACTTTTGTGTTCCAGTCCTTTCACCCATCGCCTCGCAGAAACCATGGCACTTGCCTTCCAAAGTCGCAAAATTGATTTTGAGTAGGGAGAAAAGAAGCGTTCCAGAGGGTGGAGCACAGGGAGAGTTCCTTTTGGACTCATTCATTTGAAGGACTTGCCGTGAAGGAATTCAGCACCACATGGATTTTCCAAGAAAACTTTGAGAATATGATGCTAGAGTCTTCTGTTTCTGTTTCATGGACAGTTCCTCTAAAATTCACATGGGTTCATTCTAGTAGAACATTTTTTTCTGTATATTTGTCTTGCTATATTATTCTAAAAGGAGAGGGGGGGAATTGTCAGAATTTGTTGTGTCATTTGCATTGTGTTCAGAAGTAAAGAATTTGGCCTTGTGGATAGCAGCAATCCAGTGCTTATCAAACTTTTTGAAATGGAGCCTGCTTGTACACTTGTATTTCTGGGATTAAAAGATAACCTTAACATCATTGGTTAAAATGCCCATTGAAAACAGTCAAATACTTAACTGGGCAGGAAGGTTTCACTGATTCTACTGCAACTATGGGCTGTTTCACACATACAAGCCAGCCTCTTTCCCTTTCATATATGAATACATCCCACAGCAGCTATTTCTAAGATTGCACAGCAGAGGTTGTGATTATGGAAATAGTTGCTGACTGCCTCCTATCGACACAGAAGCAATGTGTGGCAAAATAAGTCGCTGTACAGCATGTGTGAACTGATTATCTCCAGGTGCATCTGAACTTGTCACTGGATTGCACCAATTTTGTTAAACCAGTGGTACATAGTTCTGTCTTTCATTTTGCTTTATAGTGAATCTGACCTCACAACATCCTGTTGTGACTATCTGATTCTAGCCTTCTTAGGTAATAACATGTAGACTAGTCGATTTGCCTTCCATCGGTTAGGCTAAGGGTCAATCCAGAAATTTCTTTCAATCTGTATTTTGCAGCTACATCTTATGTTCTTTTTTTACTCTAGAGTAAGTGCAGGGGCCCCAATCAGGACCCTAGCGTAGCATAGTAGAGGGGCTTTTATGATCTGGATTGGACCTTCAGGCCTACTCTAGAGTATACATTTTTTAAAACATACTTTCTAGATTTGGATTTAAAATTATGTCTATTTTAGCCCTAATATTCAATTTAAGAGTTGCAGTGTTGGGCTTCTGGGGTTTTATGTCAGCATCAGAGCCTTGAAATGGAAATGTAACATTATAGAAACCTTTCATTGCCCTCTTTGCCCTATGATAACATAAAGTGCTTTAAAATGAATGGTGCTCTTTCTGACCTGGTTTTTTTTTTCACTTGCATGTCACGGCTACCACAACTGGACAGATGAATTGAATGCACTTGATAGTTTTGCCAAATCTATGTTTCTCAATAACAGAAAACATGAGAGAAGGGAAATTGGGTGAAGAAGTGAAAAAGTTTCTCTCCTGCAGCTTTCAGTATATTTCCAGGTTTTTCTTTTTAGGCACTGCATTTTTCCAGTTCCCGCTTTTCTAATCCTTTCTTTAAACATTGTGGGGGTTTTGTTTTGATATTTCCTCAGTGTCTTTTTAGGCCTTTTGAAATGTGTGTGGACAGCTAAAAAAAAAGAAACAAGCAAAATGTAAGGTGCACTGAACTTCTCCTCCATGTTTACACAACTGTGCAAGTAAGGAGTGAATGTATTTATCTACAGTGATCATAGTAAGGAAGTGAGAAGTTCCTTATGAGAAATGTGCCTGACCATGACATCCCCCAACACAACCTTCTGAATCCAGCCCGCACAAAAGGGATTTAATCCACACACAGAGAGATTTAAAAAAGAAAACAAGTTTCCATTGGAATTAGTGGAGGCTTTTCCCTTTTCCAAAATCTTGTGTGGAGGAGTGGGTGGACTTTTTGGAATCCTGTCCACATTCTCAGGTTGCATGAATTGAAATGTATCCAATTCAAATGTACAAGCAGATGCCAAAGATGCATCTACTGATAGTGCTCTAACTGCTGCATCTGAGTTGGAACAGATATGAAGTACTTTATCTTGAAAACGCCTTGCAAATTGGTCATAGTTGGCAATTGAGCAGACCTCCTTTCACTTTGTCAGTTGGATGTAAAAGACTTTTAATAGCTCCACTGACCACTTTGAGCATGTCTAGACGGGGCGATATCCCGGTGATCGTCCAGGGATCGTCCCTGTGCGTCCACGTGACGCACAGGGCATCCCAGGAGCAGGGAGGGATGATCCCTCCCTTGGCCCAGGATATCGCCCTACAATTTCATTCTGACTTTTCCGTGGTCTCGGGATGATGCTATTGTCCCGCTGTCCTGTTTTTATCCTGACTCTTCATGAGTAACCGCGAGGACCTGGGCCCAGAACTCCTCAGGAGCTCTGTGCCCATCGGTGGTGGGGTGGTGGAAGCTGGAGGGTTTTGTTTTTTAAAAAAACCTTATGTTTTGCGCAGGAGCACTCCTGCGCTCTTTTCTGATTAAAGCGCCCCAACAAAATGGCGGGTGCAACATCCTCTTCCTCCCGGGATGTCGTGAGCCACGCATAGACGAGGGCAACGATCTCATGATCATAAAACCACAAAATTTCATTGCTGTCAGCTTCTGATACCACCAAGGAATGAACATAGCTTTGGAAAGGACGTTCAGGAGCAATTGTATAAACTCTCTTGGCCCTTTGTGAAGAAAGTTGGAATATAAATACAATAAATAAGTAAACTTTCCCTATTCCAAAGGCCAATGAGGAGTTCAACAGGTTTGACAGTTTGTATGACAGGAAATCTCAAGAAGCCATCGAATAAAATTTGGATCCATGAACCATCCTAACTGGTCTCCATGTTTGCCTGAGAAGGTCTTGGGTGTTTATGAGCCTAAAACCCATTTGTCTATGACAATGGGACTGTATTACGTTCCCTTCACCCCACTATCACCCTTTTTCCATCTGGCAGAAAAAAGGAGGTCCAAGGTTTGTCCAGCTGAATGTTTGGGCGCAAAAATTACCTGGGACAGGCCCATGGTTACCAAGAACTTTGAAGCCACTCTTTACAGGGAGGCCTCAGCATGGACTTTGAAGTCCTCTAACTGCTCTAACTGCTGCATCTGAGTTGGAACAGATATGAAGTACTTTATCTTGAAAACGCCTTGCAAATTGGTCATAGTTGGCAATTGAGCAGACCTTCTTTCACTTTGTCAGTTGGATGTAAAAGACTTTTAATAGCTCCACTGACCACTTTGAGCATGTCTAGAAGAATAACCAGGCTGTTGTATGTGCTATGATCTGTCTTTGTAGCAGAGTAAATTCAGTGTTTTCAGATGAGCGTCATATAGGAAAAATATTCTCTTGCTAACCTTATCTCTAGTTGTTGTTCTTTTTCTGCTGCTGGCACTACAAGTACTGCTACTGCCATTGCTGACTATTACACCATTGCTCCTATGTTTGTTCTCCTTTGTGATTATTTCAGCGCACGCAGGCTTGCTTTGATGTTTTTCATATACTGTAATTTGTTTTGATTAATGGATTTTTCGAAGGTGTGGTCCCTCGTCTTCATCCTGTGTTGATTAAGACCACCAGGTATCAGGTCATCGTGACTATTTAATTTCACCAACTTGAATTAATTACAATGCAGTAAGTTTAAAACATGTTGTAAACAAACCCAGCCATTGGTTTCATAGCAACGATAATGTTGCTGTTTTAACATGACTTGGCAACTTACAGGACTTTTTTTTTCTAATTGTAAAAAACAAAATGTTGCCAGTCTTAATGCAGCATATATTATATTACAATCATGTCACCTTGTAAAGTGAGGAATCAATGCCTTTTAAAAAGTGCATAAAATACATTAAGAGTTTCCACTGGTATGCAAGCATGATTTTTCTTTTACCTGTGTCAGTATCTGTTCATATATTTTTTGATACTCCATTGTATCCTATTTCAACAAATTTACATCCTTTTCTTTAGATGTTGTTTAATATACATTAAAATTATGGCTTTTTTCTGAATGGCATTTTGAAATTAAAAGACATTTGTATGTTTCCAGCTTGCTTGTGGCAGATTGTAGGACTAACTTCCAAATACAACATATTGCTCTAAGGTTAGGATGCAATCCTATACACACTTGCTCGGGAGTAAGTTCTATTGAATGCCATAGTAATTACAATTTAAGATTGCTCTGGAAGTTGCCTATGATTTTTTTTTAAGGATCGGATTTGAGGTGCTAATTGCCCTGTGCTACCACAGCTTCAGGCAGGCATGTTGTGTGTTTAGTAAACATTTTCTGTTGTTTCTCTCCCTGTTGTTTATGTGAATTAGCATATTTTATACTTGTCCATGACATCTACTACAACAGACCAACTATTACTTTCTTATTAGAACAGATAGAATTCAGTGAAGGAAAAATGGGCTCAAGTTACAGGAAGCCAGATTCTGGCTGGACATCAGGAAAAACTTCCTGACGGTTAGAGCAGTACGATAATGGAACCAGTTACCTAGGGAGGTCATGGGCTCTCTCACACTAGAGGCCTTCAAGAGGCAGCTGGACAACCATCTGTCAGGGATGCTTTAGGGTGGATTCCTGCATTGAGCAGGGGGTTGGACTCAATGGCCTTGTAGGCCCCTTCCAACTCTACTGTCCTATCTATGTTTCTATGATTCTTAGGTTGATGAATCCACTCCAGGTTTTATTCAGAGCCAGCCAGAACTTCTTCATAGCACCTTTAGAGTTCTAACCTGCCTTGCAAGGTTATTGTGAGGTGAAAATAACTACTTAGAGATGTGTGTGTTTTCAAAAACAAAAACGTGGTGTCTAATATATCAATTAATTTTAAAATGTCACCTTGAGACCATTGGGAGGGCAGGATACAAATGTAACCAAAATTATACCAGCAAAATGTTGGTGGCTTGTATATTAGAACTATCCCAAGGATACGGAAATACTGTGGAGATTCTCACCACAACTTTGACTTGAAATGCACTGCTTTAATTTTCCTTCTGTAGAGGAGAGAGTCAGTTGTTCTTTTAGAGGGAATATAATAAACCACTGTGCAACTCATCAAAAACAATGGGATGGGGGGAAACCTATGCTGGTAATTCCAACCATCAAAAACCAGGCCTGTTCTGATCTGATCTGAATCCATCTTCAGTTCTGTTCCTTGGTCAGGTTAAATTAGGGAATGTTCAGACAGCACACTAAGCCATGGTTAGGCTGCCAATCCTTTTGCAACAAATGGTGAGTTTGAGCAGGTTTAAACCATGCTTATGTAGCCAACAAGGTTAGGAATGGTTTACACGACATGCTAAGGCCTGGTTTACACAACAGGCTAACCCATTATGGGCCTGTTCAGATGACACTTCAGGCTTTGTGATTAGCGAAACTGTGGTTTTCGCACACAACACTTTAAGCCATGGTTAGAGCTGCTAACCCTGCTGCAGACAGTCTGACTCTGGTTAGTAAGTGAGCAAGGTTTAGCAAAACGCATAGCACAAGACTCCTTAAACCCTGCTGACTAAGGCTTAACCCAAAAACCTTAACCAGCAGGGTTTAAGGTGTCTCCTGAACAAGCCCAATGTTTATCTCTAAATGCTTAACCACCGTGGCTTAGTGTGTCCTCTGAACAAGTTCTGCTTTATAGTGGTATTGAAGTGCACTGGCAACTGTTGGGGCCCCACTTTCATACCATTTTCGTAGTACTATATCCTGCTTGGTGCAGATCTGGCCTTTGTGTGACAGACTTTTGGTATAGTAGGATAAGATGCTGGGGAATGGGCTTTTGTGCAGATAGATAATTGAAATTTAACAAATATGTAAACTCATTACTTTTCTATGAATTATATGATTAAGAATTAAGTGTTTCAAATTATAGGAACATGTATAGATTAGATAAGAAGAGGGAAGAAATGTAATTAGGTTTTGCTTCTTAACAGCTGGCTGAAAATATATTGGATGTAAAATGACCACATGTTAGTGTTTCAGATATGGTCACAAGCTTTTTACAGCAAGATCCTATGCAAGTTTACTCAGTCCCACTGTGTTCAATAGGGCTTATTCCCAGGTCAGTATGCATAGGTTGGTACTCTTTGTCTGGTCAGCATTTTAGTGGTGAAAGAAAAACCAAGAGGCTTGTAAGCCTTCTTTGTATGGATTGTTAAACATTGAAACTCAGTGGTAATTCATTTTATCAACTGCCATTGGTCCAAGGATGTTTGTCATCCTGAATACTAGTGATGTATCACTCAATTTTAAAGAAACTCTTTTTTTAAACTGAAGTGTTGGTGAAGTGCTTTCTCACAAAATATAATGCAAATTAATTTGTTAAGATGTTTTTATTCTGTAGCACAACGGCACTGCAAATCCTCCCTGTCCCCAAGCACACACGCACACACACTCTTCCCATGTTAGGTGTTCAGAATTGGATTAGTAAGCAAATTCTTCCTTCTCTAAAGGTTTGTTTGTTTGCGTACAACAAATGTTCCTTTGGCTAATCATGTCCAGACTTGATTCCTCTACATCTTTGTATGGAAGAGTTACCCCCTCTAGCATCTCACTTATAGGCATCTATCTGGCCAGACATCATTGGAAACAGACTAGTGGATTTTTGTTCTTATGCATGGGAGTCTTGTTGTGTTTTCTCTTGGGTTGACCAGGCTCAGATGAGTCCTCCCACATGGTTTAAGGAATATGTAATTTGGGGGAAGTACCATACATTACCTATTTCCTAGAGCAGATGCATGACTTCTGGGCTTTCTTATGGAGAGGATTCAAGTGTTTTCCTTGGGGAACAAAGGTGTTCATTACCCTTCTCCTGTTACACTTTCTTAAAGCAACATGTACAGAATCCCAAGACTAGCTGGGGAAATTTGGAAGGGTCTGTTATAATACCTTTAGAAATAACATCAAGCACTCATCAAAAGGAATATTAATGATCAAAACAAACATGAACAGAAATACTTTAATAGAGTAAACCTGTGAGACAGGAGAGGGAAAATCCAAGGTGGAGGAAACACCTTTATTCCATGTCAGGCTCATGCCAGCAGGGCAGAAGTGGTGGAGAGGGGGGATTTTTCTTTTATTCCATTTCAGGAACTTTTACAAAAAGTGTCTTTACCATAATTCCAATGGAAGGAAAATAAACTGCAAGCTCCAAGGCCGCCATAGTTTCCGTCTGTCCCCCCCATCTCTCCAAGAGCACGTCGGGGGAATGGGAGGTCTTTGGATTGTGCAGACCCACACCCACACCTGGAATTTCCCCAGAACACCTCTTTTTTGCCCTCTCTGCAGACCTTTCTGCAGTTTCACAGAGAAGGGTTACAAGGTTAGATCTCTCTCTCTCTCTCTCTCTCTCTTCAAGGGCAGACCACTCTCTCCAGTCTCACAGAGGGAGATCCAAAAACTGCTATGGGCCCTGGACTGTTCTTCCACAAGCCATGGGATTGCAACCTAAAAAAAATACTACTTCGAATTTACATTCCAGAAACCTGGAATAAAACTGAAATTACTATTATTTCATTTATTGTACTTCTATATCGGCCAATACACAAAGCTCGGTTTACAAAGATTAAAACCTTAAATATACAATATAGTAACCTAATATAAAACCATTTACATAGAATATATATGAGCTAGTAGTGGTGACAATAGGTTTCTTGGGGGAAAGTTCATTAATTTGTGTGCGTCTTTGCTGAATCTGAGACTTTGCACTTACTGTAGATTGAACAGAAGCTACTAGGAAAATGATAAGCCATGCTAGAAATAAGTTTGTAAATTACTAGGCGAGCAAATATATTTGTGGAAAATCTATTACCTTTTGTCCAACAGCTTACTTTATATTATAAAGTAGCCACTTTATAATATAATTGTATTGTATTGCTGAAAACATCCCCCTATGCTTGGATAATAAGATGAACCATTCTGCTCCTGCCTGGCAGTCAAAAAGCCAAAATACCCCTTACTAGAACCAAGGTAATGTGCAAGGAATCAAAGATAGCTTTGACCAATCTTTTGCATTCCACTTTGGCTCTCAGAGGGCCCTCTCTTTCTGTCTCAGAATCCAGTGAGCAGTTTGCACAGCAGAGCTATCTCAGTCAGCGGATAGGATTCCCCATCAGATACCTGAATCCCAGTTCCTGTTACTGTATAAGGGTTTGGTCATATTTTCCTCCGTGATGGAGAAGGAGTTGGGCTTTTGCACAACACTGGCATCATAAAAGCTGTGTACATAGTAAGCTTGTGGATCAGATAGCAATGTACCAGTGCCTACTGGAAAGAGGAAATATACTTCTAAAACTATAAGTGATGGGTTACAGCCTCCTTCACAACTTTTTGTAAACTTCCAGAAGATTCTGGAACACCTCTATAGAAAACAGAAATGTTGGGCAGCCTGATGGCCACGGTGTGAACAGAATGCTGGACTAGATGGACCCTTGGTTTGATCAAGCATCGCTCTCCTTATGAATGTTGAAAATGTATAGTGGGGAAGAAATCAGGGGTAGGATTCAGTACCCCCTCAATTGCATGCCCATTTTCTTCTAACAATTGGACCACGTTTTTTATTTATGGATTGGGACAGACTCCATTTAAGCTAGAAGGTTTGCCATTGTCACATAGAGACCTATCCTATACATATTTGTTCAGAAGTAAGTCCTAGTATGTTCTATGGAGCTTACTCCTACGTAACAAATTCCAGAAAAATGTGCTGTAGGATTGCCCTGTAAGGTCCCTGGATATACATCTACTGAATAAGTTAAATGAATAAAAATAACTACTAGGGGAATTTCCTAATGATTTTTACAGCGGTTGTATGTCAGAATATCATGCTATCCAACTTCCAAGGCACAGTATCTCACATAACTAATGCTGTGAATGATCAGGCTAATTAACAGTCCGCCCATTTTGAATTTAAATTTACTTTCCTGCTTACCTTGACCTTTACCACCTGCTGGGCTTGTCCACGGAAAGTGCCACTCAGCTTTTGAATCAGCTATAGATCAAAGAAGCATGCTTCCACAGAGATGTAAAAAAAAAAAAATCCCCTGAAAATCTAAGAGACCTGTACAAAGAAGTTCATTTTCTCTGAAGAGTTCATAAAAGAAGCTGATGAAATTAGACTTATATAAACAAGAGAGAGTAGGGGGATGCGCTAATTAATCCAACATCGTTGCCTTATTGTTTGTCTTAAACCACATTCACGGGTTAGATTTCCAAAGGCTTCCTTTGTTTTGATGGCAGCATTAGGGCCTCCCATTCAAAGGCACAAGTCTTCCCCACCGTTTGAGTTCCTTAGTTCTTTTCAGTTCTGCCCCACCAAAGCAAGGGGCATATATTGTGCCAATAAACACTGTCATCCCCAGTGAGTTCTCCTGCTTGTGTTGCCTTTTAATGCTGCCTTCTATGCTGCAATAACTAAGGGAATTTGTTTTAGAAAAAAAACTTCTGGAACTTTAGCAACTGATTAAAACAGTTTATTTTTTTCTCGAAGTGGTTTAGGAAAAGGAAAGGTCCCCCACATGAGCTCGGCACGAAACCATAGAACGATGCAGAAACAAAACTTATTCAACCCAATTTATTCAGCAGAAATCCAATATGTATAGGACTATCTGTAGGGTGACCATATGAAAAGGAGGACAGTTAACAGTTGTATTGAAAAGGAAATTTCAGCAGGTGCCATTTGTATATATGGCGAACCTGGTGAAATTCCCTCTTCATCACAACAGTTAAAGCTGCAGATGCCCTGCCCTCTTCTAAATCTGGTCACTCTGGTATAGCTCCTGCAGCTTTAACTGTTGTGATGAAGAGGGAATTTCACCAGGTTCTCCATATATACAAATGACACCTGCTGAAATTCCCTTTTTTATGCAACTGTTAAAGATACAGGAGCCCTGTCCTCCTTTTCATATGGTCACCCTACTATCTGTGATCTGAAATGCCTTGGGCTTTAGTGGATGAAATTTGCGTCTACAGATACCCTTTCTCTAGAGCAGGAACATTTCCATTCAGCACCCTCTCTTGATATTATTACATTTAACATGATTTCAAGGTGCTAATCCTTACCTTCACCTGACATGACACAGCCTGCTTGTCCAATGCAACTTTTGTCTCTGTCATGGAAATTTACTCTGCTATTAGCAAAGATCAGAGGCCAGAAAACTCCAGATAGAAATGCTAGTGTTACTGACTTCTGTTCTCCAAACTCTTGCAGTTTTACTTGCTGGTTATTTTAAAGGTATATTTTAATCGCTTACTGACTCAAGTCTTGAAGGTCTGTAGTGTGCAGCGATTAGAGGGTTGGACTGGAACTTGGTAGAGCTGGGTTCTGGTCCCACTTGAAGCTCACTGGGTAACTTTGGGCCAGCCCCTGACTCTCATCCTAACCTACCACACAGGGTTGTTGTGAAGATACACTGGAGAAGGGAAGGACCATGTCAGCCACCTTGGGTTCCTTGCAAGAGGAAGAAAAGTGGATATAAGTGTAATAATAAATAAAAATAAGATCTGTCTTTTACTTTAACAAAAGTAGGAGACAGAGGGCCAACAGCAGCATTTTCCCCTCCTGTCGAATGATTCTGTGTTGAGTTTGCATTGACTGGACACTGCACAAACACATATGTTAGTCCTACTGCGATGACGTTTCTTGAGACTGAGCTTTCTTTAAAAGTGGTCAAGATTTTCACTTTTCACTATTGAACTTTTAATCAAGACCCTCACTCTCGCCCCCTATTTCACTTCAGCTGATTCTTCTCATCTCTAGTGTAGCCATGATGAGAGGTATTGTATACATGCATGCATTGCAGTTTGGATTGTTGCCCTCTCTAAAAGAGACATTGGCATAACCTTGCTGAAGAAAAGCATACGTCACTGAAACATAGGCTAAAACATTTCTGCTGTGCAGTTGTATTACTTATACTAACTCGGTGTTCTGTTTCTAAAACAAAACAAACAAAACCATACCTTTCCTAACTGTAACCCACAGAACACTTTTCTTTTCCCTATAGCCTTCAAATATTGAGTTTGTTCTGACTTTACACTGTTGGTTTTGCCCTACCCTGTGCCTGTTTACACTTCCCTGTGCCTGTTTGCATTCTCCTTCCCTCTTTATTGTTTACTACAACTTATTAGATTGTAAGCCTATGCGGCAGGGTCTTGTTATTTACTGTGTTATCTGTACAGCACCATGTACATTGATGGTGCTATATAAATAAATAATAATAATAATAATAATAATAACTTTGAACAGATGGATACTACTGAGAATAACTTCTAAGGATTGCATGCTTTTTCTAATAGCACACCAATCGGTTTTATCTTAATGTTCTCAGTATGTTCATCCCTTTCTTTGGGTCAAATGTTAACATACATTTTGGATGTCTGTGCAAGTTAATCTTCGTATCAGATGCAATTTTATGCATTACAGTGCTACATGGCATGACCTTGTGTATGTGAGTGTTATATATATTCAAAACCACAATCTTAATGTACTTTGTAATGCACTCAAAAGAAGTGCTGGATTTTCTTAGGATCTTGGCAATATCGAAGGTTAACAGAGCTAGCTGGAGACAAATAAGATTCCTGAGCGGAAAAATAGCTCCTACCAATCATCTAAATAAAGATGGGTAAGTTGTTGTTCGTTACTCTTTGCGACAGAGTTGATTGAAATTGCCACTGTTCTTTTGTTTGTATGCCATGTTCCAGTAGGGGAGTCTACGTGGTGAAATTAATCTAATCAGCTATAAACTGGCCCTCCGCACTGCCCTACATAGGCTGGAGAATGGAGAAACGCTCTTTCGCAAAAGGAAATGTTGTTTTGGTTGAGGTGTTAGGAAGAAGCCTTTGTTCCTATTGACACCTGTCCAATACACAGGGAAAGGGCTATAATCTCTATGACTGTCAGTCTGTCACAGACAATGCTATGTCTCTGGGAACATTTCTTTAACAAAGAATGGCAGGTTTCAGCACATTCTTGTTAGCCACTTCACATCTAGAACGTTTGTTAGATGGCTTCCCCCTCAGAGAGCTACCTAGTGTTTATCAGGTAGGCAGATGGCATTAGTGTAGCGGTGTGTGACACCTGAAGATGACAACAGTTTTCCTTTCTCTTAAGAGCAATCTTGCTTTACTGCCCACAGCTTACATTTGCCAGCAATCAGGTTTTGGTCTGGAGAAGCGGGGTTTTCCCTAGCACGGAAATCTTTAGCCTGGAGACAATCCCATTGCCATTTCTGGCAAGTTTTCCCAGTTCCATGAATATCAACTGCTTTAAAACTACTGGGAAATTCTAGGCAACAAGTACTTATATGGTTCACTTACCAATAAGACAATATCCCATCTGGATCAATAAGTCCCACCAGCGATATAATCCACTGCATAAATTTCTACAACTCATTAGAGATGGGTGAACTAGCCAAGCTATTTTCCCCCAAAATCAGAAATAGCTGACGTATTTTCCAAAGCCAATGTGACTTCACTTCAGACATCATCCGACATCCCCTTCCCTTTAAATAGGACACACCCATCTGCTGAGAGCCACTTCCCTTCGCTCCTCCGATGCTGCTCCTCCATGCTGATGCTGCTCCTTGCTGAGAGCTTGTGGGTCTCAGGAGATGCCGGCAGCTGCAGGGCACTTGTGGACCCTGCAGCAACCCATGCACCTAGCAGGTCACGTGGCTGGGTGGGCGATCCTCCGGGATCAGGGCAGTGAGGTCATGAGTGCCCCATTGTTCCTGGAGCTCAGTAAGTCTGCCAAGGCATGCTGCCAAGGCATGCTGGGAGTTGTATGCATTTTGGGCCAGATGCAAGGGCTGCCACGTTGGATGAGGCGGCTACTCAGTGAAATAGTCGCCAAAGCTTCAGACCTCTGAGGTCAAATCCAAGTCTTGCACGGCCCTAAATATTATTAATTCAGATAATTTGTAACATCTACTGCACTACTTCACTTCCTGATTAATTTTGTCTTTGTGGTGTGAACATTGAGCAAAAACCATTTGTGAATAAGAAAAGTAAAGGGCCAAAGGCAAAAAGGGCGAGTCTCACATACTGTACCAGTACATTTTAGCTTAAAGAAAATGACGCAATCCTGTGTGTCTTTAGACAGGGGGGAAAACCCTCCTACAATTCCCAGCATTTTAGCTTAAAGGCATAGTCCTATTTTAATAATGTATTCGTTTTTATATGTTTTAATCAGTTTTATGTATTTTATAATATTTTGTATTCTATGCTGTTCCCTGCCTCGATCCAGAGGGAGAGGCGAGAAATAAATAAATAAATACAGATGATGATGATGATGATGATGATGATGATGATGATGTATACCAGTACATTTTAGCTTAAAGCACATCCTATGCGTATCTTTATAAACTGCCCAGACAGCTTCAGCTATGGGGCGGTATATAAATATAATAAATAATAGTAATAATAATAGTAATAATAATAAATATTTAAACAAACAACAACAAAACCCTTTTACAATCCCCAGCATTTTAGCTTAAAGGCGCAGTCCTATGTGTAACAGTACATTTTAGCTTAAAGGGGCAAGGGTTTTTGTTCTGACTTTATACTGTTAGTTTTACCCTACCCAGTGCCTGTTTACCCTACCCTGTGCCTGTTTGCTTTCTCTTCCCCTCCTTATTGTTTTATTATGGTTTTATTAGAATGTAAGCCTATGCGGCAGGGTCTCTCTATTTACTGTTTTACTCTGTACAGCACCATGTACATTGATGGTGCTATATAAATAAATAAATAAATAAATAAATAAATAATAATGGAAACAGGAGCAGGCAGAGGGAACATCAGGGCCTGCACCAGTTGGACTCCCCTCCTTCAGGAGCAGGACAATCCCATCAGCCCTGTTCCTGGTCTACTTAATTTCTCTCTCTCTCTCTCTCTCTCTCTCTCTCTCTCTCTTTCTTTCTCTTCCCTCCTGAACTCCTTTTCCTTGTGTGTCATGTCTTTTTTAGATTGTAAGCCGCTCCAAGAGCCTTTTTTGGCTGAGGAGTGGGGTAAAAGTACGAAGAAATAATAATAATAATAATAATAATAATAATGATGATGATGATGTTTTATTATGGTTTTAATTTTTGTGAACCGCCCAGAGAGCTTCGGCTATTGGGCGGTATAGAAATGTAATAAATAAATAAATAATCATAATGGTCTGTTGGCATCAATGGCTCACTCCATCACAAACCATTATCAGTGTGAGTGCTAGTGCTGCAGCAACCCTGTGTAGGCAACCAAAGGAATAAGCTGCAAAAGGGGAGTAGGGAATGGGTGGCTGGATGGCAGTGGTAGTAGCTGGGAAATTGTTCTTTTCCGGAAGCTATCCGCACAAATGCATTAACGACTTGCTTCAGATGTTCTGGAGCTGAGCCCAGGCACTGAGAACTGAAAAGTTCTGCACCGAACCATGGTTCATTCAATCCAGTAATATATGATAGAGGTAGCTGCCAGAAATTAATAATAGCATTGCTATTACGTCTTTTTATCCTTCTCTTGTTTGTCTCTCCCGCTTTTGGAAACTCCTACTGAATCCTATCCTATTAGTCTCCCAGTGCTGAAATTAAAATATGATATGTGGGTGTTGGAGTTATATATTTATCTGATTATTATTATTTTTAAAAAGCTAGCTTTGCTCTTGCAGTTTTCCCTTAAAAAAAAAAATCAGAAGTGGTATTTAAATGATGATACCCCGTAATTTGTTCATTCTCCTGTCAGTGTAATTTACAAGGCAACGACAGATAAACATAGCTGTACAAGATTCATTTACGGTGACACAATGGCAGATACACAGAGCAGAACCCTGCCTATGAGATAAAGTGGACTGAGTGACTTATGCAGTAATTAGGGGATAATTGTCATTAACCTCGCAAACAGTAGTTTACCCATATTGTTTAAAAGGCTCCAGGATGCATAATGACAAGGTAATCTGTCAAAGCGCTAGGGGGAAATATTAATAAGATTTGTGCAGGCCTGGATAGAAAATATGCAGAAAGCGGCCACATTAAGCTAATTGGTGGATGAATATACACTTGTAAAAGTGCTTCTAATGGCACGTTTGCTGCTCTCCAAATGACTACTGTTAATGTGGAGAAGTGGGCTTGCCTACAAAGTCAGGACTGCTGGGACAAGAGGGTATTAAGTCATGCAGGCACAGTTGTTACTACCTTCCACGCCGCAACATCTTTCCCCCTCACTTTTCTTTTGCATTTCAAGGTCTCTAATATATACAGATATACAACTCAATGCAAGATTCATAGAATCTTAATATTTCAGTAATCTCTGCTTTTGGCGGGCGGTGTGGGGAGGGGTTATCCTTGCATCCTGCTGTTCATCTCCTGCATCATACATTCATCCCTCGCATAAAGTTTTCCATTTCCTGGCAAGATGTGTGTGTGTGTATGAACAATAAAAAAGAACCTTCATTGGCATGTTGTTGTATTGCCAGCAAGCTCGTGAAAGAATGCTAAAGACAGAAATCAATGACCGACTTCTGCTGACACCCATATACCAATGTTAGAGTTTAACTGCATTTCACTAATGGAGCCAGCATGAGCCAGTGCAGAGAATTTTGGACATGCTGGCAATGCCTGGGTATAAATCATTGGGTGGTTGTTACTGATCATCTTCAGTTCTCCTTGATGTTTCTGTATATACATCTGCAAGTCCAAATGTGCATATCCAAATGGGGTTTGGATATGCATATCCAAATGGGGTTTCAAAGAAACACCCCTTCTGCATTCAATGTGGTCACTGGCCTCACTGTCTGAAAATGACATGTTGGCCATGCCCTCTATGGCCATGTGGAAACTGTTTGACCCAGGATCTCCCTGCACATAGACAGCACTATCTATGTATGTATGTCTTTGCATGCATACTGTCCTGTTATATTGGCACCAAAATGGCAGTCAACAGAGTTGGGGGTGTCTGGCACCCTTATTGGGTGATCCTGCCGAATATTTCTCACATTCAAGCATGAGGGAGGGGGAGTCATGTCAAACATGCACGCATGCACACACACACACACAGAGTCTTGTTTTAAGCTGTTGTCTGGCCATGTGCCTTATCTGCATCTTCCCATGTGGTTATTTTCTGGCTTTTTGTAAAGACAGCAGAATATTTTTCATTCTGCGATTATTATTTTTGCCACAGGGCTGGTTGCCAGAAATCCTGTTTGTGGTTAGTTAATATTTTATTACAGTTCTCCTTCCGCTCCACGCCCTTTCTTCCCACTCCCTAGCTAGAGTGGAACCCCACATTTGCTCTTAATACTATGGCTACCAAACTACTGGCTTCTATCCAGAGAGGTGGTGGAGCTTATGCTGCTGCAAAGGATTTGATTCTTGTGCCCACTGAGCAATGAATTTCCACGCTAGAAGCCAAGTTAATCTGTAAAGGCTAGGAGGAGGAGCAGTCTGCACTAAGCCCTCCAAGAAGGCTCAACATTGGTTGTGTCCTCCGCTTCCTAAAGAGATTCCATAGATAAAATCCCACATTCCCTCACATAGATGCTTCACCAATTCCCAGCAACAATACACTTCAACGACCCAAGAAGATAAAGAGAATTGAGTTTTCTTGTCCAATTTCCAAGGTTGCCTAACATAATCTCGAACATCAACTGTATGCTTTCCTTGTTGAATGGGAAGCTGAAGAAACTATTTTCAGTAATGAGGAAGAGTGGCCGGAACTGCACTGTGAGGGCTGCATGTAGTCATGAGATCATCCTAGTGAAGCCATGGAGATAACAGTAATATTATGATGTTTAATCCAGGCTGCATGTCCATGTACCCAACTTTGCCATGCCTCTCCAAAGGCATAGTTCATGAACCAGGTTGTGCTTTTTGCTATTGGTTCTAGGTACTCAGCCTGGCTTCTGCAACTATCCAAATACCCTAAAGCACCCACATCACTGCATCTTCAGCCCTTGGTAGAGAATAGATGGTTGTCCATCAATCTCAGTTGATGAAGAAGGTTCAGATTTTGATTATTCCAGAGTAGATGAGTTAGAAATGGTTTGAGCCCACCTGCCTAGACAATGCTCTGGAAAACCAAAAGCTACCTACTTTGACCACCTCACTCATTGCAAATGTGTCCATGAAGCCCTCTTGCAGATCTTACTAACTCCATACCCTGAGCTTCCCTTCTGACCCAGTGCTTTAGGTTTTCATAAATGTAGTAAGGGAGTTGTGGGAAAGTCCAGCCTTGGTTCCTTGTTCCATCCAAGACAGTGGAAACAATCTACAAAGTTCAAGTATAAATTATTATTACATTCACTCTGTTTGGAAGGATTTTTGAGTTTTGATGAATGGGGCATGGAATAAATTTTCATAAAACTGGAGAAAATCTGGCAGTGTTATTGAGAAAATAGGATGGGGCTTGATAGAAAGCCCTGTCTTAAAATTGCTAACGTGGCCTGTTTTGACTAAATGAACAAGATCAATGAGAGTTGCAAAACAACTGAAATCTAACATAATTTATAAAATGCAATACACACTATTGCTAAAAAAAGAAGTGACCTACCTTTATGAATAATGCAGTGTCATCAGGTCCATAATCAGGACTATTCCATAACAAAGCAAATGTTTTATCAAAAGTCCAACAATATGTTTTAAAAATCACAAAAAACATTTAAAACTAGTAGTTTAGAATCTTAATAGAGTTACATGAGCTACAGAATACTATTTTTGTCAACGCAGATCCTAATTGTATAAATTAGGATTATTTTGAATCGATTCTCACAGGGAGCTTTGTATGCAACCTTGCTAACTAATTTGATGCTGTTGGCAGGAGTTTTCCTTCTTTTCTCCATCTCTGTTTTATGTGTTACTGTGTTATTTCTGGAAAGCTGAGGTTTAAAAACACACATTTGCCTTCCTGTTTATCTGCTCATTGTATACTAATCCAGGGTAGTGTGGTACATAAAAAGTATTGTGATTGTCTACATTCATGTTCACCATGTGGGAACTTTCTGTCGTAACCTTGTGATACAAGTTCCATGAGAATCCTGATCCATCAAAGTTCCTTCTAATCTTGTTTTGTAAGAATTCCCTAGGTCAAGTTGGCCTGCAATTAACACACCTATTGAACCATTGACAAGACCAGCAACCACATGGATCTTCACTAAAAGTGATGGCAGTGCGGAGAAAAGTCATTCGAATTCACCTTTAGGCCTTATTCAGATACTACATTTTTCTGCATCTGAATCACATAGACCTCAGACCTATTTTATTATTTTTAGTGTATCCACAACAAAACTAGGCTGGTCTCCTCAGACATGGACCACTGCAGGAAGACCTTAATGTAGATCACTGGAAGACAAATGGATTAATTACAGAGACCATGGCCCAAGTCACTCTTTAGTTCCCACACAATAAGTGGGAGCTGGCAATGATGCTAGGGTTGAAGTGGAGGCCTATATACACACCTATTGCAATTGTGGCAACTCTTTCCTCAGAGTCTTTGAGCTAGGTCCTCAAGTAAGTCTATTCTTCTAAATGCAAGTGGCATGGTTTCCACCGTATTTTGCTTCGTGAAGGGATATTTCACACAAATTATGTACTCATATTTGGCATGCTGTTTATTGTTCAGTTGTGCATTGGTCATTTATTTCTTGTGCAGCTACATGTGTTTTTGCATATTCATCTGCTTATCTAAGGAACAATGGAAGGACACATTATACTAACAGTTCATGTTATAGTAGTAACTGTTCTAATTTTTGGTGAAGGTAGTTTTCACAGAGAGGTCTACTACTAACACGATTAGGGCATTTTCTAAATAATTGGCCTAGTCCTTCAATAGGAATTAGGAGAGCACATTTCCGCAGTTCCCAGTTGGTTAGCATGCTGCTAGTTGGCTCCTGAGTTGGGGGCAAAAATGTACACAGTAAAGTAAAACCTGCCTGTTAAAATTCATGCAGACTTGCACTACCCAACTTATTCTCTTTGTTGTCATGTATTTTCCAACTTCCCTCTCTGTGCCAGAACTTCATTTAATCAAGAGAGACACGTTCATTTCACTTTGTGCATTTTCACATAATTTGTTGCAAATGCTTCACCTCATTATACCGCAGTCCTTCAGGGCCAAGCATTCTGAATATTGTAAAGAGAGTAATTATTATGGAGATTTAAGGTAGACTGGAGCTTATGGAATAGGGAAGATTCATATCAGTATGAGAATTACTGGAGACCTCTAGAGAAAATCCGTATCCTGAATGTAGTGATATTAATTGGGGATCTGGTAGATTGTGTCTTTTGAAATCAGCACAGGAGCAGTGCTTAAGTATTTTGTTAGACAGAGTCTCTGCTGTTGGAGGTGCTGCTGTAAGAATGAGATTTAAAACCAAAGTCCTAGAGATCTGTGGTCATTAAGTAGACCTTCTATATCTTGTGTCAGATTAGATGTGGTAGTCTTTTTCACTTTGTTTTCTCATCCATCCCTTGTCTTCTTTTTTTCAGTTCTACAGTCCCCAAGTTTCTTTTCTTTGATCATATCTATGGTTACTGTGATCCAGTTCAAACACTGTGTGTGTGTGTGTCTGAACTGGGACTACAGTTTTGACTTTGCTGCTGCCATTCTGACATGGAAGGAAGGGGATGAGTCACAAGGTACATTAAAAACAAGGAAAGCTGCAGTAAAGTCTGAATGGATAACAACATTATGCCCCCCAAAATGGAAGTGTTGTCACAGCAAACACCAGGCTGTGGTCTGGTTTTCACAGATGAGCTGATGTGCAGCTCATGCCAACGATGTTGCAGGATGTGCAGCTTCACTGCTCACTGATATACAGCAATAGCTTAGTGGGAGAGGACATGGTTTCCATGCAGAAGGTCCCAAGTTCAATCCTTGGCATCTGCATATTGGGATGGAAAAGATTCCTGTTTGAAACCTGGAGAGCTGTGGCCACTCAGTGTAGCGACAATACTGAGCTAGATCGACCAATGATCTGAATCAGTATCAAGCAGTTTCCTTTGTTTCTAATTCTTAATCTAGCCCATGCATTTTTGCTGTTGTGGACACAGTCTGATAGGATCAATGGCTTCTACATGTCATTGGCTAAATTTACTCATGAACCACCATAGGTTTTGCCACTGGTTCTGTGCTGTGTGGCAAAACCTACAGTGGTTCATGAGTTATGGCGGAACTGAATACACAAAAGCTGGGAAATAATTTCCCCAACCATAATGCCAGCCCCCTTTTAAACCACAATTTGCCTTGGGCAAAGGGGCATTGTGTGGCAAGTGACAAAGGGCAGGAGCCCACTGGGATGCACACATCCCAACAGCTTAAGTGCTCAGACTTGTGAGATATTATGCATGCCAAGTCAGAGTTGTTCATGTTGATGAAGCATCACTAAGTGTCTTCTTCTGTAGCATTCTCTCTACCTGTAGATCAACCGAATTTAACCATAATTTATGAACCACTGTAGATTTTGCCACTGATATCTCAGGATTAGTAAAGTTTTTAAGACATGTACTTGGTACCCCCCGCCTCCGCTGCTTCACTCCTGCCTATTCACAAGTATTGCAACATGGATGTAAGAGCACAAGGGGGTCCTTGTCAACACTCGAGTTGTAAGAGAAGATTTCCCCACATTTCAAGCCTTTTTATGTTTTCCGTGTCATCTGGAGTGTACACTGGCTAAGAAAACTGGCAGGCTAAATGTCTGGGGGCAGGGAAGTTGGGCACAAGTGGTGGGCAGGAGCAGACCATGGCAGGTGGGTGTGGTTACCAGTATGCCAGAAGTGGCAAGAGGATACATCGGTTGTGGCTCACCCTAGAATACTAGGCACCAGGCACAATTCAGAAGGCCAGATGAGCTATGAAGTCTGGGAACAGAGAATTTGAGAACAAGTGGTGGTCACAGAAGAACATCTGTCACTGGCAACTGAAGACCTTTTAGAAGCCTTGTCCATGACTAGTATGTTTTCCTGTATTGTCAAATTATCATACTGATTAAAACCTGCCTGGTTTTTCTTCCTAGCACTTCTTCATGCAAAGCACTATGCAACAGCAGTCTATTACTTCTTAGCCAGGAATCTCCCCCAATCCTTGACTAATCTTGCTGCATTTCAACCTCATTGCTAGCTGGACCAAATTTTCCAGCAAATTTGGCGGCTTTCCATCTATATGTCACACAATAGGTTGTTGTCCATTGTTTTCACGCTTTTTCTCAAATTTTCACAGTAAAAATAATAATTCTACCATAGCCTGTGCACTAGAACTCCCCATGGACTCCCCATACCTAAAAGGGCAATGTTAGCTTCTGTCCATGAGGCCCTAAATGGAGGGTTTTTTAATCCTTTCCCCCTATAAATACCATAATATGTGTTGTTATGTAGCAAACCTATCTAATCCACTAGCAAATTCCCACAACTATATATGTGCAATATTTGGAGAAGATTGGACTAGAGTGAACCTAGCTATGCCTTAACAACTACGTTTTTGTCCCTATGTGCAAAACATGCAAAATGGTGTTCCTAACCATAAGTATGGGTGGCCTAATTGGGCCACCCACAATACACCGAAGTTCTAACCTGTGGAATCTCCAACAACTTGCTATTGTGAACTTACATACCTGTATGTTGGATATAGACCTTAGCTAGACCGAAGGTTTATCCCAGGATCGTCCCGGGGTCATCCTTGTTCATGTAAATGACACACAGGATATCCTGGGAGCAGGTAGGGATGATCCCAGGATAAACTTTAGGTCTAGCTAAGGCCATAGTGTTATACCTTTGAAAGACTTCGCAACTCAAACGCTTTCAAGGTAACAAACCCAAACTTTGATACCTTGAAAGGGTTTGGGCTGCAGACCTAATTCCAGAATAACAATGTAACGTTTAATAACAACAACATGCTACTGAAAAGCAGAGCAAACTAACAATATCAGATCCTAGTCCATGATGAAAAATATGTAGACCTTTATTTTAACAGCATGTTCGAAAGGAAATGTGTGGAAAGGTAGATAGGATCACAGTTTGTAATCCTATACACACTTACAGGGTTCACACCTTGGTACCTAATGACACTTACTTCTGAGTAGATATGTATAGGATTACATTAGAAAACTTGAAAAATACTAGCTACGTAGGTTATAATGTTCTCATCACTGCATTACTCTTACCTGATTGCTAGGTACCAAGTAGTTACATGCAAACTTGGTTAATGCAATAAATGCTGCTGAAATAAGTTAAAGTACTTCTCAGAAACTGTGACAAAGTGATAGAAAATATTTCCTAAGTGCTTCCCAGAATTATAATTTTTTAAAGGAGGATTTTTTTGTTTTAACCTTTTTATTAATTTTAGTTTCTGTATAATTATCATTCATTGAATACACGACATGTATGCATGAATGCATACATTTAGCTTCAGGTAGCTATGCCAAGAAGTAAATTAGAGAGATAATAGCAGGCCTGCAAATACTGATAGATACATACTAATTAGCAGTTGGCTAAGGTACTGTAGATGGCAGAATATTTTCAAATCTTGATGAAGAAGAAACTCAGATCTAAGATTGTATTTGGGGGAAAAAAAGTTCATGGCAGAAATTGTTCCTGGGAAATGTGCTTGTCTCTTAAACAAGGTGTAAAAGCTTTCGTGTTGTATCAAAAACTTTGTTTATGAAGCAGAACCCCTCAGGAAATCATATCTCTCTCTTTCTCATCCCTGTCCACAGGACAACCCCTCCCTGAATTAAACTGCTGAAAATTACACTGAATCTTGGGGTGAGAGGTCACTTTTTCTAATCCTATTTGTATCGTTTGTGATGATCATCCTGAGCTCATCACACATTCTTAGATGACTCCCATGTTAGGGCAAGACGTATCCTAACATGTCCTGGTATATCTCATACTAACCTATAGGTCAGCAAAAATCAGAAAATGATTAACTTGGACACTATTTCACTGACCCAGTAATAAATACACTGTATGTCTGTATCTAAAAATATTTATTCGTACAGTTATATATAGAGAGAAATATGTGTGCTTGTTTACACGGAAGAAAAGAATAATTTAAGGTTATACGTCTTGTACTGTTAGAGGTTAATCCTATATGGGGTAGAGATTTTCCTTTTACTAAAATGAAAAGGAAGCAGCCAGTATCTACAAATCAGTCTTAACCTGCACTCTTATACACACTTACCTGGGAGTAAGTGACATTGAAGTCAATAGGGCTTACTTCTGAGTAGGCATATATAGGGTTACATTGTTGGAAGGCTAAGGAAGCTGAAGGAACCTTTTTTGCTGCAGAGATGCTGTTCTTGATGACTTTCTCAGCACGGACACTCCCTGACTTTCTTGTCTGCGTGGTCACAAGAGAATTGTCTTATTCAGTAATGGGTTGATGGAAATACTATGAATTGGAACCTTTTGTAATGAAAAATGTAAATGTTGATAACATTTAATGGCATTGGGAAAAGATCATGAGAGAAACAAGAAACTGGTTACATGTCAGAAATGATGTGAACCTCAAGCCAAATATTACAATACACCAAGGAATCTAAAGCTAGTTTATAGCTTACTCCAAAGGGATGTTTGTCTTTGTTTCTTATAACTTTTAATCTTAAAATATTCCTATTCCTCCTTATCTAGTTCTGAATTCTAACACATAGCTAGTTTTCATTCAGCTGGTGCTATATGAATATTGAGCTTTGATTATAACAGAGCACATATTTGAAATATTATATCAAATTCATCTATTCTGGTTCAGTTTTCTGTAATATAATAGTAGAAAAAGATATGACTAGTGAACAACAACTACAACAAAAGCCACTGCCTCATTTAAATATCTCAAAAATAAAGATCACCTTCATTTTCCATTGATAACTGAGGTTCTAAATATTGTAAACTAATAATTTGCTCTTAAAATATATTTTGTGCTTGATTTGGAGAAATCTTAAAAGAACGTGCAGCCTGGATCACTTCTTTTTTTAAAAAAAATCCAACTGGTAGGTACTCAATGAAGGTTGACTTGCACATGTATGCTCAATTAACTTTTATAATGCTATGATTCCTTTGAAACAGGTGCAGGCTTTTCGCAAGTAATGGTGAATAGTAAAGATGTAGACATGAAAGAACTAGAATAAACTCTGAATAGGTTGCCAGGCTGAACATAAACCATGTTCTGGGCATGCACACTAGATAAAGAGAGCCAGAGCCCAGCCATATTGTCTTTCATCAGTTAATCATTGTCTTGCATACGATTAACCAAGGCTGCAATCCTAGGCAACTTATTTAAGAATAGAGCCTATTGAACCCAGTGAGACATACTTCTGAAAAGATACATACGATCAGGCTACAGATCCTTGGCAGATTTCAAAGTCCTTGTATAGTATAGACGGAAGATGCCTATGCATTGTCAAATAAAAAAGGTTTATGCATTCTCATTCAGTCCTGCAGTTGGAAAAACAAAACAAAAAACAACCAAAAACACTTACTTTCCATGAAACCTGCAATAATGAGCCAACAATAGTTTCAATATCAGTCTTGGCATACCACCATAGTGGGTGGATAGTTCAACACTGTGCCAAAAGCCAAATTAATAAGGCCATAGAGTTGTAGTAGTTCTCCAAGAACAGATTAAGGATTGATGGTAATACATTCCATGGACTAAGACCCAGTAGTAGTTCAGTGGGTTATCAGGCTCTATGGGCCTTTCTACACCTAAGGATTATTCCAGGCAAATGGAGGGGTCGTCCCTGCCTGCTCCCGGGATCCCCTGTGTGTCATTTGGATGCACAGGGATGATCCCAGGATATAGGCATGGTGTAGACGTGCCCTATAACACTCCATTTTATCCTTCTCCTCACAATATCCAAGGTTACATTGGACACATGGAAAGTGGGAAACAGGATTATGCTAGTCATCATAAAATGCGAATATACTCTGTGCACATAAAACGGTACATGTCGGAGTTCCCAGTTGTGAGTACAGGCACTATGCACATAGAGACTGTTCCCACCTTACGCTGATTGCATGGCAGAATCAATGTAGGAGATTGGGAGCAACGCTAGCTAGCATGATCCCCCTTCTCCCTTCATGGCTTTGCTCAGACTCTTATGTGTTAATGGTTAAGGCTGCATCCAATCCCTTTTCAATGCTATTAATATGCACAGGGCTAGCTTCAGGCTTTGAATGTCCCTTAGCAAGAGACCATCAGTGTGTCCCTCTAACCAGCAACCAGGGAATAGAGCTACAAACTCCGCCAGCTGACTCCTAGGCATTTAATGGTATATAATAGGTCTCTTAGGAGAACATTGTTTATTTTAAATGTTTTTAGCTGATTACGTTATTTTAATTTTTCTGTTTTAAAAAATGTAGACTATTTTTATTGTTATATTTGTATTGTTAAGAATTGTTGTAAATCACCCAGTGAGCTTCGGCAGTGGGACGATATAGAAATGAAGATGATGATGACGACAACGACGACGACTTGTGGAAGCAAGTCTAGCTACATGTCAAATTGTGTTTGCAAAACGCCATCTTGCAGCTGTTTTGCTATCCTCCATACCAGGGCTGTCCTTGTTATGCAGTACTAGTAAAGAATAAATGGAAAGTAAAGACATTGGCCAGGATCCAATGCTGCTCATTTGCTGGGAACTGATTTGCTGATTTTTCTCCGCATGTAGAAAGCCTAGCCACTTTTGATTTGCAAGCGCCCCTTCTGCTTGAGGAACTGCAATTTAGCAGTTCCAGAGGCAAGCCCCCAAACAAGCAGGAACAGTCATTTCTGGAAGGGGGCAAGTCAGCAGTCAGCTGCAAGTTGTAGGGGACGACTGCGCATGGATGAAAATCAGCGGCCACTCCCACCAGCAGATTGACAGCATTGAATCCTGCCCCATGTGATGCTTTTATCCACCTTCTATGGACCTCAGTGTACCCTCTACCAGCTTTGAGATCCCAATACCTGTGCCTCCTCTTAGCACCCTCTGGAACTACCCATCCACATGCAGATCACACATCATGCTTGCACATGCTAAGAAAAATTCTAACACAGACTTTGGCCTGGGTTCAAGACCTAATTCCTCCATATGTAAACATCTGATCAGATCCCATATTGATGTGCCATAATGACCATCTTAATTGGATTTGTAGATTTCGAACGGGTTTGAAGACTGGTTCCAGCAAAACGTATTTCCTCCACAGGGGAATATCTATAGGGTATGAAAAAATGCATGAATCCAGTTACTGCGAAGTACATTGATTTCAGAGGAGCTTATCTCTGTCTAAATTTCCTTTGTATTGCAAGCCCAAACAGATCGTGTCCAAATAAGAATTTAGAATGTCTTTGTGCCATGAAATTGAATAAGGTTTTAAAATTATATTGAATTTAAGTTTAAGAATGTAAGAAGAGTCTTGCTGGATCAGTCCGTCTAGTCCTGCATGCTGCTTCAGCAAGTGACCGGCCTGATGCCTCTGCGAAGCTTACAAGCAGGCATGAAGTTTTACTGCCTCTGAGCATGGTGATTCCATTGATAGATCTAGCCTCTATGAATGGGTCTAAACTAGTGGCAATCTCCCCATTTTGTGGTAGCGAGTTCAAGAATTTAATTATCTTTGGAACTAGAAGAAATTAAAAGTAGTCTTCCTATTTATGCTTTCAACATCATTCTTTCTCTCTTAATACTTTGGTTGCTTGTTTTCTATATTTGCTAGAGAATAAGAATTTGTGGATCTCCCTGTGCTTGTGCTTAAAGAAATCAAAAGCCTGAGCTGGAGAGGCATCTCTGCAGGTGTCACTAAGCCTTAATGCTTAGGGAAAGGTTCGCTTGTGAATTACAAAAGTGGCATCATGGCTTCCATTAACCTAACTATAAAAGTTGCCAGTGAAATGATGTATTTATTATCTAAACATTCTAATGCTTTTTTTTTAATCCATACATGCTGCAGTGGATAACCTGACATTACAGTGCAGAATTTTTAAGTCCTACCTCGAGGCAAATCTCATACTTACTAGCAAAAATGAAAGTGTGAAATGCTTTTTAATGTATATTTAACAACAGATAGTCTGGTGATTACTGATGTGAATTCTCCCTGGACTTTTCCCTTGCTATCAGAAGGCAGTGTTAAGAGAGAACATTTTTACACATTTATGTTATCTACAACTATCAAATGTTTGTACTTTTTAAAATGTTTGAAACTGCCATTTATTTATTTATTTAAATAGCAGAGAGCCATCCTATTTTAAGTCTAACCAAATTCAGATTACAGGATAACAGTCAATTGCTTCTAGTGCAGCAGTTCCCTGAGTCAAAACAGTGGGATTTACCAATTCTTTTGATTTGAGTTGGTGTAAAATTACATTTGAAATATTGCTCTGGAAGAAAAAAAATAGTAAAAGAAATCTCTTCTTAATATTTTATGTTGCCTTTTTACTTCCTGCCTCAGTCAATTCTAGTTCCTAACAATGCAGTTTTTTATTTAAAAAAACCCCTCACCGTTTGATTTAGTTATGTATTATCCAAGAAGTACGTAATATTAAAGGTATTTATTTAAGTATTTCCTATAGTGGCACTATTTCATAAGGACTAAGGTGCAGTCTTCTGCGTTTGCAGTGTGTTGCCCAGCAAGAGTTCCATTTCTCATTGTAATGAATGTTATATACAGTTCCACTGTAGATAGACCTTTGTTGCTAAAATGGCATTATTGAAGGTATTTTAGATCACAAAGCCCCACTGGTCTACGTTTTGTTTGCTTTGACATTATTAAACAACTCTGTTCCTTTAACTATGACTCTAATTACTACATTTGCATGGTAGCAAAGTTTGCTTTGTGGATCGACTTCTATCAGCACAGTGTTTGCATGTAGTATTCTGAGCTTAGCGTTTGATGAGCAGTCAGCACAGTGCTTTCAATCGAAGTCAATAATTATGCAGAATCAATAAGGTTTTCTTCTTTTGTGTTTGTCTTTGTTGTTTCTTTGATATGGCCTCTAGGACGCTGCAGGCAAAGTGCTGGACCGCTGGGCCATCATGTCCAGGGAAGAAGAGATTATTACCCTTCAGCAATTTCTGAGGTTCGGAGAAACCAAATCCATTGTGGAGCTGATGGCAATTCAAGAAAAAGAAGGGCAGGCAGTGGCTGTACCATCTTCAAAGGCAGACTCAGATATAAGGACTTTTATTGAAAGCAATAATCGAACCAGAAGCCCAAGTCTCCTCGCTCACCTGGAGAACAGCAACCCTTCCAGCATTCATCATTTTGAAAACATCCCCAACAGCCTAGCATTCCTGCTTCCATTTCAGTACATAAATCCAGTCTCTGCCCCTCTGTTGGGCTTGCCTCCGAATGGTCTCCTGCTGGAACAGCCAACGCTGAGACTGCGTGAACCAAGCCTTTCAACCCAGAATGAATATAATGAAAGCAGTGATTCCGAAGTTTCCCCGGCGCCTTTCAAGAATGAGCAGACATCCAGCAGGAACGCCTTGACCAGCATCACAAATGTTGAGCCCAAAACTGAGCCGGCTTCCACGTCCCCAGTTCAGACATCTACCCCCGTCAGTGATTTATCCAAACCTGAACATACAAAAAGCTCTTTCAGAATCCACAGAATGAGGAGAATGGGATCAGCATCACGGAAAGGGAGAGTCTTTTGCAATGCATGTGGCAAAACCTTTTATGACAAGGGGACACTCAAAATCCATTACAATGCAGTCCATCTAAAGATCAAACATAGGTGTACTATTGAAGGCTGTAACATGGTCTTCAGCTCACTCAGAAGTCGTAACCGTCACAGTGCTAACCCCAATCCCCGACTTCATATGCCCATGCTAAGGAACAATAGAGACAAGGATCTGATCCGTGCTACATCAGGTGCTGCCACCCCTGTTATAGCAAGTACAAAATCCAATCTAACATTAACAAGTCCCGGACGACCTCCAATGGGTTTTACCACTCCCCCATTAGATCCTGTGCTACAAAATCCTCTACCTAGCCAACTCGTGTTCCCAGCTTTAAAGACTGTACAGCCTGTTCCTCCTTTTTACAGAAGTTTACTTACGCCTGGTGAAATGGTGAGTCCTCCAACCTCATTACCCACTAGTCCTTTAATGCCAGCAGCTGGTACAGTAGAGCACCTTCCTCTTCCTCCTTCAGAATCAACACTACCTGGAGTGATGATGCCTTCCCAGGAGGTAAATGCTGACCTTGCCCCTAAGAAAAAACCAAGGAAATCAAGCATGCCTGTGAAAATAGAGAAGGAAGTTATTGACACTGCGGATGAGTTTGATGATGAAGACGAGGAGGTTAATGATAGCAGAAGTGTGGCTAATGATATTGGTCATGACAATCATTGCCTTTCTCAGGAGGAAATGAGCCCTGGGTTGTCTGTGAAAGACTTTTCAAAAAATGGGAGAAACAGGTGCATTTCAAGGACAGAGCTAAGAAGGGCAGATAGTATGACGTCGGAAGATCAAGAGCATGAGAGAGACTATGAAAATGAATCGGAATCCTCAGAACCAAAATTGTGTGAGGAATCCATGGAAGGGGATGAACACATGATGCATGAAAGAAATAGCAAATTGATGATGAACCATGACAGGCCAGATGAAAACCACAATGACACTTCTCACCATGCCGAAGTTAAGATTAAGGAAGAGTTTACAGACCCTACATATGAGATGTTCTACATGAGCCAATATGGACTTTATAATGGAGGCAGTGCCAGCATGGCTGCACTCCACGAAAGCTTCACTTCAACTTTCAACTATAACAGCCCCCAGAAATTTTCCCCAGAGGGCGATTTGTGCTCAAGCCCAGATCCCAAGATCTGCTACGTGTGCAAGAAGAGTTTCAAGAGTTCCTACAGTGTGAAGCTCCACTATAGGAACGTTCATTTGAAAGAGATGCATGTCTGCACAGTGGCTGGCTGCAACGCTGCCTTTCCTTCACGGAGAAGCAGAGACAGGTCAGTAAATACCATATTTATTAACCGGTTTTCTTAACTTTTGTTTTATGTTATCTCAGCAAGCCAAGCATACCTTGTACACAGAATAGGCACTAGCTAACATATAGTGATGGTTTCCATTTTCCTGTAATGAGCTTCATTTCCTTTGTTTCCAAATATCCAAAATAGTATAGAAACATTTTGCCATAGCCTTATATATGATAATGAATGTCCTGGAAATAGAGTTGGAAATAGATTTTATTGGTATAGCCAAGTGTTTTCTGTATGCTTGCAGACCACTTAGTGTGTCTAGATTTGCTGTTTTTTCCTCAGAACTCCCACTTCTGCAAATGGATGATTATTTATTATATTAGATATCCCATATAGGTCATTCATATACATAAGACCTATTGACTGGGTTCAGACAACATGATAACTGACACTCAGTGATTGAGTATGGGTTGAATGTGGGTTGTCACTGAACTGTGGGTTGTTGAAACATGGGTTATCATATTGTCTAAACCCAGCTGCAATAGCAAACCATGGTTTATTAACCATGAACATCCCACAGTTCACAGCCCAACAACAAACCATGGGTTCTCTTCATTGGTTGTGTGTGGTTAACAAACCATGGTTAGCATGCCTGGGTTCATACAATACAATAATCCATGGTTCAACAACAACCCACACTCAACCTTTACTCAACCCTTGAGTGTGCATTATCGTGTTGTCTGAACCCAGCCATTGTGTCATCTAAAGTATAAATGTAGATTATATAAAGCTTTCAATATAGGTTGTCACTTCTGTTACATTCAGTTTCTTCTTTAATTACCTAGCTTCCAAGTTAAGAAAATTTCCTATTTAAATTTATGTACAATTAGATGAGGCACACACCCCCACACACAAAAACACCTTTCAGATGGATGCAAAAACAGATGGTTACCTCTGATATTGTGCACCATTTCACGTGGGGATCTGTTAAGTGTTCTATTAATACTTAACATGTGTGATATTGATGAAGTGCACTATTGGAGACGTGGGCAAGTTCCAATGAATTGAACACAGGAAGCAATGCGTGGTGGATGGTTCCTATATAATTGTAGTTTTCGTTTTGTTCTTTGCATGTGTGTAAATCCCCAGTCATCCAGACGAGCATTGTTCACACAGGTAATTTTTCAAAAAATTAATAAGGGTACTTACTTAAGTTGGACATTTATTTATTTATTTATTGCATTTTTATACCGCCCAATAGCCAAAGCTCTCTGGGCAGTTTACAAAAATTAAAACCACAAAAGCCATTCAAAATATAAAACAACCAGTATAAAAGCATAATATAAAATACAATATAAAAACATAACCAAAATAAAATCAAGCAGCAATGCAGAAATCAATACAGATTTAAAATACAAATTTAAAACAGCAAAGTTAAAATTAAGTTACTAGACTTTTAAAATGCTGAGAAAATAAAAAGGTCTTCACCTGGCGTCTATAGTGTAGATGTCAGGTGAACCTCTTTAGGGAGCTCATTCCACAGCTGGGGTGCCACAACAAAGAAGGCCCTCCTCCTGGTAGCCACTTGCCTCACTTCCTTTGGTGGCAGGGGCTCATGGAGAAGGACTCCTTAAGATGACCTTAGGGTCTGGGCAGGTACATATGGGAGGATGCATTCCTTCAGATAGCCTGGCCCCAAACCATTAGGGCTTTGAATGTTAATACCAGCACTTTGAATCGGGCCCAGGCCGGGACGGGCAGCCAATGAAGCTGGAACAGGACTGGCTGAATGTGGTCTCACTGGCCAGTCCCTGTTAGTAAATGTGCTGCCCTATTTTGTACCAGATGAAGTTTCCGGACCATTTTCAAAGACAGCCCCACGTATAGATGACATCACACTGCACTTATGGTATATCATTTTTTAAATAGTTTAAACAGAAGCAGCTGGCCCTCAACATTTTTGTTGCTAAAAACAACAACCAGGAATCCTTTTTTTATTCCCAAAACGTAAATAAATGGCAAGGTAAATGGAATTTGCCAAAGTGAGCAGACTAACACATTTATTCCATATTTATAGATTTAAAACACACATCAGCATAGTGTTTTCCAAAAAATCACTTAAATAGATTAACAAGATTGGGCCCATGTTATGACGATAGATACCTTGTTGAAATGCTACCCTTTCTGCTCAATCCCATGAATCCCACATACTAAAATTCAAAAGAAGGAACTTCACTGCAATCTATTTGGACCATAATCAGTTCCCATATCATGCTTATTTTAATTGATCTCCAATGGACATCATGGTATCTATTTTTAGCTGACATCTTTTAACCAGAAATTAGCGAACAAATCAAAATGTGATTATTGTGGCCCTCTGTTGAGTGTACATTCTGTCCCAATTCAGGCTGTAATGTCAAAGAACAAAACAGAAAAACTGGGGTAGGCATGTAATCTCAAACAAGCCTTAGGCTTGCATGTTCTTCTTCCTCTCTCCTTGTTTGTACAGAAGAGGGGGGAAATGGAAGCTTTAGAATAAACCACAGTTCTCCATGTTACATATGAACTTAGACAACCACAGTTTGTTGTAACCAAAGTAATTTACCAAACTAGGTTATCAAACTATGATTTGTTCCTGGTTTGAATTAACTAAATATGGTTAGAACCCACTGTTTCCCAACTTTGTACGAAGGAGAAGGGTTGGAGTAGGGAGAGAGAGAATGAGAGAGAGAGAGAGAGAGAGAGAGAGAGAGAGAGAGAGAGAGAGAGAGAGAGAGAGAGAGAGCACAAGTCCAATGTTCACTGTAGCTCATTCCCAATCACGTAAACTATTGTTTGGGTGATTATTTGTACTAGGTCTCCATGGGAAACTAGGTTTATTTCTATGTAATGTGTGAAATGGCTGATAGCACAATGCTAAGCACAGCCAGGATCCCAAGAGCTGTGGAACTGGTTCCATCAGGAGGCTTTACCCTTGTTTTTCTCAAACAGGAAACCCCCATGAGGAGATTGCATATTATACTGTTTATTTAAAATCCAGGGAAGTTTCCAATGCAGTTTGTGATATGCTTTGGGGAACAGATAGAAAAAGAAGAAAAGTCAAACATTCGCTAGGCTAATTCAAACTCCTTGTATAAGTCAAAACCACTCTTTGGATCCTGGTCTATATTTACTTGGAATTAAACTCCAGTGAATCCAGTGAGACTTACTTCTAGGCAAGTATACTTAACACTGCTGTCTTGGTTTCATTGAAGTTAGTAGGATTAACTTGATTTAAATACTGCTTTGGCTTATCTGGTTTGCAAATCTGTATGAGCAATGTAAACCTGCTGTCCAGTTATCTGCCTTCCGAACTTCTGCTAAGCTCAGTTTGGCACTGTGTTCGTGGAAAGGTTCATGTGGGCAAGTTGCATTCAGCACTGGGCTGGGAGTCAAACCCTCTGCAGATGGAAGAACATATTTCCCCCCCTTAATATAAGGCAACGGGTATGTTTGTTGAAATATATTCTCAAAAAGAAAAAGAAAACTTACTAGGTAGAGTTTAATGTACACTTTCTAGAAAAAAATCTTTGGGTGATATATTTAATTGGGTAGCAATGATTGATAGACATAGTAGAATATCGTAATGAAATTCATATACTAGCTACAATGTATGTAAAAAGTTGTTGTCTGAAGATATAGAACAACAAACACGAAAATTCACTAGCAGCGTGCTTTTAGCTAGGTTGTTGATAATAAAACAAAGTCCCAAAAGTGGAGCAGTCTGTGAACATCATAATTGCAAGGAATGTATGTGGTGCATTGGAAATTCTGAGTGATAGTTTAGGTTTTTGACATGTACCCTAACAAGGCTAAGCTTTGCATGATGCCCCAGATTTCTGTTGTGTGCACAATTTGACCATAGAATCTGCAGAAATCCAGTGGTTTTTGCAAAAGCACTGATAACTTTTGCAGACATTTAAGTGAGAAAGTAACAGGAGTGCCTTTTCTATATTTGGTATAATATTGGGAGGTCAGCTATCTCAGAAAAATGAGTGTAATGAAGGAAGGGTGTGAAGGAATTAGGCAGTCATCTTGCAGCTGCTTACAATCTTATATGTTCCAGAAATCCTCACATACCCATGTATAAATATATTTGAGAGTGAGGTTAAAAAAAATATTGTTAGTCCTTTATATTGACATTGAACCAGTCATTATCTATGGATAGAAGAGTAGGCATTTGAAGTAAAATCGTAGTCCAGTAAGCTTTTTTGTAATTTAAGGTTTTATTGTTGACCTTCCTAGAGATAGTTTCTTAAATGAAATCTCATGAAGAAAGTCCATTACATGTCTAGTCCTTCAAGTAGTAAAGAAGACCTTGAAGATGTAAACCAATGTATAGTGCCTTATTGACACCACTGCCAAATAAGTAGAGTAATAACACTGAGAAGAGAACTTATTTCAGTTACCTTAATGGGCTGTTAACTTTAGAACCCAATTATAGCCATTTCAGTACTAATTGCTGTACCAGAAATGTGAAACACATAACCTAATGCGCACATGAAGTACGTCACATTTTAACATTATATTTAAGACACTGCTTGATTGAGCATCTCTGTGGAAATAATAGCGAGCATTCTTTTAAATACTTGAGTAAATTCACAGGTTTATGAAGTGCAATTCAACTATTCTGTTTCAGCAGTTATCACTATTGCAAGAATAAACGTAGTTCTTCCAAGGAGTATGTTTATTCCTGTAGAGGCGTTATAAAGCACTCTTTTTATCATACAAAAAAAGCTTAATTCTTATGCATTTCACTTTAAATATTTTGTTTCTTACAGTAACATCTGGTTCATTGGAAATTGCACATTCAATTTCCCACCAACCAAGATATGAGACTATCTTATACAGCACTGCCAGTCTCTCCCCTACCAATTCTTGAAAAGAATCACATTGCTGGCATCATGCACAGTCAGCAGTGACAAAAGGCAACAACTCAAGACCATAAAACAACCCTAAAAATGAAAGGGGAAGGATAACCTTTCTGGATTATTAGACGAGTGCTTAATGAAAGGTCATGGTGGCGGGAATAGCTGAAATTGAAAATACAGTTTGAGTTAGGTCAAGGAAAGAAGCAACCTTCCTATCCTTTGCCTCTTGGGCTCAGCCACTCAAAATGGCCACCCTCTTCTTTGTGTTAACTGCCTTATGTGCCACTCATTCTTGTGTACTCACCATGTGGGTCAGGTGATTTTCTCAATGCCACCACAAACTGGTTTAGCTTTGGATCAGAATTCCACCCTCTTACATGATTGGTTGGTTAGTTTTAAAGGAACACCGCACAACAGGCAACTAACCAAGCTGAACATAGTGCATCAGTGATGAGCTACAATTTGCCAGGTGCACAGTAAACCCCCTTTCTCACTGACTACTTGGAGGCTGCAATTGCAAGGGGATTTCAAGTAAAGGATATACGGCTAGTGGGCTACATTTGGTTTTCTGGGACACATGTTGTGTCAGCAAGCTTAAACTTGTTCCTTTCCCTTTTTTCTTTTCTTTTCTTTTTATTAGTCTAAGACATGCTAATAAGTAAGTGAATATCCATTTTCTATTGCTATCAGCAATTGGCAATGTAAAATCTTCCTTGTTACTTTGGACTAGGTTAGGGCTCTATGTACAGACAGACATGTTATTTCACTTTTTCATTTCCCAAATTTATGTAAAGTAGATGCATTTCCAACATAACTGTTAACTACCCCAAGTTACAAAGAAAGGAACTCTATGCTTTGCCTTCCTCTGAGTAAAGGATGTTAATTGTTAAAGTTTGTCTTTAAATTTTTGCAGAACGAAAAGCATGTGTGTTTGTCTGTAAGGTGGGAAAGGTGATTCAGCCCCATGAATAAATTTAAAAACAAAATAATATTTGCTCAGGGTGACTTATAAATAAATATGAAGCAACTATTGGTGCCAAGTGTGATTCTGCCATTAGGTAGCTAGTTAAATCAGTCCAGATTTAAACTTGTAAACTCCTTGATTTGTATGGAGAAAGACATCTGTATTTGGTTTATTAAAACCTGCTGATGTTTCCAGAACTAAATTTGTGTGCAGATAGGCCTCTGGGTAGTTATATCAAGAAAGCGGAAGCATATACTACTTGCTCATCTAGTTACCTGACTTCCAGCCCTGTACAGGTGTGCTTGAATAAATTATCATCAAATACCTCCGATGAGCCACTGCATACATTATCAACAAAGGTGAAGATGTGAAAACATGCTACCTGCCTCCTGTTATCACCTCTTCAACACAACAGTCACCATCCCCCCTCCTTTCCCAATCATCCCGCTATGTTTTCAAATGTACAAAGCTAACTTTTTGAGACTGCTTTTCCAAGAAATGTTCGCGATTGTTGGGAACCCATAACTTCAAGGAAGAAGGCCCTTCATAGTAATTTATGGTGCCTTTAAGTATGTATGTAAGTCGCTTTAGGTGTAAAACTCTATAGGAGAAAATATTGCATATGAGGACCTTTGCTCTTTGGGATAATATTTTAATCAAATAGTTTAAAATTGTTAGTTTTCTTTTTTTTTTTTTAATTATTGTGCTTCCAGTAGTGTTCTAATTAGTAGCCATGAAACTGGTGAGTAGGCACTACTATACAAGCCTAGGGTCCAGATTCTTGCCTTGGCAAATCAACTATACAATCAAGACAGTGCCTTCTTTTTCTTTAATACTATCTTCCTTCCACCATCAACTAATTTTCTTTCTATTTTCCTGTCAAATTTCAGAAGTAATTGCAACCTTTAATATTCTTGCCCTGTTTTATTTTGTCCTGCTGCATTGTTGTTGTTTTTAAAAAATGGTGTTTAAAAGTGTCTAAGGATTGCAGTTGTGAGGTACTGCCATTTTAGACTCTCAAGAAGACCAGAATATTTCAGTGACTGACAAAAGAAAAATGCTGGTCTTCATCCAATGCCTCTGGCCAACACCTCTTCCTATTGGATCAAGGTGTATTTAGTTTAACATGGTCACCTTAGATGCTTCCCACTTGTCACGCTTGGAAACTCTCCATTTGCAAACTATTTTTGGTAACATTCGTATATATTTTTAACCATACTATGAACTGCATCTAAAAGTGCCATGCAAAATAGGGAGCGCTATAACTTTAAAGTCACCCGGTAGCTTTCCTGAAAGTGAGGGGGGCGGGAACAGTGCTCTTACGTTGGCTATAATCAATTGTTCTTTACAAAGGTATGCAAAGAAATAATGAAGTTGATGGAAAAGCTGATGGTTCAGTATTTGTTTTCAGTGTTAGAACAGTATCTAAATTCACAACTAGATGTGATTTAACTGTAACCAGGCAATTTTAAAACAATGCAGCCCTGTCAAATAAATTGATATTGTAGGAAAGTTAAACTAAACCATGGAGTTAATTGCTTTTCTCAGAGAGTTGCAGGTGCCTTTCTTGAGACATAATGAAGACCATACAAGCTTATGCAAGAGAAGAAAGAAATCTGAATTTTAAAAAAGAGAGAGGATTTTTTGGCCACATCTAAATGTATGCTATCCCATAAAGATTAGGACAGTCAGCAGAGATAAGGGAAAGATTAAAAGCACTTGTTAAACAAAGCCATGCATGAAGGAAATCTTTAGCGGGATTCATGTGTTTCACGCTCATTATTCCAGATGAGAATTACTTGTATGACTAAACCATATGGCTATTATGTGGCATTTCCAGAAGCAGGTTTTAAGGAGTGTCTTCCTCTTGAATTTGAGTTCTACAAATGCATCAGTCCTAAGTCTCCCCCCCCCCCCCCAGAAAATTAACAGTTAAGGCCAGCTATGTCAGCTATTAAATACTCAATATTTATCTGGCAGTTTACCATTTAGTGAAGTATGCCGTAGCAGTTATTACCTTATTACAGAGAGATTATTGGATAGAGCTTTACTATCTCTAAAGCTGGCCTGTGATAATAGTAATGGGATGATTTGGATAGCGATCTTTCATGGTGAGCACTGTCCACAGGATTTGAAACCAACTCTGTTTCTGTTTTCTAGGAACAGAAACCTCTGAATATACAGTCTTCATTTCCAATTTATATTTTTTTCACAAAAAAAGGGGGGAGGGTTAATTAGGGACTTTTACATTTAAGTTTGCTCTTTAAACAACTCAGCACTATTTTAAAAGCCCCTGTTTGATTACAAAAATAATTTAACTTTTTTAAAATTTACATTTACATTTCCCCCTAAGAAATTTATGATCGCCTCTATGGAAAGGAAACCAAAAACTTAAAAAGCATTCATTTGGCCAACACTAACTCTTGTCCAGTAATTTTATTGAAAATGTATATTTGTTTCTTTTAAAAAGAGAGGAAGAAGGACAGACTGGGATTTAGTTATGCAAATTTTTGTATTCAAGTAATTAATTTTCTTAATATTTCCAAATTTCAACCTCCATGTCAAACTGTATGATTCAAAATGAAAGTTGTAAATTCATGATAAAAAAAACCCTATCAGTACCAAACAATTAGTGGTCTTTACTTTAGTGGTTTATGAAGTTCCTTACTTATTTTATTAACTGCTATCCAGTTCAGTTCTTTTCTCTCATTTATTTGCTTTGCTCTGTAAAACCCTTACCCCTGTAACTGGACTTGAGACCATTTTAGTTGAAATATAAACAGCAAACAGTGGATTTTTATGCCTGTACATCTCAAGTAATGCTTTAGCATTCAGTATTCAGGAGGTTACAGAAAACACACACAAAAACAGAAACCCACAGAAGTCTGTTAATCCATCTTTTTATACTGACAAGACACCAAAATGGAGGATAAGGAAAATCACATCTTAGTTGGATCAGTCAGCTGGGCCCTTGATATGTGACAAAGATACCCCAGCTAGCACACGATGAGGTGTCAAGATTTCATGAGAAAAGGAGCCGGGTGTTAGTACAGAGGACAGCACCTTCTCACTGGGGAACTTCTGAGGTCTGATCGCCAGATATAGAAGCAGCACTAATTCTGCAGCCTTTTTAGCCTATGCCGTCACAAAGGGGGCACAGCTGGGTCACTCGGCTCACTAGTAATTGTGTTTTACAGACTTCTAAGGCAATTGGCTCAGTCAGTCCCAATTCAATAAAAGTGGAGAGCAAGAGCACTTTTGTTCTATTTTTTTTTTTACTTGAAATTATTTCATTCAGCAGTCTGTCTTTTTTATTACCAGGACTTGACATTAGCACTCCAAGCTATATTAGCATCCATTTCAGCAGTTCAGTAATGGTATTAAAAAAACACTTAACTTCAACGGTGAATGGTTGTATGACAGTGCCATAAAAATCCACATTAAAAAAAACTTATGTATTTGTCCCTGCAATTTTTCCCCTACTTGTTTAACCGCTTCAAAACTGTGCTGTCATTTGCAAAGACTTTTGCCCTAAGGGAAACCCAAGAGAGTACTGTGAAACTATGTCTCCGTCTCCCCCCCCCCCCCCCGGCAAAAAAAAGGCAGAAAAGGAGAGAAAAGAGAATAATCTAAAAGCAAGAAATCGGAGCCCAAATGTCTGCTGTTTAGGAACCAGAGGAGAATAACCTTTAATTTATCATGTCTGTTCCAAAACATACTGATGTCAATGAGAACCTGCCTGTTGGGTTCAATGGGTAATTAAAACAGAAGCCAACCAAGGAAGGACTAATAAACTCAAATTCCTGAGGTAGAAGTCTTTGGCATCTTGCACCTTTGTGAGACTTATTTTGAACCCAGCACTTTTTCAGTACTTGGAATGAGACCTTAAATACCTTGGCAATGCATGGTGCTCATAAATGGCAACATTAGGTTCTAAATTTTGATTAAACATTCTGTAATTAATCAATGGTAGATACAAAGCAGTTGTTGTGGTCCAGAGCTGCAAAATGCTTGAGACATAAAACATTACAAAGTAATTAGAGTGTGCTCCTTCACAAGAGAAAGGATTGCCTTCAATAAAGAGGTAAATGATAGCATCATGTTTATTGTGGACGTAGGCAGCCAGTGCAATATGATAAACTGCAGGAGATACACATATCAGTAATCATCTGCATTATTAGTGTCATTAATCATAATTCTAAAAATATGACAGCAGCCGCCAACTTTTGACCAATTTTCCTTCTGCCTGTTGGCCGTTATAACTTCACTAATAGACTGCAGTGCTCCTGTGTGTGTGGCAGTTTTGCATTGAGAATGGAAGGTTAATTATATTTCAGCTGCTGATTCCTTCTCTCCTTGGAAAAGCCTTAGCACTTCGACAATCCCAGGAGCTCACTGCTGTTAAACCAGTAAAACTACTTTATTGAAATTTTCTTTGTTGGTCAGGAGTGAGTAGATGTTTCAAATGAGATATAAGCGCCAGGCTGGGACAGTTGCTCACAGTTCTTGCTCCAAAGTAATCCTTGGAAGGCAAACTGAATTCATACTTCCTCTTTGCTTGGTCTCCTGCGGATAGGTTTGTTTGTTTTTAAAAACTCACTCAGAATTTAATAACCAATAGCAATAGTAAGTATGGAACAATTTCATGGGTTCCCAGCACTGAAGGCCAGAGCTGGCATAGATACATTGCTGATAGTAATCAGCCATTGAAACAGCTAGACAATTACTAAAAATGAGTACAGTTATGTGTGTTTGTGGGTGTGGGTGGGAGAGAGAGAAAGAGAGCATTGTATATTGTAAGACAATCACATTGAAACTAGCACAGTACACCTGAAATATTATCATAATAGTCTTCAGCAGTACAAGCTACTTTGGAATTTCTTTACAAACTTCAGTTCTTGCAAAAATAATTTTAAAAGGCTTAAATAAACATTGACTTTTAACTTTTGGAATAAGTTCTGAGCTTTTAGATCATCACAGCTAGGCAAATTCATAGTGGACAATGACTTTGATTCAAGTAGTTCTGACTTCCATGTCTTTCCTAGAATTTCCAATACAGTCCACATATGTCATGAATTAATAGCCAGTGGTGCAATACCAACTTTCCAATTAAAAAATGGCATCTATTCTAGGAGCATTCCTTCAAACTGTAATATCAGCCTTAATCCTAAAGGTTTCTTCCTAAACAGATGTTGCAAAACTATATCTATCTTGGAACAAAATAAGAGGGAACTTTTTCAGAGCGGGTCCACATATTCATGTTCATCAATTTGATTAACATCTAGTGGTAACTTTACATTCATGAGATTGAACTGCACATTTTAGATTTTCATATCAGCTCAGGTTCAGTGCTTTTCAGCGGAGCCAGTTCATGCATTTGGCTGTGGGTCATAAACAATGAATAACCAAGTGAGTTACATGCATGTGTGTGAACAAGCCCTTTCCATAGTTTCCTTTCAAAGTTCTGCATTTACCCTGACTTTTCATTCAAAGTGCATTCCAGAAGTATGATGTAGCTCAGATCTACACCAAGCAGGATATAATGCTATGAAAGCAGTATGAAAGCCGTTTATAAAAGCAGAAGCCACACCAAGCAGGATGTAGCACTATGAAAGCAGTATGAAAGTGATATATGGTATGTGTCATGGGCCCCAACAGTTGTCAATGCACTTTAATACTGCTATAAAGCAGTAGTGTGGCTCCTGCCTTTTATATATTGCTTTTATACCACTTTCATGGTGCCATATCCTACTTGGTGTAGATATGGCCATAATCTCTTCCAGCCTGTTAGAAACAAGTTAATACCAGTACCTTTATGTGGGGTTGTTGTTTTTACTGGTGGTGCCAATGTATATCCACCCAAAGGAATGTACACCATTCTGGACCAAAGTACCCATACAATATTCAGTGTGATCATTGGCACAGTTCAGTCCCTTCTATCAATGTGGCTGAAGAGATGGTGTTTCATTTCATGTTGGTTTTGAGGTATTTCATAGCTCCTCTATCCTGCTACTTTGGAATAGGAGAAAGGGACTGACAGACATTACACTCTAGCTTTGTGGGTTGCTATACCAGGGGCTATACCAGCATGATATCACAATATGTTACTGGTGTAGACTGACAAATCAACTCAAAATATTCACAACTGAGGCTTTAGGCATTTTTAAATTATTACTTTGTAAAAATTTGTATCTCTCCCACCTTTCTATTGAATGATGTTCAAATAAGATATAAGGCATTGAAATTACAGAACTTAGTTGAGAGATTCCTGAACATTAGTTAAAACACACACACACACACAAACACACACACACCCCTGCATGAATGTTCTGAGGAGAAAAATAAGCATGAAACTTGGATCAAGCATTTCATTTTTAAAATCACTCTCATCTCAAAATATCATCCAAGCAATAAATCTCAACAAATTGATATTCATTAAGAAAGAATCTTGAGTTTCATGGATGGCCTACAGAAGGCCCATAAAAGCCACTGAAGCTATGCTCCACAGGTATGTATGAAGAAGCTCTTACACACAGATAGACTGAAAAATCCTAGATATTGGAGTGGACTTCCTGATAATCCCAAGCAAGCAGGCCTATGAATCTGACCTAATTAAGTCACTGTATTCTGCTGCCTATTTAGAGCTCGCGCATGACATTTTGTGGCCTGAGGAGGAGGAGGAGCAAATAGCTCCCTAACTGCTCCCCCCCCCCCCCCGTCAAGTTCTATAGTAACTAAAGTCAGTCCAGTTATTTTGGTACATGAGGCAGAAAATCCCACAAACACCTCTTCCCCATCTCTGGGAGTAAAAATACAATAACAAATTCAATAACCAACTATTTCCTGCCCTTTCATGACACCCAAAATCTGCAGCCTGCGACAACTGCCTCACTCTGCCTAATAGAAGGGTAGTCCTATACCTAGTATATGTGTTGATAAATATTGCTTATTTCGTTCATATGCATAACTCGTGTTGCCAAGGCTTGGTCAGACATTTTTGTTTACATTTTTTCTGACCAGTTTATGATGTTAAAAAAAGTCCTGACTCACACCCACCCACACACCCACACACACTGGCTCTATAAAGAAACAGTTTGCATTGAGGCAGCTGATAAAGTGTGAGGTTGAAGTGTTGCAATACAATTTACATGATTACTGAGTAACTCTGGCAACTATGCCAGTGGTTATGCTTCTCGTTTGTAATGCCTTTTGATCTTTAATGAACAACAATACTAATGTATTAAGAGTGTGCCTTGACCTTGATGCTTTTGAGCACATGCAGCTGTTGAAAAATGTAATTCTGTTCACACCCTAAGAGCCATCTCACTTAACACCTCAACAGGTATGTACTGAATTACCAGGACTTTCAAGAGTGTAGAACATCCAGGTTTTACTTTTACAAAAAATGCACAAGCACAAGACATTCCATGGTAAAATCAGAGGATTCATTTGCTTAGGTGAATGCACAGTCTGCCCAAATGTCACACCGATATTAACATTTGTGTGCATTTTGTAGCTATAACAAATTGTTTTCTTTTTTACTCCGGCTCTGCACTTTGTATGCAAAAGGCTTGGTCGCCCCTGCCAACAACCCAATAATTCTCGCTAACATCTTCCGAGTTACAACATTTATAAAGTTGCAAAGTGGAGTAAACAAACCATCTGTTTGGCTTTACCATATATGTCATGCTCTCTTATTAGCATATTACGATTCATTTAGTAAACAAATTTGGTGATTTTGTTCATGTCAAAGTCAGAGGGAGCTTGAAGATGATTAACATTCCTGGGACAGGCGCATTAATACATTGCTTCCTCTGCAAAGTTAAGTGGCTTCTCAGGAGAATCGCCCCTTGTTGACAAGATGAGACTGTCAATTTTGTTTGCCTGCCACATTAGGGGCCGTAAGGGGATGGCGAGCTCTGAGAATGAGGAGTAGCGTAGGCAGCATCATTCACTGCGAATTGAGAAAAGAAGTCTAATTCTGATAAATGGTCGACCCCAATACATCCTACCTGTTATTACAACAGACGTGCCGTATCTGTGCAGTAAATTAGTTAAACCCCTAAAGAGTTGGGTGAGAGCTTATCTTCAAGTGAATAATTTGAGTGGAGAGGGAGCTGTCTTCGTGACCAGTGTGAATGATTTGTTTCATATTGAAAAGGATAGTAATGACTAGGTTCCACATCTTTAATTTGCAAGAATTTGCTTGTCTTTTATTTCCTGCATTTAATAAGCACTTCTTTACCTTTTTTTTTTTTAATAGGTGCTGAACTGTTTTTTACCTTTTGGATTTTCTTCTTATAAAAGGTTAATATTTTCTCAGATTCTATGCAATTCATAAAAGCTTTAGAAATGAATGTTGCTTGGGCTGCTGGAGTAAAATTGTCACTATTTCACTGGGCGGCACAGTACTCTGCAACCACTGCTCCGAAATGTTAGCAACAAGAAGAATTCCCATTAAGCATAATCACTTACGGACACATCAGATACTGGCACACTGCAAAAGATGTACTTTTTTGTCAGTCCTTTTATAAGGGGGTTATGATGGGGGGTTAAAGAGCAACTGTGACGCTGGGAAAGTAAGGCTGCAGCCCTATGCCCACTTACCTGGAAGTGAGGCCCATTGAACTGAATGGGATGTACTTCTGAGTAGTATAGGATTGGATTGTATGACTAGGAAATGACCTTTTTTATTTCCCAGTTTCTAAGTAAAAATCACCCTTAATACCTTATCCACTCATAATGAACTCAAAGGGTATGATAAAAATGGGGTTTACTTCTGTCCTAAAGAAACAGGACAGTCTGTTGTCACAAATTTGCGCTTGCGTTAGCTCTGATACTTTCAGTTGGACTACATGCAAGGCTGTGGACCCCTCTCTAAATTTTCAGCTTTCATAAAAAAAAGAAAAGATAAATATAAGGAAAAGCAGACAGGCAGTATTATACCAAATTGCTTAGTATGATGCCAAACTACTCCCACCTTTCAATGTTCTGACCAATGTGTGTAAAACACTGGGATGACTGACAAGCATTAAGCCTTTATTTTTAAATTTCATTGAACAAATAAATTTAATTTTATCAGTATTGAATACATTTACTTTAAAACATAGTAGGTAAAACATAGTAGTAAACATAGTAGGTAAGCTGTATTTACACTCTGACTATTGTGCAATGATTCTGTCCACTGTTCAGGCCCCATCACCACACAATATTTCACTACGGGCTACTTAACTACACAGTGAATGTTCCTCCTAGCTATGGTTTGCTTTGATTTTCAGACCCAAGTAAACATGCAAGCATAAACAATGCAAAGCCAAAGCTACTTCACTTTGTCTTTGGAAAACAAAGGCAAAGTCATTAGCTTTATATGGCTTTAGGCAGAACCATAAACTGCTTCCAGTAATGCTTGAGGTTCATTTGCCAAAAAGGGAGGAAGAATATTTTGCAGAAGATTGTTGTATTGCTAGCCACAGTGCACCCCACTTTAACCCAGCTTCAGCTACAGAGGACAGAACCTTACAACATTAGGTGAAAAATCAGATTCATTCCTCAAGGGACCCCAACGATAAATAATAGTGCTCAGTGAACCAGCAAAACATCAGGAAAGGGAATCCTCTCCTAGCATGTTGGCTTCAGTTGTGCTACAATACAAACTACCACTATTCTTTTGTCCTTCCTTCTCTGGAGCTTGTCTAGACTAAGAAAGGCTTCCGACATTACCAAAACGTGTGAATAATCCATGTATCCTCTCTTCATACAAAGAGAACCTGTGCTTCTTTCCCATTGTGAGATGCCTATGAGTCATGTCTGTGCAGGTCCCAGCTCTGATTGCAGGCCATATGCCCAAGTTCTTCTTTTCGCGCAGTACATCAAAAGCGAAGGTGAGGACAGTTGTGGCCTTCCAGATATTTTGACCTACTACCATCTCTCACCATTGGCTATGTTAGCTAGGGCTGATGGGAACTGTAGGCCAAAGTATCCGGAAGGCCACAAACTGCCCATCCTGATCAGCGGCATGGAAAGAGCATTCCCTGAGGGTGCTTCCTAGTTACGTGGAAAATTACTAGGAGTGCATTTTCCACCCAGGAAGGACCTATGCAGGCTTAAAATTGGGCACTTCCAAAAACAGACTGTCTGTTGCCTCTCTGGAGGAAGAGATTATTATGTTCGAAGAACCTTGACTGGCTAAAGTAGAGGAGGAAGGTGAATGAGTAAGGGGGCTTGAATTGGAAAAGACAAGGGGAGGCGGCTTTATAGCATATTCCAGATAGCCACAATTCAGAGGGAGGAACCCATCTATTATTGCCTCTGCTTGTATATAGCTTACATTGACCAGGTTTGCACAATCACAGAAGGGGAAATTTAACTATGGTGTCACTCGCATGCCAAGGTGATTTGTTTGTTTATTTATTTATTTATTGCACTTATAGCCAGGGCTCTCTGGGCGGTTTACAGAAATTACATTTATATAATGGCTCACCAGCGCAGCTTGCTGTGTTGTACAAACCCTGCAAGGGTGGCTTGTTGCCATGGTTAACAAGCCACCCAGAATCCAGGGACTGTTGTAGGCTTCTGAAATGGCTTGCTAACCACAGCAACAAGCCACCCTCGCCAGGTTTGTATACTATGGCAAGCCACACTGGTGTGGGTAATTATGTAAATCATCCCTATACACAACCAGCACCTATAGAACTGCAAATAAGACACTGTGGCTTATTTTGTCTTCTGTAATCATGTGTACAGGCCCATTGCAGCCTACAATGAATGGCTGAAATTTGATAATAGTAGACATTTTCATGTAAATGCTGACAGTCCCAGATAAATTTGGTCATATTTGAAATTTCAGAGATACAATGGGAAATGTTGACAGTCACCTAAATGTGATTGGCAGTGTTCAAACAGTTTTTGGTATATATCCTGAAAGAGTTTTTGGAAATGAATTCATCTGGAATTGCTGGTACCCATAGGTCACAAATAAATATGTGAATATTAGCAATATATTTACCATATCAAAAAGATATCTCTAAGTGGTTTGCATAGAAAAATTAAAATACATTAAAAACATAATGAGAAATACAAAAACATGTATATAAAACATTAAAACCAAATACTCGAAGCACTATAATAAACAAAACAGTGCAGCAGTTGTCTCTTTAATTGGTGCCTAAAACAATTTGGGGCAGAGAGAGAGAGAGAGAGAGAGAGGTTTTATAAAATGACTAGATTAGGCTCAGTACAAAAATCCTGTAGCATAGTAGTCAATGTGAAGTGTTGCAGTAGTGTAGATGAAGAGTTCACTGGTACTAAACACGTAAACCAGTTTAATTGCCAAGTCTTCCTCCAAGGAAGTTTGGAGCTGACACCTTGTGATGATGTTGACAATCCTCTGTTAGAGATTCCCTAGGGTTAGGGTTAATAAAGTTGTACTTCCCTAGCTTAATTCAGAAGTTAAACTAATTTACATTTATATTATAGACATGGCCTCTTGAAATACATTTTGATCTAAACTTTATGGCTTAGTGTGTTATATGAAGCATTCCTAACCATGGTGGCTACATAACCACAGTTTACACAAGCTCACTAACCATTTGCTGCAACCATGGCTTAGCATGTTGTCTGAACAGGCCCTTTAACTTTGACTGACAAAGGCAGCAAAACTACATGAAGAGATCAGCTGAACAATGCTGGAAAGAAAACGGACTGTTGTGTTGGCTCATTGGGACCGTCTCAATTTTCTTTTTTTTACAAATTGAGAGCTCTTCTCCACATACTTTCCAGATAGCCCTGTCAGTGTATTTAGCTTTGGTAGCACTGTTATTATTCTGGCAACACCACAGGCCAACATGTCTTAGGGTCAGGAGGTGCTACACTGACTTGTAGATTTAGAACTGTCATGAAACATATACTAAGATTTATTTGTTTCATCAAATTTAGATTTGTTAGCAGTCTGTTAAACCCATCATTAATTTGAACTGTTAAATTAGTTCCATGACCCAGATGTTGCAAGATTTCTTGTTGCTTTAATGCAAAAAGTTAACGAATGTTGCATTTTTTAGCTTATCTAACTACTGGTATACAGTAGCTAGGTGGCATTTAACCAGTGCATAGTTTGGTAGGATGTGCTCATTCCTTGGCATTGGAGCCTGCCACAAATAATTCAGTGGGGCTGCAGCAGATGTAAGCAGAATGTAAGTAGGATGCAAATAGGATACTGGCTACAATCCTCCCCAGGATTGGAGACACTAGGTTGTATCCAATGTTAGTCCTACTTAGAGTAGATCCATTGAAATGAATGGAAGTTAAGTTAGAATGAATGAATGGAACTTAAGTTTTAAAGCCAATGGCTTTAAAAGAACCATGAATTTTAAACCACGTTAGTAAAAGGGGAAGACTTTCTATTTTGTTGCAAACTTCTTCATAGTTATATTCTATTGCTAAATTTGGTGGCGGGCGGGGGGAGGGAACATACATGACCACATCAATAACAACTGTAGGGGAAATGGCTGAAGAATTCCCATACCAAAACTACAAGCTCTGTAAAAGACAGAAAGTTCCAAATCTGATTATATTTTAAAGTTGATTTTGTAGGCTTTTTAATTAATTAACTAATCAGCTGTGCATAGTTCATCAACCAGAAGTGAAATAGACAGTAGGTTTAGTGCAGTAGCTACACTCCATTCTAATTATTCAGATATATTTTATCAAATTGATCATTTCATTCTAAGCAGTAATTTTTGTCAGCATTGCTACAGTTCTTCCAGTCTGAAATAATAATACCTAGCATTATATAGTGCTTTAGAGACAAATTGACAAATATTCCCATAGCCCCAAAAAGTTGCCTTCCCTTTGTATGCAGTATGCAAGTGGTAACTTGTTGGAACCACAGAGTTGGATCTCCATAATCATTGCTTTCTTTCCCTCAGTGAAGTTGAGCATTCTATTAGTTGGCAATCCATGAGAGATGTGCTTAAGCTAGGGTGACCATATGAAAAGGAGGACAGTTCTCTTATATCTTTAACAGTTGTATTGAAAAAGGAATTTCAGCAGGTGTCATTTGTATGAATGCAGCACCTGGTGAAACTCCCTATTCATCACAACAGATAAAGCTTCATTACAACAGTCACAATGACCAGATACAAAAGAGAGCAGTGTTCCTGAAGCTTTAACTGTTGTGATGAAGAAGGAATTTCACCAGGTGGTGTATACATACAAATACAACTGTTAAAGATACAGGAGTCCTGTACTCTTCCCCATATGGTCACCTTACTTATGCCTATTAGGCACACCTAACTGTGCTGCAGTATTGGCTACAGATTTTGGGGAACTGTAAGACAAGTGAACCCCCTTTCTTGCTGCTGGGCTGGATCCAGATTTAGTCAGAGTAGGCCTATTGAAAACAATGGACTTATGCATAACAAACTTGTCCCATTGATTTCAGTGGATCTATGCTATGACTAACTGGATCAAGCCTACTGTCTCCAGTGTTTATTCACTTGCTTTCTTTTTCTAGGCCCAGCCTGCACCACTGCCTAAAAGGAGAAGCCCTTCTCCTTGCTTTTGCCACCGACCTTGTGCTTGGAGAGGGCAATTAAACCAAAAACAACATCAGGGGAGAGGTGGAACAGGGCCGAAGTGTCTGGGGGTTAGCAGATGTGTTGGACTACAACTCCCATTACCCCCAGCCAGCATGGCTATTTGAAATATATTTGGGGATTTGCCAAAACTTTATTATCTTTTTCTTTATTTTTTTACATTGTCAGTCCCTATTACAGTAGCAAAAAAGTATAGTCATTGGTGGAGGAGAAAAATTATGGACAAGTGGCTTTTCAGTCTCAGCCACCAATTAATCACAGTGGGGCTTGCTTCCAAGTGAACAAGCGGTGGGTAACACTGTAATGCATTCATTGATTGACTTACCTTTAAAAAAAGCACACCTGAGTTTTGATTGTAAAATATCATTATTGTGAAACTTAGGTCAAGTTCTGGTGAACGATGGTGTTTTCTTATGCCATTATAATAGCCATGGTCCAAGACAAGGAATGATAGGGGCAAGTTTGGGTTGGTGAAAGTGTTTTAGGGTAAAGAAAACAAAAATAAAAGGAAATTTAGGTGGCAGTCAAAGGCAGCTTCATTGAGTAGCTGAGATATGACATATATTTTGAACTTCATTCAGTGGAACAATGGAAGCCAAGACAGAGGTTTTAAAAGGCAGGGCCATCTTCCAGTAAAAAATACATCCTCATTACAAATTAAGGACTATCCTGGCAAATCTGTGGCAGGAATAGGAGTCTTACCATGTTTTGATACTGAACTGGAGGAAAAGCTTTAAAATATATTTAATAGATGTTTAGAAGCAGAACTTGTCTATGGGAGTATCTCAGTATGCCTGAGGAGGAAAGAAGTAGACTTGTCACCAGATTGTTACCTAACATGAAATTCAAAGTGAATGTGGGGATTCTTCCTCAAGGAAAATGGCTGAAGAATATCTGAGGGAAGCCAAAAGACTTTTCATAAGACTAATGGCATTTCGTACTTCAATATAAGTAGCCTTTCTTTGCCTAAAGGCAATTTCATAGTCATTTTGGAAGTCCCGATGTGAGTGAAGCATTTGAGAAATTTTGATGGAAGCTGAAATTTGATGAGAGTAACCAAATTTCTCAAAAAGATTTGACAGCTCTCTAGAAATGAGCAAGCTGAAACAGATGTGACATGAACCACGGGTAAAGCACTTATCCTTGTACCCCATAACATTTAAATACACTTGTCATATGCATTGCTCTATTTGTGCCTAGTATTAGCATGCCAGCAGCGCGCTCACCCAACTCACTGATTGCTGGCATCGCTTTTGATGGATCTGCATCCAGACCACCTGGTTGAATTCAATCCCATCTGCCCATCAGCAGAATGGGAACTGCTGGTGGAACAGACCTCTCCTGCATGCCCACCCTGAAATTTGTTCCAGACATCCCACTGTACGAGTGGAAATTCACTCACATGATGTTGGATGGAACCCGCTCTTCTTTTTCCATTACATAGTCACAGCTTCCTGAAAAGTTATCTATGGCCTTAGCTAGACCTAAGGTTTATCCTGAGATTGTCCTGGGGTCATCCATGTTCTTGTAAATGACACACGGGATCCTGGGAGCAGGCAGGGACGACCCTGGGACGATCCCGGGATAAACCTTACGTCTAGCTAAGGCCTATGTTTTAATAGAATATTCTTAATCCTAATGTAACTTTAAACTCCACAATTTTGGTATAAAATCTGAAAATGTTTAAAACAAAAAAACAACAACCACCATATCCAAATGAATACATGTTCTCCCCACAATACATCTATTTAGATTTCCATGTGATCTTGAGAAGGATTCCTCAACAGGAGTGGTATAGATTAAGAAATGAATGTAACAGAATCAATTCCTTTGAACTGTGGTTGCATAATGGAAATCGACTGCTATGAATGAACTCATGTTCAGAAGTTATGAACAGCAGGGCTAATGCACTGCAATGAGTTCATCTTTATTATTGCATTACACCTGAATCAATTGATAAAGCAAGTTTTTTTTAAAGCTAGGAATGGCACTTAATTGAATAAAAGTCAATGTAATTATATTAGGAGAAGCCAATGGTACTGCTGACAGCGGAAAAGGGACCTTGCCGACGAGAGTGCCAGAACTTTTCCACACATTTCTGCACATCGTTTGCCTGACAGATATTAAGGACTGGTACATAGTTTAATTAGATTACTGATAGCTGCTGCTATAAATGATAAGCGAATGGGTATGGCATCACTTTCTGTTGATAGCTGAAACCAGCTGCAATTTTTAATAGGTCATCATCAGGAAAGCAACTTTGGGAATGTGCCACTGATGCAATATTAATGTGTTCTTGTGTCTTGTATTCCATAAATCTTGATGTTATTTCCATCATAGATCTAGCTATTTATTTACTTTTTATCAGCAGCAAGCCAAAGAAACAAAATCTGTGAAAAACAGCAAATGTACTATAGTTGCATTTATTCAAAGCTAAATTTACGCTATGTTATAATGGGACATAGAAAAACTGGGGAAAAGTCAATCTAGCCATGATGCGGTGACCACTTCAAATGCTGTTGCATGGAGGCTGCTCCACATGAGAAACAGTGTGGTTCAGTGAATAGAATGGCAGGTTCAGATGTGAAAAAATTATCAGTCAGCTACAGCTCACTAAGTGACCTTAAATACATCACACACTCTCAACCTAAGCTGCTGCACAGAGATATTGTGAGCAGGTTTGTAACACAGAGTCCTGGTTTGCATGATTCAACAGCAAATGTCATTTTCGCATGGACACTTAGCTTGTTGCGTTGTGTGAACCCAGGCAGCAGGGGTTGTTTGAGGGTTAGACTACCCTCAATAACCCTTGTCCTGTTTTAGGGTTATTTGGGGGTTGTCTAACCCTCAAACAACCCCTGCAGTCTGTGTTCACGCAGCTGACAAGTCACAGCAAGCTGGGCGCCCATATGATGCAACAGCCCCCATGGATAAATTAAGCCACAGTGGGTTGTTGTGATGTGCAAACAGGCCCAGAGCCTGTGCATTAAGTTTGCTTTGTCTACTAGGCAGGGGAATATGCAGCCATGGCCTCTCCTGTCTATTCCTGTCTTAATCCCCAGCCCTACTGTGCAGCATATTAGAGAATAATTGGGCCCGGTTCTGCGGTTCTCCTCTTCTGCCGCATCAAGGAGTTTAAAGCAAGGTATACATTCTCAGGGTTGTGATCTGGCGAAATGCTAAAGTGCAGCGGCTAAAATGCTCTCCTGAGCTTCTCAGAGAGAGGGCAGGATTCAAACATAAAGAATAAAGTGTTTGTGGTGCAATGGCTGCCTGTGTGCACCTGCCTCTTTTTACCATGGTAAAAATGGCCAGATTCGCATGACAAGCTACCACCTGCAAAGAACATGTACATAGATCAGCTTTTATGTTGTTGCAGTTGAAGTTGTCACCATGCCTCTCGGCCTGTTTGCATGACGCAGTCAGGGGAGCAAGCATATTTCACAAATGTAATTTCATGGTGTCATTCATTACACCATGAAGCTCAGTGGTGTTGTTACAATTACTGGCAACACAACTGCAGCTTGTTAACATACAGACATTCACAGTTAAGCGCTTTTTGTATTTTGCTTAGAAACTTTTCCTTTGAATAATTTGCCATCTGACACCAGAATGGGCAAGAAATAATTCTGCCTAGGAGGCTGTAAGGCCTACTTTGGTTTATTTATCATTCATGTATGTGAACACTGCATGCATCTGTTCAGAACAGATCTGTGGGTGAAGTGAATTTGCCTTTGTCCAATTTGATTTATGGTTTTAGATTGTGCGGTTGGTCCGGTAACCATCAGGACAACAGTGTAAGTGAGATGATGGGTGACAGAAAATGATCTCATGGCCCAAGCATTTTTAGCCTGTATTTTATTGTTTTAAGATTCTCTTTTCTTTTTTTAAAGCCAGATGTGACTGGATTGGAATGTGAATTTGTTCTCTTTCTTTTTCTCTCTGTCTCTCTCTCTCCCTCTCTTTCTTTCTATCTCTCTCTCTCTGTCTGTCTCCCTCTTTCTTTTGTGATCTCGATTTAGCAAAAGATTAGAAAGCTGATCTTATCACAAGGTAAGCTCAGCCTTCGTAAGTGCAGTGTGGGGGATATGTATAACACACTTCTCTCCTTAGAAAAGCCAGTAGTACAATACCTACTGTAAAAGGATAGTTGACCCTTTGGGAATGAATGAACAATATATACGTCCCCTTCCCTCATCCCCACTCTGCAGATGTATCTCTCAGTAGCACTTCTCCATAGGGAGAAATCTCCATTTGGGATCCAAATTTGTTATCTCTCAGTTATCAAACCATCCTTTAACTACAAACAGCCACCTGCCTTCTATCAAAGGAGAGTAGTCTGGTGTCCTTGTTTGCTATATCTAATGAGGTAAATGAGTTATGACAAGGTATGATAAATCATGTAAACAGATATGGAAAATTAACTCTATATTATTATACTTTCTTTCCTGCTATGATGCACAGTTGGGTTATTCTTCTATGTTTGGGAACCCAGCTGGTTGAGAGATACACTCTTGGTGAATATGTTATTTGAACAACCAATGTTCAAATAACATAAAGGAATCTAATTTTACCATTTTTGGTTTCCTATTCTTAGTCACCCCAGTCCTGCAAAGGACATCCGTGTGCAGAAGGAGTAAACTTTGTAGATCAGGAACCACACACCCAGATTGGATCCAGATGTGCATCAGCTTCATAATGCACATTTGAACATCAGGCATCCGGTAGAGCCCCATTTGAACTAGAAGGGACGGAAGAGGGAATGCATTTCCATCTGCATTGCAATGTGGTTGGGAATGCATATCTCCAACCACTGTCTTAGGCTAGAACACATTGTCGTGCACACCTATACCTGGGTGACAAAACGGTATTGATTTTTGTTTTCAATTTAGGAAAGCCCTTTTTTCCTTTTTATTAAAATCTTTGCCATGAGGCAGCTGTGCATCTGCTGTATGTTAATGTGCAACTGACTTATCAAATGTCCCTGTGCTTTGAGGATGTAAGGCAGAACAGACTTTGAGGATCCAGATCAAAGTTTAAGGATCCGTGCCATAGCCCATAATGATGGCTTATGTGATTCTTCCTCTCAGCTCTGCCTGCTGGGTGATTCCATACCTGCAGCCCATAGTTTGCAAGGTACTAAATAACTTGCAGCCCTTCCAGTTCTTTTCTGGAGGAATACACCTGGAAGTAAGAGGATATGTAGACATAGCAGCATCGACTCCATCATTTGCACACAATGCAGACAATGGGATTTAAAATTAAAATAATATTACAGTAATAAAAAAAAGTTAAAGTTTTTTAAAATTCTGTTTAATGGGATATTTTAGTTCATTTTCAAATGTTCTTTTTAATGTATTGTTCCCCTGCTCAATCCTTCAGGAATGTTGAGGTGGGAAAGGAAGCAATTAATTTAGCTAAATACAATAAGGCCACTGAGGCAATAATATAAACAAATATAATAGGGCCACATTTGTGCCACTAAGACTTGGAACAGTCTTAAGCAGCGCAGAATCATATTCCTTCACTACTATTTTCAAAAACTCTTCAGAATAAAGTAAAACAAATCACCCCACATCACTCAACATGGATTGTGTTTCCCAAATTTAAGCATATACATAACCGTTGTAAGCCACTGCTCAGTGCCTGATAATGTGGCCTTTTCTGTTTCTATTCAAATATTTCACTGCTCCATCCTATTTAAAATTGGACTTGTCCAGAAATATTCTATGTCAGTTTTTTCCTGTTATTGGTAGGAGGATAAACCAGCCTTAACTTCTTTGTTCTGATTACCCTTTGTCCTCTGTTGGTCTCTATGATTACAATCCAATACTATAACAGTGTGAATGGTGGGTCCAATCTCGTGCATACAGAAAGATGTTCCACTGATTTCCTCCCTCCTGTGTAGTTCTTGTGAAATAATATGTTTTTGGAAAGAGCACCATTAATCCATTGATTAAAAACAAAAAGTTAAGGATACATTATGTCACCTAAAACACAAGGGCTGCAATTACTTACAAGTCAAATGATAGCAAAAATATATTTTTGAATAGGATTGTGAATTACTGTGGTTTTGCGGCATTTTGCCTACCATTTTTAGGAACATCAGTTGTCTGTATAATAATGACTGAATTTCCAAGAAAACTGGTAGAAGGAATAGTGTTGTATGAAAATTACTTGTTGCTAACTTGATTTCGTCTGTAAGGTTTTCTACTATAATCAGCAATACTGTATATTTTTCTTCCTCCTGATTCCCTTCCTCTTTCTTTCCCAGACACAGTGCTAACATAAACCTGCACCGTAAACTGTTGACCAAAGAACTGGATGACATGGGACTGGATACCTCTCAGCCCTCACTTAGCAAGGACCTCCGTGATGAATTTTTGATGAAGATCTATGGTGCCCCACATCAGATAGGGTATGACATAAGGGAAGACACATCCTCCCCAGCAGGTACTGAGGATTCCCATCTGAATGGGTACGGAAGGGGCATGTCAGAAGAATACATGGTGCTGGATCTCAGCACCACTTCCAGTATCCAGTCTAGTAGTAGCATCCATTCCTCGAGAGAATCTGACGCAGGAAGTGATGAGGGAATTCTCCTGGATGATGTTGATGGGGCGAGTGACAGTGGGGAATCCTCACACAAAGCGGATGCCCCAGCCTTAGCGGTTGGCATGGGTGCGGAAGTCCCAGGATCCCTCATGTTTAACAGTGTCTCCATGAGCAATGGGGGGATCATGTGTAACATTTGCCACAAAATGTACAGCAACAAAGGGACGCTCAGGGTGCATTACAAGACTGTGCACTTACGAGAAATGCACAAGTGCAAAATCCCAGGATGCAACATGATGTTTTCCTCTGTCCGCAGTCGGAATCGACACAGTCAGAACCCTAATCTGCATAAAAACATTCCCTTCACTTCACTAGATTAGTTCAGAGGTGGACATGGTGAACGCCAGCTCTCACAGAGGGTCTTACTTCTTTGAACTGCCATTTACAGACTATTATATAAATATATATAAATATAAATATAAATATATATCTTTTTTTCTTTTTTAACAAAACAGAAAACACCAGGTGCTTCTTTTTTTCTTTTTCTAATTTTCGTTCGTTCGTTCGTTTGTTAGGGTTTTTATTTTGTGTGGGTTGGGGTAGTATCTTTAACCTGGGATGAAATTTCCACTGCTTTAAAAAAAAAAAAGAGGAAAAAAACGGAAAAAAAACCATGAACAAACTTGCATTTTAAAGCCCCATTTTTGTTATAAAATATGTGGTCATCTCCAAAGAGACTGTTTCTCCTACCTATGACTGTTGCCTGCAATCTTAGAAAAGGAAGGGAAAAAATGGAAAAAAGCCGAAGAAACAAAGCACTGCAGAGAGAAAGGGAGCGAGAGAGAGAACAACTTCCGTTGTCTATGGTGTATTTTAAACCTTTGAGAAGACCGTCAACTACGCATGGCTGTTACACTTGTATATATTGAGCCTTGAAGGGCCCATGATGTAAAACAATTGTATTGATGGTGGTTTAACCTTTTTTGTTTCGTTTTGCGTTTTTTTACATTTACATTTACATCCAGCTGTTAGATAAGCGGGGGAGGGGGGGATAGTTTGCTGGCTAGCTCTATTCATTTATATTAGCTTCAATGCACATTTTTTTTTTAAAAAAAGAAAGAAATGAAAACACAAGGTCTTGTTTTTTAACTACCTGCTAGAGATGCGTAATGAAGAGGTGCTGGCATGCTTTAGAGCACCTGATCAGATACAGGTTTTTTGTTTTGTTTTGTTTTTTGGTCTTGTTACTATTACATAAATCCAGTCATGCACTTTTTTCTTACACAATGTGGGGATGTGTAATAATATCCATACCCTTTTTTCCCTTAAAAGTATTGCCATACTTTCAGTGTCTTATTAAGAAAAATACACTTTGTTAGAAGTGGTCTGGTCAGTATGGGGCGAGAATGCCGAACAAAAAGGGTTAAATGATAACACAAAACTGCCAACTTTGCACAAGTTTTCAGTAACCAAAATGTAATCAGTTGCCATAACTACAAGCCAAGATCTTGGCGATCAGGAAAAAAAAAATCCTAGGAATTTGGGAGCAAAGAAAAGAATATGAAGAAATGTTCTTTTTAGGTTCTAAATAATATCCTCTTCCACAGAGCAAGTCCACAGGTTTGTTTGTCTGGTTTAAAAGAAAAGAAAAGCTACACAGTGTGAGACAAGGAAGTCATTTCTTCAACTGAAAAAGAATGGGCTTTCAGGAAATAGGTACCTCAGGCTGCAGCCCTATGCTCACTGACCTGGAGTCCCATGTGACTCTCAGCATCACAGAGAATGCATCACCAACCAGGTCATCCCCCTCCCCCCTCATCCATAACATTTCCCTGATAACATTTAGAAAAAGCAACATACGATATTATGTCATTGGGCTTAATGTTTTCTCATTCCAGTTGCCACTTCCAGGGCATGTGGAAATGCTGAATATGGCACATGCCCCCCCCCCCACCAACGTTACTGAGGAGACACATGGTGAAGATGGGGTGTGGGTGGAGGACACGGTTTTACAGAAGCCGCACATTACCAATAAGTTGAATTAGAGCCTCTGTGACTTAAGGGCTGAACATGAATTCCTGAAATGAATGAATTTGTGTGTTCTCTACTGAAGACTTGGGCTTTAGTTGCATTAAAAAGAAAAACATTTCTGACCTCTGCAAAGTTTTCTGATGTGCACTGGAAAGTGCTATAGTATGATTAAGGCATGTTTTTATAGAAGCAATCAAAAGCCATTAATGGCACAAGCACTTAAAGCTTGGAAAATATGTGCTATTCCCCTTTCAAGAAATCAGAAGCTGGTGGCTGTGGTGGGGGGACCCAGAACAAACCTTAATGTTTTAGTCTTTTGTACTTTCCCAAGGTGATTTGTCAAGGAAGAATTACAGCAGAGTTAGGAAAGAGTACATCAGAGAAGAAGCCCGTGATGGGGAAAGACAGGGGGAAGCTGCTCTCCAAATCTCCCCCCACCCTTTGTTTCTGGTGTTTACACATGTTGTCTGAGCATGGCAAACCACACTGGCAGCCTACTTTACCACAGCATACTGACTGAATGATGATATTTACTTAAGCTCAGCCTACAGCCAAGATCATTATGGTGCGTGTCATATAACAGATCCCTTTTTGAAAAGAAAAGAAAAATCCGCAGTGTGTTGCTAACTCAAAGAGAATGTTTTTCTTTCCTAGAACATTTCTCTTGTAACTGCGAAACCAGAAATACTTGGTTGTTTGTAGCTTCCAAGTTGACTCTGTTGTGTAATTTCAACCACTGTAAATTGCACATCACCATCAACAATCCAGTATGTTAATTTTACTAAAGGAAACTACTCCAGTTGAATAGATTCCTTCCTTTTCAATGGCCCCAATCCAGATATAGTTAGTTGTGACTAAATCCCATTGAAACCCATGGGAATAAGTTGGTCACACTTATCTTAGGTTCTGTCTCTTTCAATGGGACTTGGTCACAACTACCTTTTGCTTAACTGGGAGCATTGTTTGCTACAGTATGTTTTTTTTTAAAAAAAAAACACTAGTTGCAGTATCTCCATGTGTGTAATTAAAAAAAAAAAGATTTCTTCCTTAATTGAAATGCCTTATTTTAGGCCACATTTCTTTGTTTTCAAATAGCGAATACAAGTCTCAAAATTATTTACAGAATTCATACAGACTTTTAAAAATGTTACCGACCAGTATGTCAAAAATATGTTTACATCAAAATGTCTACAATTTTTGCTGACTTGATTTAGTCTTAATTAATTTTTTTTATATAAAATTGGATGGAGAGATGCTTTGTTTTGTTTTATGCTGCGTATGTACCGTATGCTTGTGAAAGGGAACATAGAAAAGTAAAGGTGTGTCCTTCCCAAACATATGAATCTTTGTAGTGTTATCTGTACTGCACTGTCTCTTCAAACACCCCTCAACTTATTAGGAATCAAGCAAGAAGAAATATTGACAAGGCAAAACAAACCTAAACAAATGGCTAAATGATATCTAAGGAACAAAAAAACACTGTTTTTGAAGTATGTATGGTATAAATAAATATCGTTTTTAATGAAAAACACATTTGAGGTATATAAATAATTCTTTCCTGAATAAATCACTGTTCTGCATTCTCATTTTACTTTTGTTTCTGCTAAAGGTCAAATGGCTTTGGTAAAACTAGATTGGAAATTTAAACATCATCAAGTAGGCCTTATTCAGCAAATGAGTTGCACAGACAACATCTGTTTGTTGCACAAAATGAAACAGGATGGTAGATAATTGTAGTGAATCAGAGAAGAACAGGCACGTGGTTTCAGCATTAACATTCTTCCATACCTACCAACATTTAAAAGTATCGGTGAGATAGAAAAAGGGTGGGGGATTGCGGCAGCAATAGGCGGCACACATTTAAAATAAATATAGTTTAAAATTATTTAACTGCCATACCTTCTACCTAAGGCAGTAAATTCCACGTAGTGTGCTGGAGCACACTAATAATAGCGTGTTGCTAGAAGGACAGCAGTGTGCTTTGAAAAACGAAACCACCATTTTGGATGCATTCACTATGTGCACTATTCACATCTTCTCTTGCTAGCTACAATATATGGGTGCCACTATCATTCCAAGGGCTACAGCTCATGGACGGAGTTTGTGCTTCGCATGCAAATGGTCCCAGGCTCTGTCTTTGGTATCTCCAGGTGAGGCTGGGGGAAATTCTCAACTGAAATTCAGGAGAGCAGCTGCCAGTCAATGCAAGCAATAATATGCTAGATGGACTAATTCTATAAGGCAGCTTCCAAGAAAGACAAGATGGGCTTCCTTGATGGAGCTCCTGCTATAGCCATTACTCACGTGGTCATCCCAAAAGCATCACCGCTGCCCAAGGTGATTCCTAAGCCCAGAATGCTGAGGTAAAGGGGAGGGAAACACCAGAAGACAGCTGGGCTATCCCACACTTGGAAGAAGAACATCCTCCCACTGTTCTGGGTGGTGATAAAAAAAAAAACTTGTTTTGTGCTATTTTTAGTGAAGTGAATCTGAAACTGTGTCCCAGGTATGAAAAGCTTGGGAAACACTGCCCTAAGGGCTCGTCTACATGGTGAAAAACAAAACTTCAAGGGAATGTACCATTTCAGAGTATAGGTGCTAGATAGCACCCCCTTTCCTGCAGGGATTTGCTCATCAGTGCCGACGAGAGGAGAAAAGGCCACACCTTGATCGGGAACACTACCAGGTGAGACAGTAATGTGCTTGTGTTTCAAACTTTTGGGTGATATTAATGGCCTAGTTGATTCTTCCACTGGTGGAACAGACTAGTGGTCAGACTCTAAAGAAGTTTTTCATTTTAAAAAAAATTGCGAATAATCAGTTGTTTACAAGGTTCACATAAAGGCACAGTTGCATCTGAATTATTACTCATCTCTTGATTTCATAGGTACCAACCAGTTAAGTGCCAATACACAATTGCAATGGACCTGTCATGCAGCCACAATTCACAACTGCAAAGGATCTTGTAGCTTGAGGGAGGACTCATCTGAACAGACTGGCATTTCAATCTACAGCTTGAAAAAAAATGCAACTGGACATTTGCCTTTCACCATCAAAATAAAGAAGTTTTCACCCCAAGTAGATAATAGCTTAGTGTTTTTAGCTTTTAGGATTCATTTCTGGCAAGTCTCATTTAATATTCCTTAATGTATTTGCTACAGACACTTTGAGAAAGTACTCAGAATTTAGGGTGGCACTTTAGAGCCAACAATTCTGTGTTGGGGGACATTTTGTAGGGAGAATTGATGGGGAAATGGGGTTTGCTTTTCCCCCCTCATCCAAATCCATCTCAGACTGCTTTAATAATTTCCCACCCCCACCCCCAAAGAAACTCAAACTGGACGTACAAAGAGAATAGTTGTTGGGGGAGAACCAGTGATCACAGGAGTAGTGAAGAGATCCACACCTTAAGCCACATTATTCCTCTCTGAAAGTGCAACATATTTTTATTTATTTATTACATTTTTAATCTGCCCAATTAATGTTATTTCAGCAAACACAGATCTGAGAACTTGCATTTGCTGTTAGTTCCATCATTGAGATCCTATTATCCTTGTGGGCATTTCTACAGCTTTGGAGTTTTTTCTCTGTACACTAAAACAATGAAATTGTCCCTATACTTTAACAAGGCAGACATCAGTCAGGCCCACTGTTCAGTGCAACTTTCTGCTAGGAAGCTATGGATAGGGTTGTAGCCTGAAATCCTCCATGCAGAGTAGCCCAATGTGTTCAGCCATAAGGAGGAAGCTACATATGAGCTGGCCCAAGCACATCAGGGACCATTAATCAGTGATGATTCCTGTGAGCCTAGTGGCACATCTTCCAGTGTAACTTCTCATGTGGTTACAAAGGTCCTACACTGCTTCCTTTGCATGGCTGTGGAGTCAGCTGGGCTGTTGAAGATTTTAGAACATGGCCCTGTTCAGACATCACGCTAAGCCACAGTGGTTAAGCATTTTGAGCTAAATGTTATGGCTTAGCGTGTTGTGTGAACCATTTCTAACCATGGTGGCTACATAACCACGGTTTAAACAAGCTCCTAATCATTTGCTGCAAAAGGGTTAGCAGCCTAACCATGACTGACTGTGTCATCTAAACAGGATCTATATGAGCAGCCCTCTAATGGTACAAATTGCAGAGTTACTATGTTATATATTGGGCTTATTTGCATGTAACAACAAGCCACTGTTGGTTAATTCACCAGTGGGGCTTGTAGACATGCGATAGCTGACATTTTTAAAATGCAAGCTGCAGTGGGGGGGGTTGTTGTGTCATGCGAACATGGCCAGGGTGGGTTGTTAGTGTGGTTGTGGAAAATGCCATTGAGTTATTGGAGTTTTTTTAACCACACCAACAACCCAGCCTGATCAGGTTCACACGAGATAACAAGCCATGTGTAAGTGCTCCCATGCTGCAACTTGCATTTTAAAAATGGTGGTATGGTGCACGTTGACATGGATAAATTAACCCACGGCAGCTTGTTGTCATGTGTGACCCTGGTCATTCTCTGCTTTAGAGGCGGCCCAGGGATTTGATTTGGAGAAAGGCACTCTGATCACAGTTCTTTTGTGATTAGGCATTCCAAAACAATTAATTGACTCTGGAGGGATTCAACTTTGTTTAGTTAACTCATTTTCTTGGAATCAGATGCACCTAAAAACATCTCTTTCTAGCTGCTTACTTCATGGTCTCTTGAATGATTTTACTATGTATCATATTTTGAAAAATGTTTAGCTTGTAAATGGATCGAACCCCTGGCAGGAAATAATCCTGCATACTAATATTTGGTAGCTAACGCAAATGTGTGTGTGTGTGTGTGTGTGTGTGAACGAACTACTCTTTTTTTAAAAAAAACAACACCTTTTTTGAAGGATTATTATTGGACAGTTCTAAAGAGAGGCCTATTACTTTTTTTATTAAAGCATATACTCTGTCAAATTGGTTTGAATGGAAAATGCCTGCATCAAGATAGGAACCAATGTTACTGCTTGCATGTTACACATGTTCAGTGTGCTGCCTTGAGCATTACACTTCAAATAATTTTGTTCTCTAGTCAGTAAAATGGAGACATTTTTTAAAGAATTACTTGCACATTGCTACATAATGTGTCACCCAATTCTTAGACACTATTACGCATGTACATTTTGCTACAATGTGAAGTTAATGTGAGGTGATTTTTCAGTGAATTCTGGTGTGTTCAACCAGTCTAATGAATTACTTCAGTCTGTATCCTGACTCTGTCCCACACAATGCTCTGATCTGAAGGGGGGAATCTTCATTTCAAATATTTTGCAAGACAAAAATTGTTGGGATCTGCATGTGTGTTGAACCATTTATTGGTTCCATGTCTTGTAGTCTCTGGAAAATGCCATTGATGTCTGCAAGAAATGATTGCGCAAAGTGTTCTTTTGCAATGCTGCACAACAATGCTTCCTCCCCAGCAAGAAATTTAAGAAGTTGGAGGCAGCTTTTCCACATGGATAGCCGTGTTGTATCAGGAACAGAAAAGACTAGATGAGAACATGCAAAAACTAAATGGGAACATGCAAAGACTAGATGCAGATGTGTATCAGAATTGCAATGCCTAGTAATACACCACGCAACCTCACACCTCACACTACCCAGTGCAGAAAGGCCCGTGCATTACCATCCAAATCTCTGTTTTCAGCAAACCTCCAATAGCTTCAATTATGCCCCAGCTATGCACATGTTGTTACACAGAAGTATGTCTAGGTTGCGTTGGGAGGATAGGTATTTAAGAAAGGATGTTGTGCCACCACTTCACAACTGCAACATCATAAAAAAATGTTTTTACACTAGAGTGGCAGGCAGATATGCGAACGTTAAGATTGGGGAGCATGTGTCTTTAAATCACACGTATCCATTTTGTTTCCGCAGGATGAATATAAAAATGCAACCTTCCCGCCAACCTTCGCCCTCTGAAGTAAAGGGGCAGAATGCAAAATACAAGCATCAATTAACCTGCAGCAGACACAGCAGTGACATTGTGGTAACAGACATGCATGCAGTATAAGTGCTCAGTCATCAAATCATAATTTAATTGGGAAAATGTGGAAGGCACAAGTTCCCAAGTCTTGTTTAGTACTTACCAATTTCTTTATGAGACAGACAAAATGCTGCTTTGCCCACCCCCATCTCTTGCAAACTAGACAATGTCATATATTTCACAAGAGACCTACTGCAGCCTATACTATTACAAACTACAATTTGTTCTTATTTCCTTTCAAAAATGAAATGAATTTGTCCCCCAAACTTCTCTCAAATTATTTTCTATAAATGGTGATGCTGAATATGCACAGGATATACTTTTGGTATTCAAATATTCACCAAATGACACATATTTGTATTTGGCATCCAGGGATGTGTAAATATTTGATAGTTAATTGAAACATTTTACCTTTGACAGCTGATATTTGAGAGTATTTAATAGCTAAACCACACAGTGCTTATTTTCGAGTATTCTATAGTTACTGCTTATGGGATTTCATATTTGACACCTTTCCAAACCAAAACAATTAAAACATGCCAACAAGCTGGTCTTTTACAGTCCTATTGGGTCTTAATTGCCCATTCAAGACCAACCCACCGCAAAATACTGTGCATTAGAACAGGTATAGCTGACAACTATATACTGTTGCTGAAAAAATAAATCATTCCCCTTCCCCCAGTGCTGTAAGAACTGCAGCTGAGCTCAGAGGGAACAGGAAATTCTGATGGAGGTGGCCGATGACATCAGCATCCCTGCTGATCCAAGAGCGCTGGCCCTCCCTCCGCTATACCACAGGTTAAAGTAGACACCAGGCTAGATGGACAAATGATCTGGCATCAGTTTCATATCTTCACCCCCAAAAGGTGTAATAGTAATAGGTGGGGAAATGATGCAAATGTGCACAGAAATAGTTATCTGTGTGTATGCTGGTAGATGCCCTAAATCTGAAATACAAGTTCTACTGTCTTGACTTCCTAGGAGGGTGAAGTTTTTTATTGCCATTTGCTGCTGCGGTTTTTTTGTTTTTGTTTTACTTTTAATTTACCTTAACTTGACGATACTAAGGCTGCAGTCCTGTACATACTTATCTGGGAGAAAGTCCCATTAAACCCAATGCGTCTTCCTTCTGAATAGACATGGATACGATTGCGCTACAAAAGGACCTCCTGAAATATTTTCAGTTAGTTACTAACTTCCTGAATTTACAACAGCATCAAAAAGTTTAGGATGTTCCTCCTGCGTTTTTCTATTATTATTTAAATGGAAGCAAACTATTGTTGTCATTGCTTGTGCCCCGGCTTTTTTGTTGTTGCTATTGTCGCTATTATTGCTGGTGTTATTAAGTTTGACATAAATCTAATTTTATTTTGGTGGAAGGGAAGGCTACTAGTTATCATTAGCAGTTACTGAAGAGTCTTCCGGAGTCTTCCCGGGGAACAAGGTGAGTGGCAGATGCCTAACAGCCTTTCTGCTGTTATAGAAATGTAACAAAAGGATGACTTTGAGGCCACTATGCTAGAAAGCGATAGGCTAAGCCCACCGTCTTGCCATAATCATTGCCCTTACCATGGAGAGGCCAACAAAATAAGGCTAGCGTGTTCCGTTTTATGGAACTATACATACAACTATACATAATTCCATCACTGCATTCATGGTTCCAATGGGTTGAATCCAGAGATCTCCCCAGTGGAATTGCCCCTGGTTCCCTCTGCATTGGTGGCCCCGGAAAATCTACTCTGAAAGGTTGGAACAGTTTTGTAGAAGGAACTGAGGGAAATCACTGACCTTCCTCCTCCTGTGAGCACCGGGCTCTGCTGGATTGCTGTGTGTGTAAAGGCAACTTTGGATCCAAGCTTACGTTTTTGTTTCTAACTTTGTTCAGTGTTACTTCTATGCCCTTTGACCAAACATATCAAAGAGATTGGACTCCCATTCCCCTGTGTCCCGTAAGGCTGTCTAAAAACTAGCTAAGAATACCACCTTAATCCTTTTGATGTGCCATGTTCAGACAGCAAGGAAACACATGGAGATATTTTTGGTGACTGGTCCAACGTCATGGCACACCTTTCTTTTGGAAACTCATTCAAACCTGAGCATCCCTTAGATCCATTGAATGACCTTCCTCTTTGGGAAGGCTTTTGAGGAAAGAAGAGGGGAGCTAGCACTTGGCTGTGTGATATAATTTTAACTAAATTTTAATATAATTTTTCACATTTGTTTTCGAATGTTGCAGTTACTTTCCCTACAGCCCTTGGGAATAGAGTGTGACACATAAAATGGAATATACCAGAGGACCAAGGAAAAACCCGATGGTCTAAAAATCTACTTTCATGCTAGCCATCTGGTCAAGTCAGGGTTATTTATATCCCCCTTTTCTGCAATTACTCCACAACAGATATAGAATACAAGGATACATTTTCTTTCCCCACAAACACAAGCTTTGATAGGACTGATAATCTGTTGGAGGGAAGTATTTGGAATGAGTCACCCACCTTCCTCTCTCTCTCTCTCACACACACACAGAGAGAGAGAGAGAGAGAGAGAGATGACAAAACCAACCATCTGTTTGGAAGTGCATACATGCATGATGTGGGAGCACAACACAAACACTGCCACATGCTGTTTCTCCCTCCACCCAAGCACACACCATTTTTTTCTGAATACAGTCCACATTTGGAAGGCTGATTGCAGGGATAACATGCCATTACTGCATAGATAGGGACTCACTATCTTAAATGTATTTTGTGGTGTTTGCTACACAAAGGGCACAATCCTGTGCATATTTAGACTGAAAAAAGCTCTACAATTCCCAACATTCTGTGGGAATTCCCAGCTGTGAGTTGTAGGGCTTTTCTTTTCTTTTTTGCCTAAACATGAATAAGACTGTGCTGAAAGTGAGTTAAAAGCTCTTCAGTGTTACACACCAATGAATGATTACGAAATCCTCAAAACTGCATCCATACGTTTTGGTATTATTGCTGAAGATAGGACAAATTTCTTCACATAGAAGGGTTAAAGAAAAGCAGTTTTAAGAAGGCTGCTGTCTCTTGTCAGTATGATTGTTCATTATGGAGAAGCAGTATTGTTTTTAACTTCTGATGTACCAGAGTTGTCATAAAACACTCTTTTTTCATTTCTCTCTTCCAATGTGTTGTAATAAATTCATGTGACCTTTACTGCAAAGAATAAATACTTCTGTGATATATATATATATATATATATATATATATATATATATATGATCAAGGCAAGGCTCAATTTGTAACAAATAGTGGGCCATTACCAAACAGGGAAAAGCCGAGGCGAGCAGCAAGAAGCTTCAGTTCAATTTCGCCTCATATCTTTCTAATAACTCGCTTGTCACTTTATTACCTTCCACTAATGTGAATGCTGCTGACAAAACTGTCACACTAACAGCAGACAACACCCCTCTCTTCCTCAGCCTCTCTCTCTCCCGGCTACTTATTGCGCTGGCCCTGAAGGGACACAAACTAATAGTCTCCTTTCAAGTTCAGCGTTTGGCCATCAACTATAAAAGGATGCGTAATTGCCTGTTTATCCCTTGCGAAGAGGAAATCGAGTACAAGGAACGGGGCCTTTCCTCGGAGTGCGCATGTGCGCACACTTCCACGTCTGCTGTGAGTGAAGGGAGGCCCATCTGCAGCGCTTCAATGTGTCTTTGGGAAGCCCGCGGCTGCCACCGGTGCCTCCATCCCACTATCAGGCAGACAGTAACAAGATGACTTCTTAACGAAAGGTCAGCTGAGAAATGCTGTCGGTGACGGCACTTCTGCCTGCTTAGGTAGAAACTAATTGCTTTATGGCGGCATTAAAGCCACACTGCGTTTGTTGGGACTCAGCAGGCAGGTTTTGTTTTCGGCATATGGCAGGGAAAGGAAAATAGGACGCTGGATGGCCGTTGCTCCGTTTTGTTGGTTAGCTCTTCCACTGGGGTTTGGGGTGGGGGCACTAACTCAGGGCAAAGTTCTTTTTTAGGCATAAGTCTAGTGATCATCTGATTTGCCTCATTGATGTGATTCTCATGCCGTAGGCGGCTGCCTGTAGTGCCAAAGAATGCACTACAAAACACAGCTTTGCCAGGGGAATTGAAACGCGTGAATCTCATGGCTCCTGATCATCGTGACAGGTATAGCTTCATAAATACTGCACGAACCCTGAACAAGTTTTTTCCACTAGTAGTTTATACGAAAATTAAAAGTCTGTTGTTAATTTGGCATTTAATTTTGTGGATTTCCTCTATATGACAGTCTGTCTCTTCAAAGCAATACATAAAGGTGTGGTGTGTGGATGTGTTCTGAACTGAATTTTACCCATAATTTGTCCAAATGCCTCTTGGAGTTTGGGCAAGGATTAATCAGTCATCAGACTTCCTAGTTTGCTCTTAATTCTTCCTAAAATGTAAGTCCTTGGCAAACACTTTATAGCATATATGCTCATGCTCCCACGTGTGCACATGTATCACAGTTGTTTACACTGCACTTGTGGGATTTGCTACAAAAAACAGCACTGTGCAAGTGAAAGAGCTCTTTTTAAAGCCATTTCAAACATGAACTTTGTAACATGAGCCTCATTTTTGCTTCCAGTGGTTCATTGTAAATGAGGATCAATTCCGCAAGATAAGTAACAGTGTCAGGGCATCCCCAAATCTATTTTTTACACATATTATCAGAATGGCATGAAATTGGAACACACAGAAGAGGTTCTTGTACCTCAAAGGTAACATCTGAATTAGAAAGTGTGATGCAGTGTTACTTGATACTTACTTTGCCCTTTAATTGTACCCAGAATTCTGAGCATGGACAGGGGCGTGTCAAAAGCTGATGCAGGCAGATGACCAAGCTGACACAAGTTGACAGAGTTGGGAATCAAAAATGGGCACAGCCATTTGACAGTGGCTCCTCATGGAAATGGTCATGCAATTGACTCTTCATTTAGAGCTCCATCAGATGAGTGTTTTATTGGACACTTGATACTGGGCACTCACGGATTTTTGCGAGTCCCTCTCATGATGTTGTCTGTCCCCTACGTGCCTCCTGCCCCTTCTAGCCTTCTTCACGCCACAAAAACAAACAAACAAACAAAAAACAGTAAGTCTGACTTATTTTTAAAGACAGAAGTTGCCGCTATCTCCTGCTGTGTGCAGGAGAAGCGGTGGGATCAAAACGGCCCACTGAATGGGCCATGTGCACATTGTTTACTTCCACTTTCGAAAGAGGAAGTAATGTAGGACAAACGCGTGGGTAGAGAAGTGACGGTAAGCAAATGTGATTTCCCCGTGTGATGATTCTCTTAGAGGCTTTGAACAGGGCACTCTCTCAGCTTCAGTTCTTTATCTGTGAAATGGGGATAAAGTGATTTATGTCATTGGGTTGCTGGGAAGAAGAATAAGCTAAGGTTTGCATAGCTCTTTGATTGTGCAAACTGCGCAGTAATAATAGGGTGATGATAGATCGATGAAATCACTTCCAAGTGCTCTGAGAGTGAGCACACACATGCATATGCATCATGAAATGACTGCAACATCAAGTGATAATTAGCATGTGTGCAACAGGCCTCACGAATCAATCACCATAGAAAGACCATCCAAATCATCTAACATAACCTGACACAATGATTTTCAGTGGAAGCTGTTCGCATATTCAACTGCAACTATTGAGCAATAAGGGATCCATTTGGGTATAGGCATGTGTGAATCAGCACTAAGTCCTAACTGTCTCTGACACCGTAGCCTTTAGGTAGATACATATTTTCAATTCTTTCTCCACTGCAGCATTTACATTATATTCAGAGGTGTAAGATCTTCTTGTTATGTACTGACCAAAAAAATAAATAAATGTAAAAGGGGTCCACTTTCAGTTTGCCCTTTGTTAGATTGCTACATAAAAACATACACACACCCCCACACACTTACATACATTTCTAATCCACCCAATAACTAATGTTCTCTAAGCAGATACAAAGAATCTTGTGGCACCTTAAAGACTAATTTATGTATTGTGGCATAAGCTTTTGTGGAGAAGAGTCTTTCATCAGATACATGAAGTGGAATCTTTAGTTGGCAAGCATATATTATATATTCAATCATAAAAAAAATCTGCTGGTTCAAAAGACCAGAAGAAAAGGCTTTCTCACCTTGGTCCAAACTCCACAAAGCCAGGAAATTGGAAACCAAGACTAAGGCCTTATCTGATGTGCCCTGTGATCCATCATGATGTTGTGCAATGTCACAAATCGTGCTTGCTTGCTTGCAACTTACCATCCATGCACCCACACTTTTCCTGGGTCTTTCCGTCCCAAATCCAGATTGGGAGGATCTGGCATTTAAAAGCAGCATCCGGAGAAGTGAGGGCAGGTCAAATCTATGGATGTGGGGGAGATGCGGAACATGGCATACCCATTAAAACTCTGGGCCATGTTCCCTTAGTTGCCTAGCCCTCTACCCAACACCATATCTCCATCTACCCATGACTACATTGATTGGTCTCCCCTCAGTGCCTCCCACTTGGCCCTATATCCTCTCTCCGAGGCACAGAATCAAACCCTAAGACGGTGACCGATCCCCTGCCAAATACTCTAAACCACTACATTGGCCAAGGTGTTAGAGGCGTGGTCCTTGCTCTTGTGTCCTCCCCAAGTGGCTTCCCCCCCAACTGGTGACCCCAACTACTTTGGTGCCACCGCCTTTGGGATCATTGCTACGGGACATTGCTGATCCGCTTCTGGCTTGGCAAATAAAGGTCTTTCCCCAGAGTCAATCACAGCAAAGTAAACACAGTGGCCTCTTCTTTCAATTACTCGCTTGTGGCATGAAAAGGAGGGGGACAGGGAGGACAGCCACTGCAGCACCCCAGACATATGCAGGGGGTGCCAAACCCTGTGTGGGCAGCATTGTGTTTCCGTTGACCTAAGGCTGCAGCTGCAATTACTCCAATATAAAGAAATGCTTTGTACTTCTTTTGGGTTCCGATGTTGGTTGAAGTATGGTGGCTTTGACTGAAATAATGACTTGCTGTACTGTAATTTCAGTTCTCCAGTGACATGGGCTGGGTGCAATTTTCCATTTGATCCAAATTCAGGACTGATCAAGGAAGTACTTCTTCATGCATAGTTTAACTATGGAATTTGCCAACGCAAGAGGTAATGATAGCCACTGACTTGGATGGCTTGAAAAGGGATTAGACAAATTCATGGAGGATATGGCTATCAATGGCTATTACTTTTGATGGATTACATTGTGTGTGTTTTAAAAATGGAATGTTTATGAACTAATTAAAACACTAAGCAAGTGGACTAAGCCAGCTTCTATTCAGGCACATACCTAGTATTCTGTGCTATTCAATGCCCTAAATGTGTTAATATGGTTCTACAAGGAAACTGTGCATATTTATGAACTTTTCACCTGTCATAACACATTTATAATTGGCATGAATTTCCCCAAAACAGTTGGGTGGTTTTTTTGCAAGGGTTTTTATAGTGGGGAGAAGGCAGATTAGCAGACACCCCTAAAGATGGCTTGCTGTATGAGCCAACACACACACACACACACACACATTGGGTGACTCAAAGACTTGCCGTCAGCTCAGTCACTCCATGTGTGGTGACAATATGACAGTAGATTAAGTGCTACTAATTTAATAAAGCAGCTCCTACAATGACGCTGATCTATTAACAACAACATGAGAGTATGTGGGGAAAGGGGGAGGGAGTAATATTCAACAGCCTGATCTAATACTGGGGGAAAAATATTTCTATTGATCTTTCATGAGGCGCAGTTATTTCTAGTCACCTGACTCATGCTTGTCCAATCATTATCCATATTCATCAGAGACAGTATAATGAACAAAGCTATTGATTAACTGGGGCAGCTGGAGAGATTTCCCAACAGTGCTAGCTCACATTGATAGGTCTCCGATGGGAATACAGACGAGTGTAGCGCTGTAACATAACTTATTGTGTTCTAGGTCCTTCAATTGATTTTTGTTTCCTAGGGTGAAGAAAAAAATAGACAGTGGCTCTCCCTTGACCTTTAGCTATAACCTCTCTTGAAAGAAGAAAAAGAAGTGACAGAGTGAATAAACATTACCCCTTGTGTCAGTGCGCCGCTTCAACGTCGCTTCCTCAGCCTGAACTGTTCCAAGAGATCATTCAGCTCGCAAGCCGAAGCGCAAAGGACTCGGCAGCAGGCACAATTAGCCCCTTACCCTGTAAGGCTTTCGCTAAAGGGCACCAGTTTAGCTCTCCGAGTGTCACTTTGGTTTAAGAAAAGTGAGGCAGAATGGGGGGGGGGGAAATGCCTCTTTGGTTATAGCTGCTGCCAAGGCAAAGCAAGAGCACATATATTATTACATTATTAGAATGTAAGCCTATGCGGCAGGGCCTTGCTATTTACTGTTTTACTCTGTACAGCACCATGTGCATTGATGGTGCTATATAAATAAATTATAATAATAATAGAGATAAACATACAGTTTAGTAGCATCTAATAACATTGTCACTGTCATAGTTTCAGAGACTGCTCTGGATGTCTGTCATACACACACACACACACACACACTGGGTACATTCTGGGGTGACTTTAGTAATCATAAACAACAGCTAACCATGTTTCTCAGTAGCATGGTTACTAGCTTCTCACTAGTGTCTTACTAGCATTATGGTTCAGTGGTAGAGCACATGTTTTGCATGTGGAAGGTCCCAGTTTCAATCCCTGGGATCTCCAGGTAGGGCAGGAAAAATTCCTGCCTGAATCCTTTGAGGGCCACTGCCAGGTAGTGGCAACAGTACTGGACTGGGGCCAGATCTACACCTTGAGTAAAATCATTATGAATGTGGAATAAAAATCTGGATATCACACTATGAAAGCAGAATATGGAATGTGTCCTGTGCCCCAACAATTATCAGTACACTTCAATGCTGCTATAAAGCAGTAGTGTAGATCTAGCTTAGGTGGATCAAGGTATGAGACAGCTAATTTGTTTATTATTTTATTTATTTATTTTCTACATTCATATTCCACCTTTTAGCCAATAGTTGCCAGGATTGGCTGCAACAAAATAAAATGACAATAAAATTCATACAACAAGACCACACTTAAAATAAAGGCTAAAAGCAATTAAAAGCAGTGGGTGCTGCATGTCTATAAATGTTTACCCCGGGATAGAGTACATGAGCTGCAAGTACTGGAAGCTTTCTAGGATGCATGTCTCAAGCTCACATCAAACCAGTATGCTTCGATGTTAAGGATATCTTTGAAGATGGTGAAGTCCTCAGTGGCAGCATTCGTAATAAATGGAGAAGGTCCTAGGATTTAACCCCTTGTTAAATGCAGTTAAAGGTCATAAGTAGAAAGAAGGCCCTACCTGAGACCGTAGAGCAGCCCTCCTCAAGCTGGTGCCGTCCAAATCTTTTAAATCACAACTCCCAGCATTCTTTACCATTGGCCATGCTGCCTGAGGTTGATGGGTGTTGAAGCTTGGAGCATCTGGAGGGCTCCAGGTTGGGGAAGGCAACCCTAGAGAGTCACTGGCTATCACAGTAATTTGTAATGGACTAGATGGAACTTTGATCTGACTTAGTGTATGGCAGTTACTTATGTTCTTAACAGAAGGAGAATTGGGACCAGATTTAGTTGTACATAGAGCAGACCCATTGAAATCAATGGAACTGAAGTTAGTCATGAGTGAATTAAATGACATGTATTACAATGAGTCTACTGATTAAATCTGGATCCAATTCAAGGACTTGCCCAGTATAACTTATGTTCCTTCTCTGTGTATCCTACTGGCACTGACTACACTCAAGAGTTTGGGAACCGAATTAAAAATGACTTAATGTTGATTGAGAGCTAATGAGCTCCATCAAACCAGGGGGGCGTGGAATCACGCTTCCCTACCATCACTTCTCACCCCTGCTTTCGTTGGGCTGTTCTGATCATGCTGTCTCCTTTCTGTGGCTCGAGGAAGGCCAGAAGGGGCAGGAGGCACGCAGGAGGCAGATGACGTCATGAGAAGGACCCACGAAAATTGGGGAGTGCTCCAATGAGCATGCAATAAAATACTTGTCTGATGGAGCTCAATGTAGTGTAATGGCAATGCATTGTTCCCTTCGGAAAGGACCATAGCTCAGTGGTTAGCATGTGCTTTGCATGAAGAAGGTCCCAGGTTCAGTCTCTGGCATCTCCACTTACAAGTATTAGGTAAGATCTCTGCCTGAGATCTGAGATATCCTGCTAATTAGAATAGTTACCTGGGAAGATGGACTAATGATCTGGCTCAGGATAAGGCTGTTTCATATCTTCACTGCAAAAGGTACATTGCTGGTAATAGGTAGAAACATAATGCACCATTGAAAGGTGTTGCAAAAGTGCACAGAAAATGCATGAATTTGCTAATCCCTTGGGCTTTTGCTCTTCTAACAATGGGACATTCCCTTTTGGTGTATGGCTGCATGTGTGCTGCGGAACATCACGAATGCCAGATGGATTATGAAGTCTAAGGGTTATAAAAGAATCATAGAATAGTAGAATTGGAAGGGGCCTATAAGGCCATCGAATCCAAACTCCCTGCTCAATGCAGGAATCCACGTCAAAGCATACCTGACAGATGACTGTCCAGTTGTGTCTTGAATGCCTCTAGAGTGGGAGAGCCCACAACTTCCCTAGGTAATTGGTTTCATTTTCATACTGCTCCATTGAATCATAGAATAGCAGAGTTGGAAGGGGCCTACAAGGCCATCGAGTCGAACCCCCTGCTCAATGCAGGAATCCACCCTAAAGCATCCCTGACAGATGGTTGTCCAGCTGCCTCTTGAAGGCCTCTAGTGTGGGAGAGCCCACAACCTCACCAGGCAACTGATTCCATTGTCGTACTGCTCTAACAGTCAGGAAGTTTTTCCTGATGTCCAGCTGGAATCTGGCTTCCTTTAACTTGAGCCCGTTATTCCGTGTCCTGCACTCTGGGAGGATCGAGAAGAGATCCTGGCCCTCCTCTGTGTGACAACCTTTCAAGTATTTCAAGAGTGCTATCATGTCTTTCCTCAATCTTCTCTTCTCCAGGCTAAACATGCCCAGTTCTTTCAGCCTCTCCTCATAGAGCTTTCTAGGGCCCCAGTTTAAATCTCACCTCTGCCCTGAACTCAGACCAGGGCCATTTTCTGAACACAGTATTTCAAAATGGCCACTTAGCGGGCTGCAAGGGTAAAAGGGGGTATGTGTGCCTGGAGCCGAGCTGCATCAAGAGAATCATTATATATTCTATTACAATAAGCAGTTCAGACTCAAGGCAGCATTTCAGATGTTAAGGCTTGCGTTCTAAGTCATTAAGTCCAGTGTATTTTAATCCATAATTGTAGAAGATTTAAGCTATTTTATTTATCATTCGATTGGGATTGTAATGTATTTTCTGCTCTCCATACCGGGCTCTGTCAATTTTTACTGCGACTTTTAATTGTGTTCTCATAGTCCAGGTGCCAGCACTTTTCCAAAGCAGGCTTGCTCACAAGAATGCCTTTTGCTTATTCAGCCTGATGAAGAAATAAAATATCAGTGGCTTTGGTCATGCCACCCTTTCATGGAGATGGCCTTACAGTCTGTGCTGTCTGGAAAGTAATTCAATCTGACTTCTCTGGGCTGGAGAAGCGAGTGCAGCTCCGGCTGAGTTGCAACCATCAGCATCCCATTCTTCCCTGTGGTTTAGCGGTCCAGAGCGTCCATGCTCAGTGCCAGGTTTTTGAAGGCCCTAGGGCAAGATATCCACAGTAGGCCCCTTCCCTTACTGAGTCTACCTTCTCACTGCCTTTGTCACCAGCTGCTACGGCTCCTCAACAACTTTCTCATCGTTGTTACCACTTGCTTGCTTGACAGGTAGAGAGCCAGTGAGTAAGTAGGCAACAGCATCTCCTCCTCCTCCTCCTCCTCCTGGGACAGAAGTCTCCAACATCCTCATCTCTTCCCTCAATTTTCAGATGTGATTCCTTTTCACTCTTCCTCACCCTGCAAAGGATCAAAATAGGTCACAAAATTCGGTACAGCACTCCTGGAGACCTTGAAGAGCTGCCACCAATCAGAGCAGACAATATTACACAAGATGGATACGTGGTCCAGACTAGTATAAAGCAGCTTCCTGTGCAGCTTAACTTCTTCCCTCACTGCAACAAGCCCCAGGTCATAGGGTTCCTGATGTATCTTCTATCCCCATCAGTTTACCTTTCTCAGAAACTAAGGAGTACTATGTTTTTGTGGGGGACTGTTAATTATGAGACTGGGGGCACAGCAGCGCACTTCAATAGTTCAGTGAATAATAATGGAGCAATGCAACAAATAATATCACTTTGTAGCTTGAGTGTGTGATGGACAGAGTGTACTTTGAAGAACTGGCTGACCTGTCTCATGATACACAGCATGAGACAAAGGGGGGCTAGAATTAAAGGGGCAGGAGAGGGCAGAAAAATTAGGAGGCAGCAGCAATTCTGCAGTAGTGATCAATAGTTAAACCAAGTGTATGCATGGGATGCATGAGTGGTGTGTGTCTGTGTGGGGTTTGTGTGTGTATCAAAGTGGGGACAAATTACAGGGGTTCATTCTCAAACAATGTTAATTGTGAGATGGGGGACTTCAACAGTCACATAACAATTGAAACTACAAACAAGAAATACAAACTGTACTACGGTCCCCCATTGATCAGTCTACATAATTGGGTAGAACTGATTCCTAAAATATAGACCATAGAGGGTGACAGAAAGATGGAAATTAAAAAGGAAAGATATTACAAGTATTCCCAAAAGGTCTTAGAGAACGTCAGATTACACACACCAGTACAAGCAAATAACGTTACAATGCTGAAGAACTTCTACTTTACCAGATGCGGAATTGGCCTATGAAAAGAAGAAGAATCCTGTTTCTATATTTTAACCTCACGAACCTGGCAAGGCAGCTTGTGCATTCCCATAATATCCCAAACATTTATACCCTTTCTTTATGAGCTGGAGCCTCATGCTGCTCCTACTTGCTTGCTTAGGCTACCTTAGCTGCTGGGAATGATCAGAATCTATCAGAAGCAAAAGAACAGGTTTTGGATCTGTTTCAATCTAACAGTTTAAGATATCATCACACATAACTAGCACATCTTTCCAAAAGATCTGAGCCTTAAGGCAGGGGTGGGCAGAAGGTAGATCGGGATATACTGGTAGATCTCTTGACGATCAGCAAAGACATCTAGCCGCCAGGTTCTTTTTTAAACAACAGCAACAAACAACATTACACACACACACACACACACACACACACACACAGAGGATCATTGGATGGGGGGGAGGAATCACGGCTCCCTACCATGGCTTCTCCCCCCCCCCCACGCTACTGTCACACAATACTTCCTCTTTCTTCACAGGGAAGAAAGAGGAAGTAAACAATGACCAAGTGGGTCATTCAGGGGGTGTTTTCATTGCGCCATTTTTCCTGCACACAGCTGGAGATCGCAGCAAGTTTCGCTTCTAACAATAAATCAGACTTATTTTGTGACGGAAAGAAGGCCAGAAGGAGATGCATGGGAGGTGGACAGCATCGTCAAAAGGACCTGTGAAAAACCGTGAGAGAGCAGTAATGAGGGTGTGATAAAATACTCATCTGATGACGCTCACACACACAGAGTTCTATCGTTGAAATGAAGACATTTCGGAGGAAACAGGCACTGATATTTGTGCAGAAGGCCTGTGAATTCTATATAATTCTGGTACTCAAAACAAATTCTTGGGCTAAGAATTCTTTAATTCTAAGTGTATGTCTTTTGCACTAGGGTCTGGCAGGCGGATCTTGTGGTTTGAGTAAAAACAAACAAATAAAATAGATCTCACAAGATTTAAGTCTGCCCACCTGTGCCTTGGGGCATTTCCACCATGAGTGAAATAGGGTTCTGACCTGTCCACACTGTTTCCAGATTTCGGACTTGAACTTTTCATTAAAGTTTTCATTTAAAAAAACCCAAACAGTGGGTTATTACCTTACTTTGGACTCTTTAGTATCAAAACTGCTCAATGCAATTGAGGAAGATGTTCCAAATGTTTTGATTTTTTTTATTGCAGACATATTAATAACTGAAAAATGTGTTTCAGCTCGTTATTGGAAATAACCTGTCTCTCCCATGATCAGAAAATGGTTTAGAAATTATTATTATTTTTAGAACTAGCAGACATTGAAAAGTTCATTGCCACCACTTATCAACAAATAAAATAAATAAAATGCAGAATAAAAATATTTAAAATCAGAATCAAATATTTAAAAGCAAATCAATGCCACATAGTTCTACAAATTCTCAAGTAACATTTAAGCCTTCCTTGACTATGCCTGGTAAGACTGCTGAACATAATTTCCTGAATAAGCGATGAACCTAGAAGTTATGTACATTTTCAAAAGTCTTCTAGATTTCTAAATGTAGCATTAACTTGTTGTTCTAATGAGGGAGGAGGGAGCCACTTAATACACATCCACTCTTTCATTCACAAAAAAACAAAAAAACTCCCTAGATTCATTCTCTCCTTGCCCCCACCCTGCCCCAGCCTTTTCTGATCACCAGGAAATAGCCCTGAAAATGGAAAAAAAAAAAACACTCATGTCCTAGTAGCACACAGCCTGGGAGAATTGTGGAATAAGCCCCAAGGTTTGGACTTATTAGCTTGACGGGGCTTCTCTAACGATTTCACTAATGCTTTAACTTCACATGATTGAACAGGGCTTTCCCTCAGATGACTGGACAAATGAAAGTAGATAACAAGCAGGGTTCATAGAAGTGCCCCCGGTGTTTCACACACATGCACCCCCTCACACACACACTACCACCCCCACCCCCATCATTGGTTTGATGGTCCCAGATGAATCTGCATTCTACCGAGTGAGGTGGGGAAGAAAATGGAGAATTGTACCACGGCTTTATTATGATTGCTCGTAGAGCAAAGTAAAGCTGCTTCCTTTAGGGCTGTGTGCGTATGTGTCTATATCTATTACTATTAGTTCCTAGGGGCCAATTTCTAGTTTCAGGTAGAATGGAAAGTAACGTCATTATGTCCACTGGCTTTACTTTAAAACTGCACCACTTTAAATTAGCTCATACCCTAAAGAACAAAGCCTAAGAGAATATGAGACAGAGAGAGAAAATATATGGCCCAGCTCCAATACTAAAATCCCTGGGTTATATTGCTCAGCTCCTGTTTATTCCCTAAATCCTGGTTTTCATCATGTACCCTGCTGCTCTTCAAGCAGGTCTCTCTACCTTCTCGGTGGTCAATGTTTCTTACAACAAACCTTCTTTATTATTCTTTTATCCTCAATGATGATTTTATTTTTGCCAGCTTAGCCAGCACTGCTGGCAAAAAACAGGAGCAATAAATCTTAGTCAAGGCATCTCACTGTGGGGTGAATAAGCAGCACTGACGCTGATTCCTTAAAAAAACTCATTTCTTGTAACGTGAGCCTTGCTGAGGATGGTCATGTCAACTTATTAGACTTTTTACTTGGCCGTATTGATTCTGTTCTACACTGATGCGGCCCATAATGCTGGCTAATGTTATTGACGAGCCATCAGTCTTGCGGAGAAGTGTGGGGCTTGCAGCTCTTTCTGAACCACAAAAACCTATCCATGGACAATGATGGAGGGAAGGAGAAAAATGCAAGCCAAGCACTCAGGCCGGCTTCATTCAGCCTATGATACATTAATGAAAGACATACACTCTGTTGGAAGAGACAGATGTGGCTCTCCATCAGACATTTATTTATAAAATAATTATGAATGCACAGCCGAGTCATGGATTTTCATGACTGCAAGCATCCAACACCCTTTCTTTGTTCATATCTTGTTCTAAATGAATTCCTGGGATGGACAAGGGAGGCTCAAGACAGATGCCTTAACTCTCCTGCACTACCTTTGGTGTGAAGCCCAGAGGTGAGGCACAGAATGGAGCTTATCTAAGCATTGCAAGGTTTTGTTTGGAAGATTCATTTCAATTATGACCCACAGAGCCAGCTGCTTTGGAAATGTCCCAGAATGCAACAAAAGAGGAGCTGTCCCTCCGGCTTGGACCAAGGGGCCATAGTCCAGCAGTATGTTTGCACAGTGGTCAACTGGATGCCTATAAGAAGCCCACAAGTAGGCCTTGAGTGCAATAGCACCCTCCCACTCAGCATAGTGAAACACTGTCACTGGGGTATATGATGGCTATATGATGACTAGTAGCTATTGATAGCTTTCTCTTCCATGAATTTGTCTAAAGGCACACTCCTATGCATCTTAAGACAGAAAAGAAGGTCTACAGCCCTCAGCATGCCCCAGCCACCCAAGGAATTGCAAATCTTTTTATTATCTAAACATGCATGGGATTGCGTCTTAATTCTCTCTGAAAGCCATCCAAGTGGGAAAGCCTATCTCTGTGTAGCAAATTCCAAACTTTATCTATGCGCTGTATGAAGAAATACTTCCTTTTCTCTGTCCATTATATCCCACCATAGCCATCATGACAAGGAGTTACTGGATGACTCCAGGTTCTACTATTATGAAGGATAGTGAAATGTTTTTCTCCCTATCCTCCTTTTCCATACCGCTCATACATTGTATAAGGCTCTATCATATACCACTCACTCACCTTTTAAAAAAGCTTTCCCCAAATGCATGAATTTATTTAAACAACAGACAAGCATTGTTGAAAGCTAGTGCTTCATGGTCTATTAAATTAGTCCAAATGTCTGTAATCTCTATGTTACTGTTAAAAGTGGAGAGAGAGCGAGAGAGAGAGCAGAACCCGTTTTCATCATACATTGTGAAAGAATTATCACTACCCAGTCACACAGCACTGCTGAAAGATAAGAATCTGATGAGAATTAGATTTTGTTAATCTAATTTGTTATGGACAAGTTCCATAACAAAGTTTAAAGATACTGTCTTGGATAGGGTGACCATATGAAAAGGAGGACTGGGCTCCTGTATCTTTAACAGCTGCATAGAAAAGGGAATTTCAGCAGGTGTCATTTGTGTGCATGTCGCACCTGGTGAAATTTCCTCTCCATCACAACAGTTAAAGGTGCAGGAGCTATACTGCAGCTATACTGTGACCAGATTTAAAAGAGGGCAGGGTACCTGCAGCTTTAACTGTTGTGATGGAGAAAATTGTGCTGCATGCATACAAATGACACCTGCTGAAATTCTCTTTTCATTACAACTGTTAAAGATACAGGAGCCCTGTCCTCCTTTTCATATGGTCACCCTAGTCTTGGATATATACAAGATTAATGGCACAATCCTACCCACAATCCTATATGGAGGCTGAAGGGCATCCTGTGCAGAGTGAGGGGAGCCTTTATGCTCCTCCCACTCCACATTTTTTGCTAGACAGGTGTATTAGCCCATCTAGCTAGGGCTTTCCAGGCCAGGGGGAGGAGCCTGGGGATTGCTAAGGATAGCTCATATCCCCACTTCCCCAGGTGCCTCTCCTCATGCCTGGAAATCCCAGGAATTCAACCTGGGTCATTTTGTATGAAAAGCATATGCTCTACCATTGATCTATGGCCATTCCCCAATAATTAAACATGTTAACAAACCATATGGTTTATTTAAATTTTACTGATGAACTGGGCAAAAGAAAGCTGATTAATCCACTTTTTAAAAAGTAATTTATTTAAATTTAATTCAAAGATTAAGTTTGCCACATCGGGCTTGCTAAATGTAGTAAAGTACATTTATTTATTTATTTATTTTATTAATTAATTACATTTCTATACTGCCCAATAGCCGGAGCTCTCTGGGCGGTTCACAAAAATTAAAAACATTCAAAGTATAAAACAACAGTATAAAACCATAATATAAAATACAATATAAAAGCTCAAACAGATAAAAACAGCAGCAATGCAAAATTACAAATTTAAAACACCAAGTTAAAATTTATTTATAGACTGTTAAAATACTGGGAGAATAAAAAGGTCTTCACTTGGCATCTAAAAGCATATAATGTAGGACAAAGCCCATGGATTTTGACAATTTAGAATCTAGATACTTTTAAGTTTCTAGATTTTAAATTGTCAAACTCCATGGGCTTTGTCCTGCCCCTGCTAAAGGAATCCTCCTCAGAGGCGGAAGCAGAGCCCCCAGAAACCAGGGACACACATCAGGTACTGGCACTAGACTAGGAGGAGCCTGGGCCTTCGAGGGAGATGGCTCAAGGTCTTTCCCTGACAGATTCTGCAGCAGAGACTGAGCAACCCCTTGACTCTCAGAAGCGCCATCACCTCAAGCGACAAGCCAGCAGGCTTCCTTTAAGAAGCTTGGTTGCAAAAATGGTCTCCTCAGGAGAAAGCAACTCCTCCTGAGTAGGGCTCTGGCCAGAGATCTCTGATGGACAGTAGTTGAGCCTGGGTGGGGCTCAGCAGCCTTTGTGAATAAAAGCCAGCAGTGAGAGCTTGCTGGTTGCTGGAAACAAGGCCCATTCTGCCATGCCCGGCAAAGCCTGGGCATGGGAAGGGATTTATGGGCGGGGCAGGGAAGAGACGTGGCTATCCTGCATTGGCAGGATTTCGCGCCACTAGGGCTGGGAGGAGTTTTAGCCCTTTAAAAGTACGCGTCTGACCCCTCCAAGCCCTCTTCCTTCTGCGACTCCATCCCTCCCTGTAGACAGTGTGAACTATTGGTTGCCAATAGGGGGCCGAGTAGGAATTTTTTGCTCACGTTCTGAATTGGACGTGAGTTGTTTTGCCTACTCCACACTGTAAGACAGCGGGTCAATTTGGTCAATTTGGCTGCGAGTTAATTTGGTCACCTAATTCTAGGCAGGTAGGGAAGGGCATCCAGAGGGAATATAATGGCGAGCTTCCAAGGCACTTTTACAGTGATAGGTGACTCCCGAGGGCTCCCAGTGTTGAGCCTTGTGGCCAGGCTGGGGGATAAGGACCACCTTTGAGGCCGACCTCTCTCACCCACCTTGAGCCTGGGGGCATGGGTTGGGGATGACAAGGGAAGGTCTCCCTACCCCACGTAGGGGATGGACAGCAGGGCGGCGAAACTGAGCGCCACCCGCTGGGCCTGGAAAGCTCGCCCCTTCATTTAGTAAGGCCTGACGCAGGCCTGGCTGGATGCCCGATGGGAACTCTTTGCAGATCTTGAATAAATGTGGCCCAGTTTAATTCCAGCACTTGTGTCGTCTCTTATTTCTTGCATCCGTCCCACAATATCTTGTCAGCTTTTCTTGTTGCTTGGCCATGCCTTGTTCCTGAGCTACAACCTTGGACCTCTGCTTGACTCTTCTACTGGATTATGTATGTATTGGACTGCCTCACTGTGTTTGACCCTTTGGTTATTTGACCACTCCTGCTTTGCCAGACTCTATATATTGGACTGATTACCTGTGTGCCTGTTTTCTGGACTACTTCTGCATTTGCCTGAACTGTCTGCTGGAACATTGGTCTGTTGTTTTACTTGGCCTTGTGGTCAGCTGTATAACTAAGAATGCTACAGCCAATGAAGGACAGGCTTCGGCAACAACGTACTGATTTCTGGCCTTTGGGAATTTCCTTTAACCGTAACGTGGGTAGGAACTTCCTGTACTCAATGATGGAGGCTGGGGTAGAGGAAGATATGGTTATAACAGCCACAGTGCAGACAGAGGAAGTGAAAATGGTGTCATGGCCAGAGAAGAGGATGGGGCAGTTGTGGGGAGTTGGCCCTTTGCCCTCAAATGGTTGCCTGACCATGTCATTTTCTGCCATCATGTTATCTTCTGCCACCAGACCTGCTTTCTTAAGGTGGAGGGGGAAATACATGGCTCTTCATGGTGCACCTGACCTAATGTCTAAAGCCCTCTGCAAGCCATCAATTCAAACCTGTTGCAGGAGCAATCTGTCCCTCCAAAGCAGCCTGGCGGATGGTGACAGATGGAGGTGGGGGTCAGAAGAGAGATGTGATGTCAGAAAGAAAACAAAAGAGACAGGTGGGGAGAGAGAGAAGGGTTGCCCCACCTACTTTTCATACTGGCCCCGCTTATAGCTGGTTTTGGCCCTGCCATTTGCTAGAAATGGCCTACCCTGCACTTGGGTTGCTGGACTGGGGGGGGGCATTGTGGGAATGAGATGCTCTTTAAAGCCCTAGCATTGGTGGGGCTGTGTGGTGTCACTGAAAAGAGGAGGGGCTTGTAGGGCAATATTAGCTTCCGGGGACCCTCCTCCTGGCTTCTTAGAAGCAGGGCTGCAGAGCAGGAGGATGCAGCTGCAGCCAAGCTCAAATGCATGTGGATGGTGGTGGTGGCACAGTAGCGATGACAGCCAAGGCAGCAAGAGCGACAAGAGCGCATCTGGGTTGCTGCACACCAGCAGCTGCCTTTTGGAGGAGCTGTTTAGGGCCGAGTGGGCCCAAGGTTTTTTGAGAAGGCCAGTAGGGCCTTCCACTCCCACCTTCTCATTCACACCGTTCTTGCGGTGCAGGGGCAAGGAGCCCGACCATAAAACCGGGGCCTAGTTGCCTTCCCCGTTCTGGTCACGAGGGTGCTGGCTTTGCCACATCAACAAGGATTGGTGCGTTGGCCCACCGGGGAATGTTGCTTTGGACAGAAAAACGGGTTCCCCATCCCTAGATAAATGTTGGCATGGGAGAGGAAGCAAAGGCTTTTGAGAGAAAAAGAGACACCATCAACTCTGCAGAGAAGCTCTGCTAACACAGCCCTTCCTGGTCCCTCTGGTTTGCATCTGCTCTTTCCCAACCTAGTAATAATTCGCCACCATGTGCCAAAACCCTCCAGCTGTATCTCCTCAAATTATGACCTAATAATGTAATCTGAGCAGTCGTCAAATTCACTCTCCTCCTCCTATGCTGCGTTTGATTTACTTGATCCACCAACTTTAAGCTGGAAAAAGTGCCATACAGTTCTAACAATTGCCACCCGTCAGCTTAATGAGAGAACGAAGCAAGAAAATTAAAATGTGGAGAATATTGAAGCAGCCTTCACTAAAGATCAATAGGAATTGACACAATGGTGGTGCTACTAACATGGAGTGAGCCCAGAGTAACCCTGAACATATTGTATGTTGTTGATGAGTTAACTTGCAAGAGAAAAATGTTTCTCCTTATTGTCCTGTAACTTTTTTTTTTTAACAAGAAATGGGGACTGCAAATTAAAATACAATTCATATCATTTTTAAAGTGAATGCCCTGGAGCATTTTTTTCTTCTTCAGCATACTGAACACCAAAGTAGGCTGCAAAATATCTGCCTTGTTATCAAACAGAATATTATATTATCACGTCATCCTCATCCTGACGTATCTTTGACTTCTCTTGCCTGACCGACAGAACAGCCAACTTCAAATTGCTCTTCGGAGTCGCATCAGCAAAAGATCTTGACCTGTGTCAGCAAAAGATTCCTCTCTGTAACGAGGCCTGATGTGAGAGGTGTAAGCGCTTTGCAGTGTTAGCAGGGCTCTGCATGAATATGCCTATCAAATTGCGTAAAGTTCTGGAGTGCCACAAAGACCTTGGCTAGAAGTGTATTTATAGCAATATCTTGGCAACACATGTCTGTGGAATAAACAGACCTGCATTAGGCTCACAGTTATCTGTTTAGGGAATCTGGTACTGTTAAGAAACCATCAAATGCCAAATGAATGTGGAACAATTAAGAACAAGGAATCCTACAGGATGCAGCAAGTTTCTGTGTGCTGAGCACAAACACGTTGCACCCCCGTGCGGGATTCCTGTCAAAAGATGTCGAACTGCCTGGCATGAGGCAGAGAAGGCAAGTTGGCCTTCACCACAGCAGTGTCCCAAAGTGTAGTGCTTTCCCCATCCCTAATGCCATTCATTAATATGGGAGAAAATAAAACTTGAGTGAAAGCTACCGTAGGTTTGCTGTATATCACTAGGAACATTGGAAACTGCTTTAGGCAGAGTCTAACCATTAGTCCACGTGGCCCAGTCCTGTCGACACTGACTGTCAGCATTGCTCTCCAGGCTTTCAGGCAGGTGTTTTTCCTGTCCTACCTGGAGATGCCGGGATTCAACCTGGAACCTTCTGATACAAAACATGTGCTCTGCCGCTGAGCTTGGGCCCTTCCCTTGAACTACGGCTCCTCACTAAGGCCCTTGCTAGTGAATAGAGTTCTGATGGACGAACTACATAATACATCCACTGCATAGCATATATAGCTAAATCTTTTACTTTAATTACAGGCACCAGGGGGCAGGGTTTTTTGAGGGGAAACAGATTGGGACTGGGTAGGGACGATAGAAGCATCCCTGCCGTGCATGATCAGTTCCCCCCAGTTCATTGGATGTCATGTTATATGCAATAAAGAAAAGTAGTCTGTGGCTATAATCCTATATACCCACTTACCTTGAAATAAGCCCCACTGAACTCAACGAGACTTACACGTATAGGGTTGCACTGTTACAATCCTGTACCTAAATTTTTTTTAAAAATAAAATACTAAGGCTGGCGCTGCACATTTTCTTATCATGCCCAAAAGACTGTGACTTTTTGTAGTGTTCTCCATGCTACGCATTCGTGTGTATGTGAAATACTTATTTCAAAGACCATGCCACTACATTTTGCTAGGGCAGCAGATGGGAGGTACAGTTAAATTACTGGTGTGTGTGTGTGTGTGGTTGCTTTCTAGAGTTCAAGGGCCCCCTCATGGCCAGGGCTGGCATTCCCCTTGAGTCTGGAATATGAATTGCATTCCAGGCCTAGAAAATTCTGTGTAACTGTGTCCCTCTGCCTGCTAATCTCCCCTGGCTTCAAACGGAGTTGACTACAAAACAATGCACAGATTAGGGAAATCAGCCCCTAGTGACTGAAAATGTTGGGGTGTCTGTCCACTCCATTCCGCTGAGTGGTGGTGGAGAACTGCCCCGCCTCAGGCAGGAGGGGGAGTCCTATAACTCGGTCCCTTGGCCTGCTAACTTCATCTGGCTTCAAATTCTGTGGACTACATGGTGATGTCCTTAGCTGAAAATGTACTGCAGGTTTCAACAACATGGACACATAAATTAATTAAAATTAATCAATGCATTTTCAAAACGAAATAATCCCGAGATGCACACCCTTAGGGCCCCCTTATTTAGGCATGCCAAGTTTCAGTTGTTTAAGTTTTATGGTCTTGGAGCTATGGCAGTGATGGACGAACAGACAGATATACATCCTCTTTTATTATAGATAAAGGTATGTACACAGATAAGCACCTGAGGCATAATATTAGTATATCCTTCTTCGGTACAGAAAGTAGTTACATGTGATAGTTTTTGGGGAAAAGCAGATGTAGCTTTATATCTATCATTTATATTTTTGCCATCTGGTCTTGTCTGGAATGTTCAGAAAACACATGCAGGGATCACCACCTATTCACATTTTTACACAGAGAGTACAAACTGTATACTGGAGATCTTATGTAGTCATATGTTTTGCAATGCAGCAGAATTCCAGTACTACATTATATACTTACCTGCAAATGTGTTCATGTGTATTGAGGCCACTTGAAACTACATAGAATTGTATACACTATCATGTGAAAATTATGGAAATTGCTGCTTGTCTATGGGTTGGGACATTTCAGCCTGCACTAGTAATAGTTGGCAAACTGCAATTAGTAGTAGCAGTAGCTCTCATATGATTACAGCAAAATAAAAAAAAATACATGAACGAAAAATTACAACTACATGAACGAGTGTGGCTCCAAAATATGCCAACAAATTTCTGATTAACTCAGAACAATGTTTTCTTAACTACAGTTCCCCAAAGCCTTTTTATCTACCAGAGATACATTGGTGACAACTTTATTATCTGGACTCATGAACAGGAGGCCTTTGTGAAGCTCCAGCTGGACTTCAATAGCTTTCACCTCACTATCAGCCTGAGCCTAGATGACTCCATGGAACAAACTCACTTGCTAGACAGTACTGTGCAACTATAGAATGGACATAGAAGCACCACTTTATATCAGAAACCTACTGGACTAATTTGAATTTTATGTACACACACCCATCCAGAACACACCACAAAATCCTCGATCTACAGCCAAGCCATGCTATCCAACTCTATCTGTTCTGAACCCGGATCTCCTGACTCCCAGTCCAACACCTTAGCCCCTACACCACACTGGCTCTCATACAATGCCCTTCTGCATAAGACAAAGAAGCAAATAAATAGCTATAATTCACGCACACTATGGCTGAAATGTACATAATTTGTGCAAATTATGGCTGAAATTTATGTAATTTACACACATTACTGCTGAACTTTGTGCAAATTACTTTACACACATAACCTTCCCGCCCGAAATCCAAGAGCTGGCTTGACTCAATGCAGATTGAGTTGGGCCACCTTGTGGGAAAGTGAGCCAAAGTGCGGTGGGGGTGAGAGCTGACTAAAGCTCAATGAACTTCACCTTGAATGGATGCCTTCGACGTCCCTGCCTTAAAGTGACCATTCTTGAACAAGGAACTTCAAAGACAGATTGCAATGCGAAATAGCTGAACTTTCATCAAGGGGGTTTAACTCTCTCTCCTGTGGCCTAACAAAGGCAAAAAACTGTTTTTAAAAAATAAAATAAAATCACACCACACGTTTTAACCAGCACCAATGCAAGAACAGTTGCACCCAACAACAGTTTTATGAGTGGCCACTGCTAATTCCCTTTAGTTTCTGCATGTCATTTCCTATTGACACACTGTTTAAAATTCCCACCCGCACCGTATGTAAATAGTTATTTGTAACTTAGGAGAAAATAACAATTTTCCCAATAACATGCATAATTTTATTCACCACTACAATTTATATGATAGTGTATAATTTTATACACGACCATGTCTTCCTTTATTTGTCATTTTTCTAAGTTGAAAAGTCCCAAACTCTGTAACTTTTCCTCACAGGGGAGTTGCTTCAGCCCCTTGGTAATTTAAGTTACCATTTTCTGCACCGTTTTCAAGGCTACAATATTGTTTGTGAGATGCAGTGACCAGAACTGTACACAGCATTCCAAGACCTCATCTACACCAAGTAGGATATTGCATTATGAAAGCAGTATATAAAAGGCAGGAGCCACACCAAGCAGGATATAGCACTATGAAAGTGGTATATGGTCTGTGTCAATGGGCCCCAACAGTTCTTAGTGCACTTCAATACCTCTATAAAGCAGTAGTATGGCTCCTACTTTTATATACCACTTTCATACTGCAATATCCTGCTTGGTGTAGATGAGGCCCAAGTGTGGTTGCACCGTAGATTTGTATAAAGGCACTGTGATATTGGCAGTTTTGCTTCAATTCCTTTTCTAACGATCATCAACATGGAATTTCACAGCAGCCGCACACTGGGGCCAGATTTACACCTTGTGTCAAATCATTACGAATGTGGAATAAAAAGCAGGATATAACACTATGAAAGCGGTATATGGAATGTGGGGCTCCATCACACCTACCTTTTTATTCCTGGTATGCACCTACAATTTTCACCTCCATTTCATTAGCGCGGCAAACGCTGGTCCCTTACATGATTGCTGCTGTTGTTTGCTCTCCTGCTATTGCACACGCCCCTTCTCTTTCCCCCTCCAGTTCATAGGTTTTTGTCGAGTGATGGACACGGTTGCCTTCCCCCCCTCGCTCTGGTTTTGTTGTCTAGGGTTTTACCGATTCAGCGTTTAATCGGCTGGGTGCCGTTTCTGTGGGCAACGAGGGTGGAGTTGGAGCAGCAAAAGTTTGTTCCACTGGCTCAAGTCCGTTTGTTCGACCGACAGACTCAGCAAGCTGGAAGAGAACAGCCTCGCGCTCCTCTCTTGTCAACAGGACCGTCCCCAAGAAAAGCAAAATAGCGGGACAGCAATTCACGGGATGGAAGGGCACTTTTATTTTGCATGGAGAAAATATATCAGAATTTCTGGGTGGTTTTTTGTGGCATGAGGAAGGCCAGAAAGGGCGGGAGGCATGCGGGAGGCAGACGATGTCATGAGAGGGACCCGTGAAAATCTGTGAGTGCCCAGCAACGAACGTGCAATAAAACACTCATCTGATGGAGCTCATGGATTGTGCCCCAACAGTTAAGAGTGCATTTCAATACCGCTATAAAGCAGAAGTGTAGGAGCTTCTTCAGATGAGTGTTTTAAAGCATGCTCATGACTGGCCACTCACGGATCTTTGCGGGTCATTTTAACAATGCTGTGTTCTTCCTGCACATCTCCTACTCATCTCCCGCTCCTTCTGCCATTTTTTTTAATTATAAAATAATCTTCCCTTAACATGACTCTTCTGAGCTATTACGTTATTCATCACAATTTCCTGCCCTGTGCAGGAGAGGTTTCACTATAAATCTCCCACCAGAGGGCGCTGTCCCACTAAACTGAACAGGCCACGTGGTTGCTTTGCTACCTGCTCTCTTCCTCTGGGTAACTGCAGAAGCAGAAGAGATGCAGCTTCAGAGCCAACAGTAAGGGAATGCAATTCCCCACCCAGCAACTGAAGGAGCTCTAGGTCTAGCTTGGGCCACTGTTGTCATTGAGCTTTGAACCACAACCCCAAGATCCTTTCCCGCTCTGACCCCCCACCCCCAGCATAAATGTGAAGTTAGGATGTTTTACCCCAATGTGCATCACTTTACATTTGCTTGCATTACATTTGCCATTTGATGCCCATTTCCCCCAGTTTGGAGAGATCCTTTTGTATCCCTTCACAATCCCTTTTTGTTTTAGCCTCTCTAAATACTCAAAGGAAGGAAGGCAGCCATTTTTAAGGTAGTGAAATGTGTTATGACAGAGCATTCACACACTTTCATTTTGCCCAACTTTCCTCTCTGTCAAACAGGTGTGATCTGTTTTTGTGTTTGATGTGAAGCACGATAAAACCTGGCCTTGGAGATGAGACTGTGACGAGAGTTGACAGACTCCAATGCCTCTTTCAGGCCACCTTCAACTTCTTTTAAAAGCACACACAATATCTATTTTACATGATTGGCAGGCAGTTAACGAGCATGTGCTGGTCGCATGCCAGGGGGGATTTGCATAATTACTCTGGGCAGTATGGTTTGCCATGTCATGCGAACCCAGCCAGGGTAGCTTGTTTGCATGGGTAACAAGCCGTCCAGAACCCACGGGGTGTTGTAGGATTCTGGGTGGCTTGTTGCCATTGATAACAAAACCTACCTGGGTTTGTATGACACAACAAACTATGCTGCTGAGGGCAATTATGAAAATCCCATCCCCGGGGCAGGCAACTGTGGCTTGTTAACTGCCTGTCGATTGTGAGAACTGGGCCACTGACTGTTTCCAACCCCGAAGTCCGTTTAACCGTATTGTATAAACCTGCATTGTTTGCTCACTGGCTATGTGGACCTGTGTGAAAGTTGCAGGGGTTGAAGCACCTCAGAAGTCTTCTTGACTGAGGGAATCTTAAGTGATAAAATAGTACACCTGAACTACAAAACATAGAGTTGCCTGGTTGTAGCCTTGAGGAAAAGGAATATCTACTCTCTCTTTTTTAAAAAAAGATAGCTTTGAACAACTTCAGAGAGATTTCTCCAGTAGAGGAGCACATCTGGCTTGAGGTGAAAGAGATGTTGGTGTCATCTGCTCAGAAAGGAAAGGGGGAGCGAGAAGAAAGATAGTTTTCTTCAAATGTTTTCCCCTCTTTACTCTCTCTCTCTCTCTTTAGGAAAAGGAAAAGGGCAGCAAAACCCCAAAAGTTACACAGTATATGAGAGCAAATTCTGGAAGGGGAAAAAAACCCCAAACAGAACTTTAAAAAAAAAACTGTAATGTTTTAGGAGGGCTTATTAGAGTGAAAAAGAAGTGTCATGCTGAGATTGGCTTCAGAAATGATACCTTCTATTCAAAAGAGCCATCACCCAGTAAACCTTTTTTAACAACTCCCTTCAGATGAAATATAAAAATTAAAGACATTTACAACCCAGCTTAGTAGCAGATGTAGTCCTATTGTTAGGTTTCAGATCAAAAGGTGAGGTAACTCCCTCCCCTCCCCCCACAAGAATGGAGTTATGGAGCATTGGTGAAACTTGCACCAGGAAAAACTTGGATGACATACAAAGCATGAGGCTTTATTTTCTTTTTGAATATTTTCCCATCATCAGATTGGCCTGGTTCCCCCCTCCCTGCCCCCCATTTACTTCAAAAAGGAAGGGGGTATTCAATTTTGTTCCTGAATGCTTTTCTCATTTGTAATCCTTCTTTAGGTCCAATACAAGGCTATAAAATAAACACCAAAGCGTTACTAAACGAAGGACAGAAAATAAATTGTGTATTGTCAATTTTAAAACCGTGAATTATTGAGACTGCTCTTTAAAATTAGGAGGATAAAAATAAATGAGATGGTTTTGAACATTTATGTTGACTGTGGGCATGCTTTCTATCGCCATAAGTGTTAGAAACTTGCTTTGTAAAAATGAAATGGTGAAACTCTGTTTTAACACATTTCCCCCTTTTTATGACATCTAAGATCTTGTAAAGTGGGTATGATTAAAGATGTAAAATATACTCCCCCCCACTCCCTTGGTTAATAAACAGACATTTCTGAACTTGTTACTGGTATCCTACACTGAAATTTAATTACCACAATAATGGTATAATCCTAAACATGCTTCTATTGGAAGAAAAGTTTCAATGAAAACTCCAAGAGATGTATATTGCTGGAATACTGCCTGCCCCATTCCTCCAGTTGCCCCATCTCTCATGGCCTGGTTCAGACAACACGCTAAACCGTGCTGCTTAACCACAAAATGGTTAATGGTCAATGCATTCCCTTAACCATTTTGTGGTTAAGCAGCACGGTTTAGCGTGTTGTCTGAACCAGGCCATTCTCATCTATGTCCAGCTGTAGCAAGCAAGACTCCAGCTTTAGAAGCAAGAGAGGAAGATGGTCAATGGCAGGAGGCACAGCAGTGGCCTACCTTCTTGGTGTCGCAGAGCTTTTAAAAGGATTCACTAGAAGGAAATGCATTCCACAGAGCCTCTGTATGTGAAATTGGTTTAATAGCTCAATCCCAGGTGTGTTGCTAGACATGGGCCTATGAGGTGCTAGGCCTGACACCAATTCCCAAAGCCCGGATCTATTTCCCAGAGCGTCAATTGGTGCCAATGAAAAGGCCTCCCCCGCCTCAGCTTAATTGTGATGCAGGGCAGGGGACAGTTTTCAAGGGAAACTGCAGCTGGGGAGGGAAGGGTTAACCCTCCTCTCCCCACCTGCTGCAATGCCTTCCCACAAACCCACCGCCCTGCATGGCAATTAAGCTTAGAAAAAATATATATTTCCATTGGTGCCAATGGGATTTCCTCCCTAAGCTCAATTGTTATGTGGGGGTGGGGAGGGGATATTTCCCCAAAGGGTCAGAATTGGAGAAGCAAGGGTTACCAACGTAAAGATTGGGCCCGAATCTTCTAAGTGTCTAGCGACACCCCTGCTCAATCCTAAGCATGTTTCAAGGGAATTTACTTTCTAGTAGATGTGCTTAAGGTTGTGACCTAATGGTGGGTTTTGCCATTGAACTTTTACAGCTTCATCCCTCCCCCGGGGGGAAACATTGTTACCGAGCAGAGTGAATGAAGCTTTTCCCTTTTCCCAAGAGATGTGTATTCTGAGGTGCCACTCCTGATAGAATATTTTCCAAAATGACTGCTTGTTTTCTTCTTGTCTTCAGAGCTCAACAGGTTTGGTTTCTCCAGTGACCATGTCATGCACCATTTCTCATGGGCCTTGAAGGAATCTTGCATATTGCCCCTTTAAGAAATAGGCTTGGTCAGTGCTCAAGCATTGTTGACAGATTTGAATGTGTAACTCTCCCAAATGGCATCTAATTGCTGAATTTTAGAGCTGACATCATCAACACCAGTGTTTTCATCCCATTGTTGCTAGTAGCAGTTTGTTCATTTCATACTTTTTCCCCAGGAAAACAGATAGCTGGGTAAGCGAAGGCTATTAAGATGCTTATCCTGACCACTATTAAGAATGTTATTTCTTTTAAAGTAAAACCTAAGGGGACCAACAGTACTCCAAATTGCTGTAAGAGGCAATTTTGATTACTGATAAGTTAAAGGAAAGGTGTGTTTTAAAACACCCATTATCAACTTAGACACAGAGTGCATTAATGTATTCTTTCTAAGAAGATACCATGTTCAGGACAATACTGATATTTTAATCCAGAAAAGTAAAGTTGATAGAAAAATTATGACTTAAGACTCTGGCAACAAATGTAGATACAGCCTGAAGTAATAAAGTTATTTCCATCCAAAGTTTGCTACTAAGCAGACTTTACTACCATATTTCTTCGATTCTAAGACGCCATCGATTCTAAGGCGCACCCCATTTTTAGAGATGTTAATTTGGGGGGGAAAGGGCATCTTAGAATCGAAGAAATACTTCCCTCACCGCCCAGCCAACCTCCTCCCCCCCTCTCCACGCTTTCTTCTAATGGTTGTGTCCTTTTCTTTTTTCCCTCTGTGAGAGAAGAAACTGCCGTTTGCGTGGGAAGAAGGGGGGGCGTTGAAACAAAGAGTAAACTTAACTCTCCAGTCCTGCTCTTTACTTGTCTCTGCACCAGGGGACGACGACACACGAGTAAGTCCCATGGAAATCGATGGGACTTACGAATAAATTTGCCTAACAAAAAACCAGGCGCTTACCCAACCAGCTCCTCCTCGCTCGCATGGCTCGAGGCTGCTGCAGGAGCTTCCTCTTTTCCTCTTACCGTATTGCTTCGATTCTAAGACGCCATCGATTCTAAGACGCAGTCCATTTTTAGAGCTGTTAATTTAGGGGGAAAAGTGTGTCTTAGAATCGAAGAAATACGGTATTTGAAGGCTGTACTTTGTCACCCTGTAACTACACATATGTGGGTGTTGTTGTTTAAATCCCGCTATTAGTAACCACTGAACACATTACAGTTACTGTGTGGAGCAATAGCCACAAGGATGTGGATTTAGAGCTTCCATGGGGCAGCTGAAATGTAGAGTTCAGCCCTTTGTTGTATTCAGAAAATATTGTTCTAATGTTTAATCTAGGGATGGAAGAACCAGGGATACTGGAGTTTGCCGAGATTCTCCAAACCCCACTCCGTAGCTCAGTTCATTTTGTACCCAACAAGGCCAGTCCAAGACATTTCCCTGCTTCAGGTGGAGGACAAGATGGTGCCCCTTTCTATGTACACAATTTGTCTGAACAGGCAGATGAATCTGTCTTCAGCACTAATGATGAGGCAATGTCCTCCACTGAACCTGAAGGCAGCAGGCTAACATAAAGGGTGCAGAAACTAGGCTGCAAGGCCCACAGCGCTCTCCCTGAACACCTTGGTGCTGCCTCCCAGGCTCTGCCGTCTGATGCAACTGCCTCACCCTGCCTAATGGTAGGGCTGGCTATGCTTTTCTTTTCATTTGAATGGGGAAAGTGTGCATTTTGAATGAGAAAAGTGTGCACTTTCCCCACCACTGAAGTGTGAAACTGTATTAAAAAGAAATTGCATTTTAAAGTGCACATTTTCCAAAATGTATATTTTCCAAACATAAGTTTGGGAATTTGCCAACATTTTCTCAAAATTAATATTCGCGTTCAGGATTGCGAGTGGAGCAGGTCTGAATGATTTGTGAACTGAAACAAAATTCTTGTGCATCCTTGGTTTAATCTAAGGCTAACTTCCTTCAAGTCTCAACCCACTGTTTATTGTCCTAGTGACAGCTGCCATGGGGAATTATTGATTTCCCTACTTCATGTTAGCTATTAAATATTTAAAATTATGCCACCCATCAACTTGCCCTAAGATAAACAAACTTAGATAGTTCTTTCAATGTTTTTCCTTATATCTTGACTTCTAAAAATTCTCATAATTTTGATTGCTCTCTCCTGACTTTTTAGGCCTTTTACAGAGTTCAGTTTGTCCAAGAGTGCCTTCCCCACAAATATTCAATAAAGATGCAATCCTATGCATGTTTAGACGGAAAACCATCCTGCAAGCAGAATTTTGTTTTCTGTCTAAACATGCATAGGATTGTGCCTTTAGGCTGCAATTCTATTCGCACTTACTTGAGAGTAAGCTGCATTTAACTCAGTGGGATTTACTTCTGAATAGGATTGTGCTGTAAGAATAATTAAAAATGTGGAAGAAAAATGACAAAAGTGATTGTAGATCCAACAACATAGGCTTACTAGAAATGAGTCAGGCTGGTCTAATCCAATATGCTTTTGGAGAAGATGAACTGGTTTACAGGCAAGGGAAATGCATTCAGTCAATCTAGTCTATTTAGTTCTCAGCAAAGCATTTGATACAGTGCCACATGGGAAATCACTACCTAAATTGGAAAAGATGGGAATGTGGATATGGTAAGCTGGGCAAGGAAGTGGTTAAATACAGAAAATTGTCATACTAAAAAGAAAGCTTCAAACTGAGAAGAGTAAGTACAAGAATTTCTTAAGGGCTAGTATTTTAGGGCTGAGTTAAAACTATCCAGATTCAGTTTCACTGTCATTGTTGCTGACAAACATTTCTGTTGGTCTTGTAGTTTTTACTACCCACTCTAAAAAAATTCTCTGCTAGCTGACTTTATCTCTGCTTATCTTATCTTTCATTTACTGACTATTTGTCAATAGGAATTGAGAGGGAGAGGGTGACCAGGTATAACTAAAGGAGACATAAGATAAACTCAGTTAAAAAAACTAAGGAACACAAAAGATGGCTCCTGCATTCCTGCTTGTTTGTTTACAATTTCATCCAAAATTCTCTGCCTGTCTCTAGGAGAGCTTGAGAATTCTCAACAGTCTGAGCCTGGCTTACATGGCTACTTTTAATGTTCTTCGTGTCCTGTATAGCCCCTTGGGCCAGGATCCACAGGACTGTGCCTGGGATTCTACATATGCACCTCAGCAGGCTTAGCTCTAGCTATTTGCCCTTACACTGACTCCCATGAGCATTGACATAAGAACATGAGAAGAGCCATCCTGGATCAGACCAAGGGTCCACCTAGCCCAACATTCTGTTCACATAGTGGCCAAAAACCAGCTGCACACAGGAAACTGCAAGTAGGACATGGGTGCAACAGCACCCTCCCCCTATATTCCTCAGCAACTGGTGTACATAGGCATACTAGAGGTAGCACATAACCATCAGGACTCATAGCCATTTATAACTTTCTCCTCCAGGAATTTGTCTAACCAATTCTCCCCAGTGCCTCCCATCACCTGCCCCCTCACTCCTACTAGTAAGTGGGCTTACTGAATGAAAGCAGCCCATTACAGACCATTACAACCATAAACTCACTTGTGAGTAGACATGTGGAGTAACTTCAGCTATTGGGCGGTATAAAAATGTAATAAGTAAATAAGGATAGCCAATCCTCTAGTTCCTTCCTCCACTTTCTGTAGGAGAAAGTTATCACCCACACGTCAGGAATTTCTTGGAAGAGCCACTTTTTGCAGTATTTGTCCCCCATCACTACTTCATTGCATTTACTTGAAACACTGGCAATTTGTTCCTCAAAAGTTTCATCTTCATCTTTTCCTTGATTGGGTGGTCGGTAGTAGACTCCGATTATCATGTTCTTTTTAATCCTTGCCCCGTTTTTATTTTAATCCAGACGCTCTTGATGGGGCTCCCAGTCTGATCCGCCTGTATTTCTGTGCAGGGATAGGTATTTTAAACATATAGTGCAACTCCACCTCCCTTTCTATTTCTTCTGTTTTTTTTGAACAAGTAATATCCTTCAATTGCTATATTCCAGTCATGGGAGTTGTCCCACCAAGTTTCAGTTATACTTATCAAGTCGTATTTGCCTTCATACTCTGGGCATTAGTATATAGACATTGAAGACCATGTGCTTTGTAATCTGTCTTCATTCCTACATTGTTATGAACACTATTTTTAGGCGCTATTGGAGCTGTTCTCTGCGTTATGGTGCATGAGCCTTCATCCATTGTTGCCTTTAAGTTTATGCCTCCTGCCCCCTTAGGATTCAATTTGAAGCCCTCTTGATGACATTCTTCATGCTGTGGCCAAACACATTCTTTCCACCCCTTGTTAGGTGCAACCCATCCCTTTGCAGAAGTCCATCTTCCAAGTAACGTTGCCCATGGTCCCAGAATCCAAATCTTTCATGTCCACACCACCTTTGTAGCCAGTTGTTCACATGAAGCATTCTTCTTTCCATTTCTAATCCTCTTCCAAGAACTGGGAGGATGGATGAGAAAACTATCTGGCCCCCAAAATTCTTGAGTTTCCTTCTCAGAGGTTCAAAGTCTGACGTGATTTCTTCGTAGCTCCACTTGGCAATATCATTTCTCCCCACATGGATGAGAAGAAAAGGGTATGTGCCAGTGGGCTTTATGAGCTTTGGAAATCCTTCAGTCACATCTCTAATCTGTGCTCCAGGGAGACAGCAAACCTGGTGAGTCCATGGGTCTTCATGATATATTTGAGTTTCAATCTCACACAGCAGGGAGTCTCCCACAATGGCTATTCTTCTATTCTTCTTGGTCAACTGACTTTCTGCCTCTTGTTCACTGTTGCACGGGGTCCCCTGTAATTTTTCCTCTGCAGCCTGTCCTCCAGACTCTTCCTGCAGTAGCTGATTATAATTTAATTGAAATACAGATCACCTCACCATAGTGTGGAAGACTCTGACAAAGGGCCTTACTAGACGAGGCCTTAGCGCGCCTTCTGACCCGGTTTCCTTGCTGTGCGTCCAGATGACGCACAGGGGAATCCGGAGGCAGGCCGCGCTGAGGCCTCCTTCAACGCGCCATAAGCTAAGTCGTTTATGGTGCGCTTTTTCCCCAGCTCCGGCCTCAGGCCGGAGCTGGGGAACATCTAGTGACTTCCACGGCTCCTCGCTTACTCGCGAGGAGCCGCGAAAAGTCGCGGACCTGGCACAGCGCTCATAGGAGCGCTGTGCCCATCGGCGGGGGGGGAAGAGAGGGGAGGGCGAAGGATGGGAGGGTGGGTGGCACGGGGGGAGGGCGGGTGCAATTGCGCCGCCCGCCGCCCGAGCAAGCAGCCAAGCGGCACTTTCCCGGGCAATGCCGCCCCATCCCGGGCATTGCCCGGGCAAGCGCCACCCGGCTGCTTGCTCGGGCGGCGGCGGTGCGATCGCACCCACCCTCCCCCCGTGCCACCCACCCTCCCATCCTTCGCCCCCCCCCCCATTTAAAAAAAAAACCAAAAAAAACCCACTTACCTTCACGGAGTCTTCGGGCCACCCGCGGCCCCTTTAAACAAACAAACAAAAAATGGCGGACGCCGCAGGGCTTGCGTCCTCCCTGCGGCTCCGCCGTCTGGAAGCGTGGGGGAGGCGTGCTAACGTTAGCGCGCCTCGGCCCCGCCTCCCTGCCGGCATAAGCCGGCAGGTCTAGGAAGGCCCTAAGTGACCTGTGTGCTTTGCTCATTCTGCTGTCCTGATGCTGCTGATGGGGAACTTCAAGGCCTAGCTCTGCCTTCTGATAATTCTTTATATTTCAACAAGACTTTGACTGGACAGCCCTTCAATAGAGGACACCTTCAAAATGGAGGCCAGCCCTCTGGCAAACCTTCAAATAGAGAAATATCCTCTGTAAATTAGGACACGTGGGCATACTATAATGCTGTAATAGGCTACTACTGGTTAACAAACACTTCCTAGAGCTCATCTTGAACTATATAATTTCAGACTATAAGTGAGACCATAAATATTTGATGGTCTGACTTGCAGTCTGAAATTATATACTATATTCAAATGCTCCCAAATGTGAAACACCAGTAACAACCACAAACAACAACCACTGCTGCCTGGAGAAAACTAATAGATCAGGAAGCCTAGCCCGCTCCCTGATGAGCTAGAAGCCAAGTGTACATACTGCTAGCGTCACATGATTCTACATCTTCTCCTGTATTCCTGTAGCACTGCTTGTTTATCTGAACTTTTTTTTTCCTTGTGAAAGCTTGGTCCTAAATACTTGCTTATATTTAAAAGAAAATTGAAAATATTGAAAACAAATTGAGGTGCTTTTTTTATCACAGTGCAACATTTGGTAAGTTGACACCGCTCTGGGGAAATAAGCGCTGGCACATGGAATCCTGGAGAGGATACGCTATATAAATGGATTTGGGATATTCCTTCCATGTACAGAAGTAGCAATAATGGTGGTGACAGGACATTTGTATCCACACATCACATTTGATGAAAATATTTCACCGGGGAAGCCTGCCTTTTATCACCTCATTTGGTCTCTTTTGTTTTACTGCTTTACCAGTCTGGATGGCTAGCGAACTTCACCTGAAACACAGCTGGAAGGAGTTGGTTCACTCCAGGTTAAGAAAGGTCAGAGTATAAATTGATGCCAATACATCGACTATAGGAGGAACATGCATTATATTATTAAATCCCATACATCACATGCTGAGGTAAATACCTTGCAGGGGGAATTGTACTCATTCGCAGAGAGCTAGATCCATCAACTTCTAAATAAGGTATATCAGACAGTGAATAAAAAATGTCACCTTTGAATTAGATGGCATTAAACGCATCACCTATTGAGTCAAAGGCTTCACTATTGAATCAAACGCTGCACGTTACCCAGTAAATCATGCAAATATTACCCACACTGCACAACGAACAGAGGCATCGTCAATAAGTTAAGTAAGTGACATGCGAAAGGCTGCCACATCACTCAAACCGTTACTTTTGAGGGTCAAATTCAATCTGTCAGTCACTAGCCTTGATAGATCAGCTTTCTATGTGAAGTGAAATGGCATTGTGCTACTGAGGTTTATTGTGCTTTTCATATTGTTTTAACTCAATGCTTCCCCCTGTTCACAGGGCCATTTGTCTCCCCCAAAGGTACGGGGAGGTTTTCATGGGGGTGAAGGGAATTGAGGAATTCCTTCTATTTCAATGGGGCATTACCATGGAAGACGCAATGTGGCAGTGGGTTACATACAGTCAGTGGGCAAAATCCAGCGTAAACCCTACTTAGAGTAAACCTGTTGAAATGAATGGGGCAAGTTAGTCATGAGTAATTTCAGTTCAATTTATTTCAATAGGTCTACTCTAAATAGGATTTATGTTGGGTTTAGCCCAGTCTTCCTATTAATTTGTAAAGAAAAAAAAAAGCTTTGTGCAGCTTGAAACAGCAACAAGCAGAACCAGCACTAACCCTTGGCCAGGCTAGCTGGAAATTGTGGGAGTTGCAGTCCACCATAACTGGAAGGCACCATATTGGGGAAGGCAGATCTAAGGCATTGGGAGTGGGCAGCTCACTGATTCATTCACCACTGTTGCCAGGAGATGATCCAGCTGCCCAGGTGGAGGTGCCCCACTACCATGAACACAAATACCTCGTGCTACCTGGCCTTGGTTACTAGGTAGTAGGGATGTGCAGTGCTGGTCTCCTCCTCCCCGAAATTCAGAGCAGCGCTCCAATGAGGCAATTCCCCATCCTGATTTTTGGGACGGCTCTATCTCCCTGCACTGTCGGACTACCCGGTGGAAAACTGCTCCATTTCCGGAGAACCGCTCTATTAGTGTCAATGGGAATTAATAGAAATGCTTATATCACTGGCATTTTTAAAGATAAAGAGATGAAACATGGCACTCTGGTAGCTTTTAAGTAGAGCTTTGCCATGCCACATTTAAATCAGATCCCTTCATCCCTTCATTTTTAGGATTTTTTTTTTAAAAAAAACCCTCAACCCCCCAGCCCCATACACACACACACACACACACACACACACACACACACACACACACCTGAAACTGCGCAGGACCTTTTATCCTTTACTTTGCTGATGCAAAGTTATGTGTCTTTAGTTTATAAAAATAGAGACCTGCTGCTTCAGTTTATAAAAATAGAGATCTATTCCCTGACCGTTTGCTCTAATGGAGTGAAATGGGGGTGGTGCTCTCCCTATGAGAGGTCAGACAAGAACAAATGTAAATATAATACCTTTATTTTATATATAATATATATTCAAAGCACATAAACTTGAGTCCTCTCTTCAAAACAGGAGATATACTAGTACTAGCAAACTTTTCTCTCTCCACCCCTTCTTCTCTTGACTTTACACCCTGCCGAGTTGCAGTACACAGATTAGCCTTTGGCACAAAATTCTTTGTGCCAAATTCTATTGGCTTGTCAGACTGTATGGATCTACACTGCCTGCCATCATCATCACTTCCTGGGACAACTCATTTTACATGGAATGGTTTTCATTATTTTCATAACATGAGCCATTTTTTCTAAATCTTTCCCTTCAGATAACATCAACAGTGCATATGGGGAGTGGAACTTTGACTCTTTCTCGCTCCATGAGCTAGCAAATGAATGAGTTCCAGGGCGGGGTGGGGGTGGGGAAATGGGTTATATCATTTACGATCCCTCCCCCTAAGCACTATGATTGGAGCGGGGGGGACAGGGAGGAGACTGTGGCTATTAGTTAGTCACAGATGTCAATCTCAAAACTACCCCTCCCTCCCTCATCACCATCTTCCTAAATATGGAAAAGTGTTCAGTTAGTTGTCTTATCATGAAACAAGCCCTCATGCCGCCTAAAAAACCTTTAGAACGGCTCCAAACGATCTAACCACATTATGGGTTTCCAAAGGTTTTAAAACTGCCGCTAACCACGCCATGATTTCAGAAGTTTGTTGGAGATCCATCGGACCCCAGGATTTTTGGTGCAGAGTGCATACCCCTATTAGGCAGCTCTCTTCTAAGGGGGAGGGAATTGGTTTCCTCTGTGGAAAGAGTAACAACTAAAGTCTCAGTAGTAGACAGGAAACATCTCGTCCCCCACTGCTTCCGTCACTGCTGTTGCCACAAAAAGCTAGGAGCTGCAGATGAATATATATATATAAAATTCCAGATCCCCAAAATGAGGTGCTCCAGCTCATTTACAGGAAATGAAATTAGTACAGCTGGGGGAGCAGAGCGGGGGAATGACATGCTATTGAAGAATCTTTTTTTTATTAAAAACACAGCTGTTACATCACATATGAACCTAAGAACATAAGAAGAGCCATGCTGGATCAGGCCAAGGGTCCATCTTGTACAGCATTCTGTTCACACAATGGCCAACCAGCTGCCCATGGGAAAGCCACAAGCAGGACATGAGTGCAACAGCACCTCCTGCGCATATTCCCCAGCAACTAATGTGCATAATTTTGTCTAATCCCCTTTTAAAGCCATCCAAATTGGTGGCCTTCACTACATCTTATGGTAGTGAGCCTTCTTCTCCTTCTTCTATTTTAGGTTCTTTCCAAGTGTTGGCAGAAAGGGCTTCTTCTACCTGATGTTCGACAATCCACCCTACCTACTCTAACCTTCTATACCATACCCCACACTGTTCCAGTACTAGCCATGTGTTATAGACTGTACAATTTTGCAAGCATGCTAGTCAGAAAGTATTAATTTTCAAGTGGAGAAATAACGAAGGCATTAGCAATATTTGCAAACTTCTCAAGTATGGCTATGATTAATTTATAATGTTGAATTCAAGGTTCATTCTATAGGCCTAACATGAGATTGACCACATTCTATAGATAAAGGCCTTGCAAAATTTATTTCCTTTACATTGATCTTTTGGTTCATATGTACTGAGCTCCCCAGCAACCCTTTATTAACAGGACAGTGTTTTCTCCAAGTTTTCATTGGAGTCATAAATTATGGCACTGAAGCAGAGGACATGTGGCGCAAAGACTTAGAAGTTTGACAGCTTACACCTGCAGTAATCTCAGGATCTATGCTAAGGAATGCCAAAGTTGCACGGCCCTGTTTGAAATCCAAGCACTTTCCCCAGAAGAAACTGGAATATATATATATATATATATATATATATATATATATATATATATATATATATATACACACATTAAACAAAAAACCTACGGTTTACAAAACAATGTTAAGGCTCTACAGTTTTCAACCAAGCACCAAAAAGGCAGGGAAATTGGGAGTTAACGCTCACCAGCCTTAACACCACATCCTCCCTAAGGAGGCAGAAAGTGCAAGTGAAATTCTCATTCTCCCAAAGCAGATACACCACGAGGACAGGATGGAGAATATGATATGCAGAGGTGACAGTGGGGTTGTGGAAAACTGATGACTAACGACTTAGGGCCACCTACTTTTTTTTTTTTAGAGCAGCCCTTCCCCAACCTGGTGCCCTCCAAAGGTATTGAACTACAACATTGCAAGTCAGTATGTTACCCTTGAAGTTGAAAATAGATTTTATAACATAAGCAGGAAAACAGTGAATACCCCTTTTAACTTGTTAAACCAATGAAAACATGCCACACAAAAAGTCTTAAGATATGAATGGTATATAAAGAAAAGTAAATGCAAAAGAACATCAAATACAGAAGTGAAATGTGAAGTATTACATTATTATTATTATTATTATTATTATTATTATTAATTTGTATCCTGCTTTTTGCCCAATGCTGGGCCTCAACGCAGCCTTACAAAATGAAAACATTTACAGCTAAACCTATAAAGAAAAATATACAAAAACATAATTAAATACATTTCAATATTAAAGCATTCAAAACTTTTAAAATATATAACTGTTTAAAAGTCCAAGGTATAGACAGAGGTCCACATTATTCGCCAAAGGCCTGCTGGAACAAAAAAGTTTTGCTTGCCTCCAAAAACACATCAAGAGCTAGTCTAGACTACAATGCTTAGAAAGAAAATACATGTGTACACTATGCAAAATACACTACAGTTTAACTGTTTCTAACGCTTATTAGAAAAACAGTGTGACTAGGCCAAACCAATGTTGTAGGCCCAGAAGCACTTTGAAAGATTTCAAAATTGTACTTAAAAACTTACACCGGCCCAGTCTAATTAAATGAAGAGTTTGAAGCTTTCAGCTTTATAGCACTCTTAGAAAAAAGGACAGGAGCAGTGTGTGTGTATGGGGGGCAGGAGGATTAAAGGAATGTATAGCTACCTATCCCAAGGAGAGATCTGAAGACCAGGTGATCATGGATCCAGAGGAAGGCTGAAAGAAATGTCTGCTAAGTGAGCAAAAAAAAAGCAAACTCGCTTGGGGAAAAGATAGCCTAAAATACTTTAAAAAGCCAAAGGAAAACATGTTTCAAAAGAGAACTCTCCTTCCCTCAGAAAGGAGGCAAGAACCAGGCTGAGTCTGTTTCTCAGAAAGCCAAAGCAGCTTATAAACTAAAGTTTCAATCCCATTCAATTCCATAGCTTCCTTCTGGCAGGGTCTGAAACCAGTCTGCTTAGTGGTTAAAGCAAACCCCAACAATCATAAGGAATGTTTCCACTAAAGAAATGACTGCTAGAGGAGCCAGACAGCTATTTTATTTTCAGCATACATCTAGCTGAGGCGGGAGGGAGGGGGAGAGCGACGCTACTGAGCACATGCGCTAAAGCTGAAAAAGGCCTCTGTATTCACTCTGATGGGGCAAAGAAATATTCATTAAAAATCAACTGGAGGGATTTTTTTAAAAAAGAAAAGCCATTCCACCAACTAGAAGGAGGGAAGAAGAAGACCCCACCCCTGGACTGATAGGTAAGGGTCAGTCCCCTTCAGCTTGTTTTAAGAAGTCAAGATGGACAAGGGTGGATGGTCAGATCTCTCCAAACCATTGTCCACATCCTCAAACCACAACAACTGAAATTGATCCCACAAAACCAGACCAGATGGTGTTCTGGGCACTGTGTCAATGATGGCATTTGATCTGAATGAATAAAAGCAACTCTATCATTGGAATGCCCGATAAACTTGTCACAGCAGGCCTTTGAGGGTTCCCACATATCCTTCCCGGGGTCCAGATGTAACAGACCTTTCACCATTTGAAAAGTGCTCCTAGATGGCTGGCTGAGGATGCGACAGAGATGGAGAAGTGGGAGTGTTTCGCTGCCCTCACCAGCATAAAGTAGGTATGATAGCATGCTCTTACTTGTGTCCAGTCACAGTCACTATGAGAGCTATGCCATCTGCATTCTAGTTGTCATCCTGTTTGTCTCATTGCCCTCCGTTGTCTGGCAAACCAGAGAGCTAGTTAGGTTCTACAAAACAGGAGAAGCCACTCGGAGTGATCATATCAACAGCCTGTTCCATCTCACTACTATTCCATAGCAAGGCCTGACAGGAGCACCAGCCATGTCAAGCAGAAAATCCCCCTCGTGGATTCCATAAGTCTTGAGGGGTGGACCATTGCATTGGGGGAAAGCCCTGCCAAATGAAACTTCAGAATTTTGTTTAAAGGATGCTTAAACTGGTCATTTTTAGTTTGAAAGAAAAGAATGGTGTGACACATACCCGTTCTGGAATATGGCCTTATCCAGATCAAGGCCCTGTGCCTGTTTCCTTCTGAAAATCCACCCAACCTCCTATTTGCCCCTGAAGGTGCTGTTTAACAAGCAGCATCTTCAGAGGCATGTAGCCACTTGGATGGCGGATGATTTTCATCAGAAAAATACAATCAGTGTCAAAATTAACATGATGCACAGCAGGTACTATCCAACAAGCTCTTTTTCATGGAATAGCCTCTGCAGCATTATTACTGGAGTGGAGTCCTCTTGCTTTCTAATTTGAGCACTGCTCGGGCTATAGTCAATAATGCAATTCCCTGGTAGAAGTCTATAGAGGGGAAACCTGTACTGCATGTATCGTGCCTGGCAAAATCTTTTCTACTCCTACTATAGAGAAACAAAAAGAAACCCCAGGCGGTAAAGTCCTTAATGAGAATGGCCTGAGCTTCCCCATCTATTGTCATCCTTGTGACAATCATTGTAAAGAGGTATTGAAAACAAGACATCCGAATTTCAAAGCCCAGTCGGCCGTAACAGACAGAAGTTGTACGCTGTACTCCTTAACCTTTGAAATATTCTGTATTTTTGAGTGGTTGGCTGTTCCACCTTTTCTCTTTCCTTCCCTCCCTCCCCCCGCCAGGTTCCCAAGGCTGTAAAAATGGAAAAGAACAGGAATCAGTCAGCCAGTCAATCCAATTACAGTGTATAGAGACTACTGCTGTCTTTCACGGAGGACATGAGTGAAGAATAGAAAAGCCTCATTTGTGCGACAAAGGTTACAGTGGGGTGGGGGGGAGGACAAACACAACAAGAATTCTTTCCTTGGCCAATGGCTGGAACAAAAGTGGAGAAGAGCGAAACCATTTTGTCATGATCTCTTTAGGCCTTACCTAGATCAGAACAATGCAAATCTCTTGTGCGCTCATGTGGACGTTTCTATCTATTCAGGACACACGCACAAAACACCCAAACTCCACAGTAGGCTGCTACAGCTAAGCGTTAATGGATGTCAAGGTGCTCTTAAAAAGTTGTTCTATATGGACAATTCCCAGATCATTCATAATCATGTAGCCCTTGTATGTTGCATCGATTCTAGATCACTTTCATGGTGTGTGGACTCATTTTATCCCAGCAAAGGACAACTATTAGTTGTTTATTTGTAAAATATAATGGCTTAAATCTGCGGTATAAAAGTGCAACCAGAGTAAAACCTAACAGCAGTACAGAGATTTAGAGCATCATCAGAAGATTTTGCATTTATTTGGCTACTAGCCCTGATGGTTCTATGCAACCTCCAGTAGCAGAGGCACCAGTTGCTGGGGAACATGGGCAGGAGGGTGCTTTTGCACTCATGCCCTGCTTGTGGATTTCCCATCAATAGCTGTGTGAGCAGAATGCTGGACTAGATGGACCCTTGGTCTGATCCAGCATGGCATTTCTTACGTTCTTATTTAGCCAAGAAATAATTGCACATGTTAATCTTAGGGAAAAGGTCCAATGTACATTTGGCTTCAAGGCTGACATGACAGGCAAGTGGTACCTGCTGAAACTCACACTTGCCAGCTGCACATGTGTTGAATCCCTTCACAACACCAGATTCCACTTGGAACTCATCAAAGAGTAGGATGACTTCAGAAATCACACTGTCATGAGCAAAAGGTTGTATTTATCTACAAAAGGCATGTGTGATTTCCATCTGGATTTGGAACACTTAGGAATGGTGCTTAGATACCCCACAGTGATTAGAACTTGGCGGGGGGTGGGTGAGATGCATGAACCAAAATTGAATGTCTGGGAATAAATCTGATTTTTATTTATTTCTTTTATGCAATGCAGCCAGCTATACGCCGTATAAATACCGAATGTGCTATGATAATCAGCCAACAGAACTTTTCACTCCCTGCCTATTTCCTCATTTGATCAGGTGTTGATATGATTTATAAGAAAATGGCAATCCTGCTCATAGTTATTGTAACTTCACTGTTGCCTAAAAAATAAACTAAAGCATTAAGATCCAAGGGCTTCCTCTTCCCTATCTCCAAGTGCTCCCTGGAGAAGGGCGCTGGAATGTAAAAGTCCTAGTCTCAATACTTTAGTTCCTTGATGCCTCTAAATGGGATCAGCCATCACTTCTGATTAGTACAAGCAGCCTTTCCAGCAATGACGTTACACAACGTGCAACCCTCTGATTACTTACAGTCATAAGGCTGGTCTTGTGGAAAGAGCCCTGCATCCCACTCTAGGCTGAAGGGAGGCAGAGAAGCATTTAGGTCCGTAAAAGCTAATGCAAAGGTTTGAAGTCTCCAGCGGGCACAGAATGGAATGTGGCTTGTCTCCAGAGGTCAAGATGTCTCTCCACCACCATCCTCTCAAAGTTAAGAGTGTGGGTGTTTGACCTGACTTACTCTTCTGTCTTTTCCATTGGAATAGGCATGGAACACCCATGTTCTTATTCCTGCTGGTACATCAGTCCTTGCAGAAGGTATGCTAGAAATTTTCCATCTGTACCAAGGAGTACAACTCCCCTAGCACTTTTATGGTGAGCTCTGAGATGGATTATTTTGTGAGGAGAAATTTCACATGTTCATAATAGGATCACTGCTTTACTTACAGCGTAATTTATGCATACTTAGAAGTAAGCCCCATTTAGTTCAATGGAACTTATCCTAGGTAAATGTGTATAGGATTGCAGTAGTGATGAATTAATAGTCACCTTAATCTCAGCGATGTCTCAGAGACACTCTCTTTTCTTCTTTCTCCTCTTAGGTCGTTGTTATGGAATTGTGATATAGCCAATTTCTGGACTTGATATGAGAATAAAGTTAAGGATCACAAAAGGGGAAACCTTTTTAAGCCTTCTGATGTATTTGAGATTTAATGACTCTATGATGTTGTCTATGATAGTTCACATCACTTATTTTTTTAGTCATTTTAGTTAGTTAGTTTGTTTGTTAAATTAGAAGCTTTACTAATAAAATGTACATCCTTCTCTGGGATCTCCTGCCAAAGAAAGTAAGGTGGATGGCTACCAAAAACAGGGCCTTTTCTGCTATGGCACCTTGGTTATGGAATGAGCTTCCCAGAGACATTTGCCTGGCCCCAGTTGAACACCTTTTTACTTTCTCAGGCATTTTAGTCTTTTAGTTCAGTTGTTTTAAATCAGATACTGTATTTTGAATCTCAGTATTGCTGCTAAATTTTATTTTGGTTTTACTTTTGTACTGTACTTTTAAACTTCTAAATTTTATATTATATTTTATGCGGGTTTTTTTCAGTTTTAATTGCTTTACCTATTGAGCAGTAGAGAAATATAATAAATAAATAACTGAATAAATAAACTATATGGGTTCCCATAGGGAAGCCCAGGATTGCGTATCACAGTGTCAGCTACTGGTGGAACAGGGAGCCTTTAGTCCAAGGGTGTCATACCTCTTTCAGCCCAAGGCCAAATTCAATACTAGAGAATCTTTTGGGAACATGATTTAAAAAGATAGGTGGGGCTGAATCAAAATATCAAAAAATGTCAGCATATTTTAGCTTAAAGCTAGCATTTAGCTGGCATTTAGCTTAATGCCAGTAATGTAACCTTAGGAGAGACAATTCAACCTTTTAGAATGGGGAGGGGGGAGAACTACACAAAATCTGGGACATTGTCAAATTATTGGCGGTTGGGGGGAAGGGTGTGGCCAGCTGGGCAATCTGGAGAACCAGATTGGGACTCGAGAAGAACTGGATTTGTCCCTTGAGTCTGAGGTTCAACACCCCTGTTTTAATCTTCTGAATATGCACCACTATGGCCATAGTTAGACGGGGCGAATTCCCAGGAATCGCCCCGGGACCATCCCTGTGCATTCACATGATACACAAGGGATCCCGGGAGCAGGGAGGGATGATCCCTCCCTTTTCCTGGGATATCGCCCTACACTTCTAGCCCGCTTTTTCCAGGATCTTGGGATGATCCCGAGACTGCAGAACATGTGGGCAGCATCACGGTTTGTCCCAGCTCCTCACAAGTAAGGAGCCAGGAGCTGGGCATGGGGCACAGAGCTCCTCAGGAGGTGGGTGGGGTGGGGGGGTGGGGGAGGGTTTTTTAAACAACAACTCACCATTTGCGCCCAAGCGCCCGTGTACTACTTCTCCTTTAATAAAAAAATGGCGGCTACGATGTCGCACGCCGCGTGTAAACCAGGGCAACGATCTTGCTATCATAAAATCATGAGATCGCCTCCCTCTGACCCCCTCGTCTAGCTGAGGTCTATGTTTACTCTTCCTCCTCTCTAATGTCAGGTCCTCGCTTCTGGATTGAGAGAAGCCCGTGAGTGAACTCATTTAGAAATAGCTCAGATGTGGCCATTATATACAAAGGAAGACTTGGGCTTCACCTAAGTGACATATCGTCAGGCACACGGCCCTGCGATTAAAATTGCAAAGCTGGCCTGGCCTGTGATGGGCACTCCATTTGATCTGAATAATAACGAATCAAATAACTAATCATTTGCTGCCCCCAAATTGGCTTCCTGAGGTGACCACCTAATAGTAAGGCAGGCCCACCTGACCGGTTGTACATTCATTGGATTTGCCATATTGGATTTTGGGGGGAAGGGTTAGAATCGGAGCGAAGTCAGATGTGAATCTCCCCCGCATGAAAGTTAAGTCACAGCCCTGTCCTGGATCTGCCTTCACGGCACTGAGTTGGCGCCACTCCGCCGCCAAACCTCGCAGAATCGCTGCTGTGGCGTGGCGGAAAATAATCGCCACTGGGGGAGGAAGTGCAGGCTTTCCAGTGGCCATTAGGGTCACCAGGCCTGCCCCGTCTCCCTCCCACAGCTTCCAGCAATCAATGGGAGGTTGCCTTCCACCCGGGAACACTCCGCACAGTGAGGAGCACGGATGGATGCCGGAAGAGCCATGCTGACCTCACTCGGGCAGGAAAAGTTGGGGCTCTTTGAGGCTTATCTTCAGCTCTTTGCCCTAGGGTATCTCCGAATCAGTGGCTGTGTCATATAACGGATGCCATATGCATTCGGAGCCACCCCGGGACAAAGATGACATTTAGACCACCCCTGGTGTTACAGAGCTGGGCGTGTATTCTCATGTTTGATCTGAAAGCATCAGAAAACACTTATTAAGAACTGGTCACCTCATGAACCGCCTTCATGAGAAAGTTTCTTCATAAATGTTTAACTAGCCAGCAATATGGTGCAGTCCCTGCAGCAGAAACAGCAGCCTTGGCACTGACAGGACTGCTTTAAGGAAAGGTGCAATCTTTCCGGGCTCCCCTCACTTTCATCTCCTCCCAGGATTGCAACAAATCACCTCATCTCCATGCCTTCATTTCTTTTTAAGCAGCATAAATTGTTTGATGGGGGGGGGGGATATGGCAAAACAAAAAGTATTGTGGGTTTGATAAAAAGAAGGAAATGATTAAAATTCATTCTCTACGTCATTTCTATGCTCAGAGCAAGATGATGATTCCACATCCGCCCATCCAAAAACACATTCCCTGGGATAATCTGATATCTTTGTAACAGATGTGCAGCACAATCCTATCCATGTTTACTCAGAAGTAAATCTCATCAACTTCAATGATTGTTACTTCCTACTAGTAAGTGTGTTTAGGGGACTATAGCCTAAGACTGAAATCGTATACAATATCTACATACTAACACAGAGTAAGTCTCGGGGAACACAACATAACTTAATTCTGAGGAAAACTACACCAGATTACGATGAAAAAAGGTAACATCAATTGCACTGTAAAAGTATATAACAGGAACTTCACTTGTACTAATCCTAATGGTGAGTTATTGGTAAAATCTAAGATGACCTAAGAATGATTATGGGTAATAAGAGTGCACCTGCACCTACCTTTCCAAACTGGAATATTTTATATTCCAGCAGTCATTTAAGTCGTAGAATACCTCATTCCAGTAGGAGTGAATATGCCAAAATGAACAGAGTTACTTATTCCAAACTTGAGTTGGCAGCTGGAATTGTATAGAATAGAACTTCTTTGCTGCTGAAGTTTCTGCTGGAGCAAACTACTGCAGTTTGAAAGGGTGGGCACAAATGCATTCTGAGTTGGCCGTGCAGACAGTACAGAAGTGCTTTACTACTGGAATAAACTGTGGTTTGATGAGTAGATGTGATACCCAGTCTGGAGTCAGTATGGATTAGGAGGGCCCAGTTCTGATAGCTGTGATGGGAACCTCCTTAAAACAACAACACTCTGATCAGCACTCGGCAACCAGGTCTGGAACTGCCATTTTAATTTCCCGCAATGCCTCCAAATGACTATACATTGAGGACTTGGTGGGAAATTAAAATAGACCGTCCCAGACTTAGCCAGCTGCTGCTGATTGCAGTAGTGCTTCCATTGCCAGGTAAGCCTACCAGGTCTCACTAATATAGGAGGTGGCCCACCAGAGGGTAATTTCCTGAGGTAATGTGAAGCCGGCCCTGGGAACAAGTTTACCTCTAGGGTACTGTTGCTGAAATGCCAGGTTCTCACTGCTCAGATAGATGACAACCTTTCATGAGCTGTTGTGCAAAAACCATGCTTGCTGTTGTCAGCAAGCCCAAGGAGAGGAAAAGAAGCTGATAGACCCTTGTTGCTGCAGGATCGAGTGCATTGCCAAATACCCCAAAAGCTGGCTCCAACCTGGATTTTAGCACCCCTAAAATGTTTGATATATTTTGGGATTTGTCTCCAAATTAATAAACTTACATTCCAGTGCACATATGGCAATCGTGTTTTAAAACAAAAAATCATTTCCAGCGTTGGTTGTGATTAGGTGAACTTTGCCTTTTTGAACCATGTCCACATAGATTCATAAAAGCCGTATCTTCGGCTGCCCCAGCAAGGCCAAAAACAAGCAAGTGAGTTTGGGCAGAACCGCGGGAGATTGCTGAGGAATTTATTTAACTCTGCTGGGATCTCTATTCTGAGGCTGAAGAGGCTAAGTGCTGTGAAACCCGTTTGCTACTTTGCCCTGACGTTATATAAAGAGAGAGAGAGAGAAGAAAATACCCAAGCAAAAACAAAAGGAGCAAACGAAAAGCCCTACCACTGCATCGATACAAAAGGAAGGGGAAAAGCTAGGAAGAGATCAAGTTCCTGTGCTTTCTTTTTAAAGTGTAAGCTAATGGAATCCAATAGAACTGCTGAAAACTTGTCATCCTTCCTATCAGAGCAAGCCTTTGAATAAGCTAAATCCTTAATCAGTACAGCCTAAGACCCAAATGACTATGTGTAGAAGTGTTAGGCCAGATAAATCCTTGAAGGTTTCAAAGATTTGAAGAGCATTGGCACTTTCCCTGTGTAGTGTCTGCCCTTTGTCCTTTCCGCCATGATGTCATTATTGAAGTTTTACACTCACTATGCACGGTGTAAGTTGACATTGACAGTTTCAACACTTTCACACTGACTCTGGAGGATTGTTCGCTTTGAAGCTATTTGGCCTTGAGCAGTGAATTCTTTTCTTGAGCTCACACTGGCTCATAATATAGCAGAGAAGGTTTGCTTCAGTACAGTCCCGGCTCCAGTTGTAACAGGAGGCAGTTTTCCAACTTGGAACGGAGACTTGAAGGAGATGAATACGGGGATAGGATCCTGTTTCTCATGGACAACAAAGTTATTGTTCTTGCATTCCCTCGGGACTGTACAATGGTCTTGCCTTTTAAAGATTCTGGCTAAAGCAACAGAGGGGAGCTCTTTTTAATTATAATGGCCATACTTAGGAAGAATATGAGGAAGGCCGTAAGAACGTACCCACATACATCTATTCTAAAAAATCTGTTTGTTATTAGGCTTGGGGGAGGGGATCTAGGGGGGCTTGAGGCATGTTTCAGATGAATTTAATTAAAATAGTTTCTGAAAAGAATAAAAATAAAAATAAAAGAATACTTTGGGGTAGTTCACTTATTGCCCAACTCTGTGCATGTTTACTTGGAAGTAATTACCACTGAATTCAATGGGTCTTACTCCCAAGTTAACGTGCATAGGATCTGAAAGCGACAGCTGACCATGTTGCTATCTAAACAACCTTGCATACTTTCTTCTGCTGTTTGCGTAGAAATGAGACCAGTCAGTACTTTTCATGTGATTTTCTCCAGCATGGAAGCTATCCTTTTTCTACCTGACGTTATGTAGAGTGATGGTACATTCCATTCTCCGTTTCTTTTAAAAGAAGCAGATACTTTGCCTTTTAAACGAGAAAACCATAAGAAATTAGCAGTGCAATCCACTGCATGTTTAGGCAGAAGCAAATCCCAGAGCGGATCTACACTTACAAAAAATAACGTTAATGATGCGTTACAATAACGTTGCGCCACACGACGCTCGTCTTGTCATGTTGTATCATTGTTGTTTTCTCCTATCATTTTAAATTTTCTTTTGTGACATTTTAAACGTGTTGCACGAGGTCGTATGTGCCCCCTATCTTCATTATCACAACCATATGTACCTGCCCGGACCTTAAGATCATCTACAGCGGCCCTTCTCTGTGAGCCCCTGCCAAAGGAAGTGAGGCAGGTGGCTACTAGGAAGAGGGCCTTCTCTGCTGTGGCACCCCGGTTGTGGAATGAGCTCCCCAGAGAGGTCCGCCTGGCGCCTACACTGTACTCCTTTCGTCACCAGCTGAAGACCTTTTTATTCTCCCAGTATTTTAACACTTAATTTTAACTTAAATTTAAATTTTACTGTTTTAACTCTGTATTTTAATTTTATATCAATTTTGCTGCGTGGTTTTTATTCTGGTTGTGCTTTTTATATTGTATTGTGTATTTGTGCTTTTAACCTGTTGATTGTTTTACTATGATTTTAATTTTTGTGAACCGCCCAGAGAACTTCAGCTATTGGGTGGTATAGAAATGTAATAAATAAATAAATAAATAAATAAATAAACGTGTCTCTTCAAGTTGAAACCTCTTTGTGTAGTCAATCGTTGACCTGGGGGCATGTTCTTTTGATTTCGGCACCAAAAACAACAGCTTCCTGCGTTTCTTCTAGTGTTAGTAGGGGTAGGGCGAAGGCAGGAGAACAGGAAATGGGCGGAACATAGCAACAAACGACAAAAAGGAACTCCTCGCTAAAACGACAGAAGAGACAGTGTGTCCTGCTTTAATGATTTAGTAACGGGAAAGAGAAAGGTAAGTTACGCTCTAATCCCTGAGTGTGCCCTGTGACGTTTTAAACCAGCACAAAATACACCGTTTGCAATGGTGAAAAAAACATGATAAGCGCTTGTGTAGATCCTGCCACACTGTGTTCACTGGGACTTACTCCCAGATCAGGGTGCACAGATTACAGCATGAAAACAAGGGGACTTACTTCTGAATAATGAACATAAGATTTTGCGGCAGAGAAGACAATGCTTAGCTGGCATCAGTACTAATACTTTTAAATTGAGATCTTCTACAATACTGATGGATCATGAATCTATTTTTTAACCTTTTTTTTTTTTTTGCTTGTACCCATAACAAACAATTTACACATTCCCAACACTGATGAAGGAGAAAATATGGGAAAGGATATGCTTTTATTAAATTATAATTTAACTTTTGCAAAGTACTCAAGGTGTCCAAAGAACAGTTTTTGGAAAGTATAACTGTACTCTGGTGCTTTTGATATCTTGCAAATGGGATGGAAATGCGGGATATATGAATATTTAAATAAATAGTAATTAATACGTTTCACTTTGAATGAATGAACACATTTATCCCTGTTTACTTCCAGATGCTTAAAAAGACACCTTTGTTGAAGTTTTGCATAGTGGAAATGTATTCTAACTTAGCTTTAAGCCAAATAATTTATGTGCAGCCCAATCCTATGCAGTTAAAGTCTGAGTTTAATGCTTACTGCTATGTAAGTATGCACACAATAGCAATCTAAATGGCTTTCAGCTGATTTGACACTACTGATTTTCATAAGCTAGGCATGTGAAGCTATTAATGAATATGTCTTTGTTTTTGTTTTAAAGAGTCTCTGGACTCCATTCTAATATTACTCCACTTATATACCTGGAAAAATAAATGGGTTTACAAACATTGCAAAATGTCACTGGTCCAAACTCTGTTTTTATCTTGTTGTTATTGTTGCAAATCTGGTGTATTAGAGCCCACAGATTCTTTGGAATTTTATATGGCCTTTATTGAGTCTACTTATTCCCAGAATGCATTGGGCTAAGTGGATAAAAGCAGGAACAAGTCAAATGTCATAGTTCCAAGAATGTAGGACTTGTTCAAAAACAAATTGATTACTTGAAGCTGATTATTATTTCATTAAAGTCCAACTTTTGCACAAGACTGAATGGAATAAAACCTAATGCCAAAAATACTTCAGGGCAGAACCTCAGTAGATGTCAGCCTGTGTAACTCAAAAAAATCAATATAACAGGTCTGCTTTGCACTAAAAGACATGGTTGTCTCTAAAGTACATTCTATATAATATTTTGGCACTGGAGTGAATTGCCCCTTGTATAAGCTAGGCACATTTGTAACAAGGTGTACTGCGTATCATTTGTTATGTAAAAGAACGAAAAGGAAAGGATGGTGGTGAAGTGGAATGCGTGAAGAAGGATCCCTCTGAGGTTCTAAATCATGATTTTCTGTATGAGAAGTTAGTATTTCAATGCCAAAGCACTTCTTGCGTTTTTAAGCTGCTAACTTCTAAGGTACAACTTTAGAGCTCCATCCAACGAGCGTTTTATTGCATGCTCATTACTGGGCACTCATGGATTTCTCTGAGGTCCCTCACATGACGTCGTCTGCCTCTCGCACTCTTTCCGCCCCTTCTGGCCTTCCTTGTGCCACGAGAAAAACCAGAAAAAGTCTGGTTGCTGCTCTCTCCTGCTGTGTGTGGGAGAAGCAGCGTGATTACAACGCCCAACTGAATGGGCTCCTTGTTTACTTCCTGTTTTCAAACAGGAAGTAACTGAGTGACGACAGAGAAGCGACAGTAGCCAGTGTTTCTTCCTAGGTGTGATGGAGCGTTTACTCTCTACCTTGGATTTCATCACCCACCTTTTCCTGCCCTGAAAGACCAGAAAAACAATTGCATTTGTGTACTGTAAAGATTCTGGCAAGCTATGGCAATGGACCTTCAGACAAGTCTGTTTTTTACAATGCTGCTTTTAAGTTCCTATAGCACTGTCTTGTGTATGGTGAAAAACATTATTACGCCATAGTATTTGTAACAATGTGAATGAACTGCTAGGATCAGCCTGATTGGGTTGTACTTCCTGGGAGGAATCAGGAAGTAGTTAAGGGCAACACCCACTGCTTCTGCCTGAGGAGAGAGGCCACAGCCTGAGAGAGCTCAGTGGAAAGGCTTTGTTTGAATAAAACTTGTAGGTTTGTTTGGAAAGCAGAGTACATGTGAGTATGTGGATGCTGTCCACCAACTTTGAAACAGTGACCGGGTTCAGATGAACAACAGAGGAAAAGAAGCTACCCATTTCCCTAATTACCCTTGCCGCATTGCGGGTTTGCTGTGTCATCCGAACCCGGTGAGGTGCGCTGCAGGCGTGGCTTCCAAACTATGCTGCAACCCCTATAACAAGCCATGTTTTGTGGGCTGGTTTGGAAGCCATCCTCACTGTGCACTTCGCCAGGTTTGGATTACGTGGCAACCTATGTCTTGGCGAGGGTAATTAGAAATAGGGGGTGGGGTGCATGAGCAGCACACGTGGGACGGGAAAGAAGCAACCGTGGCTTCCTTTCCTTACTGATCATCCAAACCCAGTCCTTAGTCAATAACTGTACCAATGTGTACTACTAACTAGATGGACATGCAACTGCAAATCCCATAGCTTCCAATTCAGTTATGGCAGAAAGCCAATCTGAAGAGAAACGTCTCTGCAGTGTTCTAAAGAGGCTGAATAAGGGGATCTGGCGTATTTCGGGAAGGAAGGAGTTCCACAAGCCAGGCTCACCATGGTGCCATGATAGGGTAGTGTTCTCCCATTCGTGGCTATTTATGGATTTTATTTATTTCAGTTATTTAATGTTTATACCCCGCTTTTCAATCTAATTTTCCAAAGTGCTTACATTCGAATTAGCATAATATAGCAACAATAAAATACAATATGAAAAACCAGTTGAAGACCTAAAAACACATTAAAAACCAGCCGGGTCAATCATAAAATAACTTCCAGAATAAAAATGTTTGCAAGCACTGTCTAAAACAGCCTTCCCCAACTGGGCAGTCTCCTGATGTCTTGAGAGTGTGACTCTCACCATGCTGAATATTGGCCATGCTGGTTGGGGATTATGGGAGCTGTAGTCTAACATCTGGATTAAACAAGTTTCCTTGTTTAATTGTTCATTTGTCTTTGAACCCCCCCATCTCACGCCTAGGCTAAGCTTGTTATACCAGCTACTAGGACGATTTAAAGTATGTTAACAGAATTGGTGCCAACACGAAAGGGTCACCTTCTGGAACTCTGAATTATAGTGATAGAGAGTTCCTTAGGCCCAGAAATATAATCATTCATGCTAAATAAGAAACTCCATAGGTGGGATTGCCCAGTGAAAAAATGGTTTTCCCATAGGTGATGGTGGTGCTAAGGAGAGAAAATCCCCCATATACTCTCTCAAATAATCTGGTCCCAAGTTGTTTAGGGCTTTATGCACCAGAAATTATAACTTAAACTTGGCCTTGTAGCAAATAGGAAGCTAGCACATTTCCCTCAGCAAAGGAGTTACATATTGAAACAGGGCAGCGTTCTGCAGCTTCTGGGCCATCCTTAAGGGCAGCCCCACATGCAACATGTTGCAGTAATCCAGGCTTGAGGTTACTAGCGCCTGCAGTTGCAAAGAAACTGCCGTCTGGAAAACAGTGTTAGTATTGGTGATGCTCAGTTGCAAAATGTCCAGAACATTTTTGTCTCTCAAGAGTTGTTTGTATAATGACAAATACACTGCAGCCTGATCCTAAGCAGGTTAATTCAGAAATAAGTTCCAGTTTGTTTAATGGGACTCTCTGGAAGCATGCTTCGGATTGTAGTGCTGTTACTTAAGCTGGAAGGCATTGTGGATTGATCTGTCATTCTTAGCAGCTCCATTGCCACTCAGCAATCTGTGTGTATTTTTCTGTTAATGGCATGAATTTGGTCTGGCACACATTTTTCTTCCTGTGGTTTTTCTTCATAAACACACATAATTCACCAAGAGCAGAAGTGAAACCCAACAAGGGTATACACTGGAGTTCAGTAGCATTATTTGGCCATGGGTCTTTCTCCTGGCAATCAGGAACAAAGCCTTCACACTTAAACCACCAGCCCCTTGTCAAACGAGAAATGATGCTTAATTTTGTTCTGTTTCTGACAAGGCCTGACTAGGTTCTCTGAGATTGCCATAATTTTCTTATCACTTAAAAAAAAAAAAAATCTGAGATGCAAATTGCTTTCATAGACACAGTGGGCTATCTGAAAAAAATTCCAGAGTTCAGAGGTGCCTAAGGGAAGTGATGTAGTACAGAAAGTTAATGCCACCGTTAATATGGAAAAACTACTTTCTCCCGCTCGCTGACATATTCTTCTGGGATAATCTTGATATATGTACATGTGTGCTCAAAATGTCAGCCATTAGTTTCAGCCTCCCCCTAGAACATTCCTTTTCTGTTCCGGAGGTATGTGTCAGAGCCTTGGAAGAGGCAAGATCCAAATTATACAGCCGTCAGGGTTTGTCATTTGGAGTGGGGCTCAAGGAATCAGTCATGTTAATTCCTCTTTACCCCCCTGAACGCTAATGAGGAGTGTAAGGCTCGTGCTGCGTTGCCGTTCTGTGGTGCCCATCATGCTGCTGTGGGACAAAAGAAGCATGTTATTGAGCCAACCCCGCATCCAGGCAAACGGCTAGAAAGTGACTGTAAAATCATAACAAATACAGATCTCCTTGGTGCAATGAGAATATACATCAGTAGTATGCCTAAGCAACCAGGACTGGAGGCAGGTACTGAAGGCACTCCGGCAAACTTTATCCCTGGTGAATTGTAGTGATCACCCTGTGGTTTTATCCTGGTTGTGCTTGTTATATTGTATTTTGTATTTGTGTTTTTAGATTGTTGGTTGTGGGTTCAAAACACAATCATTTTGAGACTTCCAGCGACTTCTCCCTGCATCAGAGGGCTGTCCTCTGAAGGCATCTTCTATCTAAAAGGCTGAAGTCAAGTTTGAAGATGAAGGACCATTAGAACTGTTGCCCAGCACCTAGAGGGCAGGCTGAACAGGCAGCCACAGTCCCCCACAGTATGGTGAGATGTTCTGTATTTCTGTTCAGATTAAAACAATTCTTTCTAAATTTGCATATGCAAACATCAGGACAGTCCTCTTTTGCCCTCTTTTTTTTTGGGGGGGGGAATATATTTTGGTGATCCCTATGAAGCCACCTTTATGGTCCTGGTCCTGATTGCCCTCCCCTCATGCTGCTATTTAAACAAAACCAGATATGTGCAAGGCATTTATGGAATTCATGTATCATCTAGATTGGCCCTCATCTCTCTATTTCCTTCTCCTAGCTTTGATCTTTGTATTTACACACACATACACGCACACACATACACAGGCCTAGTTCACACAAAAGGCTAACCCATGGTTTATTACACCCATGGTTTTTTGCCTTACCCATGGTTTTTTGTTGGGCAGACAATTGAACAAACTGATTTGTTTTCTCAGTCCCTGGGTTGTTTGTTTCCTTCCTCCTTTGCCCACTTCCCCCATGGATCCCAAATGGCTTTGCAGCTCTTCAGTACTGGCATATAGAGAGCCTGGGGTTTGTTTGTTTGTTATTGCTCTTGCCTGCTCCCTCTGGAACCTGGCAAAACAACCCATGACTCCGGAGTCACACATAACAGCACCCCTTGGTTTAAACAACCCACAGTTCACAACTCAACAACAAACCATGGGTTCGCTTTGTGGGTTGTGGTTAATAACTCATAGTGCCTGTTTTGCATGTAATGGCAACCCACAATTCAACAAACCATGGTTAATTAAACTGTGGTTTGGGTTACGTGCAAACCAGGTCAGAGTCTCTCTCACTCACTCACTCGCACAAAGAGGAACTGCATTTCCAGGTCACAGGGTTACATTTTAGGTTTACTTCTTTCTGGGCCAGTGTGATTTCATCTACAGTGCTGGTGAAGTGGTCTGATAAGAAATAAATGAAGATTTCACAACTGTGAACTGCAGAAACCTTTTAGAAATAAGATGCATTCCAGATAAAGTTAGTGTTATATGGGACTTACTCCATGCCTACACCAGCCATTTATTATAGAATGGGCCACATGATGTGCAGCTAATCTCATTGTGATCTTGGCTCCACCACTGGTTTTGTCTGACTGGTTTTGTCACGGTTTCCCCCCATCTTTCACTACAGTCCCGAAATCTGTGGCCAGTGTGCCCCCCCTTTGCGAGGTCGTTGCTTTTCGCCATGAGTTTCAGGATCAACAAACAGCCAATGACCTGTGAGGGGCATGTGCATGGGTATTGGCAGGTTTCATCACCGAATGTTTTTTTTTTTTTAACAAAAACATTTATCTGTGCAGCATTGCACATTTAATGGACTTCCTATCCCCCCATGTGTAGCTGTTCATTTGCATTCATGAGCATCTCTGAGGAGTCATAAAAAAACCATCCCCGTAGCTGCATAATCTGCCTATCCCCACCCACTTCCCGATCCACATGCGGAAGTGCTGTCACGGGCCACACGTCCTCCCGCAACCGCACTCCTGAAAATGCAGAAGACTTTGCTCATGTGTGTCGCATAAGCGCCGATCCTGGAAGCAGAAAACTCGCAACCACCCCTCCTCCCTTGCAAAAGAGCTGTAGGTGTAGATTAGGCTGGATCAGGACCACAGCTTCCAACCTTTGCAGTACAATCCTATATATGCCTACTCCATTAAATTCAATGGGACTTTCTCCCAGGTATATAGAGGATTTCAGTCTTAAAGTAGATTTACTCAACTATTTGCATGGAGATGGATGTGAAAACCTTAATTCAAGAACATTTTTAGTTTTATTTGTTCATTTCTTTGGTGGTGATTGTTTCCTGCTAGTTGCCTAATCAAGTAGATGATAGACAAAGTCTGGTTCTGTTCATAAGAGTGTCTTCCATATAAATCTACATTTTGGTCTGGCTTCTCTGGCAGCTGAAAAAATATTTGTTTGAATCTTCATAATCGATCCTACACCCATGTAGCTGTTATATTATATATTGGCGAGGCAGATATTATTCAGGATTGTCATCTCTGTATTTAGATATTTCATTCAATTTGATATTCATCAAAGAATTGAGAATTAGGGCCTGCAAATTCATTAAGTAAAAACTTCCTGGAGGTACCTGTTCTACTCAGCTAAACAGGTATATGGATTGTGGTAACGACCAGGATGATGATAGTGAATTTGAGCCAAATCGAAGCTAGGAGTACAATGGAGAATTGGGGTAAGCTGAGTGTCTGGGACTTGTTGAATAGTGTCAAGAAGTTTATTTAGGATCTAGTCTAGAAAGTGTGTCTGAAGTTGGCTGAGTGGCAAGAGGTTGGGATATTTGGATGTGGAACCATGTGTATCTTTGGGTTAAAAATACAGTGGTATTTGAGACCATAAAGAAGCTGGGTCCAAGGGTGGTGGAGGTACTTGGGCCATAGCTAGACCTAAGGTTTATCCCAGGTTTGTCCTGGGTCAAACCTGTTCATCTAAGTGCCACACAGGGCATCCAGCGCTCAGGCAGGGACGAACCCGGGATGATCCTGGGATAAACCTTAGGTCTAGCTATGGCCTTTTTCTACCCTTGGCAGGGCTTGTGTAGTTATGCGGCCAAGCTTACACCAAAGTTTCTTTGCTCCTTCTATCTGCTCTTTCCCATATCTACATATCTATTTGGTGGCAGCAGCTGGGTCTGGGATGTTGCCTGCCATGTTAAATTTTCCACAATGCCCACAGCACCTGAACACTCTGGGACATTGAGTGAAATTTAGTATGGCAGGCAGCATCCTAGACCCATCCTATGTCACCTGATAAGCCAGTAGCCAGGGGAGGGCATGGTGGCTAACTAAGCAGTGGAGCGCCTCAAACCAGGAACCAGTCTGATGGAAAGGATTGGAGAAAATGTATTAAACTGTTTCTTAGAAAATTATCCTTGTCCTTAAACTAACCAGTGCCCGAAAGGAATTCTACTCAACTGTAGATTCACTGAAAGGCCTTGGATAAGACCCCCTCTTGTCTCTTTCTCTCTAAGCAACAGTTCACCATCAATAAAAACTTTGGGGGGGAAAGGAGATCCCAATCTCATGGCTTTAAAGGTTTAAAGTACTCTGTCTATTAAACTATTGTGTAAGTGTGCAATGATAAACTGTGGGCTTCTTGCATACCTCATTAAAACACTTTTTAATAGCTAAAACAAGTTCCTGTGTATGTACCAAGAAGCTGATGTGAAAAATGAAATAATGTCTCTCAAAGAATCGGTGCATATTTATAGTGCCAAATTCCTGAGGCTGTCTTAATCGCAGACCTATTTACAGCTGTTTTGTAGGGAGAGGGGCAGGGGAAATAAGGATTTCCTGATGCTTTATCTTCCCTGATCTGAACCGCCTCCAAATCCACATTAGGAAAGTCAGCCATCAGTGAAGTAATGAAACACACAGCTGTAGGCTGCACCCAGCCTGGTAACGTCTACAGCTTGAATAATCCAGTTCTCTTTATACAGTGCATAGCACAGGACAAGAGTCTCAGTGGCTGCTGCTCCCCCCATGGTGGAGAGAAGTACAGAAATTCCATTGTGGCACAAGATGACCATATACTAGCCTTCCTTCACCCGGAGCCCTCCAGTTGTTTGGCAGCTGGATCCAGGTTTAAGCTAGATCAACTGTGTTAGCAGAAGTGGACATCTCCACCTTCTTCTTTCAAGAGCAGCCCCTCCAGCTCCCTGAAAATGCTACACAGAGAGTCAGAGACCCTGCTGAATAGAATGAACTGTGGTGTGGGAAGAGAGAGGGATCCCCCAAAATCAGTCAGGGGGACGTCCTGTGAGCAGAGTCCTTCTGTTGTAGAAGGTCCCTTCTTCTCCTGGAAAGCAGATTCTGGATCAAACCCATAGACTTCAGCTCCCATCAACCACAACTAGCATGACCAATGGTTAAGACTGCTGGGAAATGTAGTTCAAAACATCTAGAGGGCATCACATTGGGGAATGCTGCCCTTGAATGTTGCATGAGTTTGATACCCTTGACATGTTTAAACATCGCCTGAGTTTGCTATCAAGATGGATGAAAGTGAACGAGCTAAGATTAAATCAAGATAAGAAGGAGGTGTTGTTGATCAGGGGAAGGTCTGGCTCAGGTTTTGGTACTCAACCTGTTCTTTCAGGGGAACTGTGACCCCTTTAGTCCCAGAGCCAGGCAGGATTTATTTACCCCAGCGAGTGCAAAAGCTTAGTGAATATTTTTTGTTTATATATGATGTAAGTGTCTCAGAAAAGTGAGTCTTACAAAATTCCAGTGGTGGGGGGCTGTGTGATGTCATCAATATGGCTGCTGCACTATTATGTAGTTGCCACATTTAAATATGCATAACTTCTAACCCGTCTATGTTACAGAGATGATTTTTTTTCTGAAATGTTTCAAATTTAATGACAAATACTTTTTGTAATTACAATTTTTTGCTAACTCCATTAGTTTTTGAGATAATTTCATTTGAACGTATAAAATCAGTGTTCACATTGGTTATGTGTGACGTTTAACCATGATTTACTCAAAAACTATATGACTTTCGAAAGAATATTCAAGAACAAAAAAGTTGCATTTTTAATGAGGATTAAGAAAATGTATAATAACATGGAGTTTACCCCAACGCTTAGTGAATTATGAGTGATATCTCATTATACATCCACTTTCTCAGGATTTTATGATTTTACAGTTTATCGTACAGGGCTTTCATTTCAAAAGTATCCACCCTAAATATCTCTCGATCCGATGCACAGATCATTTTGAACATGTTCAACTGTGATTTTTACAGTTGAACATGTTCAAATGTTCTTTACAAAACTGGACGAGTATGATGAAATATTTAAAAAGACAATTTATTAGGTTGAAATGTTTTAAACAAATGTTTTTAAAATCTTTAGCAAAAATTTACAATTTACAGAATAAAAACTATGTTCTGTGAGAAGGGTAACCTGCCCCAAAGATGGAGTGTAAGGCAGAGATGGGGTCTGAATCCCAGAACACTAAGCAACTAATTTGAACCTATAGTTATCAGCACCAACAGAAAAGCTATTTCACAGCAATCCCAGCTGCTTGTAAGGAAAAAGAAGAAGTGAGAGGCATAGGGAACCTTGATGGGCACCAAGAAAGGTATCTAGGAGTACATTGGAACCCCTGAGCATCACATTGCCTGCTCCTGATTTGGAGGCTGTGCAAAAGTTCAGAGAAGTGCTTTAGACTTTGCGATACAAGAAGCACATCTGACTGCCTCAGCGGAGGCTTCACACATGCACATGTATCACTTGATTTCTCCATTTCATTACTCTTGATGAATAGTGGTAGGATGTGTCACCTGACTCTGTTGCAAAACATTGAATTTGAGTTGATGGGAGGTGATATTTCCGAGCCATGGGGTTAGATTGGTGATGGTTTATCCAAACATGATTTTGCGCACACCGAATGAATGAATGAACTGGCACATCTGAGCAGCCATAAAAGTGGGATAGGGGGTAGGATTTAGGTTTAAGCTCAGCAGCCCCCATTACTGGATGAAGTATTACTAGACGAAGTAAAATAGCAGGGCCACACAGAAAGATTTTGGCTGTGTGGATGGGCTGAATTCTGTGGGTTTTAAAACTGTCTTGTGCCTAATCTACACCAAGCAGGACATTACACTATGAAAGCAGTATGAACGCAGTATATAAAAGGCAGGAGCCACACTACGGCTTTATAGCGGTATTGAAGTGCACTGACAACTGTTGGGGCCCATTGACACATACCATATGTCACTTTCATAGTGCTATATTGTGCTTGGTGTAGATTAGGCCTTGGTCTGAGGTAACAAGGACAAAGTATCAGGAGCGATCATAATGAACATCCATGAGTACAGCGACATTAATTGTGGGCATGGAGCAGAAGTAACACTGATCTATGGTAACAAGGAGGCTGGTGGTTTCGATGTCAGTGGGGCGGCGAATCCATTCAGAGTTTCAGTCCGAACTCTAAAAGCACTGGCATTTTGGATCTCTCCTTTAGAATTCTGATGGTTCTGACTGAAACCTAGTGTACCGCCCCACTGTGACATCAGAGCCACCAGCCTCCATTGTTATGAGCATTGCAAACCGCAATCACGTAACGGTCTTCACTTGTGCACAATAGATACTGGCCCACGCCAATGCCTGACAACTTGGGAGATTTGAACCAGAAGGGTGGACATGGAAGGAGACTGGAGAGGACGAGACAAAAGTACAATGATTTAGGAGGAGAGGGGAAAGAATGTAGCATGAATATCAACCATACTGAAAATGAGCTGAGAATCACATATTTCTTACAACAAAGCAAACAAGGCAACCAGCAGAGTCCTACAGGGAAAATGACATCACTGCACATTTTTAGGGATAATCATTTAACTGGATTAGCCCCAAAGTGCTGTGTCTAAAATCAGCATCCCTGTCTCTTTATGTACTCCAGATGAAACACATTAGCAGAAATATGGCAAGGGACACTTGCGATGCACCGTTCTACACTCTCAGCATTTTTTGCAAATCTGCAATTAGTCTAAAGGGCCTGGGTAAATTAGGCCTCTTGATAAATGAAGCACCTAGACAGGTCTCAGATTTATTGGATCGAGCGGTCCTGCTGTCCAGAGCCTGTCGGCTACGTTGCGGCTCAAAGAGGGTACAGTGGGAAAGCTGGCGAAGCCAACGGAGCTGTGAAGTGCTGAGCAAATGGCGAAAAATCCAGAGTGAAGCAGGAGCCGCTGATTGCTTAGCCTTAGAAATGTCTGCCAAGAATGCTAGTGGTGTATGGGGGACCATTTGCCATGATAATATAGATCTTCTGCAACCCTGCGGTTCATGTGTGTGCAGCGTGTGCAACATATAGACACACTCCCACAGACACATGGATTCATAGATGTGGTCTAACCTTCACATTGGAGCAGGCATGCCCTTTGAATACAGACGCAGACGTTTTATTTTCATAATAGCAAAAATTTAAATGCTCACCATAGTGACACACTGTGTGTACAGTGAGAGGGGCTGTGTATTACGAAGACCCGGGGAGGTGGGGGATTAATCGCCATGCATTCTGCAATCTGGGGTACCTGGCATCTCCTATAAGAACTCTGCCAGTCATGGCTCAGCTACTTATTGTCAGGGATCGACTCACCCCATACCTGTGTCTCCAGAAAGGCAGTGCTCCTTTTCCTCCAAAGTTTTGAAATGGGTCATTTTTAAACGGAGTGTGTGTGTGTGTGTGTGTGTGTGTGTGTGTCAGGATATGAGAGACAGCTGTGTAATTATTATTATTATTATTATTATTATTTATTTATTTATTTATTTATATAGCACCATCAATGTACATGGTGCTGTACAGAGTAATGTTTGCATCTTGTTCACACAAAGGGATGACCATCATGTTCTCGAGCGTTGGACTGGTTTCCAGAGTTTGCCCGTCCTTCCAAGACATGGAAAATAGGGAAAACCGAATAGGTGGATTTTTAAAAAAGTGGCTGATAATTATATAATGGATCCTATGCAACCACATGGAAGGGAAGGATTGATCTGTGTCCCCTTCTTTCCACCATGGTCCCACAGAGGATTGGTCTGTGGCCCCGTTTCTTTAAGGAGAAAATGAAGATTCCCCCAAATTTTCAGCTTTTCAGGAACTAACTTCCCTCTTAAGGTCATAGTCTTAATGAAACCCTCACTTCTAATTTCACAGTATTGCTATTCTGTTCACAGTTTTAAAGAATTTAAGCTGCAAGCCTATGCACACTTACAGTAAATTCCATTGAACACAGTGAGTCTTAGGGCTGAGTCACATGTTTAGGATTGCACTGTTAGAATGAAATTCTAAGAATTCTTACTAGTGAGGAAGTTCCACTGAAAACCACAGTACTTACTTCTGAATAAACGTGCTTAGACCTAGGAACACAGGAAGCTCTCTCAGTGACCTAGTTCACACAACATGACAGCCGACTGTGGTATAATTTACTAGCGGGGGTTGTTTTATCATGCAGGGCACCTGAGTGCAGCATTTTTGCATGATGCCCAAAGGTTCTCAGCTTGCCATGGCTTGCCATATCAGGCAAACCCAGGCAGCAGGGGCTGTTGGAAGGTTAAACAATCCTCAAATAACCCTAAAACAAGCTGTGGTTTATTTGAGGGTTTTCTAACCCTCAAACAACCCCTACCACCTGGGCTTACCTGACACAGCAAGCTGGGCACCCACAATGTCCATGCAAAAATGGCACCCATGGGTACCCAGCATGACACAACAGCCCCCGCAGGTAAATTAAATCACGATAGGCTGTTGCGTCATGAGACGCTGTCTACTGAATCAGATCATTGGTTCATATAGCCCGGTATTGTCAACACTGACTGTCAGCAGCTCTCCGGGGTTTCAGGCGGGACTTTTTTCAGCTCTGCCTGGAGAATCCAGGGATTAAATTTGGTAACTTCTGCATACAAAGCAGGTGCTCTACCACTGATCTAAGGCTCTTCCTATTGCTCTTTTAGGCTGCAATACCAAACACATCTAGTAAAAATGCATAAACTGGTGCTGTTAATTATAAGCCACTTATCCCTCTTACAATATACAAAATGGCACGTGTACATTACTGTTGGTTTGGGGTGATGGAGGCTGGTGGAGAAGGTAAAGAGAATCTATGGCTGTCTGGATTATTCTGATTTACATCTTGAGTTCATCTTCAGCAATTTCCAACTAAAAAATGGTGACACCTGCCAACTCTTCTGCTAGTGCCGCTGCTGAACTCAGCTGAATAAGCCAGTCAGGGTTTTCCAACAGATGTTCAGATACTGCTGCTTGCTTTCTCTTTTCATTTTTTTTTAAAAAAAACACCTAAAGGACTTTTGAATAACCCCACCTTTTGTCCTTTTCCTGGGAAACTGCCTTAAATGGCAAACGCCGCTGCTCTTGTGCACACAATCCGATCAATGAAGGTAGAACTTGAACCCAGAACTGAATGTCCATCGTTATGAAGGAGAAATACCATAGCGGAGCTCCTTTGTTTTGTGAGGGTAGAGCCAGGGCTAGCACGAGGTATTTTGCTGTCTGAGGTGGAATAGCAAATGGCACTGCCTAATGACTTCATGTCCTAGACTGGCTGTTATTTTGGCACCTGAGGCAGAAAATCCCATAAGCACCTCTCCCTGTGAGTAAAAATACAACAATAATAAATAAAGGATAAAATGGAGAGGAGGAGGACCAGGTAAGCTGCTGTCAGTTCCTTGCAAGCAAAAAAAATGTCAGAAAATAATAATAATAATAATAATAATAATAATAATAATAATGATAATTTACCAGACCGATTTTGCTCATTTTTGTTTTAAATTCAAGCTTGAGCACCGTAGATGTGCAACAAATTTTGAAACTTTGGAAAAGATCAAAGCTCGAGCTTTAATAGCAATTGTTTTCCTCCATGCAAATAGGATGTCAGAAAACCCTGTCTGACAGGGTCAGACAATCAGTGTGGCATGAAGGTGGGCCCTGGCCCAGACACACAGTTAGTCTGTCACCACCAGTGGGGAGGGGGGAGGGGATGTAAGCAGTCAATTGGGGCACATGTGAGAGGGGGCAGGGCTGCACTACATGTAAATTTCAGAGGGGGGATTCACTATGCGTAAGCCAGTTTTGCTGTATTCATGAGCCCCTCTGTGGTGAGTGGACTGAGGGGCAAAAAGGCTGGAAAGGAACAGGATTACTACTGCTAATAGAGACATGGCATTTATGCTAGTCTTTATAAGAATACGGCAGTGCAAGGCTTATTACTCAACTTTTTTCAGACTGATTTTGCTCATTTCCTGTTTTAAACTGAAGCTTGAGCAGTGTAGACATGTAGAAAATTTTGAAACTTCAGAAACGTTGAAAGCTTGAGCTTTAACAGTAATTTTCTCTTCACCAATCAGGCAGGGCAGCCTCTCTGTTAGTAGGATGAAGGCCAGCCCTGCTCAGCCCATCAGTGCGGCACAAAAGTGGAGCCCGGCTCAACTGTACAGTTATGCTGGAGTTGTCAGTGGGAAAGCGGAAGGGGATGTAAACAGCCAATTGAGGTGTGTGTGAGAGGGCCACATGCAAGTTTCAGAGGGGAAATTTACTATGCATGAGCCACATTTGCATTATATATGAGCCTCTCTGTGGTGAGGGGCAAAAAAATGGGGAAGGATCAGGACTACTAGCATCCATGGCAACCTGGGCTTTTTTGTTGTTGTTGTTTATTCATTCATTCATTTCTGACTCTTCGTGACTTCATGGACCAGCCCACGCCAGAGCTTTCTGTCGGCTGTCGCCACCCCTAGCTCACCCAAGGTCAAGTCTGTCACCTCCAGAATATCATCCATCCATCTTGCCCTTGGTCGGCCCCTCTTCCTTTTGCCTTCCACTTTCCCTAGCATCAGCCTCTTCTCCAGGGTATCCTGTCTTCTCATTATGTGGCCAAAGTACTTCAGTTTTGCCTTTAATACCATTCCCTCAAGTGAGCAGTCTGGCTTTATTTCCTGGAGTATGGACTGGTTTGATCTTCTTGCAGTCCAAGGCACTCTCAGAATTTTCCTCCAACACCACAGTTCAAAAGCATCTCTCTTCCTTCACTCAGCTTTCCTTATGGTCCAGCTCTCGCAGCCATAGGTTACTATGGTGAATACCATTGCTTTAACTATGGGGACCTTTGTTGTCAGTGTGGTGTCTGTGCTCTTAACTATTTTATCAAGATTTGTCATTGCTCTCCTCCCAAGGAGCTTTACACTAGCTGATATACCTGGCGTTCTACCAGACTGATTTTGTTCATTTCTGTTTTAAACTGAAGCTTGAGCAGTGTAGACATGCAGACAATTTTGAAACTTCGAAAAAGTTCAAAGCTTGAGCTATAATACTAATTAACTTCCTTAGCACCAAACAGGCAGGGCAGCCTCTCAGCCAGCAGGAAGACAGACAGCCCTACTTGGCCAATCAGTATGGCATGAAAGCAGGCCCTGGGCACGGCCACGTAGTTAGGTTGTCCCTGGGCACAGGGACGAGTGGGAAGGGGCCAGAAACAGCCAATCAGGGTGCACGAGGGAGGAGGCGGGACTGCACCCCATGCGAATTTCAGATGGGGAATTCAGAGCTTCATCACACCGGGGTTATACTGTGAAATCACTGCAGATTGCGTGCAAAGGACTGAAGTTTTCCAGTTTATAATCTGCTTTAACTGTGAAGTACTCCCATGCATCCTGCTTTTATTGTGCTATAAAGCCAAAAGACCCGTCCTATTTTGATACCCCTTTAAGAGCAAATCATTTGTTGTTTTCCGAGCAGCCACTGGGGGCGCAGGAGGAGGATTTGATAGGTTTAAACTACCAATTAAACAAATGCTTACATCTGTGTAAGTTTTAAAGCTAAAGACATAAAAATTGTCACAGTAATAGATATTAAGGAGAGCTTTAAGCATACCAAATTTGAATCAGATTGGGTCATCCGTTGATTTTCTATGATTTTTTACATTTCTCCCCCTTAACCCCTTTCCTGGTATGCAAAGGATCTTAGGAATGCTGCCGCCCGGGGTGTGATTTAGCTACCAACAACAACAACGACAGCGATACGCTGTAGGGGATAATTCAAGGGAAACAGGTACGTGGGATGAAGCTAAAAGTATGCATGACCCGTATTTGCATTATTCATGAACCATTCTGTGGTGAGTGCACGTGGGAAAGGAATAGGACTATTTGCTTCCACACCCTGACTTGCAAGCAGTTAACCAATAAATCGATTTGTTTTGGCTTCCACTTTTGCATGCTGGCTGATTTCTTGGGGCTTCAATTGGCTTCGCCCACAGGAGAAAGAACATGTTTTCTAACACTAGCAGCCATTATTATTATTATTATTATTTGGTAGAACAGACCCTGCGTTTCCTTCTTTCCCCCCCTTTCTCTCTCTACATGACACCTTCAAAAATTCTGCTTAAAGAGCCTGGCAGAATCTACACTACTGCTTTATAACGGTTTATAACGGTATTGACAACTGTTGAGGCCCAAGACACACTCCATATACTCTGTTTTCAAACCGTTTTCAAAGTGTCCTATCCTGCTTGGTGTAGATCTGGCCCCTGTCACATTAAGGTGGAACTTTTCCCCCCCCTGAACTATCAAAGAGGCACAGACGAAGCCTGTTGCCTATTTCTGGATCGGTCCTCCTCCTGGTACGATCTCTAACAGAGGCCTTTCCTGCTTCCCAGGCACCCAACCCACCTTAGAAATGTGTGTCACATATCTAATTATGCTGCAGTTTGATCCTTCTGCTTTCCAAGGTCTTCTAAATTATGGAATTAAAATAGCTTTAGTTTGGGTGGGTGAGAAGCACTAGTGACACCAGGAGAGTTAAGAATTTAAAATGTTCCTTCTCATATAGTAAAAAAATAAGTCTCTTTGAATATCATCAAAGAGATTTCACAATTTTTATTCCTTTTTAAAGTTGTTTTAAAAATGATTAGACTTCTTTTTTCCAATAAAAAATATACCCTTCCTTCCCTCTTTCCTTCCTTCCTTCCTTCCTTTTGCTCATTCAGTGGTTAAATTGCCTTTTCTTTGTTAACATTAAGCACATCTGCCAAAAAAAACCAGCACTTTGCTTAGCTTCGAAGTGGGAAGCCCAGCACTGGAGGCCTGGCATTGGGCTCGCATTGAGGCCTCCTACACAGTGTCACTGAAAAAACAGAAAGGAATCAGCACTTTCCCAACCACTCACTCTTTCCAACAGCAACAAATTCCCTGACATTAGTCTTCTAGCACCATTACAAAACCAGGGGAAAACCACAAAGTGGAGCTGAGTGCTCTCGTGGCTCCCACACTTGAAAAAGGATAGGAAGTATGTGTGTGGGTAATGTCTAGGGGAGTTTGGGTGTACGTCACTGAGTTGCAGTACACATGAGTGAGCGTGTGTGTGTGTGTGTGTGTGTATTTATGCTGTTGACATTACCATCTGAAAGTAATTAACATTGCTGTAGTATGAAGACTATTCCCTAGGCTAGGAATGCTCCTAATGATGCAACATTAATTACTTTCAAATGGTAAATGATGGTCATTGTAGTCCTGTGCATGTATCTAAGCATCCATGCCGAAGATGTTTACACATGTGTAAATAAAGTACATGACGATTTCTGCATCTAAGTAGCATTTGTATATACAGCTATAGCCAGATTTGGCAGAATTCCCTTTATATACATTTGGAAGCATTTTCCTCCGTCACCAATTTATGTTTGCACAGTTACACAACATTCTAGAAATGAACAAAATCGGGTCAATTTTTCATGTGTTTATCCAGGAGTTCACTCTGTCTCATTTCCACATTAATTTATATATTATATATATATATATATAATATATATATATATATATATATATATATATATATATAATGTAAATATATATATAATCACAAAAATTCACAGCTAAATATGTATTTTAAAATGCATTAATATTTAAATGTACTTTTTCTGAAAAGCTGCAATCCTACACTACTGAACTCAATGGTGCTTAATTCTGAGTGGACATGTATAGGATTGCACTGTAAATGTATTATCTCTAAATATGTACACCTTCAAAAATATTTTGATACTTTTTTTGAGCCGAGAACTGCATCAGAACATTAGGGAAATATGAAAGGTGATGAATAACCAAGTTGCAGCCTGCACAAAAGTCCAAGAGATATGAATCAGGTCTGTTTGTATCTGAATTTGCAAATATCAAATTCCTCAAGCATACCTACGAAATCCTGGGTGTCGAACACACTGTAAGTGTTTATGTGGTATTGTGAGAAAACATAAATGGGGTGGGGTGGGGTTCTTGCCCTCCCACAAATAATTTCTCCCCCCCCCCTTTTTCCCCTTCTTTTAAAATAACAGATGGACACAACTCGGTTCAGTTTCCAAAGTCTCACCATGGGGAAAAAAAGCTTTGAACTGGCTTTAACTAATGTCCTAATGCACCAATTGTCGCTTTTCATGTGTGCTGCTTTTCTTTCAACTGCCTTACATTTCCAAACAGGTAAACCCTGTAGAAAGAACTTCCTGCAGAGACTTCTGCTGTTTTGGCAATGTTGTACAATATGGCAGGTAAAGATCACAGAACGCGATGTCAAGGTAGGGAAACTTTGTACCAGTGTTGTCCTAGGGCATGGAAATGATAACACATCCCTTCAGTCTTTGTGCTGTAATAGCAGAGCTGTTCCGTGGAGTGTTTAAACTAAAGAGCCATTCAGCACCATGCTGCCTGTCTGCTGTGCCTGTGCTCACCTTCTTTTAACACTAGGGACAGGGAAACCCTGACATCGGAGCTTGTCACAATCACTTGTGTTGGTGGTTGCTCTCAACCCTCTTATTCCACTTCAAGCCTTTACCGGCTGGCTGGCTGTGCTACGTTTAGATGCCAACACCAGCAAAGACTTTATAACTCCCTAACAATATGCTGCCCATTTTGAAGTACCAGAAAACATGACTGAACAGGGAATATCGGAGGCTGTTAAAACGTGCTTTAAAGTTAGTTAATTTGTTGTACCACTGTAATGGCACTTTAATAAAAAGCAATTTTGTGCCGTAATAGTCCTACAATCAACTGTTATTTATTTGTACAAGTCAATGTGCAGGGGATCAAACTTCCAGGTGTGTCCCAGATTTTCAGCCATTTGAGTGATCCACAGGGATAAAGCTTTTTCAGAGAACCGGAATAGAGCTTATTAAACAAGTGCCATTTTGCCTAGTCACATCTGACCGTGTGCGGCCTTGTAGGAAGCACTTGGCACACAAACATGGCACTCTGATTTATTTGCGTATTACATTTAATTGTTTCCTTCTTGTTGAAGCCTTAACATGCCAGGCCTGTAAATATAACCCGACCCTTCCATATGGCACTCTGGTTTTCCATTTTCAGACGCAATCGCCCTGGAATAATGACTGTGGTATAACTCAATTTGAGTTCTGCTGCTGGGGACTTTATTACATAATGCTTTCTAATTGACCCTCGTAGTTTAATAAGACAGAACATTTCACCAGAACATTGACAAAAGTTATTAATTTTCACTTCAGCAGAGACCAGTGTCCCAATTAAATCCCATGATAATGCCTGACTGACTCACTGACCTCATTATGGCTAATGCTTATTAGTCCTGCCGAGAGGATAACATCACACACTGTTAAAATGGCTAAATGAGCACATACAACTATTCAGTGTGATTATAATTTACATACATGACTAATTTTACTTCACTGGTCCCTGCCTGGTGAAGTTAATGCTGTAAACTCCTGTCACACAACATGATAGCTGTTGAGAAGATTGAGGATGTCATAAACAAGCGACTGAGGGCCAGTTTTAATTGCAGGGCAGCCATATAGAGGCTATGAAAACACTGCCACAGAGCAGGACAGGGCCAGCCAAGATATTTTGCTGCCTGAGGCAAAGAACAAGATGTCACTCCTTCCTTTCCAGGTACAAAAAGCCAAGTGGATTGGCAGATTAATCTGTCTTCAACACTGATAATGGGACAGTGTCCTCCAGTGCACCTGAAGGCATCAGGATAACTTAGGAGGTGTAGAGTAGGGTGACCATATGAAAAGAAGGACAGGGCTCCTGTATCTTTAACAGTAGCATAGAAAAGGGAATTTCAGCAGGTGTCATTTGTATATATGGAGAAACTGGTGAAATTCCCTCCTCATCACAACAGTTAAAGCTGCTGGAGCTATACTAGAGTGACCAGATTTAAAAGAGGGCAGGGCACCTGCAGCTTTAACTGCTGTGATGAAGAGGAAATTTCACCAGGTTCCCCATATATACAAATGACACCTGCTGAAATTTCCTTTTCAATACAACTGTTAACTGTCCTCCTTTTCATATGGTCACCCTAGTGTAGAGCAGCCACATGGAGCACAGGTCTCTTCTCTAAGACCTTACTGCCATCTCCCAGCCTGAGGCAACTATGTTACTCAGCTTGATGGCCCTGCAGTGGGGCCTCCACATGTAGGCCATTATGTTACTTACCAGGTTGAACTAGTCTGCTCCTGTGAAGAATCTCCATGCCAGTCTAGGAATGTTTTCAGAGTATATTCACTTAAATTCTAACTGTCCTTTTAGGAAAACACCAGTGTGTCTTGTGTATCTTCAAGTGAGGGTTATTATTATGATTGTTTCTTTAATGAAAAACTGAGGGTGTCCATGTCTCCTACTTTACAGAGGACTGACCTCTATTTTAAGGTATCTTCCTCTATTCGAAGGCCTGTCCAGTCCAAGTCCAGTTTAAAGATAAAGCACAATAAGAAGAAAATACAAGGGGCCTTGAAGTTGCAAATCAAATGTTAGTTCCTGGGCAGCAGACAAAGCAAGCAGAGAGGTCAAAGGTTACACTCTCCCCCACTTTGGTGGACTGTTTTGTATTTCTTGTTGAATTTTAGAATTTATTTCAAAATTTGAATCTATGTAAGTAGCATATGCAAATTTTATATAAACCTGTATTCTCTTTTGTCCTTATTATTTATTTATTTATTTATTTATTTATTTATTTATTTATTTATTTATTTATTTATATAGCACCATCAATGTACATGGTGCTGTACAGAGTCCTCTGTTGTAGTGATGCATTTTCCCCTTTTTTGGTGAGACATAAAACAACAGTGATATATAACAGAGAAGAATTTAAAATGGGCTCTCTGATTGGCTCTGTCAGGACCCATAGCACTGGCTGCCATCTGGAATCTTCTGAATTTCTGTCTCAGCCTCCTGTCTGAACTAGGCTACTTTCTCTGGATTATTCTTCCTGGGAGTTTTTTCTTCTATAATTGTTGGTTATTGTTTTCATATTCATTCTTAATGGATCTTAACTAGATGACATTGCATTCATTAAGCATTCTCCGTTCATTCTTTCATTAACGGGAAAAATATTTAAGACCAAACTCTTTATTAACAACTCTAGTAGCTGCATATTGAAAATGTCACCTCTTTTGAGAGCACCCTTCAAAAAGGTCAGCCAGAACAGACATATTTTTATACTTCTAAACAATGTATGTTGGGAATGGAGGAAGGAGGATTTGGAGTAGATGGTTTTTTGGCATCCCTGGGGATTTTATGTCGTTTGTCAAGTTTAAGACTTGAGCCTCAAACACATATGTGCACACATATTATGTGAGAGGAGAGATCGCATGTGGTGTAGTGGATAAAGGATGAATCTGGGAGACCCTGCTTCAAATCTCTGCTCATCGAAGCTCATTGCATGTCCTTGGGCAAATTTCTCTAACCTACCTCACAGGGTGGTTGTGAGGGGAAATGAAGTAACCTCATGTATGTGATCTCCGTGGAGAAAATGAGACACAACAATCACAGTGTGTAACATCTGTCAGGGATGCTTTTGGGTGGATTCCTGCATTGAGCAGGGGGTTGGACTCGATGGCCTTGTAGGCCCCTTCCAACTCTGCTATTCTATGATTCTATGATTCTATGATTCTATCTCTTACTACCGATGACTCATGAATTTCTGAAGGCTGCTATATCTGTTTCCCACAGGGCTATGGAATTTGATGTGAGAACAGTATAATGGTAGACACAGTATAATGGTAGACACAGACACACACAGACGATTGTGTTTGCAGGAGAGAAAGGAAAGTGAGAGTTATGTATAAAGACATTTTCTCAAAATGATACTACCAAATTGCCTGTAGATTTCAGCTAACATAATGGAAGGTCAGCTCCCCATTTACCCAGAACTGTTCAGAAGAATCTGCTCCATGCCCTTATTTGACCTAGGGGGGCTCAATCAGAGGGCAGATCTTGGTCTTCTAAATAATGGCACCCACATAGTCGAGTGCACATACCAGGCAAGCCTCTCTGATGGTGTTTCGCTGTCAACTGAAACGTGTTTAGTCTTAGAGGCATTTCCTACTGGCTGATTTGTTTAACCTTATTGTTTTAGCATTTTATTTAGCCAGTCATGTTGCTGCACTGATGTCATATGGCTGGACAATTGTGTTTTTGTACTATGGGGGAATGTGCTTTAGTTTTAGGAGGGTGGGTTAAAATGATTTTATTGATTTAACTTGGTATAATGCTTTAGGTGACATTTAGGGCAGGGAAATGTGACATGCCGTCCAATCCTATTCAAGTTTATGTGGAAATACATTCCATTGGGTTCAATGGGCTTATTCCCTAGTAAATGTATTTAGGATTACAGTCTAAAATGCCTAAGTATATGATATGTGTACATGCAGTGAAACACATGTATGTGTGATTTTAGTGTAGATTTCATTTTTCACCCTCCTTTTAGGTGAAATTTCTATACTTAAAAGGATTAGTATAATTCTATATTTAAAAGTCACAAAGCTCAAATATATGACACCCATCATGAACTTCTGTGCCTCCCATATAAGCTGCTTTCCATGTCTTGCCTAGGGATGTACAAGGATTTCATTTCAGTTCATTAAACATCCGAACTTACCCCGTTTACCAACCCAAACATGAACACGAGCATATTTTTCAAGCAAAGCTCAAATATTCCCAAGCTTGCATTTGCAAAATGTGTTCATTAGAAAAATGTACACTTTAAATGCTCATTTTTCATGCTTTGGTCGAGGGGTGTGGCACTTTAAAAAAATGTGAAACACTTTTTTAAAGTGCACTTTCCCCATTCAAATGACATCAAAGCTTGCATTTGGGAAAGGGAACAAGATGGACCAAGCTTCGAGGTGGAACTTGGAGAACCCCTTACTAATTCTTCCATTCCTACTTTTGCCAAAGCATTTTATTTTAAGTGTTCTTCTTTTCTGCCACTTCCAGAAGAGAACTGAAGCACTCACATGTGCTGGGAGCTGTCTAAACGTTCAGAAAGCCCCAGGGTGGGTGCAAAGCTGCTGCAGCCATGCACCCACCCCAGGCTTTTTGCTGAAGCTGCAGAGAAAAAAAGTTGGGGACTCACCCAACATTTTTCTCCGGAGCGAGGCGAGGATGTGCAAGACAGCATCAAGACAACCCCAAAGCCTCACTCCAGAGTCACAGTGGAAGTGTGGCTGAAAGTGCCTGGCGGAAGGTGCTCCGGTCCCTGGATGGTCACCCAGAAACCCGGCACTCCCTCTTCAGTGTCGGATTAACCCAACGCTACCCTGGAGGGGGAATCATTTATTTTTTTAGGGACATGGCCCCAACCCGGCGCCATGAAGACACCCCTCTGTACCTCTAAATGTACTTGGTTGTAATCCAATGTGAAAACTGCCCGAATGGTTGATATTAGAGCCACAAGTTAAATGCACCCATGGGTATTATTCAGTAAGGGTACAATTCTATACCTGCTTAGACCACCCCCCCCCAAAAAAAAGGGGGGGTTCTACAATTCCCAGCATACCCCAGCCAGCATGACTGGCTGGGGCATGCTGGGAGTTGTAGGACTTTTTTTCTGTCTAAATAAGCATATGATTGTACCCTAAATTCCTAGAAAATTCTTGATCTAAATACTGACCCTTCCTTACATTTTAAGTTCCGGTGTTCTATTTTAAATGTTTAAATCTCTGTTCATCTAGAACACATCCAGATGCATACCATGTAATATGATGCTGTATGATGTAAATGAAGTCTAGACATTGCATCTGATCACACCAGCCCTGTATAAACATCTTCTCAACAGACACCCAGGTGCTGAAAAATGGGTATTTAAAGGTTGTGGAGGTCTCATGCTAAGGTATGGTGGCTCGCTATTTTTAAATCATTATTGAAGGTCCTGAGAAGGGTCTTTTTGCAACTCAACTCTGGAGAAGAAGTGAGAAGTTGTACTTGAAACACAAGCTCTTGGCTCTCTGGTTGTTTTCGGTGTCAGCATCATACCATCACTCATCTTTCTCCTTCAGCTACTTATAGAGTGCTACTTTTGAAAGCCGGCACTTCAATCATATACACATTTATACACTGGCCTTTAAAGATATTGAAGCTGAAAATAAAACCATGGTCCCATTCCTACTTATTTGAAAGCAAATGCTACTCAAATGAATGCCAGTTATAACCTAGTAATGTTTGTTTTGGATTGGGGGATTTGTCCCTCTGAGTTCAGCTAGATTACTTACATGGCCATTTCAGGTGCATATGAACTCCTCTGTACACGCAGAGGTCTCGTACATGCAGGGCTGTCTTCTTAATGGGGATGCACAGCTCATGCTGTATGTACATGACATTTCCCCTGGCACTGAAATGAATGGGAAGGCCCCATTTCATGGTAGCTGTGTATATGTATCTTGGTCCAGTCCTGTGCATAGAAATAGGGATTGAAACTCCATGGGCATGTCTAGACCATGCCTTATCCTGGGGATTGTCCCTGGATCATCCCTGTGCATCCACATGATGCACAGGGGATCCTGGGGGCAGGGAGGGAAGATCCCTCCATTTCCCCGGGATAACCAGCATGGATTTTAGCCGGATTTTTCCCATGGTCTTGGGATCGCCCTGAAACCGCGGGAGGGGTGGGCAGCCATCCTAGTTTAATCCCAGCTCCTCGTGAGTAAACACAAGGAGCCAGGAAAGAGGCACGGGCACGGAGCTCTTCAGGCGGTCCGTGCCCATTAGGGGTTGGGGGAGCGGGAGCTGGGTTATTTTTTTTACTGACCTTTTCGTTGGAGCGCATGTGCACTCATCTTCAGTAAAAAAAGAAAAAAAGAAAATGGCGGGTGTGACGTCCTCCTTCCTCCCTGGACGTCACATGCCGCATGTGGACAAAGGGGAAGATCTTGCAATCAGCATATCATGAGATCCTCCCCCCTCCCCTCCCCTGGTGTAGATATGCTCCATGTCTCGTAACATGGGGAAAAAAAGGGGGAGAGCTATTCTTGAAGGCTTCCCATCGGAATCTTATTGGCCACTTTGGAAGCAGGATACTGCACTAGACAACATTTTGATTGGATCCAGCACAACTCTTCTCTTGTGTTCTTAAGTACTGATACTAGTGTTGTCGTTATAGTCAGTTGCTCTGAGTAGGTGCCAGGATATTTTTTGACATTCTTGATTAACTGAATGTCCTTTCATTGTCTTTTAATTTGCTTCCACCTCAGATTTACCTCTTGATTGCTGAAACCACTGAAGTTGAGATGAGTCAAAGATTTGTTACCGCCATAGGTGTATGCAAGGGGGCTGCCCGGTGTGCCCAGACACACCCTAATGTCTCAAGCAATAAGTTCCGAATTGAGGGGGCCATTGAGTAGGGATCCAGAGGGGGATCCAGATGCATTGGGAACAGTCCTCTGGCTGCCCAACGGCTGCTCCACCCTCCACCCTCCAACAGCATGCTGTGGGTCCCAGCAGTGGAGCAAAAAGGAATTCCTCTACCGGGAACCTCTCTAAATCACCTTGTAAGCCCCTTCTCCAGGGAGTGTCGCCACAAAGCCCCACCAATGCTGGGACTTCAGGAATGTCTCCTCATCTCCCCCACTCACTTGCAACGGCCCTTCCATGGTCAGGCAAGCCAAATGTGGAGCAAGGAATCAGTGTCTACAGTGTTTAATAAATAAATTAATAAAAATAATGTCCGTTATGACTGAATATTCAATCAATGCTCCCCCCCCCTTTTTTAAAAAAATATATCCCGGGTGCACACCCTAATGAAATGTGCTACGCACACCTATGGTTACTGCAAAATAAATGATTTTATAAATAACCCACAAGTAGAGACTATTACCCATTTTGAAGCTATTGGTCTCATGCTGGATCTCCCCAAATAGCACGTAGGCACTGATGAGGCACTTCTGACAAGACTGTAATGATAATGAATGAATGAAATAAAGATTATAAGCTTCAAAATCCATACTTTGAAAAGTACGACGTGTGCCTAGATCAGGAAAAGCTCTCCCACTAAATTCATGGTATTATAAAATAGCAAAAAAACAAAAAGTGTTTTTTAATAAAATGATATTGATAAAATTAATGTTTTTAACATTATAAAATATTTTCTAAATTATTTAATAATGTAGTATTGCAATTAGTAGAATGAAACACACAGCAACACACACACACACACACACACACACACACACACCATACCCACACAGAGAGATACTCCTGCCCTAGGGAACAATATGGACCTACATTTAACAACCATTGACAATGGAATAGTTCAGATTAGGATAGACTGTGAAAATTAGTCTATCCAAAATGCAAGGGAATTCTGGAAGACAGGATGTAATCACCCATGCTGGAATTTTGCCAGGGCAGAGGGTTAAAAATACCTAGTCTTGCAAAATGTATTAGGAGATTTTTAATGAACACAAGTGGTTCAGGACCCCAGTTTCACATCTTGTTGAGAAAGTGTCACGGTTCCTCTTAACATCATTCTGGGGCCATAGTTCAAGACAACTGAATCAGAGGGAATAGTGCCACCTACAGCACTGAATTGCCAGTATTTATAAGCAGTAAAGAAGTGATCTTTTCACACAAACACATACACACCAGATACAAGGACAGGTGATGAGAAAAATGTAATAAATCTAATATAGTTCAGGCAGGAAGGGACAACACTTAAATGGAAACTGTATATATAGAAAACAAGATGGAAACCATATAGAGAGAAAACAAGGAAATTAAGGGTAAGGAATAGGAAGAAGATGTCCACCTAGGTTAAAATGTTTCAAGACCATAATCTAAGAAATATGAGGTCAGTGAAAGTGGCAACAGGACTTCTAAGAGATGCTCAGAGTAATTTATTGAGCAAAGAAGGCTGTGCGGGAAAATTACATATATCTTTTACTTTCTTGTTCACCAAAGATCTGAGATAAAAAAACCAAAGCAGACATAAATTTCCCAAGAGCGGGGGTGAAAGTTATTGAAAGAAATCAAGATCATGTCAGATCAGTTTCTCAAGAAATTAGAAACTCTGAAGACTGACAAATCTTCACAGTTAGATTAGGTCACTCTCAAACGCGAGGAAAGCAGCAAAGGAATGAGGGCAGTTGGTGGCACGAACCACCCTGTAATGCATTTCATGAGCTTCCTGTGATACTTTTGGACTAGGGATAGAAATGAAATGGGGATTGGGACATGCAGAGGTCTCAGGATTGGGCAGGACAAGTCCCCAGAGGGCTTGAGGAACAAATATAGAGATAGATAGGTTATTGCTATCGTGTTGTTCTAAGGGGCAATGTCACAAAGACTTAGCCTATTGTCACAAAGAAGCGTAAGAGTGCAATGCTGTGCATGTTTCAACAGAAAAAAGGCTTACAGCACACACACACACACACCACATGCCACAGCCAGCCATACTGGTTGGGGCATGCTGGGAGTTGTAGGACGTATTTTCTGTCGAAATGCATAGGTTTGCAACCTAAATTGGTTTCTGCAGCTGTTCCCATGTCTGTAAAGTGAACAAAAAAGTTACATTGTTTAGAACAGGCGTGGACAATTTGTGACCCTCCAGACGTTTTGGCCTACAACTCCCATGACCCCTCAGCATTGGTCATGCTGGCTAGGCCTGATGGGATTTTTAAACCAAAACATCTGAAGGGCCACAAGTTGCCCACCCCTGATTTAGAATATATAATTTATTTTATTTATTTAAAATTATTTCTATTCCGCCTTTAAAGATGCAACCCTCTAAAGGTGGTGTACAAGTTTAAAAACTATGCAGAACAGATACAATTTTTAAACATCAATAAATACATATTCCAATACTTATCCTTAAAAACCAGTATTACTGATAAAAGCCAGCAGCCCAAGAAATTACGATATATTATAAATATGTATTTATTTAAAATATATAATATATTCAAGTTAAGAATTGTTCCCTTTGATTTCCTATTCAGCATCAACAGTATTCACAGGCTTCTTCACCTGTCTAAGAACATGAGCTCACTTTTTTCTTCTCCTCAGCAGCTAATTAACTGGATGGAATTTAGTGATTCTGTATGCACTAGTATACTTTGGAAATTATACTGAAACAATGATAACGGATCTACAACTGACTCGTGAATCCAGGTTTTGTGGTTCTGGTATAGTGTTCCAAGGAACTAGGACATCTCTCTCATGGAGAAATGAATGAAATTTATTTCAGCTCACTGCAGGGAAGCTATGTGAATTTCCCCTTTGGACGTTACATCAGAAGTGTAAAAAGCAGATGCAAAAGTCACTTGCACATCTGGTCTTGCTGGTTTTGTATAAGCTAACCTATGACTAGTTTGAAATCTGCAAAATGGGGATATTAATGGCTTGTTAAATGTTTAACTGTTTCAAGCCATCTGGCATTCAAAAAAAGGCCTTTAAAAGGTATGGTCCGGTGAATTTGACTCTGAATTAAGAAGGTTAGGCATACATTATTATTATTATTATTATTATTTATTTATTTATTTATTTATTTATTTATTTATATAGCACCATCAATGTACATGGTGCTGTACAGAGTAAAACAGTAAATAGCAAGGCCCTGCCGCATAGGCTTACAATCTAATAAAATGTAGTCTCATGGCTGAAAAAGGTCTTGAACATGCATTCAGAAATTTCGAGATGGCTTTTGTGCAAGACACTACAGCTCTGTCCCTGTAGACTGGGAGTATTGCTATTCATGTCCTGTCTTCTCGGGTTGTTACAAGGATGAGATGTAGTTTTCAATTAACGTTGCATGTGCCCAACTACTATAGAAATTATTAAGAAAGACTTGATTATCATCACACTTCCAAGAAAGGCAACATGAAGTTCATGCTGGTTTCTTTTTAGAATGTTTATCCTGCTCTTCTCCAGAAAAGATTCCCAGAGTGGCTTACATAAGATCAGCAATTAAAAGAAAAAGAAGAAGAAAAAGACAGCCCCTGCTTCCAGGCTTCCAATCTAAAAGTTACAAACTTTTTATAAAGATGAGCTTAACTGAAAACAGTTCAGGGACAGGAGCAGTCAAATGGAGCTGATCTCTCAATCTTATGCCCTAGGCGGATGCCCCCTTATATTTAATGAGACTTAATTCTGAGTAGACCTATATGCTGAAAAATTCTTCTCCCCTCTGCTCTCTGTCCACTGGTGAAAGTGAGTAAATGGGTGTGTACTAGGTACAGGGTCTTCTCTGTGGTATCCCTGTTTGCGGGACGGACGCAAGAAATAAGAGACGACACAAAATGTTGGATTTAAACTGGGCCACTTTTATTCAAGATCTGCAAAGGGTTCCTATCGGGCATCCAGCTAGGCCTGTGTACAGGCCTCTCTATGTGAAGGGCGAGCTTTCTTGGCCCAGCGGGTGGCGCTCTACTTTTCACCACCCTGCTGTCCTTCCCCTGATGGGGTAGGGAGACCTTCCCTTGTCACCCCCAACCCATGCCCCAGGCTCAAGGTGGGTGAGAGAGGTCGGCCTCAGAGGTGGTCCTTATCCCCCAGCCCGGCCACAAGGCTCAACACTGGGAGCCCTCGGGAGTCACCTATCACTGTAATAGTGCCTATGAATGCTCGCCATTAAATTCCCTCTGGATGCCCGTCCCTACCTGCCACGGGGGGTGTCAAGCCACTTGCTTAGTCGCTCCCCCCCCCATCCACCTAGTATGACGCTTCACAAACCCCTTTGCAGATCATGTAGAAATAAATCATTGCCTATGTCGGACAAGTGCACGCCATCCTGTCTGTATAGCTCCCTCTGGGTTAGCGTAATAGTGGGGTGCATAATGCTGAAGTCACCATGTTTAATTAGGTCTCTGAAGATTTCGCTGTTAACTCGCCGCCGAGCCTGCTCCATTGCTTTGATGTCGCAGCCTGATCGCCATGTAAACCTGGGTAGCACGCAAGACCAGATTATTATTACACCAGGCCAACATTGCTGAATGATCTTGAAATCAGCTATCGCTTGCAGTATAAGGGCTTTGCCCTTGAGCAACCCCAGATCGTTCCCTCCGAGGTGTATCATAAGAACTTGGGGTGGTGCGGCCGCCACAGGCTCCTGAAATAAAGTTGGCAGCAAGCGTTCCCAACGCATCCCGCGTCTACCCAACCACTGTATGGTGGCAAACTGGCTCAAGCCCAGCTGGGTTCCAAATGAAGAGTTGGCCGCTCTTCTGCCAGCCCAGAAGACCATACTGTGGCCGCAGATGATCACGCGAACCGGCACCTGGCTTCCCCAACAATCTAAAATAGACACGATAGTTAGCCGCATGACAAAGCATTGTTATTAATGAGGCATTTTCCTGATGTAAGACCGGAATGCCGCAGATCACCATCTTCCAATGCCCTGAATCGTATCAGGGGGTAGATCCAAAACTGCAGCCGTGGATGCTGCCCTGATTCTGAACGAATGGGTGCCATAGCATGCCTCTTGTAGGCCTAAAGGTTGAAGTGCTTTTTTGGTAATGGCCCAAAATTGAAATTTTGTGAGTGGTGAATGGTTGTTATGGCAAAAAAAGGTTGCCTTCCCCGTTACCATGGAAGTTAATGTAAGTCCGTAGCGCCGCAACTGGACAAATGTCGGCAACTGGCGCCAGGTTAAGGGAGATGTCTACGCCCTTGCCCTCCTGGTCTGTTTTGGATCTCCTTAACCTCAGGATGACCCCTTGAACAGAGAGTGTTAAGTCGCTGTATTGCAAAGCTCTCTTTGAAAGGTCATGTCTTGAATATGCTAGTAACTCCGATATATGAAAAGCCCCAAAGAATGCAGTCACCGATACTGCATGGAATAAAGCTGCCTCGTAAGGCGATTGGCATAAAGTGAGCCACTGCGGTTTCAGCCTGACTAATATATCCGGGGAAATTGGGAGTCGACTATCCTGAGGCTGAGGTAAGGTTCTGGACCATCCTTTTAAGGCCTGCCTGATCCGGAAGTCAACCGTGTTGTCAGCCACACCCTGCATCTTGGCCAAAAAGGCTAGAGCGGCTAACTTACCAGATATAGTTCTTGTGGAAAGGCCTTTCCCATGGGCCAACACACAGAATTCCAGAATGTGCTCAACAGGGATGGGCCATGCCAGGGGCATCTGCTTGGATTCCCTGAATGCATGAAATTCCTTACCTGCATGCAGGTATGCTGCCTTAGTGCTAGGTGCTACAGACTGCCATACAGCGTGCTCAACTTCTTGCTGCCAATGTCCCATAGGCTGGGTGGCATGTGCTCCGGCCGTTGACGTGCCCATGGTGCCAAGTCCCGAAATCTCAGTACCTGCTGACGCGATAAAGTGTCGGCAATGGAGTTATCTAGGCCAGGTATGTGTCGAGCATGAAAAAGAATATTGTGGTGCAGGCAATGCAGAGTGAAAGCACGGACAAGGTTCATTACCCGAGGGTTCCGTGAGGTTAAAGTATTAATGACCTGCACTATTATTATTATTTATTTATTTATTTATATAGCACCATCAATGTACATGGTGCTGTACAGAGTACTGTTGCTTGATTGTCACACCAGAAATGGACAACTGAATTCGACAGCTCTGCAGACCAAATGTGGGCGGCTACGTAAATTGGGAAGAACTCTAGAAATGTCAAATCAGAGCAGATATTTGATAGCTGCCATTCTGTTGGCCATTGCTCGGCGCACCATCTGTCTCCCCAAATTACACCGAAGCCTAATGAACCGGATGCATCAGAATGAATCTGCATCTCGGCTTCTATGAGTAAGTCCTGTCTCCAGAATGAGATACCATTAAACTCTGATAGAAATGTCTGCCAGATGTGCAAATCTTCCCGCATAGCTTCGGTCACCCTGACTCGGTGGAATGGGCGTTTTAGGCCTATCATGGTGTCGCATAAGCGGCGTGTAAATGCTCTGCCTGGGGCTATGACTCTGCATGTAAAATTAAGGTGACCAACCACTTCTTGTAATTGTCTCAGGGTAACCTTCTTGGCCTGTGCTACTTGGCTCAGTCTCTGGCGGAGGGCGTCAAGTTTATCCTGGGGTAGTCTGCAACATTGTTTAATGGGATCCAGTTCGATCCCTAAAAATGTTATAGTTGGTGTGGGGCCCTCTGTTTTTTCGTGAGCTAAAGGGACACTCAATTGTTCTGTGAGGATTCAAAACTCGTTCATAGTATATGCACACAGGTTGGTATTAGCTGGGCCAACAAATAGAAAATCATCGAGGTAATGAATTGAATTGTTAAATCCAGTTCTGGTCTGCAGCGCCCACTCGAGAAACGAGCTAAATTTCTCGAATAACGCGCACCAGACCGTGCAACCCATTGGCAAATTTTTGTCCACATAATATTGCCCCTGAAAGTGAAATCCCAATAGATTAAAATCATCGGGATGAATTGGGAGGATACGAAAGGTTGATTTAATGTCACACTTTCCCATAAGGGCTCCTTGGCTGTAATTACAAATCGTCTTAATAGCCGAATCAAATGAAGCATAACACACTGAGCACAATTGTTCCGGGATGCAATCATTAACGGAGTCACCCTTGGGAAAAGAAAGATTATGAATCAGCCTGTATTCTCCCGGGCGCTTCTTTGGCACTATACCTAATGGGGACACTTTGAGGTTGGGTAAGGGCGGAACCTTGTAAGGGCCTGACACCCATCCGGCGGCTAATTCTTTGACTATTTTGTCCTTAACTACAGCTTCCATACTATTCACTGAGTTATGGTTGCTGGCGAATGATGAGGTCCTAACACCATAGAAAGGAATGCGAAAGCCCTTCGAGAAACCCGCTATCAACAAATCAGTGTCCTGTTTACTGGGATAATGAGATAGCATGGTTATGGGGGGGGCTATTCTAACTGGTCTGGGGCCCTTTAGGAGAGTGCACCCCATGCAGCTCAGGATGAGCCCACGCGGTGAGGGCAGGGAAGGTGCAAAGCCCATTGGGCCCTCATGCCTCCGCGCTTCGTAGAGTAAGCTTTGCAGCAACCCCTTAGAATGCGCGGCTCCTCTTGCCCCCAGCCGCGCTACTGCAGCACCCGATCCTGGGTAGGTCCCATCCACAGCGCAGAGGCAACGCCCGCCTGAGTGAGCCCGCCCACACTGAACCAACCCGGGGCCTCCGGCCCTAGCAAGTGACCCGGGCTCCTCTAAGTTGCTTGGGCCCACCCGCACCTAGGCCACACCACACGGCCGGGTCAGGTGTCTGCACAGGGGAGCGCAGCAACAATGCTGGGGCCTATGGCCATGCACGAGTCCGCATTGTTGTCGGGGCCGGGATTGGAGAGCTTCCGGTCCCCGTTGGCGCATCCGTGCACGTGCTAAGAAGAGCCCGGCTGGGGAAAGCTCCAGTTCGGGCCTGCCAACGTCGATGTGTCCACGTCGGCGCTCACCGCGCACGTGCCTACAAGAGCCCGGCTGGGCCAAGCACCAGTTTGGGCCTGCCTACGACACGGCAGCGATCGGGCCCGCTAAGTTGCAAGGCTGCGAAGTCGCAAGGCCGGGTAGGATGCCTCCCCCCAGAGTCGCCCGACACACCGGATGAACCGGGCTTTGCCGATAGGCGACCCCCATTGAAGATGGGGCCGCAACTAGAGGGCTTAGAGCCCGGCCGGGCTAGGCAGCAGGATAGGCCTGCCCGTGCCGAGGCAAGGCCACGAGGCTGGGTCTGAGCCTGGCTGCACAATTGGTGAGCCCCCGTAGAGCTTACTGCCCTTTGAGCTCTCTGGATTGCAAGTGGGGTGTCCCCCACTCTCCCTCTCCCGCGCTGGCAAACCTGAGGGCCAAGGCCCAAAGAAGTCATTGCTCCTGTGAGGTACTCGCTGACGGAGCGGAGATGTCCTTCTGGGAGCCGCAGAAGCAAGAGGGTCTTCGAGGGGTAAGTGGCCGGCTAAACCCCTTCCAACCCCAGTGGCACGAAATCCTGCCCAATGCAGGATGGGCACATCTCTCCCTTGCTCCGCCCGCAAATCCCTCCCCTTGCCCAGGCTTTGCCGGGCATGGCAGAATGGGCAATCTCTTGAATGCCCCCTGTGGGGGGGATTTGTATGGCACCCTCTTTGTTGGAAATCCATTTAACAACAACATGGGCAAATGCCTTGATAAAGCCCTGTTCAAGTTCTTCAACATTTTGACAGTCTGATGCAGAGCGTTGCCTTTACTTAAGCTTGGTTAAATTTGCTTCGCTTCCCCTGGAGGATCACAATGGATGTATAGGGAACATCCCTTTGGAGTGCTAGTGTGTTTGTGTAATTCATTGGCGATAGAGGATCTTACCCATCTCTTTCTGGTATTTGAAATGTATAAGGAACTAAAAGCTAAATACATTCTACCGTTACGGCTAAAATTCAGAAGGAAATACAACTATGAAAAATGTGTGTATTTACTGGCCATGTTCACTTTAAGCCATGATGGATTAATAAGATACTCATAGTAGTTTATTTTGAAAAGAAGGTACCGTTATCTCCCACACGATCAGAGAAATAAGCTACTGCGCATAGCTTATTAAAGTACTGTGCGTAATTTTAAGATGTCCGATTCTTATTATAATATTGTATCCGTTTTATATGTTTTTAATCAATTTTATGCATTTTATGGTATTTTTGTATTTAATGTTGTTCCCTGCCTTGATCCAGAGGGAGAGGCGGGTAAGAATTATTGTTGTTGTTGTTGTTGTTGTTGTTGTTGTTATGAGCCATCCCCCTGCCCCCTGTCCTGCTGCAGTCCTTCTGCCCCAGCAGAACTCTACTATTCTATGATTCTATTATTCTTTAGCCTTCCACAATATCCTAATGAGAGGGGAGAGGTTAATTCACCCCTTCCAGCCCTTTCAGCCCCAATAAGGGTGGGGTGGCTCTAAAGCTCTGGGGGTGTGCAGGATTGGGGCCAAACTTCATGTATAGCCTCCCCTAGTCACGAGGCACCTGATGCACCATCACAATCCCGTGCAATTACACACCAAGGAGCAAACCCCCTGGGTGCAGCAAAAAGGGGGTGCCGCAGGTAAACCCTTGGACATTTGCAGGGCCAAGATCAAACTTCATACACAGCCTCCCCTAGACAGGAGAAACCCAATGCACCATCGAAACCCTGCATGATTGCATACCAAGGAGTGAAAACCCTGGGTGCACCAAAAAGGTGCCAGTGCAATTAAACCCTTGGAGGTTTGTAGGATTGGACCTAAACTTCATACACAGCCTCCCCTGGCAGGGATGCCCACCCTGCACACTGACAAAGCCATGTGAGTGAAAGCAACTTTTTGCCGAAAAGGGGATAGGGGCTATAACTCCACGGAAGTTTGCAGGACTGGGACAAAACTTCATACACAGCATCCCCTGACAAGGATGCACAGAAGGCAAAATGACAGCCCTGTGCAGGGGGAAGGGTTAGGGTAGGGTCAGGCTGTGAGAGCAATCAGTTGCTAGGCATATCATGCAAACAGAGATCTTCTGGCTGGAGGAGAGAGGCGGCAGCTACTCCCAAGCAACTCTGTAGGTGACCAAAATAACCCACTATGACCACCACACAACACGATAATCCATGATGGGTTAAATAACCCACTTTGCAGACCGTGCATTATCTGAGTGGGTTATTTTGGCCAAATAAGCCATTGTGGGTTTTAAAAAAAACCTAGCAGATGACACAATAACTGATGATAGGTTAAATAAGCCATCATGGCTTATTTAGCCCATCCTGGGTTTTTGTGATGTCTGAACACTGTCATTGTCTGATCAGAGCAGGTATGTCACATTCAGAAGTGCAAGATTTGTTGTAGCAGCTTTGAAGAAGTGCTTAAAATTTAATGGATCTAAGGAAGAATGTACTTGTGAGGAATCTTCCTCCACTGTAACAAGTGTAAACTAGATGGATCCATTATGTTCCTTCAATGTGGTGGGCATTTACTCTTTGATGTGGTTATAGGAGCATAGCACTGCACACCCAAATTGCTCGCTTGCCTTTAATTAGGTGAATGAATTTTCCTGAACTCAGTGCATCAAAACAGCAATTTGAGTAGTGTCACTGAGCACCCTCACAACGATACATTGAAAGTTTTCCATGCTCACTAACAGTACTATAGCATCTTAAAAGAGTCATGTGAATCAATCCTCATTCAGGCACAGACTAAAGCAGAACATACCACAGATGTTGCATTAACTTCCTGTGGAGAATGGTCTATCTCCAAATTCTTTGTGCTTACTTGGCTCTGTGCTATGGAGCAGTAAAATGCCTTTTGTTAGGATAACCTAGTCTTCTGGAGTGATTCAACATCTCTGAATTTTTAAAAAAAGAAAGAAAAAAAGAACCCCAACCTCATCTTGAAGAGATATGCTTGGTGTGTTGGTTGTAGAAATGGAAGGAACTGCTGAATTTCTCTCTGAAAGTAGGCTGAAAAAACAAGGATATGTTTTGTTCTTCATCTGGATTTGTTTCCAGAATCCACTTCAGATTCCGTAATTGCTCTTTTAGACTGTGAAATGGAACTCAGGATAGATTCACTACATATCTGTGGAGGCTTCCTGCAGTTTCCATGTTCAATTACATCATGATGTTCTTAACACATGTTCTTAACACTTGTTTATCAGGGGAAGAGCCTCTGCACATGGACAGTAAGACGCGAAGCAACATAGAACCTTCCCAAAATTTGGCAGAACCACTGTCAGATTTCCATAAATCCATTTTGTTCAGGGCTTTGGCAAGGAAGATTGAGAATGTGCTGCTATGTATATGCTGTTTTGATCAGAATTAAACAGCAATTCTACCTGCTGTTGGTAGAGTCCACTTTTATGCTATAAGGCTACTTTGTTGGAAGTCCACTCTTGACTGTGGATGCAAATGATTTGAATCAGGAACCTTCAACTTTGTCATAGTCTATATTACTTGACTTTAGTTTACAGTTTAGTTTATTCATTTAATCTCTTGCCTTGCCAACATATTTAGGATGGCTTACAATCAGTCATTAAAAAAATCTTATAATGGACTCTGTAGCCCCATTCAGACAATGCACTAAACCATGCTGCTTAACCACAAAATAGTTAACCATTTAACTATTTTGTGGTTAAGCAGCATGGTTTAGCGTGTTGTCTGAACGGGGTCTGTGAGGCAATGACCAGACCAACCTTCTCCAACCTGGTGACTTATACATGTTTTGGACTTCAACTCCCATCAGCTCCAGTCAGCATAGCCATGGTCTCAAGAATGCTGGAGTTGTCATCCAAAACATCTGGAGGACACCAGACTGGGGAAGGCTCGATTAGCCCAAAGCCTCTGAATGAGGCTTCATGATGGGGTTTGGATTCAACCCGGAGTTTCTTCATCCAAATCCAATAGGATGCACATCTATCACTCACACTGTATACATTATGAAGCTGTTCTGAAAGTCTTGGAACTTGTTTGCAGTTACATGGCTGAGTCCTAAAACACAGGAAGCAACAAAACAGAAGTCAGTGTGTTTTATTATGTAAAGCGTACCTTCCCCTTACCACATGTTAAAGAGAAATAAATTTACCAGCTCTGTACTGAATACAAACTCTGTACTGAATGGACCTGGATCAAGCTTCCCGGTCACAAGTTGTTTCTTCCTTTGCCAGCTCTGCGAAAGGAGACGGAAGATCGTGCTTTAATCCACTCTCCCTTGTGTGTGGTTTTGCAAGTGGAGGATGGTTTCCCTCTTCCCCAAGAGATCATAAGAGTCTTTTCTCTAAGGGCTTTTTCACAACAGGCATGTATTGTGTCATCATTCCCTCCTCATGGTTGTTTATGGGTTTAATAATAATAATAATAATAATAATAATAATAATAATAATAATAATAATAATAATAATTTATTCTCCCTTTGGAACATTAGTACAACAAATCAACACATCTTAAAAATTCTTGATTTCACATTCATCTGGGTAGGCCTGCCAAAAAAGGCTAGTCTTTAAAGCTGTCTTAAATTCAGAGAGAGAGAGAGTTAATTTTACGAATCTCCTCCGGCAGGCCATTCCACAATCTGGTGACGACAGAAGAAAAGGTCCTCTGGGTAACAGTTGTCAGCCTAGTTTAGATGATGTTGTTATCCAGCTTCGTTTCTTTACCTAAGCAACTTCTGTGACTAACGAGGTTTTTTTTTTTTTTAGGGCAGAGAAAATGCAGCATTTAATTGAAAAAGCGAACCGAAGTGTGATTTCTTTTTGTGTATTTGTGCTATTCTGCCAGATTACAGTGCCACCTAGAGGTTATATAGTAGAAAAAAACAGGAAGGGAAATGCTCTTCATGTAGTCCTCTAATCTTAATTCTGTGATGAAACCAAAAGTAAATTCTGATTAACAGCCCTGTGTAGAAAAGCTTTAAATCGGTGCTCCCCATTTTTTGACCCATTCATCTAGTCTAAAGATCTCCCTAATTCTATTCTGACAAGATGCTGGGGAAAAACGTTTTCTTCCTCCCCCCCCCCCCCATTAGATAATTTGTTTCTGAGAAAATCTGGTACAAAGAGGCACCTCAGCACCGGCACATCTGCAGTATGGATATAAGATTTGAAAACAATGGGTTCCAAGGTGCCACGGCATTATATCATCCAAGTGCAGCAGAGTAGTGCAGATTGGCAGCCTCTTAGCAGCAAAGCTATAACTGAGAGGAAAAGGGGGAGACTTAAACTGAGAATGGAGAGCAATTGACTCATGCTAATGGAAACATATGCAATATTAAATGAAATTGAACTGCACCTACTTCGTAAGGTGGCACATGGGATTGAAGACTCTGTGTACCATGGGATACATTTTGAGCTGAGTATAGTGGGGTGGGGGAGGGCAAGGAGTCAGCTGCGCCATTCGAGTTCTGCCTAATGGTGGTTGTGCTCCTAATTCACTGTGCACTGTGTAAAATATTTACCTGGGCCTCTTTAGCGAGGCTCCTTGTGAGACTTCAAGGATGTACATAGCCAAAGGGGAGTTCCTTTATACCAATTAAATGGAAGAGTATTAGAGGGAGAGCAATTCAGCACACTTGCTCCTTGAAGGAAGCTCTGTACTTAAACACCTCCAATGGGTCTCTTTTTAATGAAGAATCAAATTGCACTACATGGACCTCTCCTGCGCACCGGAGAGGGGTTGCTGGGGCACCCCTGGTCCTAAATTTCCCTCAAAGAAAGGAAATAGGTAGGCAACAAAGTTTCCTGCTGGGTGATATATTTGGCTTATCAAGAAGCTCAAGCTGAGCTGTGGCAGGGAAAGAGGTGGGCAGGAACACGTATGGATAAATCTTTATTCCTCTCAATTGGCAACGGGGGTTAAAAAAAACATAATGGAAAATGAAAACACCATAGCGTATAAGGGGACTTATTGAAAGCTTAGCCCGGTGAGTTCTCATTCCTTTATTGTGTCCTCTCTCAGGTTCACCTTTTCATTCCAGATCCTTCTCACAAAACAGACTCCTGTTTTTATTTCCTTTGCTGTTCTGTGCCTTTCTACAATACTTTGAAGAAAAGCACGAGAAGGACCTTACTGGATCAGATGAAAGGCCTATCTGGTCCAGCATTCAATTTCCCACTGTGGCCAATCAGATGCCAAGGTAGAGGGGCCGCTTATGCGTTGCTGGAGAAGGGCATATGCATCCCCCAAAAGGAGGGCAAAAGAGGACACGGGTTTACACAACTGCACACGCTAATGCACAGGTGGGCAACTTGCGTCCCTCCAGTTGTTCTTGGACTGCAGCCCCCCTCCATACCTCATCACTAGCTGTCCTGGCTAGGCTGATGGGAACTGCAGTCTAACAACCACTGGAGGGCCATAAGTTGCCCACCCCGTGCTAATGTATAGGTATATGCAAATTTGGAAATAACTGTAATAATTTAATGAGTAATACAGTGGGGAAGGCTGTGATGACCAGATGACTTGTGTGCCTTCTGCTCAGTCTGCTCGCCAGGAGTAGGGCGTTGGTGGGGAATATCCACCAATGTTATTCGGAGAAGGTGATTTTGTCCCCATACAGAAGACACCTTAAACCACAGCTTTAGCCATGGTGGTTAAGCCAGAAAGCTGGGCTGTGTTCAGAAGACACCTTAAACCATGACTTTAACCATGGTGAATAAGGCTTTTTGCCTTATTCACCGTGGTTAAAATCATGGTTTAAGGTGTCTTCTGAACAGGGCCTATGTCAGACAGACAGACAGCCTAGGCCAACAATAAGTAAGCACCGCCACCTCTATGGCACCAGTTGGAGGGCTGGGGGTGGGATGGCTAGGAAGATACCACCACTGCCCCCACCCTCACCTTATCTGCTGCCTGAGGTGGCCATTTCACTGTGCATTATGGTAAGGCTGGTTATGTATATAGGGAACAAATCTCAAGTGATTGATCTACTTTCTGCTTTTTTAAATAGTGTATTCAGTTAGTTATGTATAGTTAAATTATGCTTGGTCCTTATGGTCCCTGATGTATAGGCCTCCTGGGATGTCTCCCCTCCCCACCCCTGCCCATTAAAAGCTGCAGTCCTTATTTTCAACCGTATTTTCGGTGGCAAAACTGGGCTTGCCAGTATCGATTGTGTAAAAGCGGCCTTGCGTCACGTAAGAAAATGCCATTTGTGGCAGGACAAGGCTGGCATAAGAAGCGACGGAAGGGAATCGTCATCTTCTCCCCATCTGATGAAGCCCAAAGAATGGGGAATAAGGATGTATGTTTTGAAAGGAAAAGGAACCTTAAATAGCTGCAAGAACTAATGCTAATGAGATGCTTCTTAGCTGCTCTCAGAGAACCTTCCATTTTGTCCTCCCAGTGCTGCTATCAGGACTGGACTTTGGGTCTGAAGTCCAGGCTTCCACTAAGCAGAATGAGCAGGAGGCAACAGGACTGGCTTACTGCATTTTGACATTAAGTGGGGAACCCTCATTAAGACCATTAAGTCCAGAGTGTAAAACTACCTAACTGCCTTATTGTTCCTTCCTTCCTTCCTCCTTCCTTCCATCCTCCCTGTGTCCTACTTAATCAAGAGCTTTCATTCTGCTTACAAGCAGGAACAGCCTACCTAAAAAGGCATACCACAATGGCTCATGGTTGCGTTTGTGAGAACTTGTGGAAACCTATCTGGAGCTGTTGGGATGGGGGATAATAATGCGTGTTGTGTGTCCTTCACATAAAAACTGGTATCTGCTTCCTGCTGATAGAGAACTCTAATTGCAACAGTTACATAGCCGTATATACGCCACACTCGTTACTTCCTCCATTTCCTGAATTTGCGATCCCCAGTGTTGCTGTTCAGTGCTGCAGGGGTGTCGGAACTTTCATACTCACATGCTGATTTCCCAGGGGTGGTTCTCCTTATATTGTAAATAACGAGAGGATTGATCTTCTCTATGATATGAAAAAGAGATTGGCTTAAAACACAGGGAGGATGGAAGGAAGGAGGAAGGAAGGAAGGAACAATAAGGCAGTTAGGTAGTTTTACACTCTGGACTTAATGGTCTTAATGAGGGTTCCCCACTTAATGTCAAAATGCAGTAAGCCAGTCCTGTTGCCTCCTGCTCATTCTGCTTAGTGGAAGCCTGGACTTCAGACCCAAAGTCCAGTCCTGATAGCAGCACTGGGAGGACAAAATGGAAGGTTCTCTGAGAGCAGCTAAGAAGCATCTCATTAGCATTAGTTCTTGCAGCTATTTAAGGTTCCTTTTCCTTTCAAAACATACATCCTTATTCCCCATTCTTTGGGCTTCATCAGATGGGGAGAAGATGACGATTCCCTTCCGTCGCTTCTTCTGTCGCACAATACTTCCTCTTTTCTTAGGAGAAGAAAGAGGAAGGAAACAACAACCATGTGGCCCATTCAGTGGGCGTTTTCATCACAACACTTCTCCTGCACACAGCAGGAGATTGCAGCAAGTTCCATTTCTAAAACTAAATTGGACTTACTGGGGTCTTTTTTTGTCTGGGAAGGTCAGAAAGAGTGGGAGACGCATGGGAGGTGGACGGCGTTGTGAACTGGACCCGTGAAAATCCATGAGTGCCCAGTAACGAGTGTGTTAGAAAACATTTGTTTGATGACCCTCTAAGTAAGGAAAAGGAGGTTTATTCTATACCAAGATGTGGATAAGATATTAAGCTAGGATGTTTAATTTGAGCTTTGCTACCCAAGCCTACCTAGCCCTAGCATTCTTGGATCTTTCAAGAAGCCCTGAAATTTGGATGCTTCCGCACATCCTAGACGTGGAATAGGCAACCGATTTGGGCTTGTGGGCACATTTGGCAATTTGAGAAACTGTTGTGGGCTCCACCACAAAATAGATGTCGTGGGAGAAATGGCTAGGACAAGTAACATGCCAAAAAGACTGAATATAAGGCTGAGATGGAGGCTGAGCCCCAACACAGTAGATAACTCCTTTGAAACCACTTTTCAGTACCAACAGAATTAATGTAATTGCTTACTTAAAAAGGGGGTGGCACCTTGATGGGCTTCAAGAAATGCACCCAGGGGCACATTAGTGCCCATGGAGCTTATATTTCCTACCCCTACCCTAAACTAAAAAACGACAGGCTCTGGAGGTATGTGTACTCATCTCCCATACCTCACAAGTGTGTGTGTGTGGAGGGGGGGAAGCAGAAATCAATACATCTTCTCACTCTTGTCTCATCAAGCTTCTCAACAGAGGAGAAATGAAAACCGCTTATAAAGGCAGGAAATGCAGCTTCTCTTGTGTTTCCATCTGGGGAAAATCCTCAAAGTGTTTTCAGAAGTACCTAGAAGGAGTAAAAGCAAATTAAAATGATTGGTATGGTTTCATCATTGGGGATGTTGGTTGTTGCTGTTGCTGTTGTTGTGTTTTTCTGGCTATTGATACTTTGGTTCCAAACTTTTTTCTTGAAAACTTAGGCCTAAGTTTAATGCTTCGCATATTGCATAAGACACAAATGGCAGGGAGAGGCAATACCCTCAGGTCTCTGGTAATCTTTTGAAGCAATGACACTGCCATCCAGTGGGACTAAGGATGGGATGGGCTCATAGGAATCCCAATCTGACAAATCCCAGCCAGTGAAGGACACAGACAAGGCAAAAGTAAACAATGGTCAGGCCTGGTTCAGACACAGTATTAAACTATGGTTTAACATTACATGACCGATCCTTGGACTTGTATGTTCCCACTTCCCCATGTCTTCTACTTCGTGCCACTTCCGTCTGCTATTAAATGTAGTTTAGCATTATGTCTGAACCCTAAACTGTGTGGTTAATCTTAAATATGGTTTATTGAAATAAAGCAGCTATATAAAACATAGTTTGACATTGACTGTTGCGTCCGTGTCCTGCTTGTGGGTACTTGGTCAACAGCTGGTTGGCCACCATGTGAACAGGACTAGATGAATCCTTGGTCTGATCCAGCATGGCTCTTCTTATGTGCTTAGTAAACCATAGTTAAGATGAACCACAGTTTGCCCGGGTTTGGACATAGCACTAAACTGCAGCTAGTTAAAAAGAGAAACAGAAGCTTCCTAGCTCCTCTTCTCAGCTACGCCAGAGGAGAGGAGCAGGGGAAGTGAATGAGCCATGGTTAGTCCACACGGTGCTAAGCTATAGTTTAGTCTTATGCCTGAATGAAGCCACAGTATTAAGATACCACCATAGGGCCAGTGAGAGAAATCTGAGAGTTTAAGTTCTCTTCTTCTCTCTCCCTTTCAATGATGAGACCAGCCACTCTTTATTATTATTATTATTATTATTATTATTATTATTATTATTATATAGCGCCATCAATGTACATGGTGCTGTACAGAGTAAAACAATAAAATAGCAAGACCCTGCCGCATAGGCTTACATTCTAATAAAATCATAATAAAACAATAAGGAGGGGAAGAGAATGACAAATCCTCTTGACTAATTTTTATCCTGCCATGTAAGTATGCATACTGTATATGCATGCATTTTACATTATGTATTAAGTGTGGTTTTCTATACAGCTTTCTGAAACAATGGTGAGAGCACTTCATTGATAGGCTGACCTGCTCTGATGTCATCACATGCCTTTAAAGGCATAGAAACTCAGTTTTGGGTAAGCAGAAAGATTCAGTAGTAAGATGTTACTATTTCTAATGTAATGTCAATTCAGGATTCATTGACTGCTTGAGAACTTACTGACAACCTTTTTTTTGGGTGTGTGTGTGTCACTTTATGTTGATTTACTATGCGGTCAACAAATGACATGCCTGTTGCTGATGGTAGTGCTGTTGCTGCTAATGCCTTATTTTTGCTGAGCCTGAACTGCCGTAAGAGTAGCTTTGTCACAATTCAGGACAAAAGTCAATCTGCTACCAACATGGCAGGCAGCAGTGTTTGGAAGACTGGCAGTCCTATAAGCAGCCAAACCCGCTGTAGTTTCAGCCCATGTGGAAGGCACATGGGCTGAGAGAAAACCATGCCTGCCACAAGTTCAAACTGTCATGTGAGCGAGCCCTACAGCAAATCAATTTTATTTAAGACCTCTACATATTATTATAGGCGATCTTATGGATTTATCGCGGATTGTTATTTGGCAGCAAAGGCCGATCTATGGTATTGCAGCGGTCCTGGATAGTCAGAAATGTCTTGCCTCCCCTTCTCGCTGCCATCGTCTTCACTGCTGTGATATCACAGAGGGGGAACACACCAATGGAGTGAAGCAAGATGGGGATAGGGCCTCCTTATTTTGATTCACTCGCACACGCACACACGTCCCTCATATTTGCATCTCTCTCAGATGATGGCTTAGGCATCAGGAAGTATGCGTCACTCAGCCAGATTTTATTTGGGGCCTGTCTTTTGTAAACTCCTTATCTTTTCTGTAGCAAATCTGGCTGGAGTCGTGGAGCAGTGGAGAAGAATCAAGCTGCCCCTCTCTTCTAAAAATAAAAAATTAAAAAATCCCTTAGAATGGGCAAAAGGCTTGTTTTGACGGTTAGCGTGAAAGTAGCCGAGTGGCTTCGGCCCAGAGAGAAGAAATCAGGCTCTCCAAAGAAGCTGACTTTATGCAAAACAGGCGAGTGCAGTCAAAACACTTACAGCAATCAATTGAAGTTGTTGGGTAAAGTTTCCCCCCCCCCCTCCACGTCCCATAAATTATTGAGCAGTTAATTTCGTCTTTGTGCCTCCAAGACATTCTAGCTTTAGGGATGACAGCTTTATCCATTAAAGCAAGTGTGGTGACAGCAGTACAGTGAGTGCCGAGAGAGCCGCAAGGAAAGGAGGCCCATTCTCAACTGCATTACCACCGAGAAATGCTGGGACACATCAACATCTTAATCAATATGCAAGAGTCAATTACCGAGGAAGCACAAGCTTAAGCAGGATCTGATTATTAGGTTCACATTCAGGCAGCCAAATGGGCTTAATCAATACGGACCTAAATATCAGGCAGTGTACACAGAGCTGCCACCTCCTGCTCATTTCGCCCCCCACGGATATTATGTGCTACTCCCACACGTACCTGCTGGAATGCTGAATAATGGTACAACATAATCCAAGAAAACCTGATGAGGAGAAAGTTGGCAAATGTGGACATTTCCACATTGGTCAAAGCTCAGGACATGGTATTTCTCTGATAATAAGAGGGCAACACTCCAGCATAGAGCTAACAAGCCACACATGGGGTGGAATGGGAGCATTTGATCCTGCTCCTTCACACACATGAACGGGATTCTCTTGTGAGGGCCTTAGGTCAATGGTAGAGCTAGGGTGGCCAGCTGTCCCACTTTACAGAGGACAGTCCTCTGTTTGAAAATGTCCTCAAGTTGAAGAACTATCAAGTCCAAGTCTGGTTGAAAGTCAAAGAACCATCAGTATGATCAGCAGAGGCCTTGACGTTGCCCACCAACAGCTAGCATCTGAGCAACAGAATAGTGACTGGATTTGCACAACACCGTAAGCCACACTCAATGGTTGAGTGTAGGTTGTTGTTGAACCATGGATTGTTTGAACTGTGGGTTAGCAAGTTGTCTGAACCCAGGACATCACAAGGACTTTTGGCATAGGGTGGCTTGTAACCATGCAGTGTGGCTTACTTCTCTAGAACAAGCCACCTTGAGAACCCATGGATTGTTGTTGGGGTGTTCAGGATAATTAACAGGCCACCTATGAAAAATGTCCTGGCTTCAGATAACACGCTAATCCACAGTTCAACCCACAACCCACACTCGATCACTGAGTATGGCTTAGCACGTTGTATGAATGGCCCCAGTCTTCTCCACTGTGGTAAGATGTACGTATTGTGTTTCTGCTTAAATGATAAATTACAGTTATTATTTCTGAACTTAAACCAATACATATACATTTAGATATGCAAATGTTATGTGAATCCCTTTTACCTCTTTTTTGGTGAAGCATATCCTCTTTTGGGGGTGATGTGTAAGCTAGAGCAGATGCTTTGCATGCAAAAGCTCCTCAGCTTAATCACCAGCACTTCCTGGTAGGATTGGGAAAGGTTACCAATCCTACCAGGAAATCCTGGAGGACTGCTGCCAGTCAGTGTAGACAATACTGAGCTAGATGGACCAATAGTCTGACTCAAGATAAGGCAACTTTCTTAGTTCCAGCGGCAGGCAATATCTATGCCTGCAGAACGCAAGCTGAATTCAATAGTATTCATTCATGTACATTACATATACTCTGCTCTTGTTTTTCTAATTCCAATTCCCTGACAGTGTCTAACTAGAAAAGGGGTCTTGGTGTTGTGGTGAATCACTCAATGAAAATGTCATTGACCCACCAATGTGTGGTTGCTGTGAAAAAGGCAAATTCCATGTTGGGGAGGGATCACTAGGAAATCAATTGAAAATAAAACTGCCAATATCAGAATGCCTTTATAGAAATCTACGGTGCAACCACAGTCAGAATGCTGCGCACAGCTCTGGTCACCACACCTCAAACTGGATATTGGAGAGCTAGAGAAGATGCAGAAAATGGCAACCAAAATGATCAGAATTAGGATTAATGCCCCTATTAAAAAAGGTTACAATGTATGGGGCTTTGGGGCTTAGAAAAAGGGTGAGTAAGGGTGGAGTAAGGGCAGAGATGTATAAAATCATGCATGATAGGGAGAACGTGATTGGGGGAACACTTTTCTCCCTCGTAATACTAGAACCCAGGCTCATCAAATGAATGTAAATGGCAGGAGAGAAAAGGAAGTACTTTCCCACACAGCTCATAGTTCAGCTGTGGAATTCACTACCACAAAATGTAGTGATAGCCATCAACCTGGACAATTTTAAAGGAGATTAGACAGTATCATAAGGTTATCAGTGGCTACTAAGTCATGATGGGTATGTATTACCTCCAGAATCAGAGGTATTTAGCACTTGGGTCAATGCTCACATGCACACAGTTAGAACTTTTTGTAAACCGCCCAGAGAGCTTCGGCTAGGGGCGGTATATAAATTTAACAACAACAACATTTTAGTCTTTCAGCTCCAAAAAAGTGTGCAGGTGCTTTTTAGATCCTTATGCTGCTCTGCTGTTGGTTTTATTCGGTGAGTTTTTACATTTGCTTGAGATTACATTTTTTAATGAATATATTTATGTGTTTTGTGGTTTTAACATTTATTTTGTGAACTACACAGAGAGCTTGAGGTATTGTGCAGTAAAGCAATGCAATACATACATAAGTAAATAATAAACATGGGACATGTGCTAATAGAAATGACTGCCACTGCTATCTTGCAGAGCACGCTGCCATTCACTGTGTCACCACATGTTTTCTCAGATCACATCTTTTTCAAAAGGGTATTCACATGTGGATGCAATTCATTACAATGGTGGTGTCCCTTAAAGCAGGGGTGGGCAACTTGAGGCCCTCCAGATATTTTGGCCTACAGCTCCCCCTCCCCCTTCACCATTGGCTATGCTGGCTAGGCCTGATGGGATTTGTAAGCCAAAACACCTGGAGGCCCAAAGGTTGACCATCCCTGCCTTAAAGGACAACTAAAGGGGGTTGGACTCGATGGCCTTATAGGCCCCTTCCAACTCTACTATTCAATTATTTATACCTGCTGCAGAGGAAAGATACTTAGGAGCAGGATATGTCAAGAGTAGGGATGGTTGTGCACCTGCTGAGGGCCCAAATACCTCAATAGGGCCCCACTGACAAAAGCTTCCTGGAATTGCTGCTTCTGTTCACCATTCCAGGCCTGCTTGTTTACCTGCCTCTTCCTCTGGCCCAGTGCTGGTGAGAAGCAAGCAAGTGGTAGCCGTGATGAGAAAGAGGATGAGGAGTAATAGTAGCTGATGACCAAGGTGTTGAGAATGTAGTCTTACTGAGGGAAGGGACCCACTGAGGGTGCCTTGCCCAAAGTCCTCAAAAACCCAGACCTGGCACTGGATGGGTGTAACCGTATTCGAATACCCTGAGCTGATTTTAAAATTTGGATCGAAGGACCGAACTAGCTTGATCCAGGCCTCTTTGGGTTGCGTTTATGTGGAGGAGCATGGAACTGAATGCAAACAACGGAGCAGAACAATGGCATCCTACCCAAGGGCCTGCCAGCCTTATCTTTGAGAGTTAGGCATGAACTTAAGCTTCAGAGTGGGACGTGGGTCTAGGACGTGCCTTTAGTTGAAAAGCCGAGGTGGAAAAAGTGCATCCTGCAAAGCTGAGCAAACAAATTGGCTCCAGTCACTGCCACAAGTCTCCCTAACCTTTATTATTATCAAAGACATGGAGGGCTGGCGAGGGGGGAAGAGTGTGAAAAAATAGCCAGTGTAACAGGATAGTGAAAGAATGACATATTTGTCTGTTAAGTATAAATATGAACAGCTATAGAGATCTGGTGCTGTGGTGCTGCTAGGTTTAGACTCCAGCAACATTCATCTATTGCCAGGAAACACTAGATTTAGTACCTGAGGGATTGCAGTCTCAAATACCTTCTGCATTTCTTTTTTAATATGCTGCCAAGAATTTAAATTGGTAAAAGCTGGGGACTGACAAAAAAAAGGGGGGGAAATGATCCCCAAGAGCTTTTCTGGCACTGGTTTATCAGGGAATATGGTACTGTTGTTTTTCTTATATTTGTTATTTTTTTGCTGGTGGCCAGAATGCTCATCTATAATCCCTACTACTCCCGCACGTTTTTTGCTTCTTCTTCTTTTTTTAAAGTTAAACAAACAAAGGTTTGATTCTTTTGGTGACGTTAGGAGCTGTCATTCATTTTATATGCAATATGCCTTCTTGGACTGAACTCATTTTAACATATTTTGGGAAAGGTCAGGAGCAGGCAATAGAAAAGGCTGACTGCAGGGTACACATTCAGGCCAAACGACTTCCATTCATCTATCTTTTCACCCATCAGGAGTATCTAAAAGAGAAGAAAGGAGCATTATGGGAAGCACCATGGAGCATTATGGGAAGTTAGTTGACTTACAGCCCTGTTCTAAACTCATTGGCCTGTATATACAAAGAACCGCGTAACTACATCCATGTGCCCGAAGGGGCTTTGAGCTTGTGTTCAAAAGCAAAAGTACTACCGAGCAAACCCTTAGTCAAGTAAAATAGTTCTTTGGATCCAAAATGGAGAAGAGTTCTGTTTATTTTAGTGGAACTTACACCAAGCAGGATATTGCACTATGAAAGTAGTATATGGAATGTGTCAATAGGCCCCAACAGTTGTCAGTGCACTTCAATACTGCTATAAAGCAGTAGTGTGGCTCCTGCCTTTTATATACTGCTTGCTTTCATACTGCAATATCCTGCTTGGTGTAGATTAGGCCTAAGTCAAATATATGTTGGCTCAAGAGTGTGGCTGAACATTTCACGAATATACCCATACATGGAGGGCTGGGCTGTAATATCCTTAAACGCACTGCCCTTAGCAGCAGGGAGTCTGTGGAAATTAAACTTCCTCCAGCTTGTTCAGCCTGCTCTAGATGAGATTGCAGTGTTCGCCTAAAGAAACAGATTTGAGGTGTGTCTGGATCCAACTTTGTCAAAGAAGGCCCTGGTAGCTTCTATGCTTCAGACCCCTCCTGATAGAGACAGCCCAGCCCCTGTTTTCCATTCCTTGGAAGGCGCCAGATTATATACGATTCTAATGCATTGCATGTGGGGCTCCTTTTGAAGACAGTTTGGAAACTGCAGTTAGTTCAATCAAAATACAGCTGCTAGATTGCTAACTGGGTTTAGGCAATAGAAACATATTTTGCCAGTGCTAAAATAACTGTGCTGGCTCTCAGTCTGTCTCTAGGCCCAATTTAAAATGCTGGTACTCACTTTTAAAGCCCTAAAAACATGGGGCTCAGGCACCCAAAGAATTGTCTTCTCTAACATGAGTTGACCCATACCCTGAGATACCTTGAGATCTTCTTCACAGGCCCTCCTCCGGTACCCCCACTATCGCTCTATCATTGTAATGTCTTTTCTGTGGCAGGCAAACTCTCTTTTTTGTAATCTACCCCGGCCTTAGAATTTAATCTGTGCTGCTTTACACTTCTTTTATCTGTTCCTGTCTTTTGACTTCACTGATGTTTATTATATATTTCACATAGTATTTTACAGTCTGATTTGTAAGTCACAATGAAAATATTGAAGAATTGCATATACATTTCTTAACGTAAAATAAGTAACAAGCGCATGATTACATGTCATTTCAGTGGCAGCTGCACATGTGCAGTTTCATCCTTGGTGCCTGAACTCAGATCGAAAGAGAGAAATCTGTATTTTGGGGAAACACTGTCTTTCATCTAACAAGAATAACAATCTTCCAATAACAGAAGCTTATCCAGACAACAGCCCCGCTGCTTTACCATTTTTCAACCAATAGGTATAGAGGAAATAGTCCCATGTAGAATTCTACAAGCAATGTCTTGGGTATTTTTCTATGGGTAAAATAATCCTCAGGTTTCCTAAACAACTACAGCAAGTCTGTGCTGGTAGCAATGATTTCAGTCTTTTGAGCAATTAGGTCAAGTTTCTTAAGTGTCAACTCGTTGATACTGTAGTAGTATGATGATTTTTGCTGTTATGAGTTGTTTCTATACATGCCATCAGTAGCCAAAGTTTGTACTCTACAAGCATGAATATTTTAGGGTGGCCAAGTGTCCTACTTTACAGAAGACAGTCCTTTGTTTAACAAACAGCCCACTATTAGAAGGTGTCCTCTATGCAACACAGTCTGTCCACGTCTGGTTTAAAGATGAGGAACCATAAGACAGGCAAGTAGGGGCTTAAAATGCAATCCATTAACAGTTAGCAGACAGTAGACTGAGTAGGACCTCTTTAAATTAAGTAATTATTTCTAAATCTACACATGGAAATTAGCATGTGCAAAATTTAGGCAAACCAGTGTCCTATTTTTTGCACCCCAAGCTGCAACTGGGGGCCTTGCTAGACCTACCTCAGAATCCGTGTGGGAGGAGCAGCCAGCCCGCGCTAGAAGTAGCGCGGGCTGTCACTCCTTTCCACACGTCAGACGCGACAGCGGAAGGAAAGCCCCGTCGTGTCCTCCATTTTTTAAAAAAAGTTAAAGGGGCCATGTGCGCAGGAGCACACCAACGAAAAGGTAAGTTTTTTTAAAAAAATAAAGGGTTCCCTGCTCCCCCTGCCCCCGATTCCCCCCAATATCTGATGCTCACCCGCTCGCTCGACCCCCTGCTCACCTTCTCGCTCACCCCCCCACTCACCTGTCCGCTCGCTCGCCCCTGCTCGCTCACCCGCTCGCCCCCTCGCTCGCCCCGTCCACTTGCTTGCCCCCTCGCTTGCCCATCTGCTCGCTCGCCCCCCCCTCTCGCCATGTCCAATGCCCCCTCCACCACCACCCTGGCCGTGATATCCCCACCCTGGCTCCGCTCTTCCCCCCCATCTCTCCTGCCAGGTCCACTCTTCCCCCCCTGGCCCCCATCTCCCCTCCCCCCACAATTCCCTCGCCCCCAGCCCAATGGGCACAGCGCTCCTATGGAGCACTGTGCCCAGTGTGTGGCTTCTCCTGGCTACTCGCGAGTAAGCTGTGTAGCCGGGAAAAGCTGCGGAACTAGCTAGACTTTCCGCAGCCCCGGGCTCAGCCACAAGTGGATCCGATTATCCCGGGTCAAGGGAGGGTTTAGCCCGGCCTGACCCGGGGATCCCTTGTGCATCATCTGTATGCACAGGGGTGATCCCGGGTTTCAGCCCAGGCTAAACCCTCGTCTAGCAACAGCCTGGAAGTGTCCTTTCTCGTATCTTCTTTCCCAATCCAAGCTGGAAGAACCAATGGAATCCACACAGTAAATGTTCCAACCCAGGTGTGCCTTTTCTGACTTGATCTTATTCTCTACAGTGGTACCTGTGTTAAGTAAAGAGATCAAGGATCTGCTAGCCAGGCTGGCTGTAGCTGGAACCTAGCAGTCTGGAACAGATTGGTAGGAACTTCCCTTTGGGTGGGAGTTTTTTCTGTTTTTAAGCCTAGTCAGCAAAGAAGCACGAGGCCCAGAAGACCTGGCGAAGCATACTCCCCTCCTTTTTTTTTTTTTTTTACCAGGCCTCATCCCTTATTATTATTTATTTATTTATTACATTTATACACCGCCCCATAGCTGAAGCTTTCTGGGCAGTTTATCCAGCATCCATTACTTATTTCTTACTAAATTATTATTATTTTATTTATTTATTTATTCATTACATTTATATCCCGCCTTTATTCCTCCAAGGAACCAAGGCGATGTACAGAATCCTCCTCCTCTCCATGTTATCCTCACAACAACAACTCTGTGAGGTGGGTTGGGCTGAGAGTCTGTGACTGGCCCAAAGTCACCAGTGGGTTTCCATGCCTGAGTGGGGACTAGAACCCAGAACACCCGACTCCCAGTCCAACACCTTAGCCACTACACCACAGTGGCTCTCTAAATTACCCTTTTAGTTTCTCGTGGACTGTAAGTTACCATTCTTTATTGTTTGTTAAAGAAGACTGTAAAATAAAGATTTGTCGGATTTGAAGAGAGGCTTGCATTAACCTGGCTGAAAAGGGCCCATAGGCATTGAGACAGCACACTTTTGTCAGGAGGTGAACATCATGCTTCAAGATCCAAATTTTAAGCACAAAAACATCCTAATTTCAGGCTTTTCGGTTAATTGGTTACACCATGATCTTGTGTCTAAGTCAAATTCCAGTTTGGTATCATGCATTTATGGTGGCTTGGACTACACTTTTTCCAAAAATGCCAGTTGAATGAATGGGTGATGCTCGAACATCTTATTTTTTTTAATCTATAATTGAGTACTGTAAAAAAACAAAAACAAAAAGGGTGTGGTTTGTGTTCTTCTCCCCCCACCCCACCCTGGTTGCTTCAGAGGGAAAACAAAAGTTCAGCCATGTAGCCTACTTTATAGAGGATTGTCCTCTATTTGAAAGGATAACTAATAACTGGCCTTGATTTGAAGGTGTCCTCTATTAGAAGGGTTATCTAGTCCAAGTTCCAGCTGAAAGATAAAGACCCATAAGGAAGTTAAGAAGTGGCGTTACATATGCCCATCAACAGTCAGCACCTGGAAGGTGAGGTTATTGTATTTCTATCAAAGTTAAACCTAAAAAAAACCAAGATTATGGCAACCAGCTTGATTGATAACTGGCAAATAGAGGGAGAAAACGTGGAGGTAGTGACAGACTTCGTATTTCTGGGCACAAAGATTACTGCAGACGCTGACTGCAGCCAGGAAATCAGAAGACGTTTACTTCTTGGGAGGAGAGCAATGACAAATCTTGATAAAATAGTTAAGAGCAGAGACACCACACTGACAACAAAGGTCCCCAAAGTTAAAGCAATGGTATTCCCCGTAGTAACCTATGGCTGCGAGAGCTGGACCATAAGGAAGGCTGAGCGAAGGAAGAGAGATGCTTTTGAACTGTGGTGTTGGAGGAAAATTCTGAGAGCGCCTTGGACTGCAAGAAGATCAAACCAGTCCATACTCCAGGAAATAAAGCCAGACTGCTCACTTGAGGGAATGGTATTAAAGGCAAAACTGAAGTACTTTGGCCACATAATGAGAAGACAGGATACCCTGGCGAAGAGGCTGATCCTAGGGAAAGTGGAAGGCAAAAGGAAGAGGGGCCGACCAAGGGCAAGATGGATGGATGATATTCTGGAGGTGACAGACTTGACCTTGGGTGAGCTAGGGGTGGCGACAGCCGACAGAAAGCTCTGGCGTGGGCTGGTCCATGAAGTCACGAAGAGTCGGAAACGACTGAACGAATAAACAACAAATCAAAGAGATAGCAACTATTTCTAAATTTGCATTTATAGATTTAAATTAGCATATGAGAAATATTCAAATCTATGTCCTCTTTTGTCCTTTTTTGGTGTTGTGTTTCCTCTTCTTCTTTTTGTTTTGTTTGTTTTCTGAGATGAGTAACTGGCCCACCCTAGGAGAGAGTTGGGCTCAGAGGCAGTACACTGCATCTTGTCAGACCTAGCTTTCCGACACTTTCTGGCAAATTGACACAAATCACAGGTAACAAGAAGATCTCTATTGTAGTAGATCAGGTTACACAAAACAGCTTTCCAGAGTTTTGTGGTAGAGCTCACTGCATTTATAATCCACAATAAATCAGATAAAACAGGCAAAAGGCTATTGACACATTGCTTCATTCAAGAGACAGTCCCAAGGCTGGAATCCATACAGAGTCAGAGTCCAAGCAATATATTGCAAGTCGGAGTCTTGGTAATACAAGATTGAAGGCAGACAAGAGTTCCTGATTCTCCTGCTGACCTACAAAGCTTTTCACTGTCTAGCTCCTTCCTATCTCTCCTCTCTCATCTCACACTATCGCCCCGCTCGTGCTCTTCGCTCCTCTGATGCCATGTTTCTCGCCTGCCCAAGGGTCTCTACTTCCCTTGCTCGGCTTCGTCCATTTTCTTCTGCTGCCCCTTATGCCTGGAACGCTCTTCCAGAACATTTGGGAACTACAAGTTCAACCGCAGCTTTTAAAGCTCAGCTAAAAACTTTTCTTTTTCCTAAAGCTTTTAAAACTTGATTTTGTTCTGACTTTATACTGTTAGTTTTACCCTACCCAGTGCCTGTTTACCCTACCCTGTGCCTGTTTGCATTCTCTTCCCCTCCTTATTGTTTTATTATGATTTTATTAGAATGTAAGCCTATGCGGCAGGGTCTTGCTATTTACTGTTTTAATCTGTACAGCACCATGTACATTGATTGTGCTATATATAATAATAATAATAATAATAATAATAATAATAATAATAATAATAATAATAATAATAATATAAATCCAGGCAAGAAAGCATTTTGGCCATTAAAGGCTCTTTGACCTCTGTACCAGCTTAAATACAGGGGAATCTGGCCTGTGTGACTCAAGGCTGAATCTCGAAGCTGTGGCTGATAGGGAGTATCCTCTTCTTTTGGCCTACAATCAGATGGGAAGCCAGGCAGAGTCAAGTTCTCAGGCCCCAAGCTTCTCACAAACGGACTGGGTTCTAAATCATTCTCCTCTAAGTTTGAATCAGATTCTGATTCCAAAACCATAGCACCCACAGCAGAACTGGAGCTAGGACCAACACATCTCAACCCATTCCTCCTTTCTCCAACCATCGTCCAGACTTCCTTTGCCTTTGATGTGGCCATTTTGGGGGAAATGGATTTGCTACTCTTGCATTGATTTAGGGAAGCAAACATAATTCAGCCAAAACAATTACCCCCCTCTCCAACATCTGGATATTCCCTGGCACTGAACGAAGTGTGCATGTACTACCAATGGCTGGAGAGTTTGGAGGGGCTGAAGGAGGGAGAGGTGGTTTTGACCCCCCTCTCCCCATATTTTCCTGAAAGGGTTGGCAATCTCCCTCTACCATTGATAAGACCCTCTCCTGCCCTTCTCCCCATTTGGGCTCCGATCATGTCTGCAAATGGGGGGCCTACTTTACTAATATTCTCTGGTGGTTTTAGCACCAAAACAAAAGGTACAGCAGTTTTCTCATAGGGAGAGAAATCCTATGGCCCCTAGACAGTATCTGGGGGAGGGGGAGGGGATTTTTCGGATACCTGGCCCTGAGTTCCCCTCCCCTCACAGCTGGTATGAGGAGAACCACACCAGCTGCCTCTATGTGCTCACAAATGTGTCCTCAGAGAGGAGAGAAAGGGGGCATGCCAGTGGACGGGGAGGACGGGATAGCTTATGCCATATCCCCAGCCCTCCCTAGCCTGCCCTCCCCAGCCTCAATGCCTTAGCTAGATGGGCAAAAACACCCATCTAGCAAAATTGTGATGTGCTTCCCACTCTGCTTTGGATAGTCATATACCTCTGAGTTCAGAGGCTTACACATATCATGGGAGGATCCATGTACTGCACCCTAAAGTAATAATTGCTTGCCTATACAGAAAGCCTCCCTTTCATTCTCATTCTCACTGATCCATGCTGTAGGCAGGAGACCCTTGTCCTCATGTGGGGAACCATGTTAACTTAAACCCATTTGGCCACATTGTAACCATTCACTGAGGAAGCAGTGAACCTCTCCCAAGCGAATTCATCTTTATTTCAGACTGCAAAAGCACAGTGGAGGAGGTGCCATAGCTCAGTATTTAACGTCTTTCAGCCCTAGGGGCAAAAGCTATTTGGGGGCTGCATTCCAGTGGTTGGCAGGGCTTAAGGGGGTGGGGTTGAGAAAAAAAGGAGAAAAAGCACCACTAAGCGGTGTGAGAAGAGAGGCTGGCTCTGGTACTGTGAAGGATGATAAATCTTTAATGGTATTGTCGAAAGATAAAACATGACCAAAGATATGAGCATATTTTAGCTTAAAGGTCTTACTGCCAGTAGCTGAGTCTAAGGAAAAGTGTTTCAACCTTTTAGAATGGGGTGGTGCGGGGGGAACAGTGCAAAAGCCAGGAAATCAGTAAATGATTGGGGGTCAGGGAAAGAGGGTGAGCTCAGAGGAAGGGGATGTTGACATCTGGAGAACCCCTGACAGCCAAATTGGGAGCCCAAGTGGGCCAGATTTGGATTCAACACAGAGATTTGGGTTTAAAGGATGTCAGGCATTAGGTTATGAAAGGCCTCGGCTCGAAAACTTGGAAAGCAGCTAACAAAATGGTCTCTTAGTGCACTGATGGAATGATTCAGTAGGCAGCCCCATAAGTTCATGGGTGCAAGTAGACAATTCAGCTCCTTTGCCCTAGGAAATTATCCTAGCCCAAGAGCTGATTGAACATCAGCTGGTCCTCAACTGTCTTCCCTGGCATGACACAACTTATCACACACAGGGCATGAATGGGCACAATCCCTTCTTCAACATCTTCTCCTTGTGAGGGCTCTTTAGGGATTCCACAACACCACCAAAAATTAGCTATGGTGGGTGTTGTGTGGGATGCTCTATGGCATTACACAGTCCTGAAATAATAGTCACTCATATCCTTCAGGCCTATGAAGTGGGGGAATAAGGACCAACTCTTCAAGTTTAGAGAAATAACTTGAAATTAGAGACATCTGGCAATTCTAACCCTTCCAAATTAAAGGTTGTGTGAAAGACAGACCTTGGATATGAATTTTATACTGTAGGAGTTTGGAGCGCTTTCTTTTTTCTTCTTCTTTTTACTACTTTGGGAAAAGGTGGTAAAAGCACACACACGCACAAATACACATGTGTTTAGAAAATAGTTCAAGTATCAGTGCCTTGTGCTTTTAGCTTGTGGAGTCATTTCTAGGCGAACACAACAATTTCACTGGGGTTTGTTCTTTCTTTCTTCCTTTCATTTCAGAGGTTGGAAGGGTGGGTTTCATTTCCTTCCTATGGGAATTTTTATTTGTTTTTTTTTTTTTTTAAATGGTGTTGCTTTCCTTCCGCTGGTTTACTGCCTTGTATCTATCTACCCCCAAGGAGTTTAAAGCCTCAAGTAAGTCTTATTAGATTCTCTGATTTGTCTGTGCGTGTGAGGAAACAGAGTGAGAATAAATGTTTCCTCATATACTCGCATAATTCTTCGGTGTGCTTTTTTTTTTTTTTTTTTTGTAACACAGAGCCATAGGGTAGGAGTATGGACCATTATTTACCAAATGATAATTTGACTCAGGTCTGTATGCTGCTCATCTTCTTAAGCGGCAAAAATAATTTTGCCACAAATCAGGGCCGAATCTACATTACTGTAGCTGTAACATTATAGATAGCTCTGGATGACATCAGTGATCATGTGATGTGTTCCTTATATCATTATACAGAAAGGTTTTGTACCGCTTTACCTTTTGTTGTAACACTTCTGCGTCGTTAGACTTCGTTCAATGTGCTCCGTTGTTACGATGTCTTCTGCGTCGCATTGCGAAACTAATGTCACATGATCTCTCACCGGGCTTCCTGTCAGATGTAACTTCCTCTACACGCCTTCAGTAACCACTGTTAGAACTGGTGAATGGAATGTGTTTAATCTTTTTCATTTTTAAAGCATTATTTCCGTGGCATTACATGCAACCTACCTCGGGTAAAAACTTAAAAAAAAAAATTAGGTTGCATGTAATGCCACGGAAATAATGGTAGGTTGCATGTAATGCCACGGAAATAATGTTTAAAAAATGAGAAAGATTTAACACATTCCGTTCACCAGGCATCCCTACACTTTCCTCAAGAGACAGACAACTCCGTCAATCCACAAACCACTCTCTCTGAAGAACTCCCGCCACAAAGTTTTGAAATTAAGAGCATGCGCATAAAGGAATGTTAGCTGGAGAGGCACGGAAAATACAAAAACAAGGAAGTGGGAGGCGCAGAGAAAGGACAGTCTGGGAATTGCAAGGATCACAGAAACAAGAAGAAGAAACAACACAGACAACAGGGCAACGAACAATGTGCTCCACAACAACGTTATAAGAAAAGGTAAGTAACGCTACTGAGCAACGGTATACAAGGTAGCGATACAAGTTACAATGTTACAAAGGCTCAAAAAATCGATATAAGCAGAAGTGTAGATCCACACCAGGCCCAATGTGTGGTGAAATGCTCATTTCTATAATGTGGACAGTGTATAAAGCAAGCTTCCACAACCTGATACTCTCCATGTATTTTAGACTACAACCCCATCATCCCCAGACAGCATGACCAATGGTCAGGGATTATGAGAGTTGTAGTCCAAAACATCTGGATGGCACCAGCTTGGGAAAGGCTGAAATAAATGTATGTAATATATCAGAGGGATATGCTGATTTTCCATTAGAGATCTCATGGGAGACAGAGGCGTTAGGAATGCCTTTAGTGTGGGAAGAGTTTTGTTTGGAAAGATAACGTGACGAGACATTGGAACATCAATGAAGGGCATTGGCACTCTGTGGTTGGCAACTGTTTTTTCTGTTTTTATTCTGTTTATTTTTTTAAGGTTTTTTTAATATTATGTTTTATTATATTATATTATATTATATTATATTATATTATATTATATGGTTTTAAGTTTTGTGAACTGCCCAGACAGCTTTGGCATTTGAGCAGCATAGAGATGTAATAAATAATGAATGAATGAACGAAAGAATGAATGAATGAATGAATGAATGAATGAATGGCTTATATGCATTAAGAACCTAACATATTGGTAAGTTTTAGACCTCATTGTCTTTCAGGTATGTGGGAAAGATATTTCCACACTTTGGGAGGGTAATCCCAAGAGGCATTTTGTGTACATAAAGCTAATACCTAGGATTCAGTCTCTCTCTGAAATATGAAGTGCTCAGTCTGAGTTCATTTGAGGCTCTGTTTTGTTTTTTGTTTTGTTTTGTAGCTTGATCCATAACCCAACTGGGCCAACACAATTTGCTATAAGCAAATTTACCATGGGAAATACCCTGGTTTAATCTAAGTACATTGGCTTACTTGGGTTGTGAACTGGGCTGCCATTCAACTGGAAAGGGAGTTGCGAAGTCCAAATTAAAAGACAAAGAGGATCTTTATTGAACGATTTATACATGTCTGATCAATGCTTTGTCCTCTTTCTGCTGTCATTCCCTGGGGAATGTGTGTTAGCGAACACACACACACACACACACACACCTGTCTCTATCCAACATTAAAAATCGTCTCATGGAATTCTTACACCAATCCTTGTAAGGTAGTCAGCCAGTACTGCGATGCCCATCTTAGAAATGGGAAGGGGCTGAGAGAAGGAAATTTGCTTAAGACTACCTATAAGTTGAAATTTGGACCAGGGACTGCCTGGCTCATCTTTACCACTCTGCTATATTGCCCTTTCCATGACACAGGGCGATAGGCAGCTTTCATTTCTAGATAAAGCTTCCACATTTCCAACTGAGATTTCAAATGAATGCATGGAAAACCAAGGATTTCTTCAGAGCCAACAGAAACCTTTGTAGCTGTGTTGTCATGGCCAAGTGTCTGTGAGTATTTTAAAGCCAAACAGCACATGAGGTGGGTTTCCTGATGTTTTCCTTTGTACTTTTATACTTTGTACTTTAAAACAGGCACGAGTTGCTCTGCACTTGATCACAGTAGCAGTGCTGGGGAACAGGAGTTTAACCCTCCCCCTGCATTGTTCCCCCAGTCTAAACTGCCCTCTTAAGCTGTTTTTAGTCCTGCAGTGCTATTTTCCAGGGCAGCCCAGGACCTCCTTCTGTTGTTCCATGTCCAAAAGCTGCCTGACCTGGCAGCTGAATCTTTCTTCAACACTGGCAATGGGACAGCATCCTCATCGCAGCTGAAGGCAGCAGGCTGGCTTAGCTAGCACTGAAAGGCTGTGTGACCTACAGCGCTTTCCTCCAACATCTTGCTAAAACCTCCCAGCATCTGCTGCCTGAGGCCACTGCCTCACTCTACCTAATGATAGGGCCAGTCTGGATGAGGCCTACTTATGGCAGCACCCACCTATGGAACATGCTCTCAAAGGAAGTTAGGCTGTTCAGATTTAAGTGGTCTGTTAAAACCTTTTTGTTCCATATGGCTTTTTAATATTTTAAATATATTACCTCTGCACTCTGTTTTTAAGATTCTCTCCTGCTCTTAACTCTGCTGTGGCTGGTGTTTTACAGTTTTATATTTGCTTTTAAAGTTTTACATTGATTTAAAGTTTTATTTATTTATTATGTTTATAGCCTTCCTTTTTCCTCCAAGGAACTCAAGGCGGTGTATATAATCCTCCAACTCTCCATTTTATCCTCCCAACAATAGGGTGGCCATATGAAAAGCAGGACAGGGCCCCTGTATCTTTAACAGTTGCATAGAAAAGGGAATGCATGCAGCACCTGGTGAAATTCCCTCTTCATCACAACATTTAAAGCTGCATGAGCCCTGCTCTCTTTTATATCTGATCAAGAGGGCAGGGCTCCTGCAGGTTTACGAAGGGTTAAGATTGGCTATGGAGAGGGTATTTAGACAGAGAAAATGGCAGGGGAGGAAAGGGTTAAATCCAGCCTTCTCCAGCAGTGCTGCTCCAATTGAATCTGGAGCATCCCAAACTTGCTATAAGTACAAATAAAAACATCAGGACTTCTGATCCATTAGCGGCTGTGAATCATTGGTGCTGCTAGAAGTGTATCAGGGCCAGGACAGTATGCGTTTAATAAGAGCAGTTCAGAAGCATTTACATACAATTTTGAGAAATAAGTAATAACTTCCTTATGTTACCCATTACTGCAGGCTAGGGAACATGTGGACCTTGAGATGTTGGTTGACTGCAATTCCCAGCAGCCTTAGCCAGAGTAGCCAATAGTAGGGGTTGATAGGAATTGCAATCCAACAACATTTGGCCACATGTTCCCCATTCCTTGCCTCACCCCTAAGCCATACTCGCAGTCATGGTAGATAAAGGGCTTTCGTAGGGTGACCATTTGAAAAGGAGGACAGGGCTCTTGTATCTTTAACAGTTGTATTGAAAAGGAAATTTCAGCAGGTGTCATTTGTATATATGGAGAACCTGGTGAGATTCCCTCTTCATCACAACAGTTAAAGCTGCAGGAGCTATACTAGAGTGACCAGATTTAAAAGAGGGCTTTTAACTGCAGCTTTAACTGTGGTGATGAAAAGGAAATGTCACCAGGTTCTTCATATATATAAATGACACCTGCTGAAATTCCCTTTTCAATACAACTGCTAAAGATACAGGAGACCTGTCCTCCTTTTCATGTGGTCACCCTAGCTTTGTCCCCCCCCCCCAATCACTTAGCCATGTGATCGTGGTCCTGAAGAATTTTGAATGAGCAGAGCTGGGCAATTTTGGGTGGAGTGGGGGGCATTGTTTGGAATATTAACACAGGAGGAGATTATCAGATGCTGTGGATATTCTTATTCTAAAAAGTAAACATTTTTTAAAGGGAAGCTGCCATCTCATATGTTCAAAAGCCTGGTGGCGGTTTTTTTTGGGCTGTGTGTTATTTGTTATTTTTTAAAAAGAAACACCTCTTGGGTGGGGTGAATCAGTGTTCCAGGTGGGCCAGTAGCCTCACTCTGTCTAAGGCCCTGCCAAGAAGTCCACTTCTCATGCTGTCTTTGTTAGCTGTATAATTTCCCTACATCTGGGAACACTGTAATGAGAGTTACGGCCATGTGTTCCCAGGTGTAGGAAATTTTAAAAGGAGCCTTTTTGTAAGTACATCCTCCCCATTCTAAAGCTCTTAATTACATAATTACAAGGGCATCCAATTTGTCCAAGGCCTTGTGCTATAGTATATCTAGCATAATGGATAATCTAGCCCTGTGAGTTATGGATTGGAACCTTTCTGAAGCATGTAGCCTTTGTATCCTTGTTTTTCAAGCATGCACATTATAGATTTCCCTTTTAATCTCAAAAACAAAGGAAAATACCGCTGGGGAGAAAACTTGATTTGTTTTGAAATGCTTGCTGTTTCACATGATCCTTTGGCTTATGGTGAGACGTGGTCAGGCTGTGCACCTTATTAACTTCATAAGAAATGTGTGTTTTCATTCTTCATCAGTTCTGCCTTACCAGTTGTTATATATTTCAATCTTTTACTCAATAAAAAGCTAAAGAAACTTCACAGACATCACTGCGACTAATTACGTTTACTAAACATACAGGCCCTAACACAGTACAAGCTCATTTTTTGAAAGAAAAAAAATATGCCAGGGCGGCAGAGAAAAATGCCCAAAATATTGGCAGTAGTGAAGGCTGAAATAGATGGGAATACTTTTTACGCAACCACACTCCACAAATCACAGTAGCAATGACTGTGCAATCTAAGGGAGAGAGAAACCATAACGTTTGCATTTTAAGATACGACATGTTGACTGCACTGAAAACGCAAAACCCCTATAATAGACATATTGCATAGAAGACAAGATGCCTGAACCCCACCTCATTGTGGAAAAACACCTGCAGCAGCCTTCTTCATTGTGGTGTCTTTGAGATACCACATTAAAGTTGAAGTCTCAGGGACTGACTATGAAGTCATAACCATTGAAGTTGAAATCTCAGGGACTGACTATATGCCCTGAATACCCTGTGGAGGCTGCACGCTGGTGCTGTGTCGTATACACGATGCAGCCTCCAACTTGCACCCGCCATGGGCTTTCCCCCAAAAAACTGTGCACTTAAAAAGTCGGTGACTTCCACAACTTTTTCCTTTATTCTGATGTCACCATCTACTTCGCTCTGTCTGTCGTTGGTGCCCTTGCTTTGCATTGAGGCTGGAGGTGTTCCGAGGGTAGATCAAGGCCCACGGTAGGTTGGAAGAATGAGTGAGAAGTCTGGATGGGGGTGGGGAGGGGGCTTGATGAGCTGAACGGCCGCTGGCACGGCCCAGAAAGCCCATGCTCCCTCCTGCCTTGGAGATTTTCTGCTTCCACCCTGCAGCTGTGATGCCATGGGGCTTTGAAAGAACAAGCGACAAGGCAACACCATCAAGATGCCCGGAAAACATCTGGACCAGGTTAGGTAAGGTGCTAGAGTCACCATGCTAAACTACATGCTAAATTCTCCCAGTGGCATTTTTCTTTCTTTAGCCACTGCGTGGTAGGGTCGAATTCAGGAGAGGAAAGCAGTTGCCCAGGTCTGGATTGGGGCCTCGAATACTTACACAGAAATGCAAAAACGTTAGGATCAGCTATGCATTTAACGTAGCCTGTGGTTCAGCCCTGCGTTCAATGGCAGTTCAGCACATAAAGACAGAAAGGGAGTATAGTAAGCCCATCTTAGGGCCTGTGCATGATTTTCACAAATAGCTGGTGCAGGAGCTACAGGGGGGAGCAATCTGGATTGGAACCCTAGTATGGGATGTAAGAGACTTCAACCCTTTGCAGGGTAGAAACTGGGGGGCGGGGAGATTAGTCCTCAAAACAAAACAAATCCCTTTCCATTTTTTTACAGCCATTTCAGAGGTAGTGAAACTGACTTTTATTTATTTATTCATTTAAAATCTTGCTATATTGCCTTTTGACTAATTACATAAACTATTACATAATTACATAAAGTACATAAATTATATTTATAATTACATAAATTATATTTATCACTAATTACTAAAGATACTTTACAAGACTAATGTTTAAAACCATAATATAAAAAATACAATACAATTAAGTAAAACAGCAATATTAAACATTTGAATTGAAGCCGAGAATCAGTGATTTTTGGATATTGAACCATCCCAGAACCCATTGAACACGGATTATACTAAGTCTTAACTAGACTTTAAAAAAATTAATGCTGGAAATTTCTTTTTCATTATAGTACATTAATCTATTGGATCGAGCATAAGCCTCCCATGGACAGAGGGGCTCCTTCTGTCCGTGGGAGATTTTCAATCCACTGGGGAAATCTCACTGGCAGAAAGAGAGAGGCCATTTTAGTTTATTCTTCTGCCCCCTAGCAGTCCCTCGTCAAAAATCTGCTCTGGAGGGTTGGAGGACAGTGGAGGAGTTGGCTCTAGAAACTGCAGAGGTCATCTGCCAGTGAAAATTACCACCTAAGTGCTACTCCTCTCAGGGCCTGCTCCTACTGCTGGAATGAAACCCATAGTGCAGGGCTATAGAGGTCCTTTCTGAATAACATTTTAAAGAAGCTCTGAGGGGCCTCATTCCAGTGGTGGGCAGTGACAAAGGTAAAAAGGGATGGAGCAAAAAAAACCCACCCACATTTATCAGAAATACCAGCATGTTGGAGCTCAAAGCGCTTACTGCTAGAAACGAACCCTTCGGAGAGGCATTTCAGCCTTTTAGAATGTGTAGAAGTGGCACAAAAGCTCGGAAACCGCCAAGCAATAGGTGGTTGGGGGAAAGGGCAGGGCCGGCCCTAGCATTTGGAAGGGTGAGGCATTTGACTCAGGTGGCAGATGCTGGGAGGCAGAAGCAAGGTGTTCAAGGAGGAGAGAGCTGTGGGCTTTGCAGCCTACTTTTACGTTAGGTTCAGTGGAGGACATTGCCTCATCATTAGTGTTGAAAATAGAATCATCTGCTTGTCCAAACTGATTTTGTACATGGGTGCCATCTTGTCCACCTCAGGCAGCAAACTGTCTTGGGACAGCCCTGGGGAAGGGGATGCAGCTGCAAAGGCATGGTCTCCTGGGGAAACCCAAAGGACCAAATTATGACCCCCCTGGAGGACCTGAGGTTCTGCATCCTCTGCCACAGTGTTTGTGTTGATCTTACTGTCTACAGTTTGACCCACATGGAGGGAAGAATGCATTTTCCATCTGGGATTATGTGGATGGCAATGCTTGGAAACTTCTGTTAGTTTGTTCTTGATCCATGTATACAAAACACAACAGTGCTGAGCCATCAGCTCCACTACTATTGATCCTTGGGGACCGTGGGGTGGGTAGGCAAAGGGTCTTCCAATTGTCATGTTTTATATATGAAGATAACCAATATATTAAAGAAGGATTAGAAAGAGAAGGCAAAAAAGGCACTGCAAACTTCTCTCTCTCTCTCTCTCTCTTTTATAATCATAAAGCCTCAGGGATCATTGTACTTACTTAGCAGTTTTTAAGCACCTTCCATCAAAGAATCTTCACGTGCTTTGCAAACATTAATTAAACCTCACTGTATTCACTCACAGGAGGTAAGGATTATTAATCCCAATTTACTTCTGGATAAACCAAAGCATTAGGACATTAACAGGTATATTATGCTTGTAGGTAGAACTATGCATCGTAGACTGTTTGCCCTAGCAATTATAGCTAGTCCCAATTTCTTTATAGGCAGAAAACTGCAAATCTTGCAAAAGGGCGGTGGGTGGGATCTTTATGTCTGTGTGTGGTGGTGGTGGTGGTGTGGGGAGGGATGGAACTTTTGTTCAAATTAACGACTGTGATTGTTTTGCTGTCTCTCTTTCTCTTTTCAAGCATGACAGAGGTGTCACCCCAGGGGGAAATAAGACAACAACATTCTTAGAGATGTCATTTATACAGAGCATGCTGTACAAGTTCAATTTCTGTACCAGCAGCTACAAAAATGGGATTGGAGTAAAGAGGTTGAATGGAGGTGCACGGTGGGGGTGGGGAGTGGCATAGAGATGATCTGTTGGAGAAAAAGCAGGAGGAAATTCATCCTGAAAGATAAGATACTGGTTGAGATGGCAGGGAGATGAAGAAAAAGGAAGGTGAGTTAAAACAAAGGGAAAGACCTAACAGGTAGGGATCAAGGTGAAGCATTCTTCCCTCCCACCCACAACACCTCCCGCAAGCATCATTTGGGGGGGGGGAGAGTGCAAGTAGGCCCTTGGAGAGAGATGTCAGGCCCTAAGGAAGGACTGGGCAACCGGTTTGGCCCCAGGGACAAATGAGGGGTTGGGTGGGTAGCCAGGAGTTGCAGCCACACATGCACACATTCATACATGCACATACATTTCATATTTTTCTGATATAGTTTTCTTTCTAATACTTTTTTTCCTTTCTGATATGGTTTCCTTCCCCCTTACTTTCCACTTAATTTCACTTTTTAAGTTCCATGAATTATTTTCTTATCTTCCTATTTATTCACCTTTGATTTCCCACCCACCCCTTCATTGATTTCTATAACCCCAGTCCTCCTTCCACTTCCCCACTCATCCACCCTGTCATTTACGTTGGAAACATTCTTCAGCCATTCAAAGCAGCACAAGCAGTAGCAGCAGCAAACTTCACTGCCAACCAGCCAGCTTTATGGTGCAGGAGGGAGACGAAGTATCCTCCTGTGCCATAGAGCCCTGTGGGAACGCCAGCCAGAGTGTCTCTCACATGTCTCTGGCTAAAGCAGAGGAGGAGAGGTGGGAAGGCCATGGGTAGTGCTTTCTGCTGTGATGAAAAGAGGGCGGGGGGGGGCAGCCGGATGGAAAAACACTACATTAATGCTCATGGGGCTGTGGTCGTAGCAGAGGTGGGCCTTCTGGTGCTAGTGGGGCTTTCAGCAGCAATTTCAGTGGAGGGGAAACACATGAGGGACTTCATGCGGCCCGCGGACTGCAAGTTCCCCACCCCTGCATTAAGCAATATAATATTTGAATCACGAGCCCTTACATCCTCTATAGCCTCTCTCACCATCCACACTCTTCCGTTTGACCCTCTAGCAGTTAGGCTGTACCGAAGAGCAACAGGGAAGACTCCATGGTGACTTTTGTGTGTAGGGCAAGTGCCCATGGGTCTGGGCTAGGTTTTGTATTGCTTGCTTTTCCTGCCACTTTTGCACTGTGCAGGGAAGAGCTGGACTGGGCAGACTCCCATTCTCTTAAAGGTGCAAGAGCCCACTCTGGATGATGGTCTTAATAGTCTTTCCGAGTTTAAGGAAGCCATAAAGACTGATCTCTTCCAGCAGGTCTACTCAGGTGAATTTGAAGGTCTCCAATTGTTATTTTAATCTTGTATCAGTTTTATATGTCTTTTAATCAGTTTTATGCATTTTATGATATTTTTATATTTAATGTTGTTCCCCATCTTGATCCAGAGGGAGAGGCGGGTAAAAAAACAAATGTATCATCATCATCATCATCATCATCATCATCATCTCTTTAAGTATAGTGCCACCAATGCATATTGCACTTGACAGAGTGATACAAACAGAAAGAGAAGGCCCTACCTCAAGGAGCTCTCTTACAACAGAGATGTGGATATGACGGAGGGCATGGCTAGACCAGTGGGGTGGAGGGCGAGGATCTGGCGATATGATGATTGCGAGATCCTCCCCCTCAGTCTACACACGACGCGTGACATCCCAGGAGGAAGAGGACGGCGCGCCCGCCATTTTGTTTTGTCTTTTAATTGAAAAAGAGTGCAAGAGTGCTCCTATGAAAAAGTGAGGGTTTTTTTTTTTTAAAAAAAAACCCTTCCACTCCCCCTACCCCACTCTTGATGGTCACGGAGCTCCTGAGGAGCTCCGCGCCCCATGCCTGGCTCCCGGCTCCTCACAGTTACTCTCAAGGAGCTGGGACAAAACCGGGACAGACAGCCACACATCCCGCGGTCTTGGGATCATCTCGAGGCGGCAGTAAAAGTCAGGATTAAAGGGTAGGGCAATATCCCGGGGAAAGACAGGGATCATCCCTCCCCAATCCCGGGGCGATCCCAAGGATATCGCCCCATCTAGACATGCCCAGAGAAAGGGAATGGGTGGATGCAGGGCCGGCACCAAGGGTAGGCATGATTAGGTACCTGCCAAGGGCTCACAACCCGGCAGGGGGCCACTGACAAGAGCTCCCTGAACTTGCTCATCCTCCTCACCATGGCAACCTGCTTGCTCACTCGCCTCTCCATCTGGCAGAGACATCGGTGGTGGTGAGAAGGAGGAGCACTGAATGCCGCTGCTTACTTGCTCACTGGCTTTCTCCCTGTCACGCAAGCAAGTGGTAGCAATGATGAGAGAGAAGGGGAGGAGCCACAGCAGCTGGTGACAATGGAAGTGAGAAGTTAGACTCTTTGGGGAAGGGCCCCCATTGAGGGTATCTTGCCCAAGCGCCCTCAAAAGCCTGAAGTCTGCACTGGGAGGATGACAGAGACAAAGGTAAAAGAGGCACAAATGCAGCTTCGTGAACTTTAGCTTAGTTGGGGATCTGGACTACAGCACAGCCAGCATGAGCTTAATGTCCGTACACCTGCTGCTCTCTGACAATCTTCGGTTGCAGACCCAAAGGATACTGGATATGTATGTAGGGTGGAGGGAATAGTCTTACTCCAATGCTCTTGTCCTTGTCTTTGACTTTAACATGTCTGGACAATACATCAGGCTGCTTTATGCCACTCCATCAACTCCTAATTCCTCCCCACACAAGCACACACACTTCATAGCCAATCACATGCCTCGGCCGGTGGCCATGGCTTCATATATCCTCCTCCTCCTCCTCCTCCTCCTCCTCCAACCTGGCATCTTCTTTTTCTTTCTCACTCCCTGGCAATTAAAGAAAGTACAAATCTAAGCCCAAACAAATCAATGTTTACGGATTTGTAATAAGTTTCTTTCCTCCTTATTTATTTATTTCCTCTTCAGTCACTAAAGAAGCGGCAGCAACTTGCAAGGAGCAGTTCTTGCCAGAGGGTGAATCATAGCTATATTGATTTGATTATGTAAAAGCTCAGAGGAACCTCAAGCCAGATACAGAAATATCTCATAGTCCAAACCCTGTGGGACACACACTAGTAAAAAAGCAATCTTTATATTGTTCCTGATAAAAGCATCATTAGTTTCCTCACAGCGAAACCATTTCTCTGCTGATACAGTGTATGGTTTTCCTTTTCTCTAGAATCCACTCAGACATAATTAACACTCAGTTACTAGACTTCGGCTTCCCTCTGGAGTTTGCCGTTTTGAGGGCTGAGAGGAGAGGCAGAGAGAAAGTGAGTGCCGTAGAGTCTATCAAACAGTTGCCTTATAGGGCGATCTTACTTTATAGTAACGGCAATGGTGTGGTGCATGTCAGACAGTGAGCTGTGGCACCCTCTTCTGGGCCCTCAGCTCTTTCAGGTTTCCTGAGTGAGCCATAAAGCAATCAATCTCTCCCTCTCTGTTTCTTCTCTTCCCCCCTTTCCCCAGCACTTTAAACTTTTCCTCCCCCCTTTTTTTCTTTGTGTAATTCTACTCCAGCTGCTGCACCACAACAAAGGCATGGAATCACACATCCACAGACACACGGACCTGCGAAGGCAGACATGCTTCCAGCTTGTCATAACAAAGTGAAGGGGAACAGTTTACTCTTTTGATGAGCTATCCCTCACAAACATCGCCAGCTAACCAGACAAGAGCTCTCCTATTGCTGTTGTTAGTGGAAGGGTGAGGCAGAGAGCGGTTGAGATACTTCTTTAAAGCTTAGAAGTTTGCTCTACCCTCCTGCCCACCCTCTCTCTCCAAAACCACACACAGTCATATTTGTGCTTCTGTTTCCTCGCTACGTGATTCATACCTGGCCAAAAGTGATCAGCCTGGGCTAACTTGTTAACTTCATACAGGGAAAGTCTGTACTTTCATGAGGTGGATTTTTCTCCCTCTCTCTCTCTCTCTTCAACGTGCACACCAAAAAGGAAAATATGAGCCCTTCGTCCGGAGACCTCTCCTGTGTGGATATGACGTCATGATGTAGAAAGGGCTGATTGTGAACGACTTTGCTTCATTTGCCTTATGTTCCTCATTTAATTCCTTTTGGCCCAGTTGCAGGAAGGAACAGATTGATTTTTAATATCTTGGCTTTGAGGTTGCACAGAATCCTTTGTGGGGAGAGATGGTGTCTGTGGGGCCCAAAACACTACCCTGATCATTGTAATTAATCCAAGAATGACTGTAAAAGAAAAGGAAAAAAAGAATGGTATCTTAGAGGATAGGCCAGCTCTGGGCTTTTAGCAAAGAGCATGGGCTGGAGCTACCAGAGAAACAAACTTGGCAACTGCCTGTGTTGCCAAAATTCTAGGAATGCTGCCCTCAGCTATGTAAATGCCAGTGTGTGTGTGTGTGTGTGTGTGTGTGAGAGAGAGAGAGAGAGAGAGAGAGAGAGAGAGAGAGAGAGAGAGAGAGACTCCCTACACTTTTAGAAGACAGGCACAGATGGAGCTTAGCAGCTCATCATGGACTGGATGGGTATAATATCTTCTGCATTCCAGGGGGAGATACAGTCAAGAAGAGAGGTCTCCTATCTCCACTGGCCACCCAGGGCATAATGATTACTTTGGAAAGGGGAAAAGAAGTAAAGAAGTAGCAGACACTTAAAACGAAAATGAGAAAACAGTATCCCAGTCACCTCGTCTTGGTCACTGAATGTGCTATAAGGTGGGTGGGCAGGAAACAATATTTTAATTCATCTAGGGCAGGGGGAAAAAAAACTTGTACTGGCCCTAGAGGGAACAGATTCAGGGCCATACCAGACATTAATTTAATTGTGTGGTTAGTAACCATGTCGTGTTTTATATATAAAAAAGGGAAAATAAAGAAATTCTAGGCATGGGGGTGATTTTCATTGGGACCTCAGCACAGGAGAAATTTAACCCAAGCTACAATGCAAATTAAAATCACTTCCTACTGCAATTAGCACTGGGGAGGGGGGAACGACTCCCATTAGCACTAGAAAACATTTCCAACTGCACCATAGATGTAAGAGTGAAAACATGTATACATTCTTACACCACATTACTGATGAAGATTAATTGGAAATGGAGTACACAATCTAGAGTTACCGTTTATTTATTTACATTTGTTTAATTATAAGCAACTGCTGTTTACATTTGAATAAATGTAACTGTATGTAAACATTGTATTGCAGTCAGTGAAGCAACTGATATATTCATTTACACTTATTTAATTATAAGCAACTAAAAGTTGAAAAACTGCTATTGTATATATGATTCAATATCAGCAATTGCATGTTAAAATTGAACTATGATTCTAATATTAGCAACTGTTTGTTAAAATTGTATGTACCCTTTGAAAATCATCAAAGTTTGTTTGATTTGTTTGATTACTCTTGTGCTCGGCTTTCAAATACCATTGAATTACTATTTGTTTTATTACTATTATATAACAAGAGAATTCTTGTATATCAGTCAGTGTACAACAAGAGAATTCTTGTATCTTAGTTGGTAACACAATCTCCTTTTGTTGTTTACAAGCTTTTGTTTATAAGCTTTCATTCATAGTAAACACAATTATTTTATTACCGAGCCTGTTTGACCATTAGCCGTTTATTAGGTCCTCTCTTCGTTTAGTAGTTTTGAGACTGACACCTGTAGCTAACCAATAGCCACAGTCTCCTCCCTGTCCCCCCTCCAACCAAGTTGCTTAGAGGGAGGGATTGCAAATTATAAAAGAAAGAGCCCATAGTACTGCTCTTTCATGATGTGGCTGAGGCTGACTGAACATCCTGGAAATGGGGAAGTTCCATCAGCTTATCCTAGCACCTTCCTATCTGGGGGCATTTTGAAGTCCCCTCTGCCCTTGCCCCACTAGTCCAGCGGGGCCAGTGGCCTGCCTCTGGGCACAGGAGGCAGAAGCCTTGCCCACAGCACTGCTGGCTTGAAGAGGGTGCAGCCTCTTAAGATCTAGCAAACCTGGGATCCTCCGCCACCAAAGAAGAATGAACCCAGGTGCTAGACTTGTGTTTTGAAGGAGAGGGTGCAGGTGGAGCCTGAAGACCACCCACACCCAACTTCTTCTCCTGCACTTCAGAAGGACCAACAGCAGCAGAGAAAAGGGTGCCCCTAATTTTTTTGGTGGGGAGGACTAGAAGAAACCTCTCTCCCTCTCCCAACATGCCCAGAGCCAGCTTTCTTTGCTGGGTTTTCATTTTCCTCTGTGTGTCTGCCTGCTTTTATTTTCTTCTTGTAGTACCACCCCAAACTCCTTTGTGTGTTATTGAGTGTGAGTGTGTGTGTTCTTGTTCCACTCATGGAGATAGGGGACTTTAATTTTTGTAGGAGGTTACTAGTTTATGAAACTTCTGCAAGCTCTCTTACGAGAAGATGAAGTGCATCTGAAGAGTGTGTGTGTGTGTGTGTGTGTGTGTGTATGGGGTGGGAAAATCCTAACAATCAAAGGATGAAGGGATTGCATCCAACTTGGCATGGCGAAATCACTACTTAAGAGCTACCAGGGTGCCAAGTTTTAGCTCTATATCTTTAAAAATGACGGAGTTGTGAGCATTTTTGTTAATTCCCATTGACGATAATAGAGCGGTTCTCTGAAATGGCGTGGTTTTCCAATGGGTAATCTGATGGTGCGGTGAGACTCCAAAAATCAGGGTGGGGAATTGCCTCATCGGAGCTCTGCCCTGAATTTCGGGGAAGAGCAGACCCACTCTGCACACCCCTAGTAGTCTTTGTAGGCAAACACAGTAGGGTTCACAATTCAGAAGAATAAGTACACAGTTATCCTAGATAATGTATGGCTAAGATGTCTTGGAAATTTCCTTCCTATTACCTCAGGGCAAGCTTCTTGATTGAATAATACTTATGTCACTGTTTTTTATGCAACAACAATAGTTTGCAAGGATCTATACAGAACACTGATTTCATATACTAGTATCTTGCCAGAGGATGTATGGCCTAAGATAAGATGAACACACGCACACACACACAGGTGAAGTGAACAGTTTGATGATGACTCTGTATTAACTTCCTTGGAAACAACATAAGTAACCTTACTCATGTACAGAACTTATAAACATGACAGCAGCATATTTAATGATTTTTATCGTAACGCCAAATCCAAAGATCAGTTGTATTTCATAAGCATCTTTTTTGCAATATATTTTAAAACCACCAAGACATTCTTATGTTGTGAAGTATGGACTTTCCCCTTTTGTTTGTGGCTCAGTGTTAATAACACAGTGCTCTTCCAGTGATAACATTTCTGCTGCCGTTGTCCAGAAATGGCCATATGGAGTCTATCTTGAGAGGTCTGCGAGAAGTGCAGACCTTTCAGTTCAGCTGATGAAAGAACTCCCCGCATCAGAATCTGCTCTTCCAATGTAATATCAGAAACAGGGCCCCCATCTATACAACAACGGGATTGCTCCTCATTAAATATAAACCTGAATTTTCATTGATTCGAATCTAGCTAAAGATTGCAGCAGCAACAATGATTTATTTCCTGAATTTTTTTTTATAGTGCAGTTATAAATGCGCACATGTGCATATACAATGCTATAGAGTAGAGACGATGGAAACTATAAATTTTATATGTGGAGCTCTGCAGATTCATAAAACAGAGAAACTGGGAGTGGGGGGGGGAACGAGGCAACAGTGAAGGATGCCCGTTCCTCCTCTTTGTTTTAATAAGCTTTCTCTGTGGAGCTCTGCATAATCAGAGAATTCAAACTAAAAACGGCGCGAAGGAACAAGGCAGCCGATTGGTGGGAAATCAGCCAATCCCGTTGCCCTACCCTCAAAGCTCCACCCACATGTCAAAATAGTGTAGTAACTCCCTCAAAGACACATAACCATAACACGGTGCAAACTCGAACGTGATTGAAAAGTTGCGGTAAATCGCAAATGCGAATATGCGCATTAGCGCTTTAAAAACCCGGTGCTACGGTGAATGGAGGGCTGCGTCATGTATCCTGAAATATGAATATGCGCATTTAAACAAGCCGCATAGACCATGAATGCCACCCATGTGGAGATGTGAGTGGTCATTTGATGAGCTGTGGAGTGCATGTCCTTAGTTTGGACATTATTATTAGAAGTGGCTATTCAGAAGCGTAAAAATGCAATTTGACGTAGGCTGCGCACCTGTACCGACTTACTTGGGAGTAAGCCTCACTGTATGCAATGGGACTTCTGAGTAGACATGCATAGGATAGCGTTGTTTTACTTCTAAAATTTTGAGCTTGCTTTTACGTTTTCAGTATGCCTTCCCCCTTTCATTCCAAGAGATCTTCCTTATCTGTTCAGCCCCCGTGAGTTTATATGTGGGGCGGTCAATGTAAAATAGTTGGTAGTTGTTAAGAACCTAAGAAGAGCCCTGCTGAATCAGACCAAGGGTCCATCTAGTCCAGCACTCTGTTCACATAGTGGCTTGGACTGTGGAAGCGTATCATTTTCTGGCCTGACGACCACCAGTATAGATGACCACCAAGTAAGATGCCAAACCTCAGGCCCACGGGCCAAACACAGCCCACCTGAGATTCCAGTCTAGCACTCTGAGGTTCCTCAGGTGACCAAACCCTCTTCCCTTAGCCCATCCCCGTAATCATTTCATGGCTTCATGGCTTTTGCAATCCCCCCCTCCTTTCTTAAAGCTTGAAATGCCTCTCCTAAGGCTTAGTTACTGAAAGTAAGTGCTTTGAGCTATGCTGATATTCCCCCTCCCCATTTTGCCTTTGGCCCCACTCACTACTGGAATGCACCCCTCCCCCCAGAACATCTTTAAAATTGAATTTGGCTATTGGACTAAAAGGGGTTCAACACCAAAGACCAGCCCACCCATGAAGTAGGATGAGATACTGGGCTCCATCACACCAGCAATTTACTGCACTCTTGCCATGCCTGATGTGCAGATTTGCAGCATGGTACTCACATGACGCTTTGCCTGTCCTGCTAAAACCCTGCCTCTTCGCCAGCCTTTTCCATCTTTTCTTAGAACACCTAAAGTCTGGATTATTTTCCTTAAGAATGTTTAATGTGCCCTTAAGCCTCCGTGTAGTGCTGTATTCTCACATTTTCCTTTTGGGGGGGGGCGTGTGCTGTGACGGGAGCCTTGCTGTTGGCTTGAATGGATTGCATCAGGTCTTGGAAGGGAAAAGTGATCTCTCCCAGCAGCTGGCTCCAAGCCTCAATATAAAACCCAAACCATGCATCCCAGGCTTGAAAGTGTTTTTTAAAATCATTTTGTTGTTGTTGTTTATTCGTTCAGTCGCTTCCGACTCTTCGTGACTTCATAGACCAGCCCACGCCACAGCTTTCTGTCAGCCGTTGCCACCCCTAGCTCCCCCAGGATTGTACTCTCTCGATGCCCCCAAAGAGCCAGACTAAAGGTTCTTTCCATTTTTGCCAGGCAAAAAGGAAGTCCGGTTGAAGTACTCAGCTGACAGGATCTGCTTGTATATGTCTTGTTAAAGTGGGGGGTGGGAGGAGTAACCAATGAACTGGAGGGAGAAAGAGAAGGAGTGGGGTGGAACGGAAGAGCAAACAGGCGAAAGAGCAGCGTATTCAGGTGAAAGGGACCATAAGCTTGAGGCGCTTATGCATCAGAGGTAAAAAACACAGAGGGAAACCAAAGGAAAAAAATATGTGTGATGGAGCCCACTGTGATCTGGTCTCCCTGCCTCCTCAACTGCCACAGCCTCCACTGTCCAACTGTGGCTAATGTCACAGTGGGGGAGTGGCTGGCAGTGCTCTCTAGAACAGTTGCCTACCCTCTCTTTCCCCAGGAATAAATTCCTGCAGAGCTCTCACGAGGCCCCCCCCACAAGAGCCCCACAAGGTTTCACGAGATCTGCGTGAACCCCTGAGAGAGCCCTGAAGCTGCTTCTTCTGGTCATGCGGCACTCCACAGAACCGATAAGGGGTACGGCGGCCTGGGATGAGCGAAGAGGGCAGTGGCAGCAGTGAAGCATCCTCTCTCTCCCTTCAGGAGGGCCCATTGACACCCCTCGATTACACAAATTGCAAGTGCAATTCTATTTACATCTATTCAGAACTAGGTCGCCTTGAGTTGAGATTGACTGTATGCCCAGGGAAGTGTAGATAAGATTAAACCTTAATGGAGGATAAGCATAATAATGGCTTCGAGTCTTGATGACTATATTAAGGATGGATAAATCTGTCAATTTCAATTTCAGTCAGTTTCCCATTTTTCCAATCATAAATTGGGGTCATCCTAAATTTGGGGGGGAGGCTGGCTTAAAAGTCTGCATGACAGTTCATATGCATTTCTGTGTGCATTTCTCCTAATACACATGTTTTTGCTTTTTTTTTTTTTTTTTTTTTAAGCAACCTTCCTAATATAATACATTTGTGGATGTTACTTTCATCAATACATACACTAATATATAGATTTTGTGTGTGTGCACTTCCCCCTAACAAATGCATTTTTGTATGCATTTTGTTGATTGCAAAATTTCAGAGGATAACTAAGTTCACGTATTGGTTCGAAAATGTGGTTAGGTAAGTCCACGTTAAAATGTGAACCAAATGAGCCTTTCCCCCATCCCTAGGCTATATGCTGCTATCAAATATGCCGCTGAGTACCAGTAGTTTGGGAATAACAGCTGAAGAGGCCTGTTGACTTTATGTCCTTCTTTTAGGCCTCTTTTGGGCTTCTCATGGGAGACAGCATATACTGTTTTCTATCCATATACTGTTTTCTTTCTTTCCTTTACTGTACACATAGATTTTTTATTTTATTTTATTTTTAAAAAACACCTTTACTGGAGCATACATTTCTTGCATTCAACATTTCTCAGCTCATTGGCTTATGAATCTGTAAGAATTAATAACCTTTGAAAATTTGCTCTGGCTGGCAGCTTTAATAGACCTGTCTTGCTGATCCCCTGTTTCCACCCCCTCAAAACTAAAACAAACCCAAACTATAAATCAAAAACGCTGAAATGAAGTCCAGTCACACATCATAGAACAACAGTTTTATGGGCTGAACGTGGTCCAGATAATTCCTAGAACAAATAATTGCATTTTAAAAAAATGCTGTCCCAGGTACAAACTTTGCATTACAAGAAACGCTGCAAAAGATGACATGTTAGGGTCTTCTCCGCTAATCCCACTCCTAGTGTCCCTGGTATAAAATGGACAGTGGGCTAAACAACATCCATTTGAATAATTAAAAAAAGTCTGATGCATATTTTGTGACGCTATATCATTTAATAACGTGATTATTAAGAGAATTCTTTTATTATTGGCATCCTAGGCCTGTCTGAAAATCCATGAAGTCAATATTTAACAGGTTTGGAGCAGATTTAGCAACAGGGCTAATTTTCTAAAAATCTGGAAAAAGATTCCATACGTAGGCTGAAATGTGAACTAATATACATTACTACTATCTAATCAATACTCCCTTTCTATGGCTGTGAGCAGGAGGGAGGGAGGGGGAGAGAGAGAGAGAGAGAGAGAGAGAGAGAGAGAGAGAGAGAGAGAGAGAGAGAGAGAGAGACTTGGAAAACAGTAGCAAAAGTTTTGAAATCACACTTGCTCATTAAAAGATCTGAAAATCACTCCACAGAATCTGTTACTCTCATTATTCTAAAGTGCTCCTGCGTACAGCCTGTTGCACATGAAAGATGGCTATTTGATTCCCAGCACAGTTGGGTTCCACTGTTTGAGACAGCGGGGCTGCATGGATTTAAGAGCACTTTCTACTTGAGGAAGTGAAAGCTCCAAGGAAGGGGAGGTTGGAGGAGCATACTGATGGTGCCTTGCATTGATGGGCAATTTGATTGTGTGTCCTGGGCTGGCCATCCCAACTACAGAGGTCAGTCTAGTCTACATCTAATCAAACAAAGCAAGAAGTCAGAAATCATTTCCACAATCAGAAGAAGGGTTCTGCTGGACGTCACTGGGAGTTATTAACATCTATATCAATTGTGTGACAAATCTAAACTGAATTGGGTTGAATTAAATTGATTTAAATTAAATTAGTTAATGTTAAACATCTTAAACCCAAGTGTGAATAAGTATAAATATTTGTATCAACTCTGAATGTACATATGTGATGTATTATTTGACCCATGTAACCAGAACTACAAAACAATATTCCTCGGAATATTCCTCCTTCCCACCTGCTTTCCCAGTGCAACGGGACTCTTCTCTTGCGCCCCTCCTGTCTAATCAGCTCTAAGGCTCCATAAGTGGCTCCTTTCCACCATGAAGTCAGATAGGGACTCATGGAATACACATTCTTTAAAAAATACATGGAATTAAAAAAAAAAGAATTGCGGGGTGGGGTGGGGAAGGAAACTTAAACCCTTCAATCACAAAAAGCCATGGTCCCTAAATACACAACACTTCCAGAAACAACTACAACAAAATCCACACACCCCTTCAAATTAGTGCATGGAAGAAGTGAGACTCATTGCAATGAAGAGTAAAAGAACACACACACACACACACACAGTAAGCAAGTTGTTAACTGTAGGATTATTGTGCTGGAAAAGAGAGGAAATTCTCAGTAACGTCTCTCACCAGCAGCTTTGTTATACAATGAGGACCCAGTGACCAGTCCAAAATCTCATCACTAGTACCAATCCTAACTGTTTATACCCTCCTCTTGTAATTTGAGCTATCAGCTAGCCCTTGTTAAGGGAGACAATGGGACTTACTGCTGAGTAGACATAAGACCATGGAACATACTGACTTGCAATGATGGGAGTTGTAGTCCAATACTTTTGGAGGGCACCAGGTTGGGGAAGGGCTGCTCTAAACAAAAAGAGAGACGTAGGTGGCCCTAAGTTCTTGGTTGTCAGTTTTCCACAACCCCACAGTGACCTCTGCATATCATATTCTCCATCCTGTCCTCATGGTTTATCTGCTTTCGTAGAATGAGAATTTCCCTGGCACTTTCTGCCTCTTTAGGGAGGATGTGGCGTTTAGGCTTGTGGGCCTTAACTCCCAATTTCCCTGCTTTTTGGTGCTTGGTTAAAAACTGTACAGCCTTAATGTTGTTTTGTAAATTGTAGGTTTTTTGTTTATTTAATGAATATAGAAGTTTAATGGGATAGTGACTTCTGTGTTATCTTCCTTCCTTCCTTCCTTCCTTCCTTCCTTCCTTCCTTCCTTCCTTCCTTCCCTTATTTTTTTATTTAATTTCTATACCATCCAATTGCTCAACCTCTCTGGGCAGTTCACAGAAATTAAACCATAAGGTACAGCATGAAATATAAAATATGGTAGCTTAAAACCACAATATGAAAGTACAACTAGAATAAAACTAAGCAGCAATGCAGAGATTTAAAATACAAATTTAAAATAGCAGAACTAAAAGACTAGGATCTAAAATGTTAAAATTCTGGGAAAATAAAAGGATCATTACCTGGCGCTGAAAGGAGTACAAATGTCTCTAGGGAGCCAGGGGTGCCACAGCAAAAAAGGCCCTCTTCCTGGTAGCCACGTAATACAAAATTATTATACAAAAAATAATAATCCCACAGAAATAACCAAGTCCAGGATACACACACACACGAGAGAGAGAGAGAGAGAGAGAGAGAGAGAGAGAGAGAGAGAGAGAGAGAGAATATTAAATTGCAGAGGTACACAACCTATGGCTCTGGGTCACATGTGGTCCTTGGCCATTCCCTGTGTGGCCCCCAAAGTTGGCAGGACCTCACCCGCTTCTCCCAACAGACCACCTAATAAGCTATTTTACAGGGGAAAACTTGTTCCCTGGCTTCTGAGATCACTATTTTCTTCTGCTAGTAGTGGTGGTGAAACAACAATCTCAAGGGCAAGTGCTGGAGGATGGGACAGGTTCTGTCTCCTCTCTCAGTGATCACTAAATCTCAGTGGTCAGGGAGGGGAGTGTCAAACTTCCCCGTTCCTGCACACTGAGGTGTGTGTGTCGCGGAGAGGAAGATCGTGTGAGAGAGTGTATGCATGGGTCAGTCCTCCACAGCCAACACCAGATGTGGCCCTTGGAACCACAAAGCTTGTACACCCTGGCTCTAAAGAGAAGAAAGTATATGGTAGATCACTGTCTTCATATCTGCATTCTTTATTATTTTATCTGCATGCTCTTTATTTCTTGCTACATGAATTCATCTAAGATTAAAATACCTTTTCTGACAATGTCAGAAAGCTGAAATATAACCAAGCCATATTTAGCTGAGTAAGTTACACATTCCTGGGATGATCATTCTGGAAGGCAGGGATATGTAAATTAGGCCCCTCCCCAATGCTGTTGTAACCAGTGATCACCACTACATATCTTTACACCTGTTCAGTGAAGTCTGTAAACAAATCACAAGAGAGCCTGATATGAAATATTCTCATCCTGAATGCTATATACTCCTGTAACTGACTTCAAATTTTAATTGACTTTGAAGTAGTTTGAGAGCCCTATAAGTGCATATGTTTATATGAAAAAAAAGACTTTTTGTGACTAGAGGTTTGTTGGTTTAAAATGTCCATACAGTTATATAAATTGCTGCACGTTTGAAAGTAGGGTAGACTTAGAATATTGATGCATTTTTGAAATGAATGTGTTTTACAATTGTGCAATTTGTTCCAAGTCAGCGTTGCGAAGAAAATTTCAAAGACATTTTTGTATTATTGAAGGGTCAAACTGCAATGACGTAAAAATACAGCTGTCCTTCTGCAAGTATAAAGGTATTGCTTAGGTTGATTAGAAATCCCCTCTTCCTCAAATCCACTGATTCTATATTCTGTCATGTAAGCTTGGTGACTGGACACATTTGTCTCTATCTCTGCTTGCTCTCTATGGCATGCTGGTCATTATTATGACTTCATCACTTGAGTTTTGAACAGGAGGCATTGAAATGTCCCATTTCCCAATTTTTCTAGCAATCAAGATGCCTTGCACTACATGTGTTTTCAAATGTCAACCTTCTATCTTTTGTAGAAGTAGCTAAATTATTTGTATACCCTGAGACACAGAGACACACACAGAGGGAGATGGACTTAATTTGAGGCCATTTTACTATAACTCAGCTCAATTCCAGGACCTGTTTTCATCACCAGGAATAAGAGAAATAATAATAAGGCTGACAGTGCCTCTATGTTTAGAGTGTGTTTCCCTTACCTTTGAGTAACCACAGTTGTTTCATATGGGTTTAGGAAATGGGGCTTCTGAAACAAATGCTGGTATCTCTAGACAAACTGAATCAATTTTATGTTTAAAATAAATAAATAAATGCCAAGCCATGCATGTTTGAGAAGGGACAGCATTCTGTCACACACTTAACCAAATGGCATGAAAATGAAAAGTGTTTCCCTACTTTTCATCCAAGTCCAGGATACTAATCGCAGACAACTCAGAGCTATGCAAAAGCCTCAAGGGCTGATTTTGAAGGCTCTGGGAAATGTATACAAAGTATAGAAAGGGACTCTGCTAAAGCTTAAAGCTCCATCACACCAGCGTTATAGTCTGCTGTCGCGGTGAATTGCATGCAAAGGACTCAGATGACACCGACCATGTCCTGCTGTTATTGTGGTTCTTTCCCCCCTCTTAGTGATGTATTTTGGCATGCGGAAAGTCCGGTTCTTCCCATAATGTAAAAGCACCCCTCTCAAACTGTAAAATGTATTTTCATCCATCGTTTTCGATCCGGTGTTCTGTGGGTGTGTTTTCAGGGGGCGGTATTGCTGACGAAAGTGTGTTCAAGGGGCAGTATTGATGACAAAAGAGAGGGGCATGCCTTTTCTCCAGTGGGTATTTTTAAATTCAAATTCAAATCCTTTCCTCCTCTTGCTTCCTGGCTGCTGGGTCTATTGTACTTTTGATCTTCCACTTTTGCTTCATGACTTGCTTTAGGGTGGGGCAGTGAGAAGGGGATGCATTGGTAACATCATAGGGTGGGCTGCATAGCTTCTCTCCCCTCCCCTTTCCCTCAAGATTGGAAGTGCATGACAAGTGGAACACAATGCAACCTTCAGTGGCAGGTGATAGGAGTTTTAGTTGATTAATCAATTGAACTCTATGGGATTTTAAAATGGGAAATAAACAAATGCTTACATCTGCATGAGTTTTAAAGATAAAGAGATCAAAATTGGCACAGGGATAGGTCTTAAGGGTGGCTTTCAGCATACCAAATTTGAATCTGATTGGGTCATCCATTGATTTTTTATGATTTTTTAGATTTCCTCCCTCAAACCCTTTGGAGCTTGAGGAAGGGTGAAGGATCGTAGGGGCGCGCTTCCATTCCTTTGATCAGGCAAAGCTGTGCATCTTCAAGTTCATAAACTACAGATCTTCTGGTTCCTTTACTCAAAAGTAAATCCCATTGATTTCAACTGCTAAAGTCACATGCAGGCTTACCTTTGAGTAAACCCCTTTGAACAGAGAGAGTCTTACTTCTGAGAAAACACATATTCCAGTTCTAGAGAACCACAGAGGGTGTGTGTGTGTGTGTGTGTGTGTGTGTGCATGTGCATTTGACAGATGGAGCATGTATGAGAGGTGCACTGTGTGAGGAGGGGAGAGGAAGCGGGCGAGGGGAACCAGGTTTGCCTGGTGCCCTTTCCATAGGGCTTGGACATCAGCTGTCTCCACAGTTGGCTGAGGAAACCAATCCTGGGAGGGCTGCAGTGGTGGCTTCTTTTCTTATTCCAGGTGGGGGGCTCTGTTTTGTATCAAGGGGAGGTGGAGAGGCAACCTTGAGTCAAGCAGCAGGGAAGCGAGAGCCCCGTGTCTCTTTCCATCCAGGTGGGCACTTTACTGAAGTGGGATTCTCTCTCTCACACACACCCCTTTACTTTCTTTCTCTCTACCAGCCAGATCCCAGGCAGTGTTCAGTGCTCCTAACCGGGACTTACTTCCGAGTAAAGATGTGTAGGAGGGCACTTAATAACTTACAGGGGATATCCATATCCATCACAGTCAATGCAGGGGGGGGGGAGTTGTCCAACCACCAACAACCAATAAAGTATAGTGGGAGATACAAAGGAGATCCACAGGCGGATGCAATAGCCGATTTGTAGGTGTGCAGGGGAGGAGAGGTGTAAAGATGCATGAACCCTAAAAGTGCACAAGTGTACAGTAAGTGATCAAGGCTTCACACACTATGGAAATGAAGGGGGATAATATGAGGGCAAAAGTGTAGGTGTGATGGAGCTCTTAATCTCAGTCAGTTGGGGGATCTTCCCCAAATTAGGTCAGGCAAGCTTAGGAATTGCATGGTCCATCTACTCCCAAAGCCTTGGAACTAGCCTGAGCTGTGCCTCCTTCGTTAACTCAAGGCTGTGAGCCTTAAGGCCAACCAGTGGAGGCTGGTGTCAATGGGGCAGTGAATCCACTCCAGGTGTCAGCCAGAACTAGTCAGAACTCTTAAGTTGTTTTGCACCATGGATAGCTCCTTTAGAGCTCTGAGTGGTTCTGACTGAAACCCCGAGTGGATTCACTGCCCACTGACAATGGAACCACCAAACTCCACTGAGATCAGTCTTTGGTGAGTTTTCTCTCTATTGTTCCTGGTCTTCGCTTTAAAAAAATTAATAGACAAAATTCTGAGGGGGCGGTCGACAGCACACTGAAAAATGAAGGTGCTTTAAAGCAACAACGAAAGTGAAAATGAAATTAAAAAGCTGTTCAGTTGAACTCTAAGGTCGCCTAAAGCACTATGCAGAAGGGCTGCAATGTTCTATCAACACATGAACAAGGAGCAGGCCCAGCGCCAACCATACGCTCTGAGTAGCCCCAACCCCTGGTGTTCACACGTCTAACACATATACCAAATGAATTGTTATATTTTTGCTCATCAGTTTTATATTATGTTATTATATTGTATTTTTAGGGTTTTCGTCTTTGTAAACCAATAGCTTTAGCTACTATGTAGAATAGAAATGTAATCATTCCCATTCAGCTGTAGGCATCTATACAATCTGGAACCCTGAGCAATTGGAGTTTCAGATAGTGTGGAAGCTCCCTCCCTGAATACTTTTGCACTGTATGCATGGACATCAGGGGGTGGAGCTACCCAGAGCATGTGCTGGCAGGGGTGGGCCTACTTGCTGTGGCTGCTTTCACATGTTGATAAAACATTGCACCATACTTCTGAACAGGATTTGTGTCATCCCTCATTTTGGAAACAAAGCATTTCAAGTGGGTGAGGACAAAGTAAGTGTTTGAAACTTCTGCCGTTCTGGCTGGGAGAAGGAGCTGCACATATTATCATAATTTTGCTATCATCTACATTAAAAAAAAAACATTATTTGAGATCCCATTTAGAATACTGATAACTGCAGCATGTAATCTATTTTAGCATTGTGGTTATACAACACCAAGGTGTAATCCCAGTGCGACAAGAAAGGAAAGGAGACAAGAAGGAATGGTAACGAGTGTCATCACACAGGGGAAAATTGTATTTGCTTATCATTGCTTCTCCGCCCAGGCATTTGTCCCACACTACTTCCTCTTTTGAAAGAGGAAGTAAACAGCTTGCACGTGGCCCATTCAGTGGGCTGTTTTGATCACATGGTTTCCCCTGCAACACCTTTTTAAAAAATAAGTTGGACTTACTGGGGTGTTTTTTGTCACGCGAAGAAGGCTAGAAGGGGCAGGAGGCATGCAGGAGGCAGACGATGACGTGAGAGGGACCTGCAAAAATCTGTGAGTGCCCAGTAATGAGCATGCAATAAAACACTTGTCTGATGGAGCTCAACCTCAATGCATTTCCAATTTCTTGCAGCAACTGAAGAATGATTATGGCAACTGTTTTCTGTTTTTTATTCCATATACTTCCCAGTCATACCATTCAGTGATTTTACTTAGTACCACTTGTGGGTTAAGATTTCAAATGCATTTTCCTCAAACTGTATGGAAAAGGTTGTTTCTGTCCAAAAGACTAGTGTTAAAGATTCAAAATGATAATATTATATCTCTGTCTTGCAATGCAACATCCCTAATGAAATGCAGCCAAGATACATTAAGAATGAACAAGAGATAAGAGAGGAATTTCAGCTATAACTCTTTCTGGAGGATTATATGTAAGAATGCTTGGAAAAGAAACTTACATTTATGGTTCAACAAAGAAATAAGATCTCTTCCAAATTGCTAAAGGTACGAAATCTTGTGTTCAATCCATTAAAGTTTACATATGGGAGACATATGACCATCCCACGATTGGTCAGCAGTAAGGTGTGCAAAGAATGCAGTTGTTTCAACCCCTTATGCTTGAAATATGAAGCCAACGGAGGAAGCCACAGCTTCAAAACTTGCACACACCAAAAGGGTCATTTACACAGGGAATTTTGACAGCATCTGAATATGTAGACTTTGCCCCTGTAGATGCTTAACTGTAGCTTTGTGACTGCCAAACTGAACATTTGTGTGTGTGTGTTTAATTAACTGAGAAATGTAACTATTGGCATGTTTTGACCATTTCACTGCCCATGGCTATCAGTTATTATACTGGCCAGAAAACACTTAGTAAGTATGTAACAGCCATGCCAGCATGGCACTATGACCTGTAGCAATATGCTGGCACCATATAAAAAGCCAGTATATTGTTCCAGTGACCTATGCCAGCAACACTCACCGTTGAAAGTTGTACAATGGACCAGAATCAGAGGATGTCATGGCAAAGATGGTCCTGAAATTATTCACACCGTGAAGACAGTAGAACATTACTATCCTTTGAATGGAGCAGCAGCTGAGAGGTGGAAAGCAATCTATGTCCTTGTAGCTATGTTGAGGCCGGCTGCTCTGCATCATTGTAACTCTGTAGAACAATGTGACAAGTGCAAAAATCCTCTTAATAATAATAACAATAACCTGTAATTATTTTTCAGTGAAATATCTACAGGTCTCCAATATTTCTCCAAGTTAGGTCACAGCAGTGCATGTCACTTTAGACACCTACCATTGTAAAGTGAAAATTATGACATAGAACAATCAATAATTCCCTAATATAAAATGGGCACACCTCTTTTTATGTGATGGTGCAGGACAATAGAAACACACAGCCTCATTTGCTAGGTATCTGTTGTCAGAAGCTATTCCAGCTACAGTAGGTAGCAAAAATTCACCATCCTGGATCCCTGTGGTTCAAGTTTACAAGTGGCTGACGAGAAAATAAAAAGCAGGAAGATTTTGATCAATGAATAGTAGGCACTGCTGAAAGAATATTCTTCGCTGCTCTGAATCAGAAGGAAATCATTTTGGTGGTCTGGAAAGCAAGGATCAGAATGATCAGAGGATTTCCAAAAGGTGGAAGAGGCACTTCTTCATCTTTTCCCATTACATATTGGGGACAGAAGTAACACAGCTACCATCTACAGCAGATGTCAGGCTTCTAGGATCTACTTTGTTTTTTTTACTAGAGCCAATTGGAGCCAGGTACAAAATAGTGGTTGGGAGATTGGTGGAGCCAGATGCAAAAGGGTGGTTCTCTATGAGTCAACTGATTTGGGTTTGGTGTGGGAATACCTTTATATATAAGTAAAAATCTACACCTGAGTTACTATAGATCAGAGTCTGTAAGCAGTCTAATTTAGAGGGGGAGAATCTTTTGTTGTTATTGCTATACAATTCAGAGTCAGAAACGTTTGCTGAGATACTGCACACCACCCAGTGACCTACCACCCCGATCTTCAGTGCATGAACTGTGGGGGTTGTTCACACAGAAACGTTTGTGGAATATAAGAATCCCTTTCCAGGCATTCAGTTGTGAACAATGATTGTACGGGGGGTGGGGTGGGGGGTGGCATCACAGCAGCAGCCCCTGTTCCTAATTTTCATTTGTGAACTGCCCCGAGAGCTTCTGCTATGGGGAAGTATAGAAATATAATACATGAAATGAAATGAATTTGAACATGTCTAGCGAGCCCCTGTGCATATAGCTTTTATTGGAGGGATGTCCTTCCCATGCAATTGTGGACTCTGCCAGCACACTAACCAAAAATGCTGTTTAGGTTTAAAGGAGTAAGTGGACTCCTTTTCGTTGCACGCACTTGTCGGGTGAGCGGTTATTGTTGCTTGCTTCGATAGTAGAGAGGTTTCAAGAACCAGACGACCAGCCTGCTATGGACTACTCCATCCAAATGATAGTTTCATGGACAGCTGTACCATTTGGATGCCCCCCTCCTAAAAAAAGAAAAGAAAAGAAAGCTAGTTATTTAGCTGTCCAAAATTAGCTCTTTGAATCGTAACATGTTGTGTCAGAAGGTTAAGTTTGTCCTTTGCTCTGCAGCAGAGACTTGGCATCATTTGGCTGAGCTGTGCAAAGCCACCCGAGGGGAATCACTTTCTTAAGGTGCACAGGACAGTCGTCTTTTCTTCTTTCCAGAGTGCTTGTCTATCTGCAGTTGACTTCACTCCCTTTTCCTAAAGGCTGCTAGTCCAAGGGCTAATATTGACCCATATCACAGGGGATGTAGAATGAAAGGATGAAAGAGCAAAATAAGACTGAAGCTGCCCTTTCTAGTAGTTATTATGAAACTGACGCTGTCCTTTTCAAGCAGTTGTTAATCGGAGGGCATCAGCCAGTGCACACGACCACTCCAGTTGTAATGTCCTCCTCCCTTTGCTGCTGCTGCTGGGCCCCTGCTTCTGGTAAATAGGTCGCCATCTTTACACCACAAACGTTCTCAGTATGGAATGAGCAGCTGCAAACGTAACTGCAGCTTCTGCTCATGATAAAGAAATCAGACAATCCATTCACCAAAGATAAAAATGGCAACCAGCATAAGGCAGTCATGTGTATTGGAAGTTTTAAAACATTTTTCTCCCTCCTAAAACTGGAACTTGGCATCACCCCATGAAATACTGATTGGCAGTAGGTCCAGGTTAGAAAAAGGAAAGTAGCTCGTATTAGAACCACCATAATTGTGATGGAATTCAGAACCACAAGACATGGTGATGGTCACTAGCTTAGATGTTTCTTCTCCTTTTCACCTCCTCCTCCTCCTCCTCCTCCTCCTCCTCCGAAATAGATAAATTCATGGAAGACAGATCCATAATGGCTATTATCTATGATATAATGGTTATTCATGATCAAGAGGCAGCATACTAACATATGTAGGGAGAAAGCAACATGAAAGGGTGTGTGGCTTCTAATCTTCCCAGAGGCATCTGGACAACTGTGGTTAGGAAGAGGATGCAGTAATATAGGGGTGTCTGGTCTGAACTATCAGGGCTGCTCTTATGTTCTTAACTGAAGCAAAAAGTGGAAGGGACGGGATATAAAAGACATTGACTGACTTGATGCTACTCCCACATAAATGTATGACTCTTGTCACACAAATCAAGAGTTTTGTGTATGAACACCTTTTTTCAGGGCTGGCCCTACCATTAGGCAGAGTGAGGTGGCCACCTCAGGCAGCAGATGCTGGGGAGCAGGGAAGGGTAGCAAGGTGTTGGAAGGCAGAGCTATTCATGCTAGGCAGCCTGCTCCATTCCCTAAGCTAGCCTGCTGCCTTCAGGTGTAGTGAAGGCTACTGTCCTCTCACCAATTGTTTTGTACATGGAATGGGAGGCCCTGACGTTTTTATATGTGTACAATACCCCTACTCACTTAATTTGCAGACCAACAAAACAGGCTGTTTATCCCCAGAATGCCACTGGATGAAAACTGTCTGACAGGAATTGGAAAGAAATGGCTAGCAGTTTTATGCTCCAGGCCATAATAAGAAATGGACCAGGGCTGAGCTCCATACTTAAGGCAGCAATTTTGTTTGCCATGGGCACTGATGTCCCCCACCCCCAGGAAAGATGTAAATTGAGAACAGATATGCATATACATGGCTTGGGACCACAATATGGACTAGATGGACCCTTGGTCTGATCCAGCATGGCACTTCTTATGTTCTTATGTTAATACCTGATGGAATCCTCTCCCGACATGAACTTACCCATAACTACGCTCAACATCTAAGGTCCTCCTCCGGGTGCCTACTCTGAGGGAAGCTCGGAGAACAGCAACAAGGGAGAGGGCCTTTTCAGTGGTGGCCCCTCAATTATGGAATGATCTCCCTGACAAGGCTCGCCTGGAGCCAACATTGTTATCTTTTCAGCGCCAGGTCAAGACTTTTCTCTTCTCCCAGGCATTTAACAGCATATGCTGAGTTTTTTAATTGACCCCATAATAGTTGTTTTAAACGGATATTGTCTGTTTTTGTTTGCATTTTATGCTTTTTATGGTTTTAAATTTTGTATGTTTGTTTTTAATGTTCACTGTTATTAACTTTTTTAAACCACCATTTTGGCTATGGGGTGGTGTATAAATGTAAATAATAATAATAATAATAATAATAATAATAATAATAATAATAATATGCATACTTAGCACATTGTATGTACACGTGGGAGACCTGATTGGGCTGCTGTTACCCAACATAGGTGTTTACACGTGTGCCTCTTGTTCACATAGTATCTGTTTGTTGAGGAAAACACTAGGGCACCATGGCCAATGCAATTATAAAACTGCTAGGCTTGTGGCTTCCAACAAGTAGTCCATTGAAGTATAAAACAATATCCTCTGCCTCATATAAGGGCCACAGACTATTGACAAAATTTGGGCCAACTGATACTTACTAAGCATTTGTTCAGGCCATACAAACTAATCAAACTGAAAGTGCTACTTTTTTAAAAAAAATACTGATTTGGGTTTGGTGTGGGAATACATACATACTCAAGGTCAAATATTAGAAGGGACAGAACAAGAAGTCAGAAGTTCCACAGTTCCAGTTGTGTTCATATTCTTCTGAGCACCATGGCTTTAATATGGATTTTTTTTCTATGCCAAAAATTGTGCTAAAGGTCAGAGAAGGCTATGGGACTGTATTTAATATCTACTTCTTGTCTACTGAGAAAACACATTCTCTCAAAGCTTATTAAAACCAGGAATCTGCCATGTTTGTCCTGGGTTGTGGTCTTTCCTGGGAAATTTTACTTACCTTGCCTATTAAAAAATATGACCTAAACAGAATAAATGTATTGAAAATAACATATTTTCAGAGTCATCTAGAGAATCAAATACATTTATATTTGATATCTCCTCATTCTTGCTCCAGGAGCTGTTTAAACCTGATGGCACACTTGCCGTTTCTCCAAGGACCAGTGACTAACGGCAAATATTTTCTACTGAAACTGAACAAGCAGTTTTGGGGGTCAAATCTGACTGCACTTGAAATTGTATTGTTTACATATCCCCTTTTCATACATCAGCTTCGATTTATACTATCTGTTGGCCTTCAGAATGATCTCAGCAACACTTTATCTCTTGCATACTTTCCCCAAATTACACAGTTGAAAATCAGGGCACTTGTATATATATTTCTCCTTGTCAGAGATGTATTCTCACACCAGTGCTCCTCCCCATCCACAGTACACATTGCTTCTTCACCTTCTGTGTGCTGTAATCCATGTGGGTTACAATCCTATAGCTACTTATCTCAGTGGATTTTCATTCTGAGTAGGACTGTGCTGTAACTTGACAATTATCTTTCTGCTGCACAGGCTTCTAAAGTGAGTTAGGGCACAATCCTATGCAAGTTTAGACAGAAAAAAATGACAAAACTTCCAGCATTGGGAGTTACAAGACATTTTTCTGTCTTAATATGCATAGGATTGCACCCTTAGTAAAAGAATTAGGGATGGAGTTAAATTCATTCAGTTTTCATATAGGGCTTCCTTATGTTGATTTAAATGTTTTATTATTATTATTATTATTTCAGAACACAAACAAACAGGCAGACACTACAAAAAAAACATACAGGGCTTCATTAGATTAAGGGGAAATCACGTTGCTTTACCGGGGCTTTGCTGCCTGCTTCTGTTGCGTAATTGTAATGAGCTGCATTACACAGGCAGAGAGGGTGACCACATGGTCTGTAACTGAAAACTTCCTCACCTCACAGCCTTGAATGGAACAGCGCCCTCTAGTTGGTGCTTTGTAGCACACAGTAAAAAAATCCCACAATATTTCAGAAAAATCGGGATATCCAGGGTTTTTTTAGAATGAGATTACCAGGACAATACACATGAGATGCGTAAGAAGTTGACGACGTTGTCAAAAGGGCCTGCAAACTTCCGTGAGTGGCCAGTCACGAGCGTGCCTTATTTCACTCGCATGAAGAACCACATAGTGGTGAAAACATTTTTTTAAATGTATTATGTTAGGTAAATTACCCGCAAAAATATCCATATTAGGCAAAATTTCATAAAAACTGCACACACAAAAAATGCCTGTGAATTTTCATGTGAACATTTTTTAAAAAATATTCTCAACATTTGGGACTGACCAAAACAAAGTTTAGAAAAATGAGAAACTGAGAGAAACCAAATTTGATAGGTTAATCCATTCCTAAAAATAATCCAATAGAGAGGGTTGTCATTGAAAGAACAGAGGTAACTCAAACACATTCAGCAACAGAAGAAGCAGTGCTCTGGCACTTGTGTTTTGAAAAGCAAGGAAGAATGAACTTTCCAGAGCCAGGTCTTACCAGTTGCTTTTAAAAGCAAAAATGGGATATTATACTAGGGCAGGGGAGGGCAATTTGTGGCCTACAGCATCACTGGCTATGTGGGCTAGGGCTGAGAGTTGTAGGGCAAAACATCTGGAGGGGCCACAAGTTGCCCAACCCTGCACAAGGTGGTCACAATAGTCACCAAATGGTCCCTTCATGAGCACTAGAGCCAAGATGCATCTGTCTGTAACTAGAAGGGGTGAAGGAATCTTAAGAATCAATCCCTCTATTTCTGATATCCAGAGAATGAGTGCCATTGTTTATGTAGCCAAAAAGGACACCATCTGGGCACAAGAGGGAGAAGGTTTGGTGAAACTCTAAGGTGAGCAGAAAAACCAAAGTATCTGGAGGGGGAAGAGAAGCCTAAGGGACAAACTGTAACAACCCAGTGAGGACTCAGTGGCCATGAAATGGTAGCCAACTGAGTGGCCATGAAATGCAGGTTGGGAGTAGGGGACCGATCTGGTGGGAAGGAGAAGTGGAGTGGAGTGGCTAGAATCCTGAACAGCAGCACACCATACATTTTGTTGCAGGTGTCACTTCTAGTGACTCTGTAGAAATCCTTTTTTAAAGGATGATCTAACAAGGCAGAAATAGGGACAGGGATTTATGTACTAGAAAATTGGGACTGTCCCTGAAGAATGGAGATGGTTAGTACTGGTTCTTGTCAAATTGCTTCCAAATAATTATTAAACCGAGATATTAAACTAGATATTAAACTGAGGCTGCAATCAGGTCCTATTGAACTCAGTGGAACTTGCTTCTGAATAGACTGCATTGTAAAAATTAATCTGCTGTATTTACTGGAATCCTGCAGTCAGAGTGCTTTTACACGAACACACAGGTATGCTGGAGAGGGTCCTTCCACTCTCCCAATCCACATGCACGCTTTCACTCAATATGGTTCTACAAGATTTCTGATTTTCTTTTTAAGCTATCTTTAAGCGGCGCAACACACCAGGGAGGTGGGAATTTTAACTGAATCCAGCATCTGATCTCTAAATAACATCTTAGAATAAGATCTATCCAGCGAGAAGTCTGATTTCCAGAGGTAACATTCAACTACTGACTCACATATAATGGCTCCCAACTTGCCCGAGATAAAATTCCAGATATTACCTCACACTCAGCCATGGCTCTTTTGTTTACATACGCTGAGGTTTTAAAAGGAAGAAATCATGGGGAGGTTCCAGAGGGTACCATGCGTTCCCCCTGTCAAGCTCTTGCCATGAGAGCAGCTTCATACAGCCAAGCCTGTCAGTTTTGGCAGAGAACATTTGACCTCCCTTGAGTGTCTATTGTGATAAGCAAAGCCTCTAGACAGAGGCGGGAGGTTACAGCATCAATGTTGGAGGAGAACACCTTCTCTCCACAGGACAGAAGCATAATCATTGGTAAAAAGAATATGCCCTATGCTGTTGCTGGTTTCTCGGTGATGAAGTGCTGCAGACTGATTTATTTTTCTTTATTACTACTGCTTTAAAGCACTTTAAAGCACTTTATAACAGTTTTGACAACTGTTGGGGCCCAGGAAACACCCCATATACCGTTTTCAAAACTGTTATAAAGCACTTTAAAGTGTTTTAAAGCAGTAGTGTAGATCCGGCTCTTAGGGATGTCAGTGAAAGCTTCCTGAGACATAAACTCCCAAAATTAAACGACAGAATCGTAAACAATAACTGTGATTTGCATCATTAGGAAAGTTAATAAGTAGGGGTGTGTTTATGGTCCTGTTCAGAAAATACACTAAACCATGGTTAGGCTGCTAACCCTTTTGCAGGTAACGGTTAGTGAGCGTGTTTAAACCATGGTTATGTAGGTACCATGATTTGGAATGGTTCACATGACATGCTAAGCCATACGGTTTATCTCAAAAATGCTTAACCATTGTGGCTTAGCATATCGGCTGAACAGGGTCTTTGTGATCATCTATCATAGCACAAAGTGCGGAGTCACGGGGCACTGTAGACTCCACTCCACTCCAGGTCCTCGGGGCTAGCTGTCTGTAGTGGGTCCCTACCCTGCTCCCATGTCACTGAACTCACAGGTGACATTTGTGCATACACACACAATAACTTTACAATAATCATGCAAAAACATTTTTCTCTATATATTTTAGTGCAAAACATCTTCCATGCTTTCCTGGGAGCAAGATAAAAATATCTTTTCCATGGTAGACAAATACAAACACAACCTCCCCTTTCTACAACATAGATACAGAAAACACATCAAAACACTCTCTCCCTCTCTCTCCCTCATGAACACACTCACACAAGACAGAGACTGACTCATTCAGATACAACAGCCAAACAGGAGACTCTCTCTCTCTCTCTCTCTCATTTATTTATTTAAAACATTTGTATCCCGCCGTATATCTTTAAGATCTCAGGCCGGCATACAGGTAAAAGCATGAAGTATAAAACAATAAATATACACAGCTAAAAAGAAATTAAACCATGAACCAAGTTAAATCAATATATAATTTAAAAGCAGTAAAAACAATTAAAACAGTTAAAACAATGTGCCATCTTAGTGAATTTAACCATCAAAGTCTTTGTTAAAAAGCCGTGTTTTTACTTGGCGTCGAAATGAAATCAGTGTTGGTGCCAGTCGGGCCTCCAAGGGGAGAGCATTCCACAGTCAGGGTTCCACAACAGAGAAAGCCCTTTCCCTTGTCCCATCGTAGCATATATGTTGCGTTGGTGGGATGCAGAGAAGGGCTCCTCCAACAGATCTCAAGTCTCAGGCAGGCATATCTAAAGAGAGGCGCTCCCTCAAGTATCGAGGTCCCAAGCCATTTAGGGCTTTAAACATTATTACCAACACCTTGAATTCTGACCGGAAGCGTAGAGGCAGCTAGTGCAATTCCTTTAAGGCCGGTGTTATGTGGTCTGCGTAAGATGTACCCGCCAGCAGTCTAGCTGCTGCATTTTGCACTAGCTGCAACAGTCGATGCTGACCCAGGACATTTTGCTGCCTGAGGAGGACCAGCAAATGCTTCCCATTTCTCACTGGACGTGCTGGGCCAGTCACTACCTCTCAGCCTAACCTACCTCACAGGGTTGTTGTGAGGGTAAGAAAGGGGAGATCTTTAGTTCCTAGAGGAAAGGCAAACCATACATATTGTTTACTGTTTGTTTATTATTACATTTATATCCCACCTTTTTCTCCTCTTGCAAGGTACCCAAGGTGGCTTACATGGTCCTCCTCCTCTCCATTTTATCCATCTTCTGCATGAATATCAACTCAAATAAACTTTATTAACAGCAAAAACAGCAGTCTTGGGGCACCTTAAAGTTGGGGAATACAATCCTACAGCCCCCTTAGATAGCATCTGGGTGGGGCATGGGATTTTTTGGATTCCTGGGTCTTATGCTGAGTCCCCCATCCCATCCCATCCCCTGCCCCCTCACAGCTAGCATGGAGAAAACTGCACTGGCTGCTTCTGCAAATGTGAGCTTGGAGAGGGGGAAATGAGGGCATGTCAGTGGGCAGGGAGGGGAGGGGACTGGGCAAGTAGGGATACGAGCTCTTCCTAGCCCTTCCCCCTTCCTGAAGCCTCCGCTGGACAGGCAAAAACACCCACCCCCAACTCTGCATTGGATACTCATAAGCCATGGAGTTCAGGGGCTTATGACTACCCAGGGTGGATTTAATAGGATTGTGCCCTAAAACATTTATTCTGGCCTAAATGTTTGTGTACTTTTGATGCGTGGAGTATTATGGGTATTTTCAGGTGGATCATAGTGCAGTGGTGGAGCACCTGCTTTGCACGAAGAAGGTCCCAGCTTCAATCACCAGCATTTCCAGATAGGACTGGGAAAGAATCCTGTCTGAAACTCTGGAGAGCCACTACAGTCAGTATTGATAATATTGGTATACCAATGGTCTGATAGAGGGCTTTTTCTACTTGAGGCATTTATCGTGTGCTCATCATTCCCTACTCAAGGTTGTTGATAGGTTCTTTAGATGACATCATGACCCTGCAGTTTCCCTTCTGTGTCTAACGGGCACTTTCAACAGTTTTTCGGAGGGTCTTGCTATTTACTGTTTTACTCTGTACAGCACCATGTACATTGATGGTGCTATATAAATAATAATAATAATAATAATAATAATAATAATAATAGAAAACACGGCATCTAATTGTGAAAGCGAAAGAAATCTCTTATTTCACTTGTGTATTTGTGCTATTATACTTCACCAGACTGCCGCCTAGAGGTTATGTAGCAGAAAAGCAGGAAAGGAAACACCATTGCGTAGTGATCAGATCTCAACTCTGCAACAAAATCAAAAGTAGGTGCAGCCGATTAACAGACAATTAACAACCTCAGGTGGAAAAGCTCTCCGTTTAAGTCAGCTTCCCATGTTCAGATTTATTACAGTGCATATGGTAGTGATGGTGGGATTGTAAGTAGTGAAGTCTGAAGGAAATTAAATGCTGACATTATTTAATGAAGGAAAGTATCCTCCTTTTCAATAAATACTTCACAGCCCCACCCCTGACTGCATTTCACTTGGGGGGCGGGGGAATAGCCAACCTGCTTTTTAACAACTCTGGACTATGCTGAAGTAATGTCATAGATTACTCTCCCTCCCAGTAATCTGGGTATAACTAGCATAGACCACTTTGTAGTGCTGATGTAGCCCAAAGTCAACTACAGTGTCTCTCTCTCACACAATATGGGTATAATGGTAGACTTTATTTACCATAGCAGGTGGTGTGTGTGTATTATGGTTACAAACACACTAAAAAAATGTTTTCTTAAAATAAGACCTGACCTAGAAAGAACATGAACTCTTGCTATTCCTGCTGCCCATCATATGGGGCTAGATATGCTACTGTCCAACCACGGCTACACTAAATTCTGGATTTCCCCAAGTATTTCCTATGTGTGGTAAATTACTGTTCCATGAGGGTAGACCAAAAAAGTGGGGGTGGCTCAAAAATGAAAGAGCACGTCACTCAGTATATATCTGTATGGCTAAATGCAGTTCATGGCTGTGCCTGCACTCATTGGCTAAACACACTGAAAGGTGGTAGCAGGCTCATATCTCACAAAATGATTGGACAAAATGATTGTCCATTTCTCACAAAACGATTGGAATGTGCCTAAATGTTTTGCCTCATATCTCAGGTTCTACAGGGGCTAGATACTTGTTGTTGTTGTTGTTGTTACACTGAGAATCTGGTTAGCTAGTGGGGGCCCTGAGGTGTTGGGTTGGGGCAGCCCCCTTAGCCATGAGGTTAATCTGGCTATGCTCCACTCGACTTCCTTTTTAGTTGAAATTCTAAGCATGTTATGACCCAGACCAAGAAGGCAAGGAGGATACGCCAGGCTAGCAAATGCCAGTAGTTCAAAGGTGACCTGATGTCACTGGTAAAATGAGAGCATTTCAGCACATGCCACTTCCCCCTTCGCTGCAGTACCGCAACTAGAGAAATGGCAATGGCTGAACTTTTCCTGAAAACGCAGCCGTGAAATGAAGAGGAAATTTTATCAAAGAAGGTCCGTGTGTGGACTCTGTATTTTCGTACGCATCCAGCCTCATTATTTATATTCAGACTGCCTGTGTATGAAGACAGGACAAAATGAAAAGGGTCATGTGTTTAGCCACTCCTGTCCCTCACAACCTGGACAGATTAATTTTTTTCCTAACAAAACGTCACCCAAATAATTAGAGGGTGAAAATCAGAGACTGTCCATTATTCTCCTTTTTATTTTGCTTGTTCAGTCCACAGCACATATAATCTAAAAACGTCCAACGTTTATGCAGATATCATCTGTTTCAACCTCCCGAACAGCATTAAACACTGAATCAGATGTCATCAGCCCAGCTCCCAAGATAATAACATTTTAAAAAGTCAGAGCCCCAGCGGATAACACATTAAGCACACAGTGTTCAGAATGGTTCAGCGGATGCCATGAACATCCGTACGCTGAACTGCAGGAGTAGATAACTGGCACAGGGTGTACAATATCTGATAATACCTTCTTTGAAACATGTTTGATGGTGAGTCTCTCTCTCTCTCTCTCTCTCTCTCCATCTTGTCACATAGGACACGCAACCGGACGGTTGCCGCGCGCTGCTCATTTCTCAGGCATCCCACTTTATAAAGCCTTGCTGAATGAGGTTCAGTGCTTGTAAGGGAAATTTAATTGGATTTCTTTATGACTTGCAACAATCCCATGGAAAATTATGTAAGAATAGCGTGATTCAATCTTGGTGTGCACTTGAATTGCAGGGGTGTTTTTTGTTTTTTTTAAAAAAGAACATAAAAATGATTCTCTATCTTTAAAAAAGAGAGAGTCTGAAATGAAATCATCTGTTTCTAACCACATGGCCCAGCATCATTTGTAACTGCACAATATACATGTGTCATTGTCCCAACTCAGTGTAACATAAATGCACAAATTATAAGCCATTCACTGTGAATTCCAAAGCCTTTCAAGGCCTCTGGGCCAGACATTGTGAGGAAATAATGCTGTCTTTCATGCTATCCTCATGTTCTGAACCAAAGTGTATGCTTCAAGCATTAAAGGGGAAAAATATTGCTCCATCTCATTATCAGATCTACCCTTCTGAATAATGGCAAGTCTGAGCACTGAGGTTCTTGTGTACAAATTTGTGCCTATGTTATTCCACACAGTTTCACAACGAAGAAGAGCCAAATAAATCAAAGACTTTCTGTGCGTGTGTGTATATGTTTCACTCTTCAAGAGAAGGGGTAAAGGGCTCCAGTTCTTTTCGTAGTCACATAGAAGAGAAAATCTCAGCAGGTGCAGATATTTGTGACCCTGAATGATAATCTGCATCTGCCAATATTTGCTCATTTATTTAAATAGAACTTTATTATAAATGTCATTATACACATACCCCGATCTTTGACCAGAGTGCAGGCCTCTGAATATGCAAGTTGTTTATGGTTCTAAGGAAGAACTACGTAGCTTCAGCAGCTGAATTGTATCATGTGTCTCCAGAGTCCAGGATATTCTCTGAACCATATTAATTTGCCTGATTACAGTTGCATGAGAGGGTAGGGGAGTGTGGCCATGGTTGATGGTTCCAGCTCTTATGTCATGTCCCTGTCATATCCCTAGGCATGTCTACACCATAGGGTGTAGAGGGAGGGAAGGAGGAGGATCACAGACTTACCAGAGAAGGAGTGCAACGGAGCTCCTCTGCAAAAAACAAAAAACCGAACCCGCTCCCCATCCCTCACCCACGATGGGCACGGACTGCCCCCGTGCAGCTCCGTGCCCATTTTACAGTCCCCGCTACATGCAAGGACGACAGGAGGACCTGGGAGCAGCGGCCACACGGCCTGCACTCCACAGAATGGTTCTAGGACTGAGGAAAAGTCAGATTTTCTACGGTTCCCTAAATCCCAAGGAAAGTCCTTGGTCATCCCAGGTTGCCCCTGGGATCCCCTGTACATCCTTTGGATGCACAGGGACAATCCAGGGACTACCCTGGGATATAGGGCTGATGTAGACATGCCCCCTGTCACTGTTTTCCATGCATTGGAGGAAGATAAGAAGCAGGGAGCTACATTATGCATGTAGACTCTGCACATGATGTGTAATCCGGATTGCATGGGGTTCTAGATTATTCAGAGAATTATGCACGTGGAGCAAGCTCCTCACTTCAGACTAGGGACATCAGAGAAATTTGCAACTGAATCAAATGAGTTCAGATTTCTATGTATCTCACCTGCAGATTCCACAGTGGACTGGTTTTCCTGAGGAACACAGATTCTGAGTAACACACCTCTCCTGGGGTGGCATCGGGTAATCCCAATGCCCAGGAGGGAGCCCAGGGTTTCCAGGCAGCCATCAAGATACCGGAGCCACCCCTGGGCTCTTCCTGGTGGCCTTCCACGAGGCACCACCCCCGGATTGGCCCCGGAGCAACATCAGACAGCAGAAGCACCGTATTCATGTCGTTCCACTTGAAAAAACCCATGACCTTTTCAAATTGCAGTGTCTGTGGAAAGTCCCTTGGTGGCTGCAAAGCTGTGCCTGTGTCATCTAATTGACGTAGAACAGATCCGCAGCTGCCACAGTGCTTTCCCCATGTATGGTTATGTGCTACCCATAGGCGTGCATGGCACATTTCATTAGGGTGTGCACCCACGGATATATTTTTTAAAAAGGCGAACATTTATTGATTACTCAATCATAAAAGACATTTTTAAATTATTTATTTATTAAACACTGTAGACACTGATGCCCTACTACGCATTTGGCTTGTCTGACTGTGGGAGCGCCATTGCAAGTGGGGAGGAGTTGAAGAGTTGCTTATTGCTTGAGACTTTAGGGTCTGCCTGGGTACACCTGGCACACCCCTTGTGCACACCTAAGGCGCTACCTCCAGTATCTGAGGAAGTAAGCATATATACACCAGTTGCGGGGGAACATGGGCGGTAGAGTGCTGTTGCACCTGTGTCTGTTTGTGGGTTCTCGGTTGACAGCTGGGTGGCCACTGCATGAACAGAGTGCTGGACTTGATGGACCCTTGGTCTCATCCAGAATAGCTCTTCTTATGTTCTTATGTATTTAACTATTTGGGCTGGAATACAACTGTAGGTCTGACACATGGTAAGTGGTTTCACTATATATAATTTTAAAGCAACCAATTCCTTTTAAAAAATAAAGGATCTTCTATTCTGAACATTTAATTTTATTGTAAGGTTAACCCAATCAGTGGCCAAGTTCAGAAATACACTGAACCACTATTCTTTATTGCAACATCCATTAGCTTCTAACAGTAAAGTTATTGTGATGCAGAACTCTTGATCTCCTGACACATTTTAAGCATGCATTTTCTTTGTCTTTGGGCTCATCCACACCAAGCAGGATATTCCACTATGAAAGTGGTATATAAAAGGCTGGAGCCACACTACTGCTTTATAGTGGATTTGAAGTGCACTGACAACTGTTGGGGCCCATTGACACATACTATACTATATAACGCTTTCATACCACTATATCCTGCCTCCCTCCCTCCCTCCCTCCCTCCCTCCCTCCTCGATAAATACTGAAAAAGAACCTTTTTGTGTATGGAAGTGCCACCACTGGAGACCAAACCCTTCAAAGGAAATGTCTCTTTGCTTAACCTCATTTTGAGTCACAGTAATGATCTGGAAAGTGTGCATTTTTTAACAGCCATGATTGCTTGAGAGAGCACCAAGGAAAGTACATTTATTAATTCATTCCAGTTATTAAATAGTTTGCAAGATGAAAGCAATACCATGAATGGAGGTGAGGAAGAGTGGGGGTGGGGGTGGGCTTTCTTCAAACTAGTTCTTGTAATGGCTTTAAATTACACTTGTGTTAAGTAAAACCACTGAGGTGGGAAGAGCAGCAGGGATAGCAATGTCTGTAGCATTTAATGAATGTGGTGCTACCATAGGCAAGGCCCAGCTGATGAACATTGGGTGGGGGAGCAGTCACAAAGGAAGTGTCTTCTGGATTGGTTAGTGACTCTGAATAGGGAGCAAGGGAAACAGCATGATGAGACATGACTCACTTCTCATGTCACCTGGATTTACCCTCGTCTTCGCCCTCTAGATTCCATATATTCTGCTATAATTATCTGTACAGCACCATGTACATTGATGGTGCTATATAAATAAATTAATAATAATAATAATAATAATAATAATAATAATAATAATAATAATAATAATATAATTGGGTTGCCAAGAGTGGAAACACTACCATGTTAAAGTGTTCCCCAGCACAGGGGTGGGTAATGCGTGGCTCACGGCCCATTTGCAGCACCCCCTGATGCCTGTTATGGCCACTTCCACCACTGCCTCATTGCCAAAAATTGCAGCAGCAATAAATAAATATTTATTGCCAGTGTAGCGTGACAGCCAGTGTGGTGTAGTGGCTAGAGTGTTGGACCAGGAGTCGGGAGATCCGGGTTCTTGTCCCCACTCAACCATGGAAGTCCACTGGGTAACTTTGGGCCAGTCACAGACTCTCAACCCAACCAGAGGAGGTGGATTATGTACGTCGCTTTGGGTTCCTTGGGATATAAATATAACGAATAAATAAATAAATAAATATTTTTAAAAAGTGGATTTTCGCAGCCAATTTAACTCATTCTCAAGGTTTTTTGTTTTTTGTTTACTTTTGCTGTTCCCACACTGCTGTCAAATTCAGGAATGCAGCCCATGAAAGGGGGGGGGAGAGGAGAAAATGGTCCCCAGTCCCCTGAAGTTACCCACCCCTGCCCTAGCACCTTGACTCCAAAAGTCTCCATTTTGTCTGGAAGGTGAGCTATTACAGGGAGTCTTCAACAAGTCATGTGGTGGCAGTAGGGAATTGAGCTCTATTACCATTGCCTTCTCCAGGGCCTAGAATCTTTTATGGGACTTGACTGTACAGTGTCATGGTTGACAGCTTTTGTTGTCTTGTTTTTTTAGGACAGCTATGGAGTGACAAGTAATTCTCTGATGTGCCCAGAAGAAATGTATGACTCACCAGGTTTCCTCACAAATATAATTATTTGATATCTTGGAACTACAATCCCTGGAAAATATCAGCAGCTTGACAGTTTCTTCCACTTAACTAGTAAGAATGCATCAGTTTCTCCTGCTCATCTAATCACCAATTAAGTCTTTTTCAACCAGAGCACAAGATCCCTTAATTTCATTTTGCTGAGCTAACTGTACATGATTATATCAGTCCCTAAATTCATATTGCTGTATGATGTATCTAATCTCACAGTTTCAGAATTTTAAACTAGAAAATAGGACACCAAAGTTTTTTCTGCCTTTTACCATATTTCCATTTTACTTTAAACAATTTATTTAAACATTTTCTATCATGAATATCTAAGGAAACACGCGACATTATTTTTTTTAAAAAAAGTATCTCTATATCAGTTAGCTATTTGTTTTGGCTTTGGATGCTGTAGTTTGCTGCATCAAATACTTATATTTAAAAATATTAATCTATGATGACAGGGGTCATATACCTAAATTCTAACCATATTCAAGACAAGTCATTAATACAAAAGTTGAGATATTTAACCTTACCCACAGGGAGTAAATAGGAAATGTAATTGAGTATTACACATAATTCTGAGGGGGCAGCCATCTCTCCAAACTTGGAGTGTGTGGTGGAGGAATAATTAGTCCCTGGGTTGAATCCTCCAGTGTCCTTCCACCAGCAAAATGCCATAAATCATAGAATAGTAGAGTTGGAAGGGGCCTATAAGGCCATCGAGTCCAACCCCCTGCTCAATGCAGGAATCCACCTTAAAGCATACCTGATAGCTGGTTGTCCAGCTGCCTCTTAAAGGCCTCTAGTGTGGGAGAGTCCACAGCCTCCCTAGGTAACTGGTTCTGTTATCGTACTACTCTGTCAGGAAGTTTTTCCTGATGTCCAAGTAGAATGTGGCTTCCTGTAACTTGAGCCCATTATTCCATGTCTTGCACTCTGGGATAATCAAGAAGAGATCCTGGCCCTCCTCTGTATGACAACCTTTCAAGTCTTTGAAGAGTGCTATCATGTCTCCCCTCAATCTTCTCTTCTCGAGGCTAAACATGCCCAGTTGATTCAGTCTCTCTTCATAGGGCTTTGTTTCCAGACCCGTGATCATCCTCATTGCCCTCCTCTGTAGTAAAGTGTAATCTAATCTTATGAGGCTTCATAATCAAAGGAATAGGCATGGAAAATAGATTATAGTAAATTTCCTCTGCAACATAGAATCCCTCTGAAAAACTCTAGTGAACTACACCATTCTAGGTTCACTACGAAACTGAGCATGGCATGACATATGTGGGGCTGTCCCTGAAGACAATGCAGAAGTTGCAGCAGCTAGACTGCTGGCAGGTACATCTTACAGAGACCACATAACACCGGTCTTAAAGGAACTGCACTGGCTGCCTATACGCTTCCGGTTGGAATTCAAGGTTTTGGTAATGACGTTTAAAGCCCTCGATACTTGAGAGAGCGTCTGTCCTTATATATGCCTGTTGGAGGAGTCCTTCTCCACATTCCCCTAGACGCTCGATTGGCGCCAACAGTGATTTCATTTCGACGCCAAGTAAAAACATGGCTTTTTAACAAAGCCATTGATGGTTAAACTCACTGGCACATTGTTTTAACTATTTTAACTGCTTTTACTGCTTTTAAATTATATATTGTTTTAACTTGATTCATGGTTTAATTTGTTTTTAACTGTGCATATCTATTGTTTTATGCTGTATGCTTTTATCTGTACACCTCTCTGAGATCTTAATGAATTAGGGTTTTAAATAAATAAATAAATAAATAAATAAATGAAATAACATTGCCAGCAGCGGCCGCCATAGGCTTTAATGCAGCAGGAGAACCTTAATAACTTGTGAACTGCTGCTCAAAACTGCACCCTTTCTTGACCAGCCTGGAGAAAATACATCAGTAGTTTTCACCAAAATTTGAAAGATGCTGTGTCAAGGATTGGTGGACCTGTAGTAATTTTTATTGGATTGGTTTGAAATTTTGCACAATTGTAGATAACATCAATTAGATTGTGGATGAAAGGTTTCAGGTTATTAGCTCAAACACTATAATTTATATAAGCAATAGAATGTTGCATCTTATAATGATGGAACCTTTTGGGAGTGTGGGGTGAATTGCCTTAACTAAAGGGGCACTCCCATGCCCCTTTAATTAATCAACAACAAACCCTTTCCCACTGTGAATATGAAATATGAGTCCTTAGAAAACTCTGATAAAGCTATTTCTTTGTTTTTATTCTGGTGTTGGGGAATTATTTCCTTACTGGTGGGACAATGGTGAATAGAAGTATGAACCAACCTTCCTGTCCAACAAAGCTTTCTCTTTGAGGAGAAAGCTCTTTATCATTAGCTCTTAATCATGTTTTGCTCCTTCTTTTAGTCTTGATGCTATTAGAGTAATGGGTAGCAATTGTGTGTTATTTACTCTTTGGGTTGTGCTGCTGCTAAGTACTGGGTTACATTATCACATAATTTGTCTCCATTAAAATAACAGGTGGCAACTGTACATCTTTTTCTATGGGTGGCCATTACTGAGGTAATTTCTCTTCATTTATTGTTCCGCCTCTTGGTGAAATCTAACATCTTATAAGATTTGAGTAATGGACATTTCAGTCTCAGATTCATTGACTGACCTCGGTCACATGACATTCCTCCAGCACTTAATTTTGTCTATCAGTAAAATGAAGATAATAATACTGTACTTACATACCTCTCACCTGGATCCTGAATACATTTACTTAAATATAATTCCATTAATTTCAATGGAACTTTCTCCCAAACGTGTTCAGGAGCATAGCTGCACAGGAGTTGGTGGATCCAAAGATAACTAATATTTAGCTCACTTTTGTTTCTATTACTATTTAATAATACAGTAAAATTATTTAACTCTGCATGTCTTTTTATGTTTTTAATTTATCTGTACACTGTGTAGAGAACTCCAGTTATTGGGCAGTCTAAAAGTACAATAAATAAATAAATAAATTCCTGCGGTGAGCTTAGAGGTCTGCTAGAGTATGCTGGTTTTAAAAATACCTCCATTCCAAGGTGAATACTGATTCAGTAGAAGGACGGGTCTTTTATGCCATAGATCCTCAAATGTCTTATCCTGTGCCCTTATTTTCCTGCATCTATAGGGGGTTGGACCAGATAATGCTTGATTTTATTTAGTAGGAGCTTTCATAGCATAAAATTCATGAAACAAAGAAGAGAAACTTCTCCTTAATACAATCTCAGTTATCAAAATGTTCTTAAAGGTTTCCGTGGGATTCCGGTAATCAGATATCCAAATTAACAGCACTACTAGTTTGCATAACATTACCATGACATCAGCTTATAAAGAAAATGTAATGAAATAAGGCCCAAACTAAATGTTACCCATACATGTGTGGGTGCCACTGACTTGCATGTACCCCCATGTCTCCCCAGAAAAATGTAGTTCGTGGGAGGAAGTGGTGATGACATCATTATATTCGCTTCTTTATCTAAGTTTATTTTTCGGCCATTAGCCATAGCAACTATAATAAAATAGCAATACAAAACAAAATAGTATGTTTATATTTGTTGGGACCTTAGATCATTACAACCATAACTTGATTTACAAGATACAGGGTATCTATCTATACAATAACGGTTATTGAAAACAATCCGAGCAAAACAGAACTGGAGAACATCCAAAATGATCCAATGGAGTAGCCCTATGTGTTTCATCCCTGAGAAAAGGCCTTGTTCAAGGGCCAATTTTTATATATAAATGCCTGCAGAGATCTCTGAATACGATGAATCCTGTGACTGGTCCTGAAACGTCATCTCTTTATTCCATTGGATCATTGAAAACAATCCGCCACATGTTCAAGAAAATTAAAAAAATTAAGTGTTGGCTACATGGTCCACTGCAAAGGCATATTTGGTGTATTAGCATTTCCCAGCCTCTTGCAAGGGTATTTTATTTATTTATTACATTTTTATACCGCCCAATAGCCGAAGCTCTCTGGGCGGTTCACAAAAACTAACCAACAAAGCAGAGCAGCAGTCTACAAAGGCTAAGGAAATGCTGTCAGACTACGTACATTTTTTTCAAGTATATATTATTGTATATGACAACGGCAGCGAGACTATTGTATGCACAGAAGTGGAAAAATGAAATAACACCAACAATGGAAGAATATATACTGAAGAAATGGGAAAATTGACAGCAATAATGAGAGATAAATCAACAGTCTCATTTATATCTGAATGGAAACCTCTGATAGAATTTTTGTAAGAAACAGAGAAAAATGATGTATTTGTCTGTGGATTCAATGTATGAGAAATAGTTAACTTGGAAGAAAGAAATGAATTGGATTATTGTGTTAAATGTATTAACAAGGAGAGAATATAATTTACATCTCAGATGTGTAAAGAGCCGAAAACATACCTTAACCTTGGTTTATGCATTTCTCTTTTTCTTTGATTTTCTTTCTTCTTACTATTTTTATTGTCTTTTTTCCTTTTTTCTTTCCCCCCTTTTTTTCCTTGTGTGTTCATTTCCCTTAGATGTAATATCTTTATGCAATGCTTTTATGTCATATATGGTTATGAAACAATTAAAAAGTTGGTGTTTTTTTTAAATAAGTATATATTATTGGGAATAGGGAAGGGAAGTTGCAGGTAGACAGCACCCACCCATCTCGCTCTAACAAGTAGTCTGGACCTGAGGTTGTACAAAGATAACAGAGCTTTGATTAATGGAATGTATGCGTTATATGCGTTGTTTCTGTAGGGTTTTTGTACTTATTCCCTTCCAGTCTAAAATTCTTATGAAAGATTTTGTTTTAGGTTATACTTACATTATTTTAATGTTTGTAGTCAGCTGCCCTTCAGACCAATTGGATGAAGAGTGGTTTAGAAATATTTAAAATAAAATAAAATAATTAATTAAAAATAAATAAATAAAACAAAATGAATAAGAGTGTTATCTTTCCTGGAATCTGTACATTGATGGTGCTATATAAATAAATAATTAATAATAATAATAATACAGCCTGGCTTCGTGTAAAGTTACCTCAGATTTAATGCAAAACGTGAAAATAAATTTCCAGGATCAATTTTGTAATGCACTCAGGGATTTTGTGATGGTAATGGCATTGGCTAAGTAGATTTGATGTCACGGAAAGTTTACAACATGTTCTGGCTGTTAAGGAAAACTCTCAGCAATGGAGTTGTCTCACTCCAGGCAGGATCCCTTAAGGAAGTATGATAAAATGGAAAAGTGGGGACTGGATGTTTCTTTACTAGCAGATGGTGGTGGAAATTTCCTAATGGAAAGGCACTCACAGCTGAAAGTGGTAAGAAAGGCAAAGGGCAACCAAGGCTCAGACCTTACCTCCCTACCTCAGAGCTATGGTTCACAGACAAGCTACAGTACTGTGGACGTAGGCCTATAGTATGGTGAAGAAAAGTCCAACAGTGAAATTAAGCCCCACAAAAATCTAATAAGCGTAGGGTGACCATATTTTGGAAACCAAAAAGGAGGACAACATGGCTGCCCCAAGGGGGCGTGCTCACCAACATGTCTGGCCCCCAGGGGCATGTCAAGCCCCAAGGGGGCACATCCAACCGAACATAGCCTTGGCACACAATTAAGACAAACCTGTTCTACAGTATGTAATATCTTAATGTTAAAATCACTGAAATAAAGAACAAGTGAGACATTCAATGTATCTGAAATTAACTTCACTTACTCTTACTTTTGTAGCTTTTGCTGTACTTTGAAGCTTTTGCTATACTAAATGTGGTATAGTCTCCCCCTCCTTCAAATATATTTTCTTAATGCAACTCCTTCACTGGATGACCATAGTCTCACATTTCCTAGCATTTAACACTCTTTCCCCATCTCCTTTCTCATAGCCATTTTAAGTCAGGATCCACACTCACGGATTCAGCACACTGCTACCACTGAACAAATGAAGCAATTGACAAGTGCAGAAAAAAATAGTACAACAAACTAGCAAACTAGCATTCAGAAAGAGTATAAAATACTATTTCCTTGCAAAAATTAGTCATGTAACAAAATAGCCTAAAGGTTTGTTGCAGTCACTTCTCACTACCACCTCCTAGCTTGTTTCAGCTTCTGGTTTAACAAGAAACTATCACAATGCTAGACAAGGAACTTTCCCTCCTTTTATCCAAATATCTCCTGAATTTACACTATCTCAGTATGCAAAGAACAGAAATCCCAATCAGGGACCCAAAGAAAACTGTGGAAAGAAACCTTAGAATAAGTCCCATTGATTTCAATAAAGCTTACTATCAGATCAATGAATATAGGATTGCAGCCTTAAATGAAGGTGCTTACAGGGCCATGAGTAGGGTGACCATATGACCGGATTTGCCTGGATTTGTCCGGGGTTTTGATGGCAAATCCGGGAGGGGGAGGGGAAATCCGGATTTTCTTTCAAAAAGCAGCTCTAATGGGAATTAACAAAAATGCTTATAACTCCATCATTTTTAAAGATAGACATGAAACTTGGCACAATGGTAGCTCTTAGGAAGGGCTTTAGTCCTACCAAATTTGAAACAGATCCATTCATCCATTGATTTTTTAGGATTTTTTTAAAAATTGAGGTTTTAAAATTATTATTTTTTAAATTGTCATTTTTAAAGATAAAGAGATGAAACTTTGCACTATGAAAGGATTTAGGTAGAGCTTTAGCCACACCAAATTTAAAACAGATCCGTTCATCCATTAATTTTTAAGGAATTTTATAAAAATTGAAGTTTTAAAATTATTTTTAAAATCGTCATTTTTAAAGTTAAAGAGATGAAACTTTGTACCATGATAGGATTTAGGTAAAGCTTTAGCCACACCAAATTTGAAACAGATCTGTTCATCCATTGATTTTTTAGGACTTTTTTTAAAATTGAGGTTTTAAAATTATTATTTTTAAAATCGTCATTTTTAAAGTTAAAGAGATGAAAATTTGTACCATGATAGGATTTAGGTAAAGCTTTAGCCACACCAAATTTGAAACAGATCTGTTCATCCATTGATTTTTAAGGAATTTTTTAAAAATGAGGTTTTAAAATTATTATTTTTAAAACTGTCATTTTTAAAGATAAAGAGCTGAAAGTTGGCACCATGATAGCTTTTAGGTAGAGCTTTAGCCGTACCAAATTTGAAACAGATCTGGGGGCAGTAGCAAACCCTGTTAACAACAACAGCAGCTTGCAATGAGTGAAGATACAATCAGAAAAGATATTTGAGGGAAGGGGAGAATGTAACACACAGAGTATAGCAAAAGCTTCAAAGTACAGCAAAACCTACAAAAATAGGAGTGAGTGAAGTTAATTTCAGATACATTGAATCTCTCACTTGTTCTTTATTTCAGTGATTTTTACATTAAGATGTTATGTAGAACAGATTTGTCTTAAATGTGTGCTGTAAAATCAGACATGTGACCAAGGCTATGTTCGGGTGGGCACACCCCCTTGGTACTGGACACGCCCCCTTGGGGGCGACCATGTTGGCCTTCTTTTTTGGTTTCCAAAATATGGTCACCCTAGCCATGAGTATTTTATTGCTGTTCATGATAAATCGTCACTGTGATCGAATACATGTCTATTCAGAAGTCCCATTGACTGCAATAGGTCCCGCAATCCCAAACTGTTAACATAAACACAATTACAAACACAAAACAGGATCATTGACAGAGGAGGGGGAAAGTTGTTAGGAGAGGGAGGTTTCTGCAATTGTGAAGCAAGTTGTCAGTCACAAACAAGATGAACACAGCTGGTGAGACTTCAAGGTGCCAGAGGACACTTTGTGGCTTTTGAACACAAAAAGAACATCTGTTCATCTTTCTCTAGCAAGTACAAGCCCCTTCTGTCAAGTAGAAGCATGCAACCGGCAGGTGCACTTACCAGGACCGCTGCAGGATGTGCCCATCCACTTTCTCACCCTTCTCTGCACTGCTTGGCCAAGCTCAGGGGAAGGCAAGGAGGGTGGCGCTATGGAAATGCCGTTGCAGCTCCAGGACCAGACCAAGCCGCCCACCTGACATGCCAGACTGGGCTGCGGTTCCAGGGGCAGGGCAGGCTGCCTGATGCAGTTTACCCACCCAACGATCCTGCCCGTCTGATGTCACGTGCCAGGCTGGGCTGTGGCTTTAGGGCTAGGCCAGGCAGAGGTGGCGGCTCCAGGACTAGGCCAGGCTGCAGCAGTGGTGGCTCCAGGGCTAGGCTGGGCTGTGGCGGTAGCTCCAGAGCTAGGCCAGGCCGCGGTAGTGGCAGCTCCAGGGCTACGCACCTCCTGGGCTAGGCCAGGCCTCCACAGCCGTCACAGCTCCTGGGCCAGGCTGCCACCAGCCACCACTCGCGCCAAGCCCCACCCCACACATATATGAGATAGTCCTTTATTGAAGGGTTGTCAGAGGACTATCCTCTGTTTGAAGGGCTGCCCAGTCTAAGTCCAGTCTAATGCTATAGAACCATAAGGATGGTTGCCCATTAACAGTTACCACATGTGCAGCAAGTCATCTGGTCACAGTCTTTCTCACTAGGGTGACATGCGCTGTGTTTCTATTTAAATTATAATTATTATTTCTAAATGTGCATCTACGCCTATACATGAACCCATGCAAATATTATGCAAATCGCTGCCATCTTCGTCCTCTTGTTTGGCGATGCACTTCCTCCTTTTTTGGCGATTCTCAAGTGACCAGCCTGGGGTGAGTCTGCTTTGTTTTCACAGCCAGGGCAGTTGGGAAATGGTGGGGACCTGGCCTTCGCCTTGTATGACTTCCTGATAAAGAAAAACCAAGGAAGCGTAAGAGGTGTACTCATGTACTAAATGATTGCCTTGTGCTTTTTATGCACATGCTTAATGTGCTTGTTGTACAACTTCAACCCTCCCTGATGAATTCGTAATGTTAGCTGGCACAAGCCGTTGATAATGTGTGCTGTTTTGCGACAATAACAAGAAAATAGGTCAGAGTGAAATGTTCTGGCTAATAGTGGGTGGAAAACGAAGCTCCTTGTCAACAAATGTGTCTGGGGCAGATCTGATCAACCCTTTAACTGATCCAAATGCCATAAAGTTAATTGGCACTACTCAACCTGATTTGGGTGACTCTTCTTTTGGTTTTATATGCCTGTGTAATTCTATTCACTCTAAAAGGATTGGTTATGACTTCCACTGGCTTAAGCAAGAAGGAAACGAGATTTACTTTCTGAAAGCAGGAGGTAAATATATACTGATTAGAATAATAGTGTCAGCATGAATAGAAAGTAAGTCATCCTATTGATGGATTATTCTGTTTCTTAATAAGTTCAGCAGAAAAAGTAAGATGTATTTGTGCCATATGAGGCATATAAAACTATGAATAATGACTTTGTATCTGCTCTTACTTTTGTTCCTACTTATGGCAGTTTAAATAACATAGACAAAAAAAAAAAAACCACCCATAGGATGAGAAATATTTGAAGTTCATCTGGTCTAATCCCTGCCTTATGGCAGGAGCCAAACTATGCCACCCCATTTCCACAACAAACACTCTCCCTACAAACCCCAGAAATCAAATGATGGAACAATCAAGCTGATTGCAGACGTCAGTAGCGTGCAGGGGATCGCATGATTGGAGTCCAGAAACAACCCAGATGGCTCAAGCAAGTGAGACAAACAGCAAAGGAAAGCCAAAAAGAGACGAACTGCAAAGGAACAGGGGAGGGAGAGAAAAAATTACAAAGGAAAGCAAATCTGAACAGCCAAACCCAAGGCAATCAATTTGATCATGGTAAATGTCGTTCTCATGTCAAATACGTTGCTCATGTAATTAAAACAAGAATGGGAACACTTTCTTTTGTATTTTGCACAATAATAGAATAAAACAACGTTTTTTAAAAAAAGCTATCGGTTAGTCAGTTCAATTACTTCCTCCCCACACACTTATGCAAGTTGTCCCAGCAGTGCCTGAAGCTGCACATGGGCAAAAGCAATGCATGAAACAGGAGGTTGTGGATATTGAGAGCAGTAATTTCCATGACCATGGGGACATTTCCTGGCACCTGAGACCCAGGACTGCTGTAGTTACTATGCTTTTTCTAGTCCAGATGTGTACTACAGAAAGCATACCACTATGCGTTCTCTGGCCACCAGATGTTTTAGGCTACAACTACCAGCATTCCCAACCATTGGTCATGCTGGCTGTGGCTGATGGGAGTTGAACTCCAAAACATTTGGAGGTTGGGGAAGACTGTAGTCCATGCGAGACCTCTCAATATGAATACATATATTACAGTGCCTAGGATAATTTCTGAGCCAGCCCTTAGAATCAGTGGAGGCTGGTGGCTCCGATTCTGGTGGGGCTATGAATCCATTCTCGGTTTCAATCAGAACCAGCCAGCACTCTAAAGGAGCTCTCCAAGGTGCTGAATCCTGTCCCCCAAATAGGCCCAGCACCTTGTATAGCTTCGTTAGAGTTCTGGCTACACCTGACTGAAACCAGAATGAAGTCACAGCTCCACTGAAATCAGAGCCACCAGCCTCTACTTCTTAGATACCAAGAGCAAAACACCAATATCAGAAACAATTCCTAGATTTCCAGCAGAAGGCTATCCTCATGGAAATTAATTTATACCTGAGTCAAGTTGCTGTTGTGTTCAATACTAAAATGGTCATGTGACTGTTGATCCAAACGTGGCTCTCTTCCAAGAGAAGAAGCTCCACGCATCCACACGTTATATACTAGAAAGAACTTCAAAGGCAATCGAAAAGTTAACCTAATACCTATCAGATACTATTATCCTTCTGAAGTCCTTTCCTGTTTAATCTGGTAATACGCAAAATTCTATACTTTCCATCGGTTGATATCAGCCAGATGGGCTTTTTAAAGCCATTGCGCATTTTCATGCTCCAGCCCTCCGCTCTGCGGGGGAATTGTTTAATGTCTTGCATTCACTATTAAAGAACTGATTACATAACCCTTTGATACATCAGGAAACTGGTTGATTTTAACTTAGTACCTGCCAAGAAAGGATATATCCATGACTGGTTCGAACAGAAAATTTCACATGCTGTAGTTGGACATGGGAAAGAATACATTGGCTAGGACCTCTGGTTACAAATAATTTTAGATTACAGTGAGACGGCCGAACGACACGGCAATTTAAGAGACAATTGATGTGGCCTTCTAGTGAGCAGTTTTACTAAGGGAGAAAACATTCATACCTTTCTACCTTGAACTCCAGACAAACTATAATGTATGCTAAATTTGACTTGTAATATTGTATACTATATCTTAAGTGAACTTTGAGACTGATTTTATTTGTAATATCACTCTGGAAACTAGTAGCAAGATGGAGAGGTGCAATGTTTTCATATCTTTGACTAATTTTTCTTTTCTAATTCCTTCTTATTAATAATACCTCCATCTTGGATAGTTTATGTAATCTGCCTTTGGTGTTGATAAGAAATAATATAAATTCAGTGCCAAAAACTGGAAGTAGCTGAGCTTAATGTTGACCCAGTATTCCAGGCTTGGCTCTTTAGCAGAATGTGACATAATATTTGTGGGTCACCTTCACCTGCGCATGTGCCTTACTACTAAAAGATACGATAAGGTGATGAACGCAAGCAGGAAGCAAAGTAAAGAAGGAGTAGATAAGTGGAAGATAACTATGATAAAATCAGAGTTGTCTGTTTTTTATAGCCAAGAGAGCCAGTGTGGTGTAGTGGCTAAAGTATTGGACTGGGAGTCGGGAGATCTGGGTTCTAGTCCCCACACGGCCATAGAAATCCACTGGGTGACTTTGGGCCAGTCACACACTCTCAGCCCAACGTACCTCACAGGGTTGTTGTTGTGAGGATAAAATGGAGGAGGAGTATTATTATATATACCACCTTGGGTTTCTTGGAGGAAAAAAGGCGGGATATAAATGCAATAAATAAATTTTTAAATCCTGAGTAAAGGGGAGAGGATCAACCTTTTGGGCAACAAAAAATGACTTCTAGTTTATAACAGTGAGATGATCAAGTGAGGTAACGAACAGTGCAATTTTCTATATGTCTACGCAGAAGTAATTCCTATGGAGTTCAGTGCCACATGTTCCCAGAGAAGTGTATATACACTTCCTTTACATTAGACCTCCCATCTTGTGTCTTAGGAATTTCTGATGCCCAAAGGCACACAACATCCTAAACTTCTCTTGGGGGTGGGGGTGGGGGTGGGTCTTCTGGAACTAATTTGGTCTTGAGGCATAACATTTACAACCACAAAGTATCCTTCTTGAAAAGCCTGATCACAATTACATTTTTATGAAAACTACTGTGATCTGATCACAGCTACAGCTCTGTTGCGTAAACCCATGCAAATGGCAAATGTTTGGGCTGCCTCCCCGGGCTACTCAGATGAATAAGACTTCAGGATAATTATGTAATTATTTAGCTGCTATATTCATTGGCAATGGATCCCATAGCCATGGGCAGATAAACTTGACACAATATCCTTTGAAGTCCATCGAGTGTTCCCATCATATGCATTGGCTTTGAATTAAACCACAAACATGAATTCTTTAAATGCCGAAATATTTAACTAGAACTTGATTGTAGTTCTAGAGGGGTAGCAGTGTTTGTTGTGTTTTTCTGCAACACACTGAAGCCCCCGTTCTGGTGTTCTACTACTGCGTAGAATCAATATTCTTGCTGCCTTCCACGAGCTGGAATGAGTTGGCCAGATATATTTTATTTATAACATTCTTTCCCCTGCCCCCTGCCTTGCCTTAACACCAAGGCCTCAAAGCAGCTTACAATAATAAAATTAAAAATCATAGAATAAAAATCAGAAGGCAAAAGAAAGATAGAGAGCGAACAGTGGGTAATCTTGCAATCCCAAAAACACTCACTAGGGAGTAAGTTGCATTGAACATGATAAGACTTCCAAGTAGACTTAAGCAGGGATTGTAATACCATCAGTAAAAAGCCCATAATAAACTACTAACAAGCAGCAAATGAATTGAAACAGATAATAAAAGCCATTAAATGCATGGTGGAACTGGAGAGACCTTGGCTGGTACCTAAAAAAAAACACCCTCATGCACAAGGTACAACAATTTGGGTGCCTCCTGCCCCTCTTCAGAATGTGAGTAACCAGAAAGGCCTCTGAAGATCTCAGTTGGTGTGTGCAAGTTTGTGCACTTGCACAAGGAGCAGGCAGCCCTTCAGATACCCAAGTCCCAAGCTGTTAGGGCTATAATGTTTTTGAAATGTATGAACAACAGGTGCTCACCTTAACCAAAGTTAAACAATGAGTGGCTACAAAGTTAAGGAAATAATGAAACAATAAACTTATAACAAAAGCAATCTTTTATGTAAAAAAAACAAAATAAAAGGAATAAAATGTGGAACACTTTTTGTAAGCATACACCAAAGATAATAAATAGACAGACGACAATAATACAAGATTGTAAGCCTATGCGGCAGGGTCTTGCTATTTACTGTTTTACTCTGTACAGCACCATGTACATTGATGGTGCTATATAAATAAATAAATAAATAAATAAATAATAATAATAATAATAATAAATCTGCTCCACAATATGTGTAAGTGAAGGCCAAATGCGTTTCGACTTCAGATACTCAAGTCCCAAGCTGTTAGGGCTATAATGTTTTTGACCTGCCCTTTGAACTGAGCCCGTTGGAAATAAACTGGTGGCCACTGAAGATCTTATACTACCTGTTCAATATGGAGTCTTGATATGGGCGCTCTTGAGGAATAATCACAGGTATTCCGAAATGGGGAGGGGGCTGGTGCCCCTTTCCTTTCCTCTCTTAATGGTGGCACATGCTCAAAGATATTCTTTATGACTATTGTTCATATTTCAGGGCCCAGCTCCAGCATTCAAAGCAAGCCTCAGCCCTAAGTCTGGCCATAGCGACTGGCATGTTAGGTAGGCACTTGCCATCTGCCATATTCTGAGCCAGAATCAATCTGTCAATGGTGGCAGCAATGCCAAACAAAACTAGCTGAAGTCGTGTTCTAGTGATTTTTGTGTGTGTGTGTGCAGTAAATTAGTACATCTCAGATGCTTAATTCTATCTCACACTTGCTTATTAGATGCCGCTTGGGTATATTGCCGTAATGAAAAGAAAGAGAGAAGCACGCCAGGTGGTCCCTTTCATAGAGCTAAAAAATAAAAGACAAATAGCAGAGTATTAATGCCTTCTTGAAGCCTGAGGTAAGAGGACAAGTTGGGACAGTGTGTGTGTGTGTATGTGTGGGAGAGAAACACAAGCAAACACAGGGGCACATTTCTAAATCTAATTCATGTTTCTCAATTATATGGAGAGATAGAAATTTAAGCAACAAAAATATAGGGAGATATGGAAATGATGGGCAGGTGCATATCACACACCCTGCCCTCCCAGCTTAATCACCCAAAATCTGAAAGCTGGTGCCAGAATAATGATTAGTGTGCTGCGGTGTCTTTTTTTTTTTAACTCTTTGATTGAGTTACAGGCAGATACTCTCACCCATCCATCATATACATTCATTAGAAACAAAGGAAAGACGGTAGAAACTTGACTCTAGCTTCTCAGCACTAATTCTTTAGCAAGTCTATTGGAATAAAAACGTGGCCATCACAATGGGTGGCTTATTAGACATAGAACCTTGAAGGTCTATGGGTTTGTTGGTAAAGCCTAACAAATAAACTCCGGAAGCAAACTAGGGGACTAGGTCCCACTGAAGAAATCTCAGTAGAAGTGGAAAGTGCCTCATGGAGTGCCCTAAGGTAGTAATACACAGAGTTTAAAATGTGGTAAACATTATGGGTATCTCTAAATTAAAGAAAAAGCCTACACTCTTTCCAGCCTTTCTTCTTCCAGAGCCTTTCCAGGTTTATGATGGGCTCCTTTAGATTGCAAGCACAGGACTTGGAATTGAAAACTTTCTTTCTCTGCAATGCTCTATATGATCAATGAAACATCGCCATCTAGTGGCTGTGTTATAGTGCATTGCCGGCTTTACACACTGTAGATATTGCGGGATAATTTTAATTACTGCATTATCTTCAATATCCTTAAAAGCACAATTGTGGAGGGAAAGCATTAGAGACATGCTGAAGGTTGGCAATGTCATATGAAGGACCCACAAAATTCTGTGAGTGGCCCATCATGAGCATGCAATAAATCGCTCATGCAGAGAAGCTCTACATATACCAGATCCAAGGCAGAGTTGCATTACCTTAGCACACCTGTGTCGAACCTCAGGCCCAAGAGATCCAGCTCTCTTGGGGTCTCCATCTGGCCCTCTAGAGTCCCCTGGATATCCATGCAACCATCGTCTAGCCTCAGCCAAATTTTCCCTGACCACCAATCGTTGGGTGATTTCCAGCTTTGTGCAGTTTTTCCCTCTTCTAAAAGATTGAAATTAGTGCTGTGCACCACTTTGGATCCAGATCTGAATGTTTAACCCATAGTTAGATGTGGTTGCATGGCAGTGAGTGAATGAGTGTGTTGCCTCCCACATGTTGGCCACTTCCACTTTCAGTCAACAACCCTTACCATTACATCCAAACCTAGAACTTTGGGTTGTTTAGCCCCTAAATAACCTAGAGTTACAAGTTTGGGCATAACAATAAAAACCAGGAATAGGACATTTCTAGGTTGTTGATTTGAAAGCAGAAATGACAAGTGCAATCCAGGAATTGTCATTACGTGCACACTGGGTCAATGTCAGCACAAGGGAAGTTATATTTTCACAACTATTTATGTGTGGCATCTTTATTTCTTAAACTGGCCATCCTTAAACTTCACAGCCATTGAACATTTTAGCTTTAAATCGTCTGTTTTGAGGATGGCAGGGTTGCTTATGTTTCCTCTTGAGTTAACTGTGGGGATGAATAAAATGATAATTTCTCCCTTCCCGATACTTTAGAAGAAATACATGACTTCTGTCGTTGTCCTCTATTTTAAATGTGCAAATCGCTAAAGAAGCTTTCTGCCTACTTTTCAGTTACTTGAATCCCTTACCAATACTACATTTCTCAGTCCCAGCTGATGTAAGAAAAAGAAATTCATCCTCTTTGCACTTGATAACTACTGTGGTACTCAGCGGGGAAAAGCAGGACGTTGCAATGACCTCTCTTGGTATTCCCTGCCTGGGTCTGGGAAGCACCTCATCTCACTTTCTTAGTCATTCCCCAAGCAGCTCACTGTTGTTTTTATAACTGTAATGACCTGGCTATAAATTCATCACTGTAAATCCTTTCCTTTTATTTGCTGTGGTGAAACTATTTAATACAGCTGGCTATTGCTACTGCTGGGTGGGGGGAAGGTAGGAAATGGAAGGAAATTTATTTATTTATTTATTTATTTATTTATTTATTTATTTATTTATTTATTACATTTTTATACTGCCCATCAGCCAAAGCTCTCTGGGCAATGCACAACTAAAAAACAAAAAAATACAAGTATAAATTTAAAACATTAAAAGTTTAAAAGGCAATATAAAACCAGATACATTAAAGATTTTAGTCAAGGTTTTAGTCAAGATTCCGTTATTTCTGTGCATTACGTTGTTCGTTAAACATTGTTGGTTAGACATTGTTGGGCTAAAATCACCATTACATGAGCGGACTACCACTTGCGCAACAGAATATTTCTTCCCCCTCCTCTCCCACTGCAGTCCCCCGTCCCAAATGTGCTCTGAATGATCGCCTGGCCCTTGGGAGTGGATTTGAAAAATACATGGGGGTAGGGGATGCACGTGGGAAGGGTAATTTGATCTGCTAATGGTATCCATTCCACCGGCGGAAGGATGCTGCTAGATACAACCTGTTGGTTTCATATTGTGGGGGTAATGTCATTTTGTGGATACCAAGGTGCTGGTAGTAGGTGTATTAAGGGGTGTGTGGTTAGATATATTTGAAATTCAGGCTAGGGAATGTGACAAATAAGAGATGTGTGACTAGATATTTAGGCCTGATTTACACATTACCTTTAATGATATGTTTGCTATTCCATCTATGGTTTAAGCGCCCCGCTGGATCAGATCACTGGACTATCTAGCCTATTTTTTATTATTTATTTATTTAAACAGTTGTACCCCACCCTATATAACTAGGATCTCAGGGTGGCGTACAGATAAAATCATATAAAGAAGGACCCAATTTTCCAACCATATGCCTATGGGGAATCCTAAAGCAGGACATGAGGGCAATAGCCCTCTCTCTCACACTGTTGTTCCCCGGTGAATGGTATTCAGAAGTATGCTGCCCCTAATCTTGGAGCTGGTATATAACTAACATGCCTCGTAGCCAGTGCTTTCAGAAAATGCCAAAGTGAACTGAAAGTAGATATTCCTAACCATTGGTCATGCTCCTAGGGGTTTCTGCAATTTGAAGTCCAAAACCAGGAGATCTACCTTCTGCCCACCCCTGGGCTAGAGGATCTGTCAGGTCTCTTTATCTATGCAGAAAGCTAAGTGTCGTGAAAGGGTAAAACCTGTGTTCAAAGTCTAGAAAAGGCATAATGTTCCCTTTTGAGGGCCAACGATTTACTCACCTTACTCATTTACTTACCATACTAATCTACTCATGTTTTCATTTTACTCATTAGTTCACTCATTTTACTTCTTTTTCATCTACTTATTTTTCTTGCTTAGCCATTTATTAATGTACTCATCAACTTAACTTTATTCATCTACCTACTTTATTTACTCTCTTAGGTTTGAGCCAAGAAAACATGAACACATCCTCAATCCATGCTCACGTGAATAAACTGAAGCAAAACCTCACCAATTTGTAAATGTAAATATTACAATTTCAATATAACAGTTTAGATTTAGGGCCTTGCTAGATGAGGCCTTAGCGCGCTTTGAGGCCCGGTTTCCCTGCTGTGCGTCCAGATGACGCACAGGGGAATCCGGGGTCAAGCCGTGCTCAGACCTCCCTTAACGGCCATAAGCGAATTCGCTTATGGCGCGCCTTTTCTGCAGCCCCGGCCTGAGGCCGGGACTGTGGAACGTCTAGCAAGGTCTGTGGCTTTTTGTGGCTACTCGCTTTGCGAGTAGCCGGGAAAAGCCACGGACTGGGCACAGCGCTCATACGAGTGCTGTGCCCATCAGGCCGGGGGGATCCCGGGGGGGGGACATGGGGGGGAAGGCCGGACCAGCAGGAGAGGGGGATGGCGGAATGCAACACGGGATGGCAGAGGGCGACACAGGGGATGGTGGAGGGCGACACAGGAGACGGGGACGGGGAGGGAGGGCGGGGAAAGAGTGGGCAGGAGGCATGGGAGGGGATCAGGAGCGGATGGGGGGGGGGCTTAAGTAAAAAAAAAACACCTTACCTTCTCCAGAGTCTTCGGGGCGCACGTGGCCCCTTTAACAACAACACACACAAAAATGGCCGACGTGCAGGGCTTCCGTAGTCCCTGCGCGTCAGCCATCTAGGAGGCGGGGCGGCACGTGCTAAAGTTAGCGCACCATCGCCCCGCCTCCTGCCGGCTTATCCGGCAGGAGGGTCTAGCAAGGCCCTTAGTTCTGGTAAATTGCATGCAAGAAGCCCTATTTCCATTTTAACTTGAGGTGCAAAGTAAAAAGAACCAAAAGATTTCAACCATGATGGTGAATATTGGTCCCCAAGACTGACGCCTTTCTTTGGTCACCCTTTGCTGGGTGGTGGGCAGCTGCAAACTGCCATTTTTAGATTTCCCACAGTGAGAGCCAGTTTGATAACTCTGTGCAACTGAAAGTTAACATTCGAGAAAAAGAGGAAATATGAAACTAAGTTTTTACAGCACAATCCTATACAGGCATACTCAAAAGTAAATTTCATTAATTTAAATGGGGCTTAATATCAGGTAAATAGATATACTAAGAGTCAAGCTACATATTATGTTAATTGTGTAGCATTTAGCTGAACCTTTATTCAAATTGAGAGTAGGTATGTGCATGAGCTCAATTCAGCAGGCACTTAGAAGGGTCCATTAAACCTTCCTATCCCCTGCTTGCTTTCCTAAATCCCTTCCATGGGCTTGGGAATTAAAAAATAAGTCAAATGCAGGCTTTTTTCTTAATCAGTATCTTTACTTTTTACTGTTTATACCTATGTTCACCACTCTGGAACCTTTTAAAGTTATTGAGCAGTATAGAAATAAGTAATACATAACATGCATGGGTGGGGTGGAATTTTAGGAAGCAAACAAATGTGTGCACTGGTTCTGATCCAAACTGGGATTGTACACACTTGCTTTTGGGTTATGCTCAGCTACACAATTAACACATAGTTTCATCCCAATGTACCTGGGAGTGAATTCCACTGAACTCAATGGGATTTGCTTCTGAGTGCTGTTGTACATTGTACATGTACATTGATGGTGCTATATAAATAAATAAATAATAATAATAATAATAATAATAATAATAATAATAATAATGTTGCACTCATGTCCTACTTGTAGATTTCCCCTGGACAGCTGGTCAGCCACTGTGTGAACAGAATGCTGGACTAGATGGACCCTTGGTCTGATCCAGCAGGGCTCTTCTTATGTTCTTGTGGGTAGGCAGGCATGTCTAGGATTCCTGCGTTGAGCAAGGGGTTTGAACTCGATGGCCTTGTAGGCCCCTTCCAACTCTGCTATTCTATGATTCCATGATCGCACTGTTAGCTAGCTGGGAATTCCACCCCTTTGCTCATGCCTGTAGTGTCATAAACACACTTTCCTCCCATGCTCCATAGGTCAGATCTGTTTTACCAAAAAAAGAAGGGGGAAACCCCACCATAATTAATGTTTCATTTGCAGGGTGAATAAAGTAAAAGACGGGCAATTCAAGAACAACTAAGAGTCTTATGACACCTTAAAGACTAACAAACTTATTATGGCATAAGCTTTCATGGCCTAGAGTCCATTTCATCTGATGAAAGTGTACACCATAATAAATTTGTTAAGGTCATCTTAGAGTACACCCATTGAAACATGACTCCAACCTTTCAGCTTTAAGGTGCCACAAGACTCTTGGTTGTTTTTGGTACAACAGACCGCTATGGCTACTCCTCTGTAAAATGCATTCATATAGTTCTTTCAAAAATATTTTTAAATGCAGTCACCCAACTAAAACATGGGGAAGGGGCAGTTGGACAGCTAAACCAGTGCTGAATTCACCAGCATACATGGCGATCCTGCAAACTGTGAAGCCAGGAGGAAACCAAGTTCACACTGAGGCTGAAGAATTTGCTGCAAGTTCTCTTTTGATATTACATCTGTCTTCGCCCTGGTACGGCTTGAATTTTATGGTGTGGCTGTAATTATTCCGAGCCACAGAAAGAGACGGAAAGAGGGGGGGGGGAGAGAGAGAACACCATTCCTTGGGCCTGTGGAGTAATTCTATCAGACCACCACCCATTGTCCTTGCTAGTCTGTACATTCAGCTCAAAATGCCCCTGACCCCCAAGGAAACAAAATAAATGGGCAGGAAACCTTTTTCAGATGTCCTGCGCTGTGCTGTGTCTGTAAGTGAAAGGAAACTTATTACTCACAGATGTACTTCAGCAAACTTAGGGATGAAGCCATGAAGGGCCCCTTAGTATTTTCTTTGGCTTCTGCACAAACTGTTGACATCATTTTAGTATTCACCATTCATCTACTGCTGTTCAGGGCTTAAGGCTGCACACAAGCTGCATTTTAGAGTCTGGGGAAGGTCTGGTCAATAGCTTGGGGGATTTTTCTGGGAATTTGTGTATCTTTTTCCTGTACCTTTGGAAAGAACTGCCAATTCCTTTCTAGAAATGGTACTCAGTACTAGGCACTGTCTTTTAAGTTTAAGGCAGGCGGGACGATCCGATAATTCCTCTCTGCAAAGCAGCTGCTGTCAGAGCAGGTAGCAGTAGGGAAGCCAGGCATTCTGAAAAAGGTTGAGGCTCAAGAGTGCTCAAGGGTGTCTTCAGACTTATAATAAAGCAAGTATGTCCACAAGCCAGTGTGGTGTAGTGGCTAGAGTGTCAGGCTGGGAGTCGGGAGATCTGGGTTCTAGTCCCCACTTGGCCATGGAAGCTCACTGGGAGACTTTAGGCCGGTCACAGCCTTTAAAGCCCTACATGTTTTGGGTCCAGGCTACCTGCGGGATTGCCTTCTCCCGTACAATCCGCACTGCACACTCAGGTCTTCTGGGAAGAATCTACTTCAGTCAGCAAAGACTAGGCTGACAACCATTACCCAGAGGACCTTCTCTTCTGCTGCTCCCAGACTGTGGAATAGCCTGCCGGAGGAGACTCATCAGCTTTATAGTCTTTTGGCATTCAAGAAAACTATCAAGACTGATCTCTTCTGGCAGGCCTATCCAGTAGAATTTTAGTATGCTTTTAGGATGTTTTTTAAACAGTGCATACTATGTTTTAATCAGTATTTTATGCTTGCTGTAGTTCCCCGCCTCGATCCAATCATAGAGGTGGGTAAGAATTATTATTATTATTATTATTATTATTATTATTATTATTATTATTATTATTATTTTCAACCCAACCCACCTCATAGGGTTGTTGCTGTGAGGATAAAATGGAGAGGAGGAGGATTATGTATGCTGCCTTGGGTTCCTTGGAGGAAAAAAGGGGGAAAAGCAGGATATAAAAGCAATAAATAAATAAATGTATTCTAAACTATTGGCACGTTTTGGGGGATATCTCCCTTTTTAAGGGAGAAATTAGTTTTTGATTACCAAAGGAACAACAACACTGAAGATAAATGGACGCTTAGTTAAATTATAGTAAAAGGGAAACAGTACCCAGCATTTTGCCACAAGCCACACATCTCAAAGGGCATTGCCTTTGTGGAGACTGTGGGGAAGATCCAATGTAGAACTCCCGCTGCTGCTACTAATATTGTGCTACTGTCCATCTTATAGCACAATGGGAAAAAGCAGCAACTTGCTACTGAAATTTGATGCTACTGTGAATTTCAATGGGCAGTGTTGTGTAGTGGTTAGAGTGTTGGACTAGAAGTCGAGAGATCTGGGTTTTAGTCCCCACTCGGCCATGGAAGCTCACTGGGTATCTTTGAGCCAGTCACAGACTCTCGGCCCAATCTACCTCACTGGATTATTGTTGTGAGGATAAAATGGAGAGGAAGGGGGTTATGTACACTGCGTTGGGTTCCTTGGAGGAAAACAGGTGGGATATAAATGTACTAAATGCTATTTACATGGCATAACTGTTAGAAGTTTACATTAATGCAATGTCATTAGCACTAGCACTGGGACACCATTGGTTACTACCCTGTACGCATTGTAAATATATTAAACAGATGTCATCTTTTTTTTATTCTATTCTAGCAATCAACAGGAGTATTCTTTATAAAGTTCCACTACTTGTGCCAGCCCCAGTATCTACATAGTGAAATGCCAGCGCAATATGATGTACATAAGGATAACAATCCGAAAAGTAAAGATCAGAATTGATGAATATCATAGAATGTAAAACAGAAAAGAGGAATGGAACTCCTAGATAAACACTGTTTGCAGTGTGTACACAGGGCAGGAGGCATGTGGTACTGAACAGCCTGCTTCGATAGAGAGGAAAGTGTTATTTAGAAAGTAACCTCTTAGAAAAGAAGCAGCAAGGATCCTGAGGCTGGCTCTTATAACTCTTCAAGGGCTAAGTGATGACGATTGCTCCATTCTAGGAGCTCCATCACACCAGCGATTTATCACACACTCGCCATGCCTGGAATGTGGATTTGCAGTGCGGTACTCACATGACGGCATCCCTGTCCTGCACTCGGTCAGTCAAATTTATTGCTTTTGGCCAATGGCCTTGGCATAAAACAAACAACAACAATACAATCACCAACAAAAGGGAAAAACAAAGAAATTACAGAAGTTAATCATAATGCATATAAGCATAATGGCTATAACATATGATATACAAAATTTAAAAGTTTAGAAGTATAAAACAGCATGTCATAGTGATCCAGAAGTGATATGATGTAAATCAGATATGGTCAAATGCAATCATTTCCTTTACAATTGATGGCTATCTCTGCTATGAATTTCCTTCTGATCTTTTTGGCAGGTGCGGCAAACAGAGCTACACGCCAAGTCACATATTTATCCCTATCCGCTAGGAGGTTTAAAGTCACTTCCAGTGGGCTCTGGCAAGAATCGTTTTCAATTAAGGGTACCACAAATCGTTCCCTTGGTCATTGTGTAGGGGACAGTGCAAAATATAATGGGCAAGGTCCTCTGGCTCAGGACGACCACAATTACAAGTATGCTCACTTATTGGGATGCCCCTGTGCCTCCCTGTCCTTTACTCATCTTGCTCCTTTCGCCCCCTTGTTGCTTTTTATTTTGGTGCAGGGAAAGTCTAGATTATTTTCCCCTCTCGCTTTTTCCTTTGTTGGGGGAGCGTGTGCTAATAGAGTCTTGCTGATGAAAGGGGAGGGCGGAGTGGTTCTCCTCCTCCAGCATGGTCGTTGTAGGGACTTGTTAGTCAGTTGAATGGACTTTTTAGTGCTCCACACACACCCTCTCATTGCCCACAGAAACGGAGCCTGGATGAAACCTTAACAGTAATTGCTAGATAACAAGTCCAGCGGAGGGGAAAGAGCCCACGCCCATCAGAGTACCACAACCAATGAACTGGAGGAGGAAGGAGAAGGGGCGGGGTGGAGTGGAAGAGCAAACAAGTGAAAACCCACATGAAAGGGACCATGTGTGAAGGAGCCCTTGCAGCGCTTATGAAACAGAGGTAAAAAAACGTGGAGGTAAACCAGAGGGGGGGAAATAGGTGTGATGGTGCCCAGAGCTCAGTATCATTTACACAGATTGGCAGCTGCTCCCCAGGGTTCCAGGCAGGTATTTTTCCTGCCCTACCTGGAGATTATTTATTTATTTATTTATTTAGAGTATTTTTATCCCGTACCTCAGCCAAAAAGGCTCCTGGAGCGGCTTACAATTGATCTGTAAAGAAGACAGTCCCTGCCCTCAGGCTTACATTCTAAAAAAAAAAAGACATGACACACAAGGAAAATGGGATGGGGAGGGAAGAGGGAGAAAAGAAAAAGAAATTAAGTAGACTGTTAAGGGTGGTGAGAAGGCCCTGCTCCCCCCCTCTCATCTCCCAATGGATGGGCAGACCAACAACTCCTTCTTCTTCCCCACAGGGTGAAGACGACAGTTAGCCCTGGGGTGTGTGTGTGTTTCCAACTGAAGCAGGCTCTGATGGTCTCTAAATTCAATCCCTAGAGATGCCAGGGATTGAACTTGGGACCGTCTGCATGCAAAGCAAAGCGGGTGCTCTACCACTGAGCTTTGGTCCCTACCCACGATCACAACATACCAGTTGTTTTAGGAAGTCATAGCACACTAAATGGGAGGTTTCGTATAGTACCATGTACATTATAACACAATACCTCCCTACCCGCCCCTATCAGCCTGTCACTTTAAAAAGCTGGCGCCTTTTAAAACATTCATCTTGTGCACTAACCCCTGGGCAATATTTTGTCCCACTGGACTTTCCCTCCAGTCAGGTGCCTGTTTCCATGTGCTCTCTCTTACGCTCACAAAGCCCCCTTCTTACTAATAGATGAATGGTGTGCGTTTGCCTTAATTACAGTAACATGTTGTCCTTTTCATTTATGTCGGTGCAATCTGCTTTTGACATCGTGTCATAAAAGTTTATGTGCTGTGTTCTCTCGGCTCCTTACTAATATCTCTGCCATTCTCCCTGGCTATCTGAAATCAATACCGTTACTCCTCTCTTGATAAGGAGAAGAAAAAACCGGAGCGATGAGCTGGGTCCAAATGTGCATGGAGACAATTTGCAGCAATTAGACACGGTGCTAACAAACAGCTCTTCCGCGGAGGACAGAGGTGGGCACAAGCAGCACACTTGTCATATCTCAGGGACCTGGGCAGGGCAGGGGGTGGGGGTCTTATGAGACCTAAAGTGTGGGTTCATTTTGTGTCTGTGGACAGCCAACGCAGGGAAACAGAGGGATCAGGACAGAGAAGCATGTAAATTAGGAACCTCTGGCAATCAATTTTTACTTGCAGCTGGTGGATTGTAATCAATGTTAATTAACCAGGCTCCTTTTTTTCAGAACAGGCCTGATCAAGAGAGCAACTACATATATTCTTGTCTATGACAACAGACGCTACGAGTTTTCAGAAGCAGGGAGAGGGATGGATCCATGAACGGCAAGAGAATACACAATTAAGAGAGAGAGGAGAGAGAGAGAGAGAGAGAAAGAGAGAGAGAGAGAGAGAGAGAGAGAGAGAGAGAGAGAGAGAGAGAGAGAGAGAGAGAGGGAGCATGGAGGTTTCCTGAAGCACTTTGGAGTGGCGATGCTTCTGGAATCATACTGTTTGGGAGTAGGGGTGTATGAGAAATTCATTTCAGTTCCTGTACGACCCAAATGTACTCCCATTTGCACCTCCAAAACCCAAACCTAAATGCAATTTGCAGTCAAAGCACACACGTTCCCAAGGATGCAATGCCATTTATGCGTGGTGGGGGTTGGACGCATTCGAAAAATGTGTTCATTAGAAAAATACACATGAAAAAATGTGTACTTTTTTTTTTAAAAAAAAAGTGTGCGCGAACAATCTTTAATTAATGGGAGAAGGTTCCGTAATTTTGAATGTGCACCCAAGTATATACCCAAGTACTTTGCAATTTTCATGTGAAAAGAAATAAAAACTCACGATCTGATATGGGCAGGAGTTGGACTGAACTTCAAGGTGGAGAACTTCTGCAGGCGCACATTTTATTCCATGTTATCCAAAATACCGCAGCAGAGATCATTGTGTTTCCTACGAGGGGTAAATGCAAAAGAGGCAGGTAGCGTTATCATGATGGGCTCCTATCGATCTGACGCAGGGTGTAGATCTGGCCCTGCTCCTTGAGGAAAGGTTCATGTAACCAAGGCCTGAATTAAATATGAAAACTAAACCATTCACTTCCCACATCAGCCACACCAAATCATTTATTTATTTTATTTATTATTGCATTTATATCCCACCTTTTTCCTCCAGGGAACCCAAGGCAGCATATATAATCCTCCTCCTCTCCATTTTATCCTCACAACAACAATCCTGTGAGGTAGGTTGGGTTTTCGTGGCTGAATGGGGACTAGAACCCAGACCTCCCAACTCCCAGTCCAACACTTTAGCCACTACGTCACACTGGCTCTCTAGGCAATAAGAAACAGACAACTGCCCTCACCTCCAGATGGCAGACCTTCAGCTACATCAGAAAGCTGGCTTTGTTCCTTCCTTCCAGAGCTGTCGGGTGACCTCTCTTCCCGAAACACTAACATCACTTTTAAAATTCACAAAACAAGAAAGCAGAGAAGCATACTGCATCGCCTGACTTATATACCCTCCTGTGTGCAAATCGTCCTTAGCTATTGATTACTGTGTTCAGTGAATAATGGTGTCTTTGTGGGGCTATTGAAGGCAATTAGAATTGAGGCTGAAATCTGCCATGAAGGCACTTCCACATGCCTAATCCGATACATGGGCATAATAAGGGGTTACCATGAAAGCTAGCCATTGTGTGCTTTGGGCAGAATCCAGTGATTCTCCTTCACCCCACTGGTTGCGTTGCACAAGCAGCCCCCACCAGTTGCGCAATGCTTCTGGGGCAACCTGAAATGAACAAAAATGCTGGTTTCTGGAAGGAGGTGGGCTGGCAGAGCTTGCATAAGGGACCTTCACCAATCTGCCTCCTTCCAGGCACGAGTGTTTCCTCTTCTCTTGTGGCTTCCCTTAGGAAGCACTAAATCTCCCTTGCATAAGTGATGTGTCCCACTTGCACAACCCAATCAGTGGGACCCACTACCTGCAGAAGGAAATCGGCAAGGTGGAAAGGAATCAGTGGGGGCAGAAATGCCCCATTGGATTCTGCCCATTTTCTTAATCGAGCATAACCATTGCATATCCTCTGCATGACCATTGGACTTCCAGCATCTGCCCAGAGAATTTGCTACTGGTTGCTACTGGTTACACTAAAACCATGCCTACACTAATTGGGTTGGATCCATCAGTGGACAAATGGCTCTACTCATGGAAGGTCCCTCCATCCAGGTTTTGAGCATCTGCTTCTCCCCCACACCACAGCTCATCCTATAGGATTTTTAGGAGGCTGGATGGGCTGCTATGGGACAGAGGGGGTAGGGAAGTCCACTTCCACCAGAACAGTTGATCCAGCATATGGCTCCAACCCAAGACATGCAGAATACTCATGTCCAAGTTTCATTCTTTAATTGACCTGCTATCTTATATTAAACCAAAGGTGCCCAGGATAATAAGAATTACCTTCTCCTTTGGGTCAAGCAAATTTTCTTTCCTGACCAGCACTGGCTGTCCTTTCTTTTTTATTATTATGGTTAACAATTTTATTGGAGGTTTTTATATTAATGAACAATACGATTTTACATATCTCTGTTAAACTGATGGTTCTTAGTAACACTTATGGGTATCTTCTGTAATCAGTTACCCACAGTTTGCCCAATTTCCAATACCCTGAGAAGATGGCAATCAATAGCAGTTAGAATAATTGAACAAAACAGATTCTCTTGACAAATGTATCTTCTACAAACACAGTACTGGGATATTTCTTCAAAAGAAATTATAATGAAGAGGAGATTATAAAGAGATACGACAAGGTGGTCTCTTTTTTTGTTATCTCTCCAAAGCAATCCAAAACAGCAGACCCTACTCCAAAAAACAAAAAACAAACAAACAAAAAAGACTTCTAATTGACCACATTTTAATGATTTCTTTTTCTTCATGGAACTTTATTTTCAAAAAGTGTAAAAATGCAGGCAACAAAAAAAGCATACACATGATAAAAATATCACTAAAGAAACAAAGGAATTCACCGGTGGTAATGCTTAGTATATCATGGCTGTGCTCGTGGAACACCTAGATTAAAGGTGCCTAAAGAGAATCTCACTGCCTAATGAAAGGTTGGATATATCAGCTAAATAATATCTGTGTATGTTACACATATGTCATAGTCAGAAAAATATATTTAGTAGTTTTCCTATTTACGCATTTTTTGTACGTTGCCAGGTCAGCCATCTTAGTTAATCATGCACGACTCAACACTGCAATGTGCAACTTTTACTGCTTAGCACCCAACACTTTAGTACGGCTCCAGCAGTAAACAATGTGCACGTGGCCCATTCAGAAGCACACAGCAGGAGATAGCAGCTTCCATCTTTAAAAATAAGTCAGACTTACTGGGGTGTTTTTTTGTCACACAAAGAAGGCTAGAAGGAACGGGGCGCACGCGGGAGGCACACGATATCGTGAGAGGGACCCACGAAAATCCGTGAGTGCCCAGTAACGAGCACTTGTCTGATGGAGCCCTTTATCTGTCCACTCAGACCTTTCCCTTTTGCTCTCTTCGCTTCATCCCACGTACCTGCTTCCCTCGGATTATCCCCATAGCACTAAGCTTTCGCGGTGGTGGTTGTTTTTGCTACCGGGCGACAACGATCCTTTGCATACCAGGAAGTGAGTTTAGGGGGGGAAATGTAAAAAATCATTAAAAAATCAACGGATGACCCAATTCAATTCAAATTTGGTATGTTTAAATCTCTCCCCAATATCTATTACTGTGCCAATTTTGGTGTCTTTATCTTTAAAGCTTATGCAGATGTGAGCATTTCTTTAAAATCCTGCTCCTGCACCCCAGTGGTGGCTCGGAAGATACGCTTAAAATGTAGGGGCTAAATACGGCAAATCTTTTTGCTTTATTGCACAATTAAGTACATGGGAGGACTTCACAATCAGAGCAGATAATAAGGTGGAAAACTTCTGAGTCCTTTGCATGCAATTCGCAATGATTGCACAGTATAACGCTGGTGTGATAAAGCGCTCTCTCTCTCTCTCCACTCCTAGCCTTGAGCCTTGCAACTTCTCCTTACCCCATCCCTTTCCTCACTATTTCTTTCCTTTCCATGTCCCTGGCTTTCTTTTTTTCTCCCTTCCTAGCCCACAGCTTTCTTCTTCTTCCACCTTCCTAGCCCTTAGCTTTCCTCTTTCTCTCCCAATCACCCCTATATCTTGCTGTTCCTCTCCACTCCCAGCCTCTAGCATTGCTATTTGGGGGGGGCACGTCACTATTTCTCCCCACTCCCAGCCTCTAGCTCCATTCTGTCCCCACACCTCCCTTTTGACTAGCCAGCCCCTGATGGCAGCCTTTCTGTGACCAGCCATTTCCTCCATGGGAGCCATTTTGTGGTGGTGCCCACAGCAGTTTCTCAAATTCCCAAACATGCTCATGGGTCCAAAAAGGTTGGGAACACCTTTCCAACTCTGTGATTCTATGATCCTAGTATAGCACAGCATCAGGTGCGACACCTCATGTGGTTTTGTTAGCTTAATTGATGACAAAAACAAATGCACAGGGAATATCAAAAATGTTCAATGCACATATTTTGTTATTATCATGTACAGCATGAGATCAGGGTGGCCTGTCATGAGCATCAATTCCCAAGGACCAGTTTGGGGAGAAACTTTATAGCATACACCAATTCTTCAACACACATGACGCCAGCATCTCATGTGGTTCTTGATGAGAGTTGTGTTGTTTAGAAAGAGGCCAACTACGGAGAACTCCAGCAACCTGCTCCAAGATTTTAAAAATTGTTTTCTGCACATTTCTTTTGATTACTGTGTTCAGTTGGCAGGGTGGGCTCCTATAGAAATAAACAAACCCACCCCAATATAAAACACAAAGCAAAGCCACTATGGTGCGAAGTAGTGGATGCCCCTCTCTCAGCTCAGGAAACGTTAGAAGTTCTAGCTTGGATTTGCCCTTGCAGACCTCCTGCTTTCTCAATCCTATTATACTTCCCTGGTGTTGATGAAAAAGAAAGAAAGCAAATGAAATATTCCCTTAGGGCCAATTTGCACTTTTGACAGCCCACATGGGCAAGGCTGGTGCCAGACTATTTTGCGCCCTAGTCAAGGCGAGCTACTTGCACCTCCCCCACCCCAAAATTGCCAACTTCTATTCAGTTGTTCAAGAAGAGTTTCTGAACTATTTCCCTTTTATTATGTTTTTTCTTAAAACAGCTAATTTGTATAAAACTGTCACCCTTAAAGGGTGGCACTGTGCCCCTCTAAGGTCTGCGCCCTAGGCAGCTGCCTAGTTGACCTAATGGTAGCGCCGGCCCTGCACATGGGTCAGAGATTTCTGCCTGTTCTGTTTCTCTCTTGCGAAGTGGTAGGGAGGGGGTGCAACCTGCACTGCAGAAACAGAGGACAGAGTGTGAGTGCTTAACCCTTCCTTTGATCGCACTTTTCCCTATACATCCCTCTCCAGCTTGATGTAGCCAACACAAATCTGGAACCCCCAACTGAAGGTTCATCTAGCCCAGTATTCTGTTCACATAGTGGCCAACCAAGAGTCGACGGTAAACCCACAAGCAGGACATGAGTGCAACAGCACCCTCCATCCCATGTTCCCCAGCAACTGGTGTACATAGGCTTACTGCCTCTGATACTATGGGAGGTAGCATAGAGGCATCAGGACTAGTAGCCATCGATAGCCTTGGATATGAGGGGATTGCAGGAAAAGAGCAAACACATCACTACTCTTTGCTCCCTGCAGATGGTACCAATTCGACCATCGTTTTCCTACATAGAAGTCACGGCCAGGGGTTCACAGACCCACATTTGCTACGGAAAGTGTAGATCCATTCTAGGCTCCCTGAAAGGTTCCTGTAGAGGCAGGGAACAGAAGTAAAGAGAAACAAGGCAGCCTTTACATTAGCAAAGCTGGAAGGGAAGCTCTTCTGCCTGCTATTCTGTTGCACTTAACATCCCCAATCACTAGCTTAAGCCTGACTCTGCTATGTGGAAGCTGGCTAATAATGGCTGAGTTCACACAACACGACAACCCACATTGTGGAATAAGCCATGCAGTGTGGGTTGTCATAGGAAAAACCCACAGAGAACCCAGCAGACTGTCGGGCTCACCATGAGTTGTTCCCCCACCTTCCTTCCCGCTTGGCCCTCCAGTCAGCTCTCTGCACTTGAGAGGTGTGGGGGGGGAATGCTCAGCATCACCCACTTAGCAAGGAGCCCCCCAGGATTTAAAGGGTGGCCTCGACCCTTGAGGTGCCCTCCTCACAGTCTACCCCTCCTCGAGTCAGCAGCAAATCTTTTTCATAGAGAAGTGCACATCGCCGCAGGCCTTTTGCACTCCTGCTTGCAGTAGCTGTGTCTAGTTTGACAGCTGTGGGTACTGCAATTGGGAGAGAAAACAGGGGGTGCACTTCTCTATGAAAACCAGTTGCTGGGGACTTGGGCAAGTGGGGATTCAAAGCAGGGCACCCCCAAAATTCAGGGCAACTCTTTGAACCCTGGGTGAAAACCCCTTTCCCCACCTATCAAAAGTCAAAGGCTGTCAAGCCAGCCTATATACGGTGTTGTCTTGGCTGTTACCTTGCATGTTTGACAGCTCAAACAAAGGCTCCAGGCAAGACAGGCCTGTAAGTTTTTGACAGTTGGAGTTAGGCATGACAAAGAAAACCTACAAAGCTAGACATTAAAATCGGCAAATGCCTGGGTATACAGATAAGTTTTCAACAGCCAGCTAAACACTGTCAAGGGCAGTTGCCTGTTATACTTTATCAAATGCAAATGAAGGGAGCATTGCAATTCCACTATAAACATCATGTCTGGAAACACCCCTGTTTTCCAGTAGAGAAGAAGTGGCAGCGAAGTGAATTTTTTTGGAGTGCAAGTGATCATGAGTGCCACCTTGAGTTTTCTACCATTTGGGGTTTGGTAGAAAGGTGGGGTACAAATCAAATAAATAAATAAAGATAATCCCCATAGCCAAGTTCCAGGAGAGTCTAAGAACACAGGCAGCTCTGTTGACTCATCTCTCTTTCTTTCTCTCTCTCTTCCTCTCCCCCTCCCCCTCCCCACTGTATGTTATATGCCTTTTTGTAAAGCTAGTGAGTCATAATTATCTATTTAAGACCAAGCCAACCCCAAATACTTTGCATTACAACATGGGTAGCTCAACACAACATATTGCTGTTGGGAAAACCCATTTCCCCCCAGAACCTGTGAGGATTCTAGTTTAGCTCAGAAGGAACAGGGAAGCCTGAGTGTGTGTGTGTGTGTGGCGGGGGGAGATAGAGTGGCAGATGAAGTCAGCATCCTTGCTAATCAAACATTGATCCTTTGAGCCCTGGCTCTACTACGAAAACTGCAAACCCCTTTTTGTTGTTTGTTTGTTTTCTGGGAACTCTGTGCAACTTTGAAAACCTGTAAAGGCACATCTGTGCTGCTACAGTTCATTGAACTGCTGCGTTAGACATCACAACTGCTTTACTTCTGTTCCCCAGACTGTAATACGGCCATGTCGGCCATTACTCGCCTTGCCCAGTCCACTCCCTTCCCCGTTTCCTCTGCCTACCCTGCACTGGGAACCGCCCCTAGCTGCGCCCACTTTCCTAATCTGAAGTGAAGCCACCAGTGACAGACAGAAGAAACAATGTGGTGACATCGGGGCAATTGAAAAAGTCGCAGTAAAACAACATTGCAAAAACGCGCAGTTTCCGGGGGAAAGCCCGACTTGACTGCAATTTGGTGGCTGCATCATATAAACAATGCAGCGCTACTGCACAGCCACAATGGGGTAAATAGGCAAGTTCTCTTTGACAGTGCAGCTTCCTCAGTGAGACTTTGGCCCCTGCCTCTCATCCACTGCTCCTCCCCACTCCAATTCTGGCTTTTAAAAACAAGTAGAATACTGTTTTTCACATATTCACATATTCCGTACACAGCGTCACTGGGGAAGAGTGTTGACTTTTTTTCCTCCCTCAGTGTATGTGAGAGAAAGAGACCTTTTGCAGTGCTCCCCAGAACTACCTCCCATGCATGCAGTGTGGGTGGAACACAGCAGGACATACATGGGGGGGAAATGTACACCTGGTGGTGTAAAAAGTTGATTACAATTCCATGCAACATCCCCAAATAGTGTAAAAAGTCCATTGCAATTCTGTGCAACATCCCCAAATAGTGCTAATGTCAATTGCAAATCTCTACAATATCCCCAATAGTACAGAAAGTCAATTGCAATTCCACTTGTAGCTTACAGCAGAAGATCAATGACTGAGGATTGCTAGGAGCCCTCCATCTGGAAACACTCCAGGTCTCTGCTTGCTGCTAGAGGAAGGTGAGAAGAATATTACCACCAACCCAGCGGTACTAGGAAATGAACCAGGTCCATCACCACGGATCTGCATAAAGCAGTCTATGAACTGGCATCAGTTTCTAGGCCAGTAACTAAAAAGCTTCTTGTCTAGCATAAATTTCATCTTTAGGTTGAAATAAGCATGTGTTTATGGTTAATTAAATTCTGGATGCTTTTGCCAAATGCTGTGGTTTGGAAAACAAACTTGGAAAAAGCCCAGTGGCTAGTTAGTTCCTCTCAATCCCGTTCCTCTCAAAAACTGAAAGTGTTGGGCACAATCCAATAATAATCCAAGTCCCATTGAAAACAACAGAGCATGATGTTTGTTCTGGCTAACATGAGCCCCATTGATTTCCATAGGTTTGCAATGTGACTTAACTTATACTGGGTTGTGTCTGGTGCTTGTACAAAGTCTCTAAAGCTTAATTGTGGTGATGGGTTTGCCATTGAATGACCTCACTCCCAAAAATCTGTTTGTAATGAGTAATAATAACAAGGAAGATGTCATCAAGCTGTAAAATCCTCTGGAGAGCTTGAATCTGTTCTCAGCTCATAGTGTATATAAACAGTCAAAATAGATGTGGTGCTACATGATCCTGGGCTCCTGCCTGTGAAAATATGGCAGGATAAACTCTCTTTTTTTCCTGTTGGACCAACACAAATAAATTAAGGTAGGGGTGTGTGTGTGTGTGTGTGTGTGTGTGTTTAAAGAAATGAGGGGAACTCAAAGCTTCTGTCAACCCCATTATCCAATTGAACTGGGAACAAACATTAAGGCAAAATCTGGAGTGACATAACAAACAAACAAACAAAACTCAGAACATCATAGAGATCATTTAAATTGCACAGCAACTGTCTGGCAAGATTAATGGGTTTGCTGGAACTATGTGGAGAAATTTGAAGCATACTCTGCCATCTTAAGAAAATTATGGACGTGCTGAGCTGCCAGTTCATAACCTAAAGTTGCATCAAAGAAAGGAGCGCCCATATGTACTCCGGTTGAGGAAATTATGAATATGGGTATATTGTACATACAGATGGTGAACATTCAAGGCATGACAATTAGGTGCATGGGTGCTGCCATCTTTGATATGGTTATAGACAGACTGGAGCTCAGTATACCTGACCAACAGTTTTCAAAATGCCTGCCTCCTAGGGGCTGCGTATAATGGCACTAGGCTGCTGCTGTGTTAAACAAAACCCTGTGCTTTCTTTGTTGTGGGGTGGCGGCAGCTAATTCCGAAGCAGAGGGAGGGCTCGGGGTTTCTGGCAGACATTTGGCTCACTGGGCACACCCCCTGCCTGGCTTCTGGCAGCCAAACATTGGTTGGTTCCCCCACCCCAAGCAATGCCAGAGCGATGCAAGGTTAGACAGTGGAAGAGCTGCAGTGACCTCACTCCAGCGTAAAAAGTCGGGTTAAGTCGCCAGTCTGCACAGCTTCGTCGATTTGGTTCCAAATTGGCAGCTGCATCATATAAGCCACACAGCGCCGATTTGCAGCCACCGCAGGGCAATGATGATGTTTAGACAGCCCCAGCACTCTACGTTTACGAGGCACACAGGGGCAGAATTTGACCACCTGCTGCTTTTCCAAACATTGGCAGGAAATATGATGCATGTAGAGGTATCATCTTTTCCTTGAGACTCTTTTAAGGTATAAGAACCCTCTTCAGGCTTGATCTACGAATGCAGCAAAATGAAGTGGTAGCATCCAGAGGTGCATTTAAAAAAGCAGGGGTTTATGTATGTCACATTTTTAAATGATCCACCACATAATATTTTTTAAAAAACTCCCTGCAAATAAACTACTATAGCATTAAGGGGGAAGATTCTGGCCCAACTTACTGTTTCAACTTGCAAAGTTATTTCTGAACACAGGGGAACATTCAAAGATGTGATCCACACCTGTAATCTGACATGGTACAATCCATTCCACCATCTCAGGTCTTTTACCACTGTCGTAATGCTGAATATGGAGACTAGCCCAAAAGTTCATCTCAATTCTTCTCTGTGTTTAGATTTTCTTTTCTTTCTCTCCCAGTTGCATTATTGGTGTTGTTGTTTTTAAGCAATGGCCATAGAGTGGCCTATTACCTCTGTCCTTCCCCCTCCCTCAAAAATCAGGTCATTCCCTGCCCCCACCTCATGTGTTTCTACTTGACGGGAAGACATTTTTGCTCTACACCCACCCTGAAAAGCCAAACAAGAATCCACTGTGAGAAGTCAGTGCAAGTAGCAGGTGAACCGCAGCCATAAGCCCAACGCATCGAGATGGTTCACGAAGACGTGTCAGCTTGATTTGAATCACTTGCTAAAGTGCAGGCTCGCCAAAGCCAAAAGAACCTACATTTCTTCAATAAAAGGGAATCCCAAAGCATAAATAAAAGATTTCACCTGTGAAGAGTGATTTATTATCTCTCACTCATGAGAGAGATAGATGTGATTTTCCCTGTGGTGGCCACTGCTCTTAGTTTTAAAGTAAAAAACAACCCAACAAACAAACAATCAATCCTCTGCAAGGAAAGAAAAAACTTAAGGCCTGATAAAAATTTGACTTACACCTAGGCAAATTCAAGAACAGCAGGGCCGGCCTTAGCAGGAGGCAACGGTAGGGGACCATTTAGAAGAGCACTCGGCAAGGGGCAGTCTCTCTTTCTTTTTTCAGCCTACAGTACCACCTTTTCCTCAGTGAAGATCAATGCCTTTTAACAACCAGGTGGCAGGCAGAACTTCAACAGGTGAAGCTTGTGATAACACTTTCTCTGCATGCTAGGAAAAGGCTTTTCTCTTGAATTTCATGAGGCTCATAAAGCCAAAAGGTTGGGGCATGGGAGAGGTGCAGGGAGGAAGAGGCAGGGAGAAGAAAAAAGTGTCGATCATATTTTAGCAGCAGATGCAAACATGAGACATTCTCTTCTAGTGATGCTATTTGGAGGTCCAGGTCTTTTATCTTCAGTGGCTTTCTGATAGGCGGAAATTAAGAAACCAACAATTTTCTCACCCAGCAATTAAGTGATAAGGAAATCTTATCTTATTTAATTTCTGTGTAAAGCTCTTAAAGGTATAGGTTCTCTCTCTCTCTCTCTCTGAGCCACATTTGTTTTTTAATAATTACATTGCACATTTTTAATTACTAATTAATTAATACTTTAATTTTTAATTACTCTTTGCACATTTTGCTAACTTTTCACAAATAATTATACTTGCATTGCCCTTTCTTTTAATTGTTTTTAATTTTACAAAAATCTATTGATACGTCCATTATATTCTTGTTCCTGCTGACACACACACTAATCTATACAAACAAACATAGGATATCTGGAGTCTATTGGTGTTAACTTTGCTAAATGTATGTTTGAACCTACTACAGTCACTAGATTCAGTGTGGGGAGCTCATATTCCTTGAAGCTGCAATCCTATACCCATATACCTGGGAGTAAGCCCCCCTGAAATCAATGGGACTTTATTGCACTGTTAATGGTGGTGCAAGAGGAAAATTCCATCAGGCATGGCCTTTCCCCCCATTGCCTGTAGAAATTCTGAATTTTGTACAGATATCATCACAGGAAATGGCAGGAGCCTTCTTCCATATTGACAGCTTTTCTAGTAAAATCAATAATTATGCTGAAGAAATAGAACTGACTTAAAACTGTTTTCCATTTTCACACTGCCCAAAAAACGACTCTCCTTTTTTTACTTTCCAAAAATAGTTGTTTATTCCATTTAGGCCTTTTCTACATGAGGCTTTTATCCCAGCACTGTACTGAGGCTTCTGCTTTCAAATTCTTTGTGGGATTAAGATTGGCTAGTTTACACATTTTTCCCCAGAGGTTTTCTTTCTCTGCCTTCCTATATGTTCCATTACCCAACCACTAGTTGGCCCTGTGGTATAGTAGAATTGCACAAATACACCAGGGCTTCATGCCGCCATTCACAGAAATGCTAGACTTCCCTTGTTAGAAAAAAAAAACATGCTATAAGGGTTCTAAAACATGGGAGAGGCCCTGGAAGATTACAATGTACTCCCACAAAATACTGTGAGGGATCACAAGCGCACAATAAATGCCTCGTCTAGAAAAGGCTCTCAAAATGCCCTCAATTGCCTTTGACCTCATTTGTTCTCAGTGATATCATCACATGGCTGTATTTTATTTGATTGTTCGTAGTTTTATCAAGTGCAGTCATCACATGACATGTACAAAATTTACCTCTTCACTTTATGATTCCTGATTAGGTGGGTTTAACCATTTAAGGAACTTACAATCTTCTTTGGACAATCACCATGGACATTGATGCCACTAAATCAAAAATACCCATATGATTAATTGAGGAAAAAAGAAGCTGCAGCAGCAGCCAGGAGAAACAATGGTGCTGAACTGAACTGAAAAATGGATAAATATTTGCACAGTCATAGGGCATGTCTTATTCTGGGGATCGCCCCAGGATCATCCCTAGGCATCCACATGATGCCTAGGGGATCACGGGGGCAGGGAGGGATGATCCCTCCCTTTCCCCAGGATAACCGGGACGGCTTTAATTCCAACTTTTCCCAAGGTCTCAGGATCGTCCTGAGACCGCAGGACGTGTGGGCAGCTGTCCCGGCTCCTCGCGAGTAAATGGAAGTGGGAGTCGGGAGCGGTATCTTTTTTAAAAAAACGTTTCGATGGAGCGCTCGTGTGCTCATCTTCAATAAAAAAAATGGTGGCTGCAACATCCTCCTTCCTCCGAAGATGTCGCACGCTGCGTGTGGATTGAGGGGGAGGATCTCGTAAGCAGAGTACCGCAAGATCCTCCCCCTTCCCTCCTGGAACGCTAGGAGGTCTAGACATGCCCATAGTCTTTTGGGGGCAGAAGAAATCTCTGTTCATCCAAACCTTCCAGTTTTGGCCATCAATACTGAAACTGGCAAACATTTGGTGCAGCCAGATGAAGAGCAGGTGAACTTATGAACTTTGGGGTGATGGTAGTGATGGTTTATTTTCCTTTTAAAAAAATAACCCAGCATAATGTTTAGTTTTTAGAGTACCGAGTGACTGATATTACCCATTTACAGCCTTACAGGATGGGTCTAATGGGGAAATTTTCAAGTGAGAAGCAGACGAGTGCTGTTGCTGGATCTCCCTGCAATACACAGTCCCTGCTTTCAGAGGAATGATGGCCCATGATGCAAAGCCTTCCTGCGTGGTCCCTGCTGTGTTCGAACAGCAACAGCAGGAGGTGCAAATATAGCTTTAGTGTTAGGTGAATGTTCATGAAGCATAATCAATACGGCTGAGATTTAAACACACACACACACCTCCTCTTAAACCAAAGATCTTGATTTAAGAAGTTCCTTGTAACTTGGGATTCAGCACTTTTTCAAACAGAGGAGCTTCTCCCTGACAAATGACACTTTTTAAATGATGACGAACTCTCAGCTCAGTCCCTGTGATTGAGCTAATGCTCAAAACACCGTGATTATTTTCCCCGCCAGCAACGTTCATCATCGTGTGGGGCTCCAAGTGGTTCCTGGTGACAAATGCAAAACGTGTGACCTGATGATTACATTCAAACTGAGTTTACTGACAAGAAAACAATCATGTACAAAATGCAAAAGATGCCCGACGTGTCTCTTTATCTATGGAGCAAAAATAAGAGCAGAAATAAGGCTGATACTAATTAGAGGAGTTGAGAAACCACTCCAACTTATAATGGTGATTACAATGGGCTGAACTGTGAAACAGCCAATCAGGACCCCATCTGAAAGTACTTGTCATTCAGCAGTGTGTGTGTGTGTGTGTATGTGTGTGTGGCATTAAGCAAGCTTCGAGCTGGGAATGCATCAATACCAAAAGTTGGAATGAGATTCCATTCTGGAGAACATTGGATGGTCTTACAATATGCCATCTCTATCCGTAGCTATTAGTGGTTGATGCAAAGAAATTATACTGATAAAAATGCTATTTGGGAGGGACAGTCTCTGAATATTCACTTCAATCCACCAGCAGGAGACTTCAGGCAGGGTCATATCCAGGCTGGGGCAGATGTGGCATAGTCCCAAGAAGGGAGACACTGGTCCTGTTAGGTGGCACTGCCACTCTCTGACTCCACCCTTGTGGCTCCAACTATCACATAACTATCACAAAAGCAACATGTATAGCTGGGCCACAACTCAGAAAAAGCCTGAGTGAACAGATAGTTTTGCATTTCAGGCACCTGCTTAAGACCTATCAGCACCTGCCTAATAGTAATGGGGAGGGAGATTCATAGGGCAGGAACTGCAACGCTAAGAGTTCTGTTCTTGGTAGTCATGGTAGTCTCTGGAACACGAGGCATCCATAAGAGTGCCTCTTTTGAGGACCACAGTGACCAGGCAGGGTATAAATGGCCAAACAATTCTTGAAGAAACCTGGCCCCTGATGGGGAGTATTTGGTATTGCTGCCTCCTGTTATAAATTTATTTATTTATTTATTTATTACATTTTTATACCGCCCAATAGCCGAAGCTCTCTGGGCTGTTCACAAAAATTAAAACCATAATAAAACAACCAACAGGTTAAAAGCACAAAATACAGTATAAAAAGCACCTCTTGTGCAAGCACTGAGTCATTACTGACTCTTGGAGGGATGCCAGCTTTCGCTGACGTTTTCTTGGCAGGCCTTATAGCGGGGTGGTTTGCCGTTGTCTTCCCCGGCCGTTATTACCTTTCCCCCAGCTAGCTGGGTACTCATTTTACCAACCAGGATAAAAACCATGCAGATAGCAGAGAAAAACAAAGGGCAGAAGAGAACGAGCATTTACCGATCTTACATGCACACAAAAACCTAGAGAAGAGGTCACACCTTTCTTTAGTGAAGAAAGAAAACAGCTTTGCTCACAAGCATTCTTGCACATTTCAAAAAAAGATTGTTCAGTCCTTTTTGTGTTCCTTTACAGAGGCAAGAGCAAGCCATGTGCTCCCAGCAATGGAGGAAAGTGGTGGTGGTGGGGCACTGTGGAGAAGAAGAAAAGAGGAACTACACTGTAGGCCATAGATATCCTACATATGCCTATGCATTAACTAACTGTAACACTGCTCCCTTCCTGTAACTTGCAGACAAGGTTGCACTATTCCCAACAATCTCATGTTGTTTAGGGCTTTACATACCCATAACAAAACCTTGAACTTGGTCTAGCAGGATATTGGCAGCCAGTGCAATTCTTTCTGCTGTGGTGTTCCACACTGTTAAAAAGATGCACCAGTCAACAGGTTCCAATGTTTGGAACTGCTTAGCTTAGAAAAAAAGTGAGTAATTGGAGACATGATAAAGGTGTATAAAAGTATGCATGGCATGGAGAAAGTGGATAATACTAGAATCCAAGGTCATCCCATAAAACAGAAATGTGAGAGATTCAGGACAGATAAAAGTAAGCACTTCTTCACACAGCACATAATTAAATTATGGAATTTGCTATCACAAGATGTAGTGATAGCCATCAACTTGTAATGTTTTAAAAGTGGGAGGAGGCTTCATCTAAGAGAAGGCTATCAATGGCTATCAATGGCCCCAAACGGTTTGGGGCCAGGTTATCTGAAGGCACGCCTCCTCCCATATGTACCTACCCGGACCTTAAGATCATCTACGGGGGCCCTTCTCCGTGAGCCCCTGCCAAAGGAAGTGAGGCAGGTGGCTACTAGGAGGAGGGCTTTCTCCGCTGTGGCACCCCGGTTGTGGAACGAGCTCCCCAGAGAGGTCCGCCTGGCGCCTACACTGTACTGCTTTCGTCGCCAGCTGAAGACCTTTTTATTCACTCAGTATTTTAACACTTAATTTTAACTTAAATTTAAATTTTACTGTTTTAACTCTGTATTTTAATCTTATATCAACTTTGCTGTGTGGTTTTATCCTGGTTGCGCTTTTTATATTGTATTTCGTAATTGTGTTTTAACCTGTTGGGTGTTTTACTGTGGTTTTAATTTTTGTGAACCGCCCAGAGAGCTTCGGCTATTGGGCGGTATAAAAATGTAATAAATAAATAAATAAATAAATAAATAAATACTAGTCATAATGGCCACCTATCACCTCCAGTATCAGGGACCATATGCCTCTCAATACCTGCTCCTAGGAAACATGAGCAAGAGGGTGCTATTGCACTGGTGTCCTCTTCGTGAACTTCCCATCGGCAGCTGGTTAGCCACTGATATACCTTTGGTCTGATCCAAGAGGGTTCTTCTTATGTTTCTGGTATGTATATATGTTTCCCCTCAGCTTTTGAAATTGGGTAGATTCTAAGAAGTCTAACTGTGTCTACGATGAAAAATAGCAGGAAATAAATCCAACCCAATGGTGGATGTCCCAGAGACATTTTCAGTAGACTTGACCATGATCTAAGTTATCATCCGCTACTTAGGTTTCCCAACTGTGATTTTGTCCCTTTCCCCCCTCTGTCCACCCCTGGCATTAAGTCAATATTTTCCTAATCTGCTTCCTTTAGCAACAGAGAGATAGGATCAATCATCATTCTTTTCACATTAGATTTTTATTGAAGAGGTTCCCCCCCCCCCATCAATATGAGTTACACTGGGTAGCTCTCACTCCCTTCATTTTTCCCCTTCCTTCCTTCCTTCCTTCCTTCCTTCCTTCCTTCCTTCCTTCCTTCCTTCCCTCCTTCCTTCCTTCCTTCCCCTTGCTTCTGGCCCCAAAAGTCCCTCAAATCTCCCATCATGCAAAAGCTAGAGGTGACCGGTTTATAAAGAATGCAGCTCAGCTATATTGACAAAAAGAGAGGGAGAGAAACTGGTAATATAGAAAGCTCCCAGGCCCTGTCCTTGTGAGCAATGCCGGTGGTTAAAGCAGAAAGCAGTTTAAGATGTGACCCATCAGGTTTTGTACACACAGCAATAATGGAGAATGTGATAAACTGTCACCAGAAGATGGTCTCAATTCCCTGGGTCTTAATGGTGGGATAACACAATAGGGTCAGACTAAAAAGGTTTCCTTATGAAAATTTTATCAGCAACTTTGGTAAATTGCTGTGGGAAAGGTGCTCAGCTCTCAGGCAGACCTGGAACCTGTTTTTTACAAGGTACAGCTAGCAAGCATTGCATCACCCCCACAAGATATTAAGGGCACTCAAATTGAATTAACACCAAATCAGGCCGGTGCACTTAACAATACAAATGCACTTAAGGGATGCCTCAGAATGATTTGTGACTAAAGAAAGCAAAGAAGAAAACAGCCTTCAAGACCACAGGGGTGGTGTTGTGTGTCATATACAGGAAAAGCCATAAGTAGAACTTAGAATACCGGAAATCCATGAACTTCAGGGGCTCTCAAATACCTTAGACCCAGCCATAAAGTAGATGGCCTATTTTGTGGTATGCAGAAAACAATTGATAAATAAATTACAGCCAATTTTCTTAGTGGTACAGTCTCCATTACCTCTGACAGCGGCAAACTGCCTCGCTAAAATGATAAGAGGTGAATAATAGTGTATTGAGTAGCAGCTGAGGAAATTCTTTCCGCGTTCTCTTTGTGATAGCAATGACACAAAGATCATTCACAAAAGGGAATGGGATGAGTTGAGGCAAGTGAAGGAGAGAGACAGGAAGACTCCAGCTAGGGAAGCCAAACTATTAGTTGACTCGCTATATGGAGGGTATTCATTTCCTCTTCCCTGCTTTATAAACGTTCACTCCGACTCATGGAATCTTCTTATAGCTAATAGTTAGTATCAGACTTCCTCAAACAGATTCTGTACTTAGCATCCAATGGTAGTCGGGCTCAGCAGTTTTCTCATTTTTGCAGAATAGCCAATGGGGATTGGGAACACTCCATTCCTGATAGAAATCATTGAGATATCTCAAGATCTGCTTAATATCTGTCCTGGCAAGTAAAATTACTGTGTGTGGGGTGGTGGGGGTGGTGATGATGATGATGATGATGATGATGATGATGATAGACACCTGTAATTTCTTTCCTTCCCCCCCCCCACAGCAGCAGGATTCTAGAAATTTCTAATCTAAAACCTCTACGAAGGTTCTTATCCAAATTGACCTCCCTGATAGCCGATAAGCATTTCAATGGATAGAAGGTCTGGCGTGGACTCAGAACGCTTGAGCATGAATTCTGGCTCAGAGGTAAACGTACAGCTTGACCATATGTGGGTTTAATTGCGAAATAAGCCACACCGTATTTGGTGGAATGTATGCATAGAACTGCATGTAGATTCAGCATGATCAAATCGATCTAGAAAGGCGTGTCACTGTTGTTGTCACCCCATTTTTTTAAACTAATAGGATTGCAGCCTTAATGGCAGTGCTGAAATTATGGGAAAGAGTTGTGAGGGGCTCTTGAATGAAATCCAGAAGCCCCACCCCTCCACCTGTAGCCAAATCATGCCTGGACCAGAACCTTTCCTCCAGCTACTGACTGGTGGTTTGCTGGCTTTTGTGCTGGCTTTCTGCCATTCTAAAAGACTGCAATGCCTCTGCTAAGGCTTAGTGGACTCTAAGCTAAATATATTGGGTAGGTTTGTATTTTGCCCCACCCTCTTTGCCCTCTGCCTCATCAACCACTGGAATGCAGCCTCCGAGAACTTCTCTAAAAGAGAATATGGCCTTTGGCCTGACAGTGGTAGGATAGAGGCACTGGAGCACACATACTCATAGGGTGACCATATGGAAAGGAGGACAGGGCACCTGTATCTTTGCACAGAAAAGGGAATTTGAGCAGGTGCCATTTGTATGCATGCAGCACCTAGTGAAATTCCCTCTTCATCACAACAGTGAAAGCTGCAGGAGCCCTGAACCTCTTTTGTATCTGGTCAAGAGTGCAAGGCTCCTGCAACTTTCACTGTTGTGATGAAGAGGAAATTACACCAGGTGCTGCATGCATACAAATAGCACCTGCTGAAATTCCCTTTTCCATATAACTGTAAAAGATACAGGAGCCCTGTCGTCCTTTCCATACGGTCACCCTAGATCAACCTTCTGAGGGAATTCTGACTGGGTAAATCTGAGGCAACTGCTGAGGAAGATTTAGGAAAAAGATTTCCAAGGGATCTCATTATTTTAATAAATTTATTCACACCGGGTTGTATCCAGACATAGTCATGCTTAGAGTAATCCCATTGAAATCATGACTAATTTGTCCCATTGATTTCAATGGGTCTAACTCTAAGTATAACGAAAAGTGGATCCAACCCACCATGTTTGTGTATGTTCAGTTTACTGGGATTTCCAGTACATTTATATTACAATCCAAACAGTCCAGAAATGTTCAAAACAGATTAATACGTTTGCAATTACCCTCTCTGTATTTCCAATTGCCACACAGGGAATGAGGACATGGTAAGAAACAGGGCAAACTTCTTAAGAAACACACACCTGCTATTTGAAATAACACACACATACATGTTTAATAAAGTGTGAAAAAAAAGGGGGGGAAGAAGAAGGTAGATAAACTCCACTTAAGGGGCAAAGAGCATAGCTATAAAGGAACTATGACAACCTAAAAAGAGTTAAGTGGATATTAAGGCTAAGCATCTAGTTTGGAAATGAGCAAAAATATTTCAAGACTCCATTGAACCATTATGGGTTTTTCCACTGTAACAAATGTGTAATATTGAAAAATATTACGGGCGTGTGGGGAATAGGACACTTCTATCTTCTGCCTTCCACTTGATGTCACCCAAAGGAAGGGAAAGGATGAATATACAGCAGCCTGATGAAGAAAATGGATTTTTAGTTAAGATCTGAAAATGTTACAATAATCTTGGTCCCTAATCATTACGTTTATTGGAGTTATTCTCGTGGAAGAATGAGACATCACTTTGGCATATGACTTCTATGCCTTGATACTTCCACATTATACACCATCCATTGACTAATGGTGTAGTGGTCAGTTTTGAAGCACAGGTGCTCATCATGATAGTCCCTTGGCCATGCCCCCAAGGAGAGTCCAAAAAGGAAGACATCTGTATTGACACATGTCTATCCATCTATCTATGGGTGTGTGTATGTGTACACATACATATACAGCCGCAACAGTACATAGCATAATATCAAATCAGGTCGATCAGCTGACAGCCATATGCCCTGTTCAGACAACATGCTAAGCCATGATGGTTAAGCATTTTGAACTAACCATGATGGCTTAGCGTGTTGTGTGAATGGCATTTTTTTCTAACCATGGTGGCTACATAACCATGGTTTAACCATGCTTACTAAACACTTGCTGCAAAAGGGTTAGTGGCCCTAAGCATGGCTTAGGAGTTGTCTGAACAGGCCCATAGAGTAGTGAGCTGGCAAAGGGCAGAATAGTGGTTAGCATCTTGGACTTTGGCTGGAGAGAGAGGCCTGAGATTGCAGGAGAACAGGAAAGACAAAACATGTCTCCAAATATCATAAGGCCACTGATTTTCCAGGACTTTCTTTTCCCAGCATTGGGGAGAAACGCTTTCTCTCAAAGTTAACAACCCAGGTCTAGCAGTTTTCCTCTCCACCAAGGACAGGCCTTTTGTAATGGTCGTGGGTCTTAATTGCCCATTGAAGACCAAGCCGCCCCAAAACACATAGCATTACAACAGGGGTAGCTCACGACAATATATAGTTGCTGGGCAAATCCATTTCCTCCAAGCTACTGTGAGGATTGCATTTAACCTCAGGGGGACTCTCTGAGGGAGGTGGCAGATGATGTCATGTCCCTGCTGATCAAACATACCAGCACTTTGCCCCTGCAAAACCCGGCTTCACTACATTACTGCCATTGACACAGTCTTATCCTCGGCATCTCCAAAGAGCAAAAGATTTACTATGTGACAAGGCCCATTCTGGTTTTCTAGTCTTTTTACATTTTCACAGACTACAGGTAAGGCCTCAAATAACCCTAAAATTATTCTTATAAATACACGTTTTTGTGTATGCTCATCTTACATTTTAGATCCGTTTATTTGTCCCTTCTGTACTTCCTCTTATTTCACACTGGGACTGTTCAGACAGCACACTAAGCCATGGTTAGGCCGCTAACCCTTTTACAGCAAGTGGTTAGTGAGTGTGTTTAAACTGTGGTTATGTAGCTGCCATGGTTAGGAATGGTTCACACGACACACGAAATCAAAATGCTTGACCGTTATGGTTTAGTGTGTTCTCTGATCAGGGCCGTTGTGATAGTTCCATATTGTTCCCCATAACCATCACAGGTAGAAAGTGATGTGCTTCTAGTATTTAAGGCCTAATTCCATATTAATTACAGGGGAAAGTCACCACAAGGTGGTTCTTCACTGTCATTTTGCACAGCAAAACTGGCTGCGCCCTCATGTGGTGAAAATTGGTACCGATAACCTGGATAACCAATGTCTATGAAGATTGTAGAACTTCTACATTCATACTGTCCCTGGGTGTGCTACAAAATCCCCATAAGTGCCAAAGGCTCTGCTGGAAAATACTTTTAATCATTAGCATACCTTTTGCTGTTTTCTTCTTTTGAATTCTTAGGAGAACAAACAGCACACAGTGTATGGTATTCCAGTACCCACCCTGTTTTTGCCATCTGCCAAGTCAGCAAATGATCTGGAGGCTTTTGACCTGAATTCTTATCTTATGCAATTACTAAAAGATGGCTTATGATTTCCCTGCGGGTAGCTTAAAATACACAGTGTTTTATCCAGACCACAAGCTGTATCTAACAACCAAACCTCTCTTCTGTTAATGTAGTTTGCCCCCAGACTTAGTTTACTTGCTCTGATGTCTGTATTCGGACAAGCTCTTATTAAAAAATTTAAATGGAAATTTGTCTGACTAAAAAGTTGGCTGAGTAATCCTAAACTGTATTCTCTAAAATAAGGTTGTAATGGCATCTCTATGTATTCTCCCTACACTTTGATCTATCCTTTGACCATAAACTCCCCTCCTTTTTTATTATCAGGGATATGTTTTATTTGATCTTGCAAAGTAACATGTATACTGCAGTGGGAGTGATATAAAAATAAATCATAAACATATTTATTATTGGGCATTATTCATCCAGGCCATTTTCTTATCATGATAACTTTCGCACAGTAGTGTAAACTTGTGGAGTTGTGGAAAGTTCTTTCTCTGCTATAAATGGGGCCATTTCTTAGGACATATTTGGACTACAAATCTATGTTACCGTAATGTTATACCACTTTAACTGTCAGGGCTTTGCTCTCCACCCACCCTTATACCATGTCTTGGCATCTATAGTTTGGCGAGGTGAAGACAATTCTCTGTTACAGATTTCTAACTGTCTTGATAAAAATACTATTGATTGATTGAGACTTCTATCCTGCTTTTCTCAACAACACAAAATGAAATACAGGGGACAATAATAATAATAATAATAATAATAATAATAATAATAATAATAATCCTGAACAATGAAATATTGTGCATTTAATATCTCTCAAATTCAATTTTTTAAAAATTCACACATAGCAAAAGCAATTGTGTCATATTTGCTAAACCAGTTATCTGAGCTGGGTTCCAGTGCCTTCAGCTGTGATTTGATGGAGAGCAGGGCTGCAGGTTCAGTGTCCCATATGACATCAGCTGCATGATAGGAACATCTCCACCTGTTGTATAACTGCCTGTCATGGAACATGCAAGGGTGCAAGAATTTGCCTGGGCAGGTCGGTTAAATTCATAGAACGGGAAGAGAACCTCATTCATCCCGAGGGCCAAATTCTGTTCCAAAGAAGCTCTCGGGGGGGCGTGGCCAAAGGCAAAAGGGCGGGATCAAGCCCTCCCTATCGGATGTTAGCCTTCTCCTATCAGAGGTTAGCTAACATTACATTCACTTTTGTTTTTTGACACAGCTGCTCTAAATAGTTGTATAGAAGTACAGCTACATTGTTCGCTCAAGTTCTTTAGCCATGATGTTCGTCTTCTTCCCACTGATCTTTTTCCTTCAATTTTCCCTTGTATAAAAGTTGAAGTATGGTATATTTTTCTCCAAGATTAATATGACCAAGGTATTGCCATTTTCTTCTTTTGATGTTATTTATTAATTCTGTTGGTTTGTTTACCCTACGTAGTACATACTTATTTGTTATTCGATCAGTCCATGGTATCGTCAACTTACACCAGTATATCCACATTTAAAAAGAGTTGATTTTCCTCACATTGTTTTTCTTCACTCAGTAAAATAATATAGAAAACACGTAGCATCTTACCACCCGAGTCCTTAGTGTAAGATTAAGGTCCCGATTACACAGCAGTCATTTAATTTTGACAAAGGCTGTTCTTGCCATCCCGATTCTTGCATTTATCTCTGGTGTTTCTTCATTACCTTCTTTGAGCCAAGTTCCTAGATATTTATATTTTGTGACATGCTCAATTGGCACATGGTTTATTGTAATGTTAGGCACAGTAGCAAACTTTTTATTCATTACCATATATTTTGTTTTCTTGATTTTTTTTTTTTTTTAGTCCAAAATCATTCCCTTGGTATTCATTTTGAATCCATACCCCAAAATGCCGGCATATTTTATCTTTTATCTGAGACCTAAGCTTTAGGAAAGGGATTGCAGCCACTTAGAATGGGGGTGGGGGACTGCTCAAAAGCCAAGAAATTACAAAACGAACCTGTGGTTGGGGAAAAGTTATTGGGAAACCCTGGAGGGCTGGATTAGGACCCACAGTGGGCTGGATTTGGTAGGGTGACTAACTGTCAGGATTTCCCCGGATTTGTCCTGGTTTTTGTTCTTTCCATGGTGTCAGGGGGGATTTTCTATAATTTTCAATAATGTCCTGGAATGACACACCTTCCCCTTTAAGGCTGCCATTAGCATGGCAGGAGGGAATGACATGCTTTCTTGAGGCACATCATTCCTCCACCCCGAGCTCCAATTGAGGTCTTAAAGGGGAAAGTGGGTCATTCGTGGACATTATAGAAAAGGCCCCAATTGGAGTGGATGGTGGTGGTGCAGAATGAAATCCTTTCCCCTCCTCCACTCCAATCGGGTTCTTTAAGGTGGCGGGGGAATAACGTACTTTTTGCAGGACTCAGAAAGCTGCTTCCCCACACACACACACTAGGTGTCCTCTTTTTTGGTTTCCCAAATATGGTCACCCTAGATTTGGCCCCAGGGCCTGTTGTAATGCAAAGTATTTTGACCTTGAATGGCCAATGAAGACTCACTAACTATACCAAAGAACTGCTCCTAGAATAGTAATAAAACTAGAGGAGTAGTCACTGCTGCTAGTCATAGGGTGGGCCTCCCTTGTGCATGTGGCATGGATCCTGGACCTGTAGGAGAGCAACCCAAGAGGAAGTGGGGCCACCTGAGTGCTCTGTCAGTGCTCAAGCAGGAAGGGGAGGTCACAGTGACTATAGATGTGCCCCTTGTTGGGGGCACATCCATACCTCCTTGTTGAGGTTGCAGTGGAGCCGTGTGTGTGGTGGTGATGGTGGTGGTGGTAGCCTGTTCTGCTCTACACCCCTGTGCTTTCCCTCCTGAGATTTCCTTAGGGATCTCTTAGGAAACAGGAGCCAGATCGACACCTCGTGTCATCGCGCTACGATCCCATCCTGGTGACACACTCCATCCCTGTTGAGCATTTATACCTCATAGTGCACACAATGACATGTGTTGCAGTATTTGGATAATACGGAATAAAAAGCGGGAAATAACGCTAGAGAAGCGGTACACGGGATGTGTGTCATGTGCCCCGACAGTTATCAGTGCACTTCAAAATGGATAAAAAGCACTAGAGTAGATCTAGCTTCGATTGGAAAATCAGGGGCTCTGCGTGTCCATCTGCATCAGGTCCCTTGCAAAAAGCTTCATCCCACATACCTGCTTCCCTCAGATTATCCCCGTAGCGCTAAGCTTTCGTGGTTGCTGTTGTTTTGCTACCGGGTGACAGCAATCCTTTGCATACCAGGAAGTGAGTTTAAGGGGGGGGAATGTAAAAAATCAATGGATGATCCAATTCAATTCAAATTTGGTAAGCTTAAAGCAATCCCTAATACTTATTACTGTGCCAATTTTGGTGTCTTTATCTTTAAAGCTTATGCAGATGTAAGCATTTCTTTAAAATCCTGCTCCTGCACCCCAGCGGCGGCTCGGAAGATACGCTCAAAATGTAGGGGCTAAATACGGCAAATCTTTTTGCTTTATTGTGCAATTAAGGCAGGATGCATGGGAAGACTTCACAATCAAAGCAGATTATAAAGTGAAAAACTTCTGAGTCCTTTGCATGCAATTCGCAGTGATTGCACAGTATAACGCTGGTGTGATAAAGCTCAAAGTGTCACCCTTGTTATACCTTCTTCCATTCAGTCTAAAGTGCGAAAGGGGTGGGAAAGCCTGTGCAGAAGGACAGCAGGGAAAACTCTTTCTGGAAGTTTGTCACAGTGTTTAATCAAAGACAGAAACAGGGAGAGTGGGGTGGGGGAGGCAGTTGGCTGGAGGCAGTGCGTACACGCAAGGGCATGCCAACCTGCGGAATAGATTTTGTTCCACTGCGTAGCAAGGGGAAGTCTCAAAAAATGGGGAAAATAAAGTGCACTCCAAAGAAAAACACAGCCCCTGTTGATGAGTCAGGGCTGAAACTGCATTCCTTTTGTCACAGGCTGTCTCGAGAGAGTCATAGATTCCGGGATGTGTATGTTTTTCATGACTCTGGGAAATGGGGGCCGGTGGGCGGGGGGGAGAATGGCTTGCTAAATAGATTCATCATTTTCAAGAGAAATACTTGTGTGTCATCAGGTTAGATCCGAGTCAACAGAACACGATAGTGAGCCCTGGTGCATTAGCAATCATGATGCGACCCTCAATCAATCGAGAGGGACACTTACACCGAGAAATGAAGAGGTGTTGCATGGGGAATTAATAGAGGGCCCAGTGCTTTCCACTGGGTAGAGAGAATGCTTCACTGGGTAGAAGAGCCAGGGCTCACTGTGCCGGCATTTTTTGATTAGCAAGGAGGCTGATGTGCCCACCCATCCCTCCCAACAGCTCTTTTCCTTCTGAGCTTAGCTGCAATCCCTGCAGAAGTTCCCTGTTGTAAGGCCATGTATTTTGATCTTGAACGGGCAACAAAGACCCATTAGCATTACAAAAGGCCTGCTCCTAGCAGATGAAAACTCCCAGAAATCGTTTACCAATATGGATCTACACAGCTTCCTGTGCTTTTGGACCGTCCTTGGGGGAGTGGCTACAAGGACTGTCATGATGAGCACATGCACTTCAGAATTCACCACTGCATCACCACGTCACAGAGACCCAGGCCCAATCCCTTATCTAGCCATAGATTCATTTTCAGAGTTTTCGGCCACACACAGCTCTGGTGAGGAAGAATGAGAGAAGCGCTGAAAAGTACTTAGCACTGTAATAACTACTCCTGTTACCTCTTGCCTGAGAGTTACTACATACAAATCCATTGCAGTGTTTTACCCATCGTCTTCTGTAGTACCTAGAACAATATGAGCTGCTTGCATTGACCCGGTTCCTAGGGATTAAAAAGGTATCACGTTGCGTCTGCTTTGGCTTCTACTGGATTTCTTGTCTTTGACATTTCTACTGCACAGACACACACGCACCCAACCAGCGCAATTTCTTTTTTTACCTCAGCCTTCAATAGTCAGGTGCTGTCTTTAAAAGGTTTTATTTATGCCAAAAGAACAAACAAACAAAATCAAACTGCATTTACACCACGCTTTATTGAAAACAGCTATTAGAACTTTGTTGTTGTGAGGGCTCTGTAGGTCAAACGCGTGACTATTTCCCCCTCCCACTAATCTGGAAGCAAGTTGTTCTGTAATAATCAGCAAGACTTGGGAATCTGTTTGCTTCCATCTTCATCAGCAGAGGTGGAAACCTTCAGAAGATCCACCACTGGTGTGGTATTATTATGAATCTATAGAGCAATGGTGTTGAACCCTTCAGCCCGAGGGCCGAATTTCATCTCAGCAAAACTGTTAGGGGCTGCATAACAGTGCTGGGCAGGCCCAAAGACAAAACGGGTGGGGGCCAGAACACCAGCATATTGTAGCTCAGGGGTAGACAACGTTTTTGATCTGTGGGCACATTTGCCAATTTGAGGAACTGTCCTGGGCACCACCACAAAGTGGCTGCCACGGGAGGGTAAGCCTGGCAAAGGTCACGGCAGATGCAGGGTCTGAGCCCCAACACACTAAACAACTTCTTTGAACCCAGCGTTTTCAGCACCAACAGAAACCTATTTCAGAGCAATCCCGGCTGCTGGTAAGACAATTTGTTAATTAATTAAAAAGAGGAGGAGGAGGAAGGGGGATGGGGCACCTTGGTGAGTGCCCAGAAAGGTATCTGGGGATATATTGGTGCCACCAATAATTGGTGATTGTGGGAAAGGGCTAGGGGAAGGGTATATGGCCAATATAGGGAATTGGGAGCCCAGGTGGGCTTGAGATTCTACACCCCTAAATAGATGCAAGCATTTGCACATATCCAGTCCAACTGGGGATTCACTTTACAGACATTGGCACTAAGGTGGGATATAAATGTAATAAGATGATGATGATGATGATGATGATGATGATGATGATGGAGAAAGTCCCAATGTTTTTAGCTAATGCTGAGAACAGGCAGGAGTATGTGTTTTACTTTGCCAGAAGCCCAGAACTTTGCATGGGTCAAATGATATGAGCAATGCGTGGAGGGTTGGAGCATCTGACACTTGGCAGGTTAAGCCAAGGAAAAGAGGAGGGGAGGAGGCTGTAAGATCCCTGTGAAAACCACTCAACATACTGATGTGGGCACACAGCCTCCAGTATCAGGATCAGATGCTGAGATGAGCCAGGGTACTTGCCTCTTGGTCCAGCCAAAATACACTGGGGGTGGGGGTGGAATCAGACGGTGCCTTCAGCTGACCCTTTGAGACACATCAGGCTTCAGTGCTTCAAGTTAAACATCTCTCTGAAAGACAAAGCTGAGTTCTGCCTTCAGGGAGCTAAAGGCAGAAAGGGAGCTGCTGGGAAAATTATTTTTACCACCAGTCAAGCTGTATCTCTTGCTCCAGTTAGCATAACTATGCCCATCAGTGGCCATTAATCCATAACTACTCTCACAAATTTTCTGAAGGAAACCCAGTTCAGCACATCTATGTATTGTTGCAAAGCTCAAGTCTGAGGTGGGCTGGCCTGGATTTTACCTTAATCGTGCAGAGGGTCCTTGGAATAGTCACTGTGCCATGAGGGCCTTCTCCATGTCATGACTGCAGAACCTCTTTCAGGCTGAGGGCCGAATGCCATTTCAGAGACACTCTCAGGAGCTGCATTCCAGTAGTGGGGGAGGCCAAAACACAAAAAGTGCCATCATGTTGTAGCTTCAAGCTATTACTGCCAGTAAATAAGCCTCAGAAGAGGCATTGCAACCTTTTAGAATGGGGAAAGTACTGCCCTGAAACTGGGAAACCACCAAACGACTGGTAGTTAAGAGGAAAGGGGGTGGGGCTATAAGAGGAAACCCAGTGGGGGGGGCATGTTAGGAGCCCTGGAGGGCCAGATTTGCACTCCTGCACTATCCTAATGTGTAGTTCGCATGAATCATCCCTCCCCCACAAGAGGGGTGGTCCATGAGGGAGAATGTGCCTTAAGGAATACTGGATGAAACCGTGAGCATATCTGCTTTCATGAGAGCAAAGAGACTATCCTTCATCAACCTTCCTTTTCAGGCGCAATTCTATATGAACTTGGAGGCTGACGGGCATCCTAGGTAAGCAAGAGGAGTGTGGAGGTGATCTTACGGTACGCAGAATGTGATCCAACAGTTATTAGTGCACTCTGATACTGATAAAAAGCATGAGTGTAGATCGAGCCCTGGCATAAGGCAGCTACCTTGGTTTCTACGTTCCATAATCTCTGTTGGCATAATCAGGGGTATGCAATATAAGGTCCATTGCTGCATTTGGAGAATCACCCGTTTCTTTCTCACCCAGTCTGCAAGCATGTCTCTACACAGTTGGCAGTGAGGTGAAAAGTAAAGGGAGAGGAAAGATGGACCAGATATCCAGGCCTTACATTATTTATTGCTGAGATGAACAGAGTAGGTGGAGGAACCGCATCATAGCATCAGCCTTTCTGGAATCCGTCTGAGGCTGCATTAGTAGGACTCCTTGGCCAATGTCCAACATCAGTACTGCCTTGCATAACATCCACAGGCAATGCCTCAGCTTCCCCTCTGCTGACCAGAAATGACACTGTTTATCTTGCTGAATTGTTCACTACTCTGCAGAACTTTGTGGATTTGGCTTGAGGTATCCCAGAATTCCAAGCTTGCTTCATGTTGCAGTAACATCATAGGAGATGTGGAGCCAACTGCTGAGAAATGAAGGAAATGCTTGACAAGAGGAATTCTGGGAAGCTCATGACATCAGCAAAGGACAGGAAGTGGAGCAGTCAGTCATCACAAAAAATAAAATGGCGAGAGAGAAGAGAAAACTCTCTTGTGCGTTTCAGTCCATGGGTTGTCTTTACCAACTCTCCCCTCTTTTCCAGTTGGTGTAAGCCTTTCGGGTCTGCATATGTTCCACCCTTTCTTGCTCTTGAGTAAGCTTTATGTAGAGTGTTAAATCCAGGACTTCCTCTTGCTCTTTTTCTTATATTTTGGACTAGCTTTCCTCAACATAGTGACCTTCAAATGTTTGGGACTACAGCTCCCATCAGCACCAGACACCATGGCCAATGGTCAGGATTGCTGGGAGTCTAAAGTTGGGGAAGCCTGTCTTAGAACCTACCCTACAACACTCAAACTGTCTTTTCTTCACACTTTGCATCAGTCCTGTTCCCTCTCCAATTGCATCCAACATTTCTTTAGTGTTCCTTCCTTTGCGCATATTTTTCACACCTAGTGTTTCCTCTCTTCCATTGTACCGATCGTCCATTCTTTCTCTTCGCTCTCTCCATTTTTGTTTTGTTTGTTTTGTTTGTGGTGACTGACTGCTCCACCTCCTGTTCTTTACTGATGAAATAACATATAAAGCTGATTGAGAAAACTATCCTTTGATGGGGAAGTTTATGCCTATGGATAGGGAGGATTTGTATTATCTTCAGAATACACAGTGGCATAAGAAAGGATCTTTCTAAATACTCAGGAAAGAAATGTGCTGTATGAACCAACTGAGAATAGATAACAGGGCCAGAATCCTACACAACGTGTCAGCGAATGTTAATACTGACTTCTCAGCTATTTCCTCAGGTTGAAACATGGGCAGGGAATGTATAGCTCTCCAGATATTAGTGGACTGTAACTCCCATCAGCCCTAGACATCATAACCAATGGTGAGAGAAGATGGGAACTGAAGTTTTTAATCGTGACGGGTTTATGTCTCATTGTTTTTGCTGTTGTTGTCTCATGAAGTTTAGTAGTAAGTGTAAGCTGCATTTAGAGCCATTTAGGTAGAAAGGTGAGGTACAAATCAAATTTAAAAAAAAATAGTCCAACAACATCTGTAGAGCCACACTTTCCCTATCCCTGTGATAAATACTTATTATGGGTATGGGTGCTTGAGGAATTCATGTGTTCCACATTTTGAAGCAAAGTGCAGCTCCTCCTGGACCATTATTCGGATTGGGAAATTATTCGAATTAGTCCATACTTCTACAGACCTTTCCTCCGCATGTTTTGATCATATTCAGTTTTACGAGGTGGTCTGAGGGCTGCCACAACCTAACAGCCGTTCCAAGTGGCTAGAAGCTGAGTTCCCCTCTTAACGAGGAGTGGTGATTTGTGGAGTTGCGCAGGCCAGCAGCAAAGGGAGAAAGGCTGGTGAGGAGTGGTTGCACAGCTTCAGCGGAAGCATCTCTTTCCCAGGAGGGGAGCCAATCAGCACTTTGATGGGGTGGGGCCAAAGAGGCGGACCCCGCAGAGTGAGATCTCTCCTTTGTTCTGCCTCCAGTTCAGCCTGAGGCTCCCAAAGGCAGACCTCCCATGCAGCTGTCCACACAAAGCCCAGCTACTTCTGTGACCAACACAGGAATTCAAAAGGAGGCTGCCAATGCCCTTGGGAAGGATAGTGTGCAATCCGCCCAGGGACATGTACAAAAGAAAAGATGGCTGCCCCCACCCCTGTCTACCTAAAAATGCCTTTAGGGTTAAAATGTTCCTCACCCTCCAGCAAAGCAATTGGAGCTTTACAGAAGCCCCTGTTTCAGAGTGCACTAAATTGGCTGCCTCTCATTAAACATGTTCATAACTTGAAGTGGAGTTCTGTATTTTTCATCTTAAAATACTGAATGCTGTTCCCCACTGCAGTGGGGTAGAAAATGGGCGAAGTGTTCCCTAAACACCCATGAACCTGTCATTCATGGAGTTGTGCGTCTCCAAGTTGGGGGATTACATGTTCCTTAATGCTACAGGATGTATCACTTGCAGAGAATTTCTGCCACCGCAAGCTAAGAAAACAATTTCAAAAAATTGTATTAAATAGCAGCACAGATTCAACCCCCATATTTCATCCTGATTTTTATTCTTCGGTGGTTTCTCACCATGGTCGGTCATGTCATGCCCTTAAAATGAAGCCCCAAAGTAAATGGCTGGGAGATTAAAAAACAACAACCCGGCAACACACCGTTTGGGAAAGGTAACCAAATTCCTCCTCTTGACAGGCTGTAAACAATGTAGCGGGACGACATTGTTTTTCTTTCCACTGCGCTGCCAAGTCAAAGAGGAAGCATGAGATTAGAAGAAAATATTTAAATCAAAAAACCAAATCCTCCAGTGAATGTTGGTTACGTCCCTCCTCCCAGCTCAGTTTGGAACGCAGATGTGTTCTTAAGAGAGAGAGAGAGAATTGCTGAGTTAGGGGGAAAACCCATAGGGAAGAAAAACAAAGTTCAAGGACTACATCTTCAGCTGACATTGCTGTGTTGCCTCCGCTAAGCAGCCAGTCATATCTCTGAGCATTAATAATAATAATAGTAGTAGTAATAATAATAATAACAACAACAACAACAACAATTTAAAGCCCATATAGCCTGGCTGATTTTCTTAAATGCAAAGTATTCAGCTTGCGTTTTCTGAATGGCCCAGTCCTCCTGAACATCTTTGACAGCTATGTGACCCAGGGCATGGCTAGATGAGGGGTGTGGAGGGTGACGGTCTCACAATTTTATGATTGCGAGATCGTCGCCCTCGTTTACATGCGGCGCATGATGTCCCAGGGAGACGAGGACATTACGCCCGCCATTTTGTGGATTTTTTTAATCCAAGAGAAGCACAGGAGTGCTCCTGTGCAAAATATGAGTGTTTAAGAAAAAAAACCCTCCCGCTCCCCCCACTCCACCCCCGATGGGCACAGAGCTCCTGAGGAGCTCCGTGCCCTGTGGCCAGCTTCTCATGGTTACTTGCGAGGAGCCGGGATATACCAGCGACGGTGAGCCACACATTCCACGGTCTCAGGATCATCCCGAGACTGCAGAAAAATCGGGAAACATGGGTAGGGAGATATCCCGGGGCAAGGGAGGGATCATCCCTCCCTACTCCCGGGATTCCCTGTGCGTCATGTGGATGCACAGAGATGATCCCCGGGATAAGCGCTCGTCTAGCCATGCCCTTAGACTGCATTCCTATGTGCACTTACCTGGGTGTAAGCCCCAGCTAAGATGTACTCTACACATCTAGGATCCCTGCACAATTTAGAACCTATCAGGCTTCTAACTCATGGACAGCTGGCTCCCTGCTTCAGATGTTTGCCTTCCAGTGAGTGCACCCCCACTCTTCCCTTTCTCACATGAGTAGAACAAAAGTAGGATTTTGGAAGAACAAAGCCCAGCGTGGTGAATCAGAGACAGAGACATGCTCAGAAGGAGACCTCTTGTGGGGTGGTTACTTTGGCTTCATTTTATTATTATTTATTTCATTTTTTGGCTGCCCTTCCTTCAAGGAGCTCAGGGTGGAAAACACGGTAACAACCCTGTGAGGTAGATTAGACTGAGGAGGAATGACAGGCACAAAGGCTAGCCAGTGGGCATCATGGCGGAGCACAGATTTGAACCCAAGTCTCTTGGCATAGTGCAGGAGAGTTCTGGATACTTTATCCATATGGTGGCTTCCCCAATGGAAGGGGGAAAGCTGCCCCCATCTCCCACTGTTATCTTTAGTCTGTGCTTAGAGATCACAGTGGGAATTCCTCCAGGGGGTGGAGTTTGGAAGCCAAGATCTACCCCCTGAAGGACTCCAGGGAAGCTCCGCTGACAGGTTAGGTTCATGGGCCAGAAATGGGCCTCTCTTGTCCTGGTGCAACACAAACACCACACAGATGGGTCATTTACTGTGTAAGATGCCCAGAAACATCTCAGGTAGCCATCCCTGAGCTGTGTTGGTTCTCGTACGTGACTCTGAAGCAAAAGGGTACTAGCCTTTGAGCTTCATTGCCCCCAACAGTTTTGCTTGTGTAGTAAAAACCTCAATGCTAAGGCTTCTTTGACCAAGTGGTCAATGCTACACCTTTCTGGAATCATCAAAATGCATCAAGCTTTGACTGACAAAGAGCAAAAATAAAGGGAAACTTCTTTAAAAAATAAGAATTACTGACTACTGCCATTCAATGAATACAAAGTTTGAATCCAAAAAGATACCATTTGTCCCTGCGTACACCAAATATAGATGTGTTGTTTTCTGTCTGAAGAAGCAAGACTTACTGGTACTTATTAATCAACTAGTGAAGCATTCAGTTCATGTCCTACATGGAGCTCTCTCCTTTTCTGGAGCTAACTACACTTTGAGTTCTAATTAGTCCAAGCCAGTTCCTCATTAACATTAATAAATGCATAACAAATCTTAAAGAGATGGTGCACTATTCCCATGGGAGAAATCTTAACTGATGACCAAGAGAAAGCAGAGGAACTCAACTCCTATTTTGCCTCTGTCTTTAATCCAAAGGAATGATGAGTTGAGTGGAATAGACTGGGAACAAACACAACAGGGGAGGGTGTGGATCGGAACGGATGTGATACAGGAACTTCTAGCCAATTTGAATGCCTTCAAGTCACAAGGCCCTGATGAAATACATGCTAGAATATTGAAGAAACTGCCTGAAGAGCTGTCAGTACCACTGTCAAATATCTTTCAGGAGTCCTGGAAAACTGGAGAGTTGCCAGAGGACTGGAGAAGAGCAAATGTAGTCCCCCTCTTCAAGAACGGGGAAAAAAAGAGGATCCCAGTAATTATCGACCAGTCAATCCCTGGAAAGATGTTAGCACAGGTAATAAACCTGGCCATTTGTAAGCATCTTGAAGACAATGCTGTGACTGCTAAGTCAGCATGGCTTTGTCAAAAAGAGGTCATGTGAAACAGATCTTGCCTCCTTCTTTGACAGGGTAACTACTCTAGTGGACAAGAGGAATGCTTTGGATATAATCTACCTCAATTTCAGCAAAGCTTTTGACAAGGTTCCACATGACATTCTCATTGACAACCTGTTAAAGTTTGGCTTGGATGGCACTACAGGAAGGTGGGTCCACAACTGGCTGGCTAACCACACTCAGAGAGTCAGCATTGATGACTCTAAATCGAGGTGGACAGCAGTAACCAGTGGGATAGCACACAGTCTGCTTGGGGCCAGTATTATTCAACAATTTTATTAATTACCTGGATGATGGGATTGATGAACTTATCAAATTTGCAGATGTCGCAAAACTGAGAGGTCTGGTCAACATCCATGATGACAGAATGAGACTGCAATCTGATTTGGACAGGTTGGAAGACTGGGCTGAGAGAAACAAGATATCCTTTAACAAGGAGAAATGTAAGGTATTATACTTAGGGAGGACAAATATAGGGTATACACACAAGATGGAGGATTCATGGCTTGGAAGCACTGCATCGGAGAAGGATTTGGGTGTGGTTGTCGACAGCAAACTGAACATGAGTCAGCAGTGTGAGCTAGTCGCTAGAAGGGCTAACAGTTCTGTGTTGCTTTAGAAGAAGCATTTATCAAAGACGTGTGAAGCCCTTATTCCTCTCTACTTGGCGCAAGACCACACTTGGAGTATTGTGTACGATTCTGGGCACCAGATTTCCAGGACATTGACAGGTTGGAACGCATTCCGAGAAGGGCAACAAAGATGATACAGGGACTTGAGGACATGCCCTATGAGGACAGACTAAAGCAACTTGTGATGTTCAGTCTGGAGAAGAGAAGACTGAGGGGAGAGATGTTAGCAGTGTTCAGGAACATAAAAGGGTGCCACAGGGAAGATGGTCAAGAACTATTTTCCATTGGTACAGAAATTAGAACCTGAAATAATGGGTATAACTTATACCCATGCTAAATTACAGCTACCTAGATTTCAATTATATATAAGGAAAAACTTCCTGACGGTAAGTGGAATAGTCTACCTACGGAGGTTGTGGGTTCTCCATCTTTGGAGGTTTTTAAGAAGAGGCTGGACAGCCACCTCTCGTGGATGGTTTAATTGGTTTTCTTGCACATTGCAGAGGGTTGGACTAAATGATCCTTGTGGTCCCTTTCAACTCCACAATTCTATGAGTCTATGAAATGCCCAGATGAAGTTCATTCACTCAAATGAAAAATGACTCCGTTGGATTGTGTGTATGTGTACGTCTGTTTTAAAAAATTAATAACTGTGGTTTTTTAATGAGTAAAAATAGAGTTGTTTATCAGTGTAAGACAATTCTGAGAAACCATGAGCAATGAGTGATGAAAATAAGTTGATCTTCTTATGTGGTAATACCATGTCAAGGAGAGGCATTTTCCTATTCTGTTGCCTGGAAATTGGATTTTTCAAAAAGTGCCTAATTAGTATAAGAGAACAGACATGATTTTCAATGTCAGCTTTCCAAGTCATTACCAAAGAATTTCGAAAACATTATTTAACAGCATTTCGAATGATCTTGTAACTTTTGATTTAGAGAGAGAGAGAAAGATTTGGTGTGAAGCAGGAAAACCTTACAAGGAGAATCTGCTTTCTCTGTTAGTTGGAGGGAGAATGATCTCATCAAGATGTCAGTAGGAATGGGAGAAGAATTCGCTTCCTCAGGTTTGTTTTTAACGAATTTACCCAATTTGTAACATGAGTTTCGAAAAGCTGAGACAGGGTTGCATTCCAAAATCCATACTTTTGTGATGGGAAATGCAGATGAGAAAATTTGCATATTTGGGGAACATGCACACAAAATGTATATATTTGGTGTGGGGAAGTGCACACAGGACAGCATTTCAGCAATGTAAAGTAGCTGGAAAAATGCACACAAAGAGCGTGTGCTTTTCATACCCACAAAAGTATGAATTTCCATACAGACTTGTTTTTAATTGCAAGCTTATGTGCAAATGGGAGGGAATGCGCTTGACTTTAAAAAGCCAACTATTTTAGTAAGGCTGAATTGACAGATCCATCCATCCTTAGTTACCAGTAAGGGCCAAACAACATGTGATGTTATTCATACAATTAGAAATTGCATGATAATTTTTTAAGCAAATGGTCATGGGTCTGTGTGTGACTTGAATCAGGATCACACAGGGGGTGGGGCTAGGGCTTTAATCCTTTGTTGTCACTACAGTCCTGATCTTGTTCTCACCCCATCCAACCCCTGTGTCTGCTATGTGCATCAGAAGAAGAACCTCCCATCCTATAACTATAGGAACATAGTTATAGGACATTACATTTCCATAAATATCCTTAAGCATGACCTACAATTTAGCTTCATTTTTTTCAGGGTCCTCATTGTGGCAATAGGGTTGCAGGCTAGGCTGGACCACAGCGAAGCGTGTACCCTTTTCTTCTCTCGGGCCGTGCTTGGTAGCAGCAGAGGAAGAGGTCAGAATCACAGCCCACGCTCTTGGCTTGACTGGGACAACCTGCCATTTCGATCTTCCTCTCCCAGAACCATCTTCATCAGTGGCAATTCCACCTGGTGGTCATTAAACATTAGTGACATTTTGTGAAGAATTAGTGCCGGAATTTTCTTGTTTTCCTGTTCACGCCCAACCCTTTTTCATATCATGCCTATTCCATTGTATGCCTGAAGGTAGGGACTATGCTGGGTCTTAATCTTGATACAACATCTTGAAAACTTTAGATGATTTATAAATGATAAACAACAACTGCATACAATCTTACTGAAGAGAATATGGCTAAGGGGCTTGATAACTCTGAAGACGATGTCTCTATTTCTTCTGCAGAGCACCCAAGATGAATAATTTAGAATGAAATCTTTATTTTTCCCTGTCTGTTCAATAACGATATGAAAGTGTTCCCATGTTCTCATCAAGGGAGAGGGTTTTTGGAGGCTCTATTAATCAAGCTAAATATCTTTGGCATCTTTGGTGAGCGATTTCAAAATAAAAACAAATGGGGAAGTGAATCCACTTGGAATCTATTTGGAAGTGAATCCATTCTGAATTCAATCTGTATATCTATTCTTAAAATCCACACACAAAATGCAAGCTCTCTTATTCTGAGATGGCAATACTAACTGGTGAACAAACGCAATGGGAAATGTCATTTCATTTCATTTATTGCATTTTTATACCACCCAATAGCCGAAGCTCTCTGGGTGGTTTACAAAAATTAAAAACTACAACAACATTTAACAATGTACAAATCAACACTATCACAATAATATTCAAAATATACTAAATACACATGTACAGCACATTCTTATGAACCTTTTTTTGCCCCCTGTGACTTCTGACACATTGTTGTGAAGCAAGTATGCTAAGTACTTCTTCTTTTTAAGGGAAAATAAGCCAGTTGATAATCAACTCCTTTGCTATTCCGCAGAGTAGAGACTGGATACGCAACGTCTCGCTGTAATGATTTCTTTCTCCACGAGTGCAGCTTTGCTTGCAGAGCTCAGCAACCTCTTTCCGATGCTCCCATAAAGCAAGGCTTGAATGTTGTGTGAAAACAAACAGCAGGGGATCCCGAACGCCTTACAGAGCACAAGCGGGACAGCATCTTTGGAGCGCACGCTGTGCAAGGCTGCCATTGCCCGGGTGCACATCAACCGAGCACTCTGATGACGACTTCAGGGGAGAATGAAAGGAGCCGAGCCAGAGGCAATGGAGACCACAACAGGCGTAGCTGCTGGAAAGGGTGATGGGGATGCACAACGTCTCGACCCCGTTGTCTTTACCAGCCCTGCGATGCCAAGGCCAGGCTGAAACCGAGCCAGCCTCTTTGCTGCCCTAGATACCGGTGTTGAACCGATGGAGATATGCAGCCGGCCAGGATCCTTCATCATGCTGCAGAAGATGCTGGCCCTGTGTGATCTGAAAGTCCTGCACACACCCTGCCCCAGCATCATTTTTGACATTGCAAAGGATCCTGGGGCACACCTCAGAAGCTTTTTTGCGGCTTCCTTGCCCCCCCCCCAAACAGTGGGTTAGTGGAGCCAGGGCTCACAGGGTCAAAAGTCCTGGGATTTTCTGATGTGCTGGAAGGAGGCTATCTGACATGGCCCACCCCCACACTCTAGGCTTCATTGTTCTATCTGAGTCTAGCTGCAATCTTCACAGTAGCTAGCGGGTAGGAGTTTTTCCTAGCAGGAATATAGAGCTGTGAGTTATCCCTGTTTGGGGATGTTGCAGGCACCCAACTGAGGCTCCCCTGTGTCCACCACCACCCCCGGACCCTGTCAGGTGCCCACAGCACATTCGCAGGTCCGCGCCTCAACAAGGGCCCGGCAGCCATCCACCCTCACCTGGAGCTTCCATTGTGCACAAAAATGGAGGCTCCAGAAATTATGTATTTCCCCCATTGCATAGTGGCCATAAAGGTCCCATTTACACAACAGTAAAGGGATGAATGGCCACCGTGTACACAATTGGAAAAAAATCATAATTTCTGGAGCCTCCATTGTTGTGCAGGGCGAACCGGCTCACAGCATCATTGCTTACTGAACCTCGAAAGAAGCTCACGTGCTGACCATTTGGACTGCTTATGCAATGAAGGCAACTGTGACCTGAGTCAAATTGGCTCTTATTTCAGTGTTCAGGCACATGGTTTAGTACGTCCAAATAGTGATGGGCAAATTCTTCCCAGCCCAGGCAGAATGAATTAATTTGCTGAGCAGCCCCTGGTCACTTGAATTCATTCATTTTAATCTTGGTCCACATTCCAAATTCCCACTGATGTCGACAGAAGGGCTATCAGGCCTAAGGAACTCCTCTACACCAGCCAGGGTGTGGAAGTGATTTCAGCTTGAAACTCAAACTCCATTTTGGCAGAGCTCATGGGGGCCTCAGTCTGATGGTGGACAGGACTGAAGGCCAAAGGGCGGAGGCAAAAATACTAGTTTATTTGAGGGCAAACAGTGTGACCAGGACTCCTGTATCTTTAACAGTTGCACAGAAAAGCAAATTTAAGCAAAGGTCATTTGTATGCATGCACCTGATGAAATTTCCTCTTCATCACAACTGTTAAAGCTGCAGGAGCCCTGTCCTAGTGACCAGATCCAAAAGAGCCCAGTTTTAACTGTTGCAATGGAGGGAATTTCACCAGGTGCTGCATGCATAGAAATGTCCCTTGCTGAAATTCACTTTTCTATGCAACTGTTAAAGATACAGAGCCCTGTCCTCCTTTCCATATGGTCACCCTAAGGCTAAAGCTCTTACTGCCAGTCACTACGCCTTTGGAGAGGCATTCCAACACTTTTAGAACATGGAAAAAAACTACACAAACCATTGGTAGTTGGGGGAAAGGGGAAGGAGGCCTGGTCATCTGGCAAACACTGTCAGGCTGGATTTGGCTTCTGGGCTGGAGGAAGCTGAATCCCCTGTTCTATACCAATTGCTGCTGCAAGCCCTCCCCTCCACGGCCACTCCATTCACAAACCCAAAACTTGCCCAAAGCAAGGACAGAGGTGAGCAGAACTTCATAGCAACCATAGACTCATAATAGATAGTATTCACGGAGGAGGACAATGTAAATCCTTTGTCAGGAGGTGAAGATCCTTTTACTTTGACCCAGCTGTTGAAAGAACCTTTTTGAAGAGCGATTTCCGGCTTACAGTGGCATTAGACCTCTGAAGAGCAATCAATCTGGAATCAATTCAGGAACTTGCAGGTACACGCTATCTGTTCTTGTTTATTCACAATGATGAGAAGGGTTTAATTAATATAGTACGTATATTGGTCAATGCTTTGCTTTTAAACCTTACCTTTTTCCCATTGGTCAATCAATAAGTATTTTAATCTTTCTCCCCTTTTAAACATGGTTATAAAAATCTCACAGAAGAAGAGGAGCAGATTTCATAATCATTAATTGCTATTATCAGCTGTTTCATTTTCCAAACATCAGCAGTTTCTATAAATTCCACTTTTATCCTTATGCTAAATTACCTTACTCCTGTATATCACTTAGCTCTGGAGGCTCTTGCTAACAAATGAGGAGAGATTCCATTAAGCCAACAGTGGCAACTTATTTTTTTATAAAAAATAAAAAAATCAGCCGCTCTTAAAATGTTCCTGATTTTGAGAATAAGAGGAGATAAGGTATCCCATGGCACATTTCACACTACTTCTGTATCTCACTTTGCGGGCCCCAATAGTTGATCATGTGAGAATACCAACCTGCTATTTTCATATCTATCATGTATAATGTTGAGAGTTGGAGCAGATTTGGTGGGGGATTTTAAAAGCCCAAGAGATTCACCTTTCTGATTCCCAGCTTCTGTTTTAGCATACACAGTGGGACTCAAAGATCTCAGACTTTAGTCCAGATATCTAAAGAAAAACTCCCCTCTTGCAGTTGTTACCAACAGGTAGAGTAATTCCAGGGGCTGTCTATACACAAGGACACTGCGTCGATTATACGATGAAGCAGCCACCTCGCACCCACCCTGGGGCTTTGCTGCAAAGCTGCAAAGAAAAAAGTAAGGGACTTACCTCAACTTTTTTCTCCAGAGCGAGGCAAGTATGACACATCCATCTATCCTTGCTTCAAAGCCATGGTGGAGGTGTGGCCAGGCAGACAGCAACCCTGGATTGGTTGCCATCCTCCTCGGCAGAGGGTGAGCGCGGCTGCTGGAAACCCTGTGCTTTTGCTGCAGAGTTGGAATTAGCCTCCGCTACCCTGAAGCAGCAAGGGCATGGGGCTTTGCTTATCATGGTGGCAATCCTCCACCATCTACGCAGCCCCACAGTAAACATGCTCGGTCACAGCCATTGGTAGTTTACTGTTTGCATTTATTTAAGGAGGGATGTTGCACCATATGGTACCTGGTTGCAGGGCCGGCGCCAGACTATATTGCGCCCTAGGCAGGCGCGTTCTGAAGCCGCCCTCCCCCCGCTCACTCGTTCACTCACTGCTCCCCCCCGCCCACTCGCCCACCCACTCTCAGCTTTGAAGCCAAGACGCTGGGGTTGGGGGGCCGGAGCGCGTCGCGGGCGAGAGCCAGGCTGGGGCGAGGCGCGGCAGCGGCGGTGCAGGGTGGGGCTGCCGCCACCACGGGCCAGCCCACCGACCCCCTCACAGCCGCCTCCGCCTCCGGGATGTGAGGAGCCGCCGCCGCTGCTGCTGAGGGGCCGCCGAGGCCGCCCCCCGCCTGGCTGCCCCTGCTGCTGCTGCTCCCCCCCCCCCCGCGGGCCGGTCAGCTCCAACCCCAGCATTCTGGCTTTGAAGGAGCCGGGACGCTGGGGTTGGGCGGAGGCTGGGGCGGCGGCTTTGGAACAGCACATCCGGAAGCCGCTCTAGGAGAGCAGCTTCTGGGTACGCTGTTCGGCGCCCCCGTTTGGTTAGCGCTCTAGGCGGCTGCCTGAGTTGCTTCTATGGCAGCACCGGGCCTGCCTGGTTGCAAACATGAAGGAATGCAAACACAAGGAATGCAGAGCGAAATAAAAATTCAAAACAGAAAGGTCAGAAGAAAGAAAAGAAAAAGCAATGAGCCTAACTCACTCGGTTAGCAATGGAACCAAGAGAAAGATTTTTTTTATATATATACTGTTGCTGCAGTGGTCAAAGCATAACTGGACAAGAAGGTGTGGGGTCGTGGGCATCTGTCAGGCTCAGGCAGCATACCCTGCTGCCAAACAATTGCAACCTCAAGGCCTAGGAGGTTTCAAGTGATGCTCTGCTCAGAATCTCATGTGTGCACCTGCACAGAGTCTACAAAGGACCCACTACCCCCCCCACCCCCCACTCTCTCTCCAGAAACATGAAACTGACATACACTGTTTGCCGTTAGGTGAAGATACCAGGTATCAGGATCAGGCCTGTACTCCCTAGTGTGGGGAAAGGGGTTTCAGAAGGTCAATCAGACTCCGACTCAGAGGAAGGAGCAGGAGGAGGAGGAAGCCTAGAAATGTTCCAGCCATGACAGGAAGTGGGAGAGAAGATCCTTCAAGACTCTTCAGGAGTCAAGGGGAAATTTCCCCAGGAGTTTATCAGAGACAATGCCAGTGACTCAGAGCCCATCCTCTCACTGTTGGAGGGGGAGGGGATTTCAGAGTTGACAATTCACCACAGGGTTAAGCAAGCAGAGTTGCAAACAGGCAAACAGGCTGTCTACCAAGCTAGCCACTCGCCAAAGACTTCTTGAGAAAGACCCTCCTTGAGCTAAAGTGGCTCTTGGACTGCGCAGGAAACTCTCCTGTTTAGTTGAAAGGGCAATTGACTAGCTTGGTTAGCCAAGTTAAGCTTAGAGGAAAACTCCTAGCATTTTCACTTCCTTCAGGTGTGAAGAGATGTTTATTTGCTGAGTAAAGCTTTGTGGATTACACAGCAGACCTCTTTATTGTCTCGCATCTCAGTGGGAGAGCTTGGGATCATGACGTCAAGTTAAGGAAGTAAAAATCAGGGCTCCAAATAAGTTCTTCTGAGGAGACAAGACCTTATCCTTGTATGTATCATTCTGAGAACACTTCTGAACTTCTGCTCACATATTGCTTGTTGGGAACTACCGTGGTTCCAGTGGACTGGGCCCTTAGTTCAGATCCCACTAGAGCAGGAGCAGGCCACTTGTGGCCCTCCAAATGTTTTGGCCTTCTGCTCCCAACATCCCTCACCATTGGCAATGCCATCTCAGGCTGATGGGAATTCTAGGCCAATACAGTTGGAGGGCCCCAAGCTGCCCATCCTGCACTGTAGTGACACAATAACAGTCTTCTAGTTTTCACTACCTATTGCGGGTGTGTGTGGGTGTGTTAATCCATACTTTAATCCCATACACATTAATTTGGGAGTAGCCCCATTGAACTCAGTAGGACTTCCTCATTTGAACTGAGGAAACCAATAAGTTTATACACACATTTACTTGAGTTAATAAATTCCAATTATATTTACAAACAACTGGTGTGGTCTGTGGAGGTGTCTGAGGAGAAAACAACAAATGGTGGCAGAGGAATGGGAAACTGAGGGCTGGGCTGTGGAGCCTGAAGAAGAGGCGAGACAGGAGCAGCAGCAGTAGAACTAAACCCTCACCCACGTCATTAGCACAGGGGGGATTGAAGTGGTCCTGGGTGCTAGTGGTGTGGAAAGTCCTGCCGGGTGCTTGTGGGTGTCTCAGGTGAGACGACATGGGGGGCAGGTTGTCACAGTAATCTCTAAAATTCACCAAGAATACCCTCTCAAGTATAACGTTTCCATTCTTTATCCCCAACTCTGAGCTAGGGAGCTCCCTGAGACAATCTAGTCACTCCTTGGACTCCAACCCCTTTTAGACTGCAATCCTATATACTAACCTTCCCCAACATGGTGCTTTCCAGATATTGTCAACTACAACTCCCATCAGCCCCAGCCAGCATGTCTTGCATGATGAGAGTTGTAATCCAAAACATCTGGAAGGCAGAGTTGTGAAAAACCAATTCTGAGTTTAATGATTAGTATATTTGTTTTTCTTTTTAAGTACTGTTATCCTACTCCGAGTCCTCAAGGTGGTGGAGATTAGTGAATACATGGAATATGTTCTTCATTTCAGCAAAGCAAATACGTCCAGTTGACCTGTTGTCAAGAGAACATGGGAAATAAGAAGGAAGCAGTCAGGAAAAGGAAACGAAATGGAAAAGAGAACTAGGAACATAGGAAGCTGCCTTATACAGAATAGCACCATTGGTCCATCCAGCCCAGTATTGTCAACACTGACTTGGAGCTGCTCTCCGGGGCTGTAGGAAGACATTTTCCTGCCCTACCTTGAGATGCTGAGAATTGAACCTGACACCCTCTGCAGGCAAAACAGGTGCCCTACCACTAAGCAGCGGCCCCATCCCATTCCAACTAAAATGGAACGAGTAGGCCACAAATGGAAGCATGTAGAAATCTCTGACATTTCCACCAAGAAGAAAATGGCTGTTTTAAAACTCCTTTGTACAAAAGAAAGGCCATCCTAATTCCCTCCAGAGCAATTCTGCCCAGGGTTTGTTTATGACATCACTTTCTCCAACTTGGGCTTAAAATGTCTGCCTCTTTTGATGTACGAAATGACTAGAAGCTACTCAAAAGAAATAAGTTTGTATTCTAATAGTTCACACGGTGAACTGTAACTACTTGGTGAACTTTATATGGAGAGGTTCTTGCAGACTAACAGACAATGGTAGAAGCCATTTCCGTTATTAAAAGAATCTTCCTTTTTTAGGGTCCAGCACCAAAAGGAGAAACTCCTCCCCTTTCAAATTATATATCTTTATAGTGCAATTCTTTCCGGCTAGGAGGAAGACTTCAGACACTTTTTCAAATAACCCCAACTGTTTAATCTGTACCCCTCAGGGAGTCCTGCTGTGTGTGTACGTGAGAGAGAAACAGTTTGGTTGAAATATGAACAATCTTTGGGTTTGGCTTGCCCCGCTCTTAAAATGTAGCAGGAGGAGACGACTAATTTCCTTTATAGAGAGTGGCACTGCGTGGATCGTGAACTTTTATTCTTTCTTTGCTTGGACAGGAACTTCTGTTCCCTGGGGACTCTCGAAAGAAAATGCACACAAATTCTTGATGCAAAATTAGATCCGCTAACTTGGCTATTTAACATTACTTATGTAGCAAAGTGGCAGCTTTTGATCTTAATTTATAGCAAACAGATCAGCCTGGGCTTTTCTTGAAAGGTCTTATTCATCACCTCCTTTTAAAATTTACTCTTAGAGACAATCTAAAACCAGATCAGTCAGGGTGTTCTCCCTTAGGTTTTAAGTAATTTGTTTGGAATCCCAACAAATCTAATATCCCAGTAGTAATGTTCATTGATCTCACTACCTTTCCCAGTGTAGTGACTAACCAATCAGTCAAGTATACATGCACACACCCCAAATTGCATAAATACTCAGAAAATACTATGGTAGAATCAATGCTGCTAGGGGGGAAATCTTTTACACCAGTGAACATATGTATGATACAAATTAAATTAAGCACTTCAAGGTTTCTTAATGTATCCCTAGTCCCTGGGAATTGTTTGCCATGGTTGCTATCCTTCCCCCCTTTCTTTTAAAGATGATTACAGTACATGAATTGGCATATATACCACTATGGGGTTGGTTAAACCACTATGAATATAAAATTAGCATCTTAACAAGGAAACTCCAAAGGAGCACACATTAAAGTATTGTTGCTCAAACTGCAAGTTATGAGAGAGGCTAAACCATGTTATTAAATATTAAGGCACTGGGCGGGTTCTCATGTCACATTAAGCCATGATGGTTTATAAGCTTCTTACAGTAGCTTATTTTTGAAATAAGCTCCTGTTATCCCACACACAAGTAAGCTACTACGCCGGGCTTATTTCCCCTGCCCTTGCCCCTCCTCTTGCTCAGCTGGTTTGGTATTCCAGCTTCTTTTGTTTTGGAAACCAGCCCTGCTCTGCTGCTACATCACCTGCCCCCTTGTCAGCCAGGTTTCAAAGCCCTACCTCCATCCCTGCCTCTCCTCGCAGTGTGGTGGCAGTCTGTAGTGCAACCCTCCATAGAACATAAATTTTCTCTCAGTGTCCATGAACTCTGATTACAGAGTCCGTGCCATGCTGCGCTTTGGTGCATAAGAGCAGGCCAGGCGATTTTGTTTGAACAGTTGGCAAACTGTGCTTTCCCCCTACACCAAAAAGGTCTCATACCCAGCATCCCCTAGTAGGGATGCACCCAATGCACAAAGAAAACCCTGCACAATTACAAGGATGGGCGAGTGTGAAAGCAGCTTTTCACTGTAAAGGTGGTGGCTGTAAATCCGTGGAAGTTTGCAAGAGTGGAATGCACCCGATTCAGCAGCAATCTGTTGGGGGTCAGATCACAAGTGCAATCTGTTGCTTGGTAGACATCGGGAAAAGGCATCTGCTAGCTGGAGCAGAGCGCTAGCAGCAGTTTTGACCGCTCTTGCCAAATCACCCTGTAGTTGAGCTTTAAACCATTGTTTAAGCCACTGTGGAGTGCCAGATAAGCCATGATGGTTTAAATAAGCCTCATGGCAGACCATAAGCCACTGTGGCTGTGAAAAACCACTCACACATGACACTCACATCATGGCTTATTCAGAAAAACAAACCATTGTGGCTTATTTTGATGTGCGAACCCAGTCACTGTGTTGGACACACCTACCACTCATGCCCCTTGGAGTAGCCTCTGTTCAGCATACACACACCCGCACCCACAAACCATATAGGCAAAGATATTATCCTGAAGAAGTAAGGATCCCCTGAAATTCCATCGTTTACACTGCATCTGACAGGCATGAGGAATGCCATTGCACAGAAAGCACAGTCCTATTCCTGAGGCTCAACTTGACTAGACAAAGAGAAGAGTAAGATATAATATTAACAGTCATAAGGGCCTTTGGCCAGCTCATGTTGGAACGCCAACTGTATCTGTTCCTGATGAAATCAGACCTGGCTATGGTGACACATGCCTTATTTACCTCTAGATTGGATTACTGTAACCATTGGATTACTGGATCACAGTAATTGGATTGCTGTTACATCTAGCTTGGGGCTACTTTTGAAGAGTGTTTGTGAGCTGCAATTGGTCCAGAATGCAGCTGGTAGAATTATGGTGGGCACTTGCTAACAGGATCGTATTTCACCTGCCCTGCAAGGGCTGCACTGGTTACCAATTTGTTTCTAGGCACAATGCAAAGTGTTGGTGATGACCTTTAAAGGTCTGAATGGCTCAGCTCCAGGATACCTTAGAGAGACTGCTTCCTGCCAGACCAGCCTACCCATGCTCTTAGATGGGACATTGAGAGGGAGCTCTCCATCACGACTATGGTGGAGACATGGTTGATGGGGGTCAGAGAAAGGGCCTTCTCTCTGGCCATACCTAAATTCTGAAATCCTCTGCCCTGGATTGCTAGGTTGGAAGCGGCTTTAGCATTGTTTTGCCACATGACAGTTTAGGCAGGCATTCAGTGGGCAGTGTTTGGTTTATCTGCAGCATTTACCCTTTTTTATTACATTGTTTTTGTTTATGGGTAGCATCCAAAGTTAATCTTACTTAGAGTAAATCCATTGATATGAATGAGACCAGTTAGTCACAACTAACTAAAGTCCTATTCATTTCAATGGTCTACTCCAAGTAGGACCAACATTGAATCCTACCCTTGGAATTTAATTATTTGGCTAGTTTTCATTGTTGTTAGCTGCCTTCAGCGGTGTGTAATTACCAGAAGGGCAGGATATGATTTTTATATAAATAAATAGAACTGTGATGTAATGTGTTATATATATATATACATATATCCTAGACAAATACGTAAGTCTCAATGCATTTCAAGTAGAAATCTGAGGCTCTATTGCTTTAGCAGTTCTACATTGACTAGGAAGAGCATCAGATGGAGGGGGGGAATTGCAGTTCCCTACCATCGCTTCTCTGCCCCCGCTCCTGTTCCACAATACTTCCTCTTTCTTCCTGGAGAAGAAAGAGGAAGTAAACAAAGACCGCATGGCCCATTCAGGGGCCGTTTTTATCACGTCACTTTCCCTGCACACAGTAGGAAATAGCGGCACATTCTTTTCCTAAAAAAAAAAGTTGGATTAAAAGGGGTCCATTTTGTGACGGTAAAAAGGCAAGAAGGAGCAGGAGGCATGCAGGAGGCGGACGTCATTGGCTAAAGAACACATGAAGAACTGTGAGTGGGCAGTAGTGCGTGTGTGATAAAACAATGAACCCCTAGGCCAATGGCTAGTATAATAAAGTTGTTGTGGATGATGTGAATTTAAGGTGCTTATGTTTGGCGTAGTCTCTTATTTGTGACCTGTCCCCACCTGAGCATTTTAAAACATGCTTAACATAGTTGCTAACGGAGCAGTCCTATGCATGCCTACTCAAAAGCCAGCTCTATTGAGTACACTAGGGCCAACTCTCCTGATTTTGTATCCATGATTAAAATAGATGTGATGCCTTTGTAATCCTCCTCACTTATTGTCAAATCATCTCAGGACTTCTATGATTTGTCTTAATCAAATGTAAATTGCTTAGCTGAAGCTGATGCTGACAAAGAGAGGGGGGAAGACAGAGGGAGTGTGTGTGGGGGAGAAGTTATTTTCTGTAAGAAAAACAAGATGAAAAGCTGCAGGCATATCCTAAGGCATGCTCACACAATCTACAGGAACTCATTCCTGTATTCAGCCAAGCCTCTACATTTGCCATGCACTTCTCCGAGTTTATTTATTCATGTAGAAAACACGCCCACATTGAGTCTCAGTTGAGCAACCAAACATAAAAGAACAAACTTGACCCACAAACTCTTCTAACACCTTAATAGCACAATTCAGAAGTAAGTTACACTGTGTTCAATGGGACTTACTCCCAGGTAAGAGTGTATGGGATTGCAGTCTCAAAGACAAAGTAATAGCACCAAAAGAGTTTGCCTTGGATGCCTGGAGACTCAGATGTCAATGGGGAGTTCCCATATGTTCAGGCACTTCCTTTAATCAATGCGATGTCAAGGACAGTCTCATGTGCCCCAACTTCGCACAGAACAAAGAAACCTGCACTTGTTGGGAACTCAGCCTGTGCATAGGCACACCTAAGGAACTCTGGATATAGAGTGTCATCAGACAGGGGAAATCACGTTTCCCTACAGTTGTTTTTCTGTCCCACAATAGTGATGAGCAGCTTCAGCCTCAGCTAGATGAGGGGGGGTGGTAGGGCGACAATCTCGCGATTTTATGATCGCAAGATTGTCACCCTACATGCGACATTGTGGCCATTTTGAATTTATTTTTTAAATGAAAAGGAGCGCATGAGCGCTTGTGCAAAAACCATATATATATATATATATATATATATATATATATATATATATACACACACACACACACACACACACACACACACACACACACACACACTCCCCATCCCCCGATGGGCACAGAGCTCCTATACAACCCAAATCTGTGCCCCGTGCCTGGCTCCTCGCGGTTACTCGCAAAGAGCTGGGACAACCCGAGATGCCCAGCCACATGTTCCATGGTCTCAGGATCAGCCTTGGACTGGGCTAGAAGGGTAGGGCAAAATCCCAGGGAAATGGAGGGATCATCCCTCCCTGCTCCCAGTATGCCCTGTGCGTCATGTGAATGCACAGGGACGATCCCAGGGTGATCCCCAGGATATTGCCCCACCTAGCTATGGCCTTCCTCTTTCTTCACACAGGGAAGAAAGAGGAAGCAAGCAACAACTATGTGGCCCATTCAATGGGCGTTTTTAATCACACTGCTTTTCCTGCACACAGCAGGAAATAGCAGCAAGTTTCACTTCAATAAAAAAAAAATGGATTTACCAGGTCTAATTTTGTCACATAAAAAAGAGCAGAAGGAACAGGAGATGCATGGGAGGCGGGCATCATTGTCAAAAGGACCCACGGCCATCTGTAAGTGGCCAGTAACGAGTGTGCAATAAAATGCTCATCTGATGATGCTTCTAGTCAAATGTCTAAAACAATTTAGATGAGAGAGAGAAAAACAATCCTGGTGACGTGACAAATTCTGCTGGCCAGGCTCAGAACTAACCCTGAAAAACAGAAGTATTTTCCTTTGAAAATAGCTCAGCATATTGCAAGCCCAATGTTGAGCCAAATCAATCTTCACTACATCCTGAATGAGGTCAACAAGAGTACAATGGGGCCTAATCCTTTTAATTATCCTTCCAGTGAGCTATTCTGCACACCTCCCCACAAGAGTCCTAAATCCTAGCCACATCTTTAGAGAATCCTTCAGACTTGGGTTGTAGACAACTGCAGCCTAAAAGGCCTCAGGATCCATGGAGTCCATTACTGGATAGTCTCAAGGAACGACCCAGTTTGGAGTCAACTATGAAGAATGAAAATGGTGACAAAGCACCGTCACTATTTAAGGCACAGGGTGAAAATGCACCATTCCACTCGCATGTGGTGATCGCTACTTTGCCATGTGCATTGGTAGCCATGAGATTTTCATTCTTCATAGTTGACTCCAAACTGTGAAGTTCCTTGAGAGTATCCAGTAATAGACTCCATAGATTTTGAGGCCTTTTAGGCTGCAGTCCTATACAACCCAAGTCTGAACAATTCTGTAAAGATGTGGCTAGGATAAGAAGGCACATTGTCAGAAGATAGAGAGTAAAATCATTTCCCTGAAAAATGTTTGGTGGATGTGATTTTATTTAAAAATGGATCACCTTTACTGACAGAAAATGGCCACATGCGTCTTATGGTTGGGTGTATAAGGAGTGAGTTACAGAACCTGGTTGCTGCTGGGAAGGCCTCAAAAATGTCATTCATCAGAAATTTCTTAGTAAATGGAAGTAAATGAAAAGGCCAAGATCTTTTCTGCCTTCAGTTAAAATCTAAGCATAGAAGAACTTTTGGGCTGTAATTTGTATTTCTGAGAAGCAAATACAGAAAGAATAGGAAGATGTCCCCTCCTGCATTGTCTTCTACTGCCCATCATGTCAAATGTTCGATGGACTGACAAGTATTTCATCAATGTTAACCACCTAATACTGATGGGATACTGATGGGAAGCATCTCTGCACAAAACCAGTAGTGTTTCTAGAACTGAGCACAGGAGAAAAATCCAGAAGAGCTACTTCCTTTGTATCCATATGCCAGCTTTCCCCGAAGTGGCCAGTACAGGTTTGTTAGGGGCCTTTGGCAAGACACCATCAATGGATCCTGTCCTTTAGTGAGTCAAACCTCTCACCATCATTGTCACCAGCTGCTATTACTCCTCTTCCCTTTTCTCACTTACTTACTTGAAAGGCAGAGCGCCAGTAGGAAGCAGCATCTACTGCTCCTCCTCACTACCACCATTGTCTGGGCTGGAATGAGAGTCAGGTGAACAATCAGGTTGCAATGGTGCTTTCCTAACCTGGTGCCTTTCAGTTGTGTTGGACTGCAATTCCCATATAGCCATTGTGGAGAGGTAAGAAGAGGGAGGGAAGTCCCCTGCACGAGCAGTGACATAGAATGCTGCTCTAAGGCTGCAATCCTATGCACACTGAGCCTCACATAGCAGACAGCTTCTGGCAGTGGCAGGGCTGTTGAACATCATCTGGCCTCACAGCCTCATTCAGTTTCAGAGAACGCAAAAGGGGGCAGGGCCAAAATGCCAAAAATATCAGCATAATTTAGATTAAAGCTCTCACTGCCAGTAAGTCTTAACCTTTCAATCTTTTCGAATTGGGGGGTGGGTGGGGAGTGCGCAAGAGCCAGGAAACCACCAAATAATCAGCAGTCGGAGGAAATGGGACCATGGGAGGAGGATGTGGCCCTCTGGGGAATGTTGATTAGCCAGATCGGGACTCCAGTGCATACGGATTTGGTTCTGTAATCCTGTGCAATGGGGAGAATATCCATTTCTGCAGTTGTGCTGATTTCTTAAACAAGTGAACAAAGAAACAATCACCTCAAAAAACGTTTAGCCTGGAGAAGAGCAGACTGAAGGGAGACATGATAACACTCTTCAAGTACTTGAAATGTTGTCACACAGAGGAGGGCCAGGATCTCTTCTCGATCGTCCCAGGGTGCAGGACAGGGAATACTGGGCTCAAGTTACAGGAAGCCAGATTCCAGCTGGACATCAGGAAAAACTTCCTGACTGTGAGAGCAGTATGACAATGGAACCAATTACCTAGGGAGGTCATGGGCTCTCCCACACTAGAGGCCTTCAAGAGGCAGCTGGACAGTCATCTGTCAGGTATGCTTTAATGTGGATTCCTCCATTCAGCAAGGGGTTGGACTCGACTCTACTATTCTATGATTCGATGTCTCCCCTTTTACATCAGACACTTTTCAGAGTTAAACTAATAGAAGAACTGCAGAAGAAAAAGTAAACATGCATGAATAAACTGTGGGAGAGAAATTTGTCTTCTGGAACCAAAAACGTTTCTTGGCTATTTTTCATGAGAAGGTGTTTTTAAATCTGCTCTGTTTCACCGTATGCATTTTTTTTTACACGTAACACATTTTTGGATGATGGAATACATAACCTACATTACTGTCACAATGAAAACACACACACAAAACCCTGGAACATTTTTCTTGCCAAAAAGAAAAAAAGTATGGATGAATATTTTCATCCAAGTTATAACTCAATGTCACAAAGGATTATACAGAGTGCATGGATATTCCTAATGACTACAGTGTGCTTGTTTGATTGACATATGAGGATCAGCTATGCAAGCTGTCCCAGAGCAATAAAATAGCACTGTACAATAATGGACCAATAACTGCTCTTGAAAGAACAACAAAAACTGAGTGGTGACACAGAATGCAGCTCTAAGGCTGTAATTGTATGCACACTTGTCTGGGAATAAGCCTCACTAAACATAGCAGACAGTTTCTAATATTTAAGGGCATGGATGGTGAAGTGGTACAATCTCTTGACCTTCATTAAATGGGACTTCTTATAATAGATAAATTTAACAACTAGGGTGTCTGTGTTTTTTTAAAAAAATAACCACCAAAATCACAAGAAAGCATCAAAACCTCCAGAAGCAAGATTTATAGTGCAATCCTAAAGCCACTTATTTGGGAACAATCCTATATCGACTTCCCTATGGCCACTTAGTCAGCGGGTTTTACTTCTGTGTGGACATGTACAGGTTTGCCCTGTCAGGAACATGATTTGAAGCAAGATTTACATTTCCATATAATGTAACTGAGAAAGCCAGAAAGGCAATCAAATGTAGTGGGTTGGAGGGACTCCTGTTTGCCGAAGGAGCTGAAATCTAAGGATTTTGGAGAAATCTGTTTAGGGGGTGGAATTCAACGTGTTTTCCTGTGCTTGGTCCCCCTGGACTTCATTTGGGTTTCTGCTGCAGCATCTGACTTAATCTACAGCGAGTTGGACCAGTTCGCAGATTTTCTGGGAATTCTGCACATGTTGGGGGGGGGGGGAAGCTCTGCAATTTGCGCATATTTGAGCAATTAGTGCAAATCATGGCCACATTTACATAATTTGCACAAATTGCTCAGAAATATGCACAAATGGCAAAACCTTCCCAAAACAATAGGTGTAAAAAAAGTCCCCAGAGTTCAGGGAACACCCCACAGCTTGGCTTGCAGACGCAAAGTGAGTGGTCCGCGCCACGGAACTCCACTGAACACCCCCAAAAAAGAACTGGGTTCCCAGCTGAGGCTCCCACTAAAGGAAGTAGCCATTTTTGCCAATTCCTCTTTTTCACTGCAGCCTCCCCACCACCATGCTACCTCCCATACTGTTCTGCAGGGTCCCTGGCCGGGGGAGGGGGATGGGACACATGAGATATTGGTGAAGAAAATCTCTTCCCCACATCACCATTCTTCCAGTAAGTGTCCCATGAGCAGACATCCATTCATAGGAACATTAGATCCGACACAGTATGAGCAAGGCCAACCAAGGTATTTTCAGACTATTCCTCTTGAGCCATCAGTAACCTGTGTCCAGCAACTAGCCACCAACAATCCTATCCTTAAAAACATAATTGGGGGGGCCCTCTAATTATGACAGCTATAATATATAATAGCCTTCCCCAATGTGCTGCCCTCCAGAATATATAAATTTTCTTTGGGATATATAAATTTTATGTTGAAAAAGTGTGATGTAAGTTATATATATACATACATACACAAAACCCTACAGAAATAATAATGCTTATTTCCAATGAGTGACATTTAAATTTGTTATGTTTGCTCAATCTTGTTGAGAAGATAAAGCAATTTTTAAGTGTTCTGGACTTTCATCACTGATGACTTGAATATGGGGTAAGCGTCAGATTTTTTTTCAAAAACAAAATACCACACCCTAATCCTAAACATCTATTTGCAATGCTACAGACATGTTAGGGTAGCCAGCCTATTCCAAAAACCCATTTGCAGGTGCATCAAGTCTTAGTGGTGAGTTTGTACATTCATTTTGCATCGACTTCTCTAATCACATGCAGTGGTGACAAGCAAGTCTTAAAATTGACCTCCATCTCCAATTATCTTGTGGGGAATGGGGATGTATTCAGTATTACAAAGCATATACTCTATAACTAGCAAAATGCTGGGCCATATGGTATTATAATGTTACCAATGATCACTTCATTTTTAAGAAGCAAAGCACAAAAGGAAGCAACATGTGGATAAGACAATTGACCATGTTTGAAATTAATGTACAATATCCTTTTCTTCTTCTTTTGGTAACAACTGTCAGTTTCAGGAGAAATAAAAATAAGAATATTTTACAAAAGAAACCTTTGCTTTAAATAATCTACAAAAAACACATAATGAGACGAGACTTTCAAAAACCCGTGCTTGTTCATTTTTAAATGAATACAGTTGCAAATGCACATGTGCAACCACTTTTGTAAACCAGGTATAAAAAGTACTTGAACTTTTTCAAAGTTCTACAGAGTGGTTTTGGAGTACATTTCTTGGAAATTTGCATGATTTTACTTATAGTGGTAGGTGTATTACATATGCAAATTTTATCTTCTAGGGCAAAAGAACAAAGAAAAGTGTTGGTAGTCAGGACCCAGGGAATCAAACAATGCTCTTATCAAAGCACAAGAAATTACAAATTCCATAAAGCGCAATGTTATTTTTCTAATGTATCCCTGATCCATAATGAGAAGCAATCTAACATATAGATTTTGCATTCAATATCCCTGTCAAAAACTACATCACACATCAAATGTTAATGGCGCTGGGGAGTTGGGGTGATTAATACCATAACAAATGGTATATATTACAAATTTTCTTTTGTTCTTTACTCACAATGACGCATACAGCTAGGATTTAACCTTTAAGGGTTAAAGAGTTTAATCAATGTCAATGTCTGATCTTCTGAAGGCGATAAAGAACAGTCTGTCTAGCGATACCCAACAGAACATCACTTTGTCAAGCCACAAAGCGCCCAAAAGCTTGTCAAGTAAGTTACCAGAAACCTCTTTGTGGTTAGAACTCAGCTCCTTCCTGCTTGACCTATTATTTGATATTTGACCACTTGGTTGCAAGACACTTGCTCTTTCCAGCTGAAATGTCACTGGGGCATCTTGTCAGCTCCCCGACATCTCGGCCTGACATACAATTTTACTTTTGTGTGCTACAAGGCAGAAAATGCAGGGCAATGGCCTTGCTTTAAATTCTGTCAGCATCAAAGATGGGCGTCACTCTTGGGTCCTACCAACAACAACAGCAAAAAAGGAGCCTATTTTGAAGGTCAGAACAGCCATTACTTTCAAGTCTTGCAGCTCAAACTAAATTTATTACCTGCAACACTGGTTTGGGAACTGCCCTTATAAAAGTACATAAACATATCATCTAAAAATCCTCCCTACACAATTGTTTCTACTTCCTTATCAAACACAGACTTGATAAAAGGATGAGTTTGCAATGCCTGCAGGGACCAGATTCCACACTTAACTTAACTTGTTCAAACGGGCAAGTGGTATCATGTAGCTTTACAAGGAGCAACCTGACCTTCTCACATTGACCAGGAGTGACATTATTGTGCAGGAGGAGAAGCAGTCACATCATTTCTGTTTTGCACAACCTGCTTAAAGTTTGCAACTAAATGCTTGTCTTCAGTTGAGCTGACAAGAGAGAAGAGGGGGCTCAGTGAACCATGGCAGGGCTGCCATGAAATGACAGGAATCATTGGCATACATTTCAAATAGCTCTCTCAATCCTATTAAAGTATTGCAGCCCTGTTTTAAAATAGACAAGTATGAAACAACTTTGATAGATAGAGACTAAAATGGCTTATTGATTTTTTTTAAAGTCTGAGGAAAATTACCCAAAATGTGTCATTCTTTAACATTTAAAAATATATTACATAAAAATGAGCTACCATGATAAATAAAAACTTTTTTTAAAAAAAATGGATTGTTTCACTATGCTGGGAGGGTAATGTGCAGGCATGTATGAACGGGCCCCCTTCCACCACCCGTATCCCTGTAGTGAATAATGCAAAATTAATGCCACAGAAATGCATAGAGACTGAACTACAATTCAAAGGTTAAAAACAGCCTAATAAAATAGGATTTTAATTATTATTATTATTATTTTTAAAAAAACGCTTACAAAAATAGCAAATCCTAACACCCATTTTGCATAGCTCGTTTAGTGGTGGCTGTGATATTTAGGTTCGAGGAATAGGATGAAGAAGCTTGCGAATGAGGTCTATTGTGTATGAAGGAGAATGAGGCATCACAATCTGATTCAGCCTTCAGCGGCAAAAAATTTGGGATGCAACTCTGGTCCATCTCAGGTAACGATCTCGAAGCTGGAGGGATGCTCAAAGTGTTTTGTGACTCCTGAAGAAAAAATAAGAAAAAGGAAAAAATAACACACACACACATTAGCCATAAGTCAATTAATTTAAAAAAACCCCAGCAGAAATAATGTCTAATATGCTTAAGTCTACAGTAATATTAGCCACAGCTCAATGCAGTTAAGAAGGTTTAAGCTCCATTAATTTAAACGGGATCTAAAAGAGATTATGGATTGCACCCCTTAACATCAACATCTCGTTTTGCCTTATGATACTTCTAAGGATATATTTTTGACCACTATTCCTGTTTTCACACACAATGGCAACAGCTTCTTATAGAGGAGCGTACGATCACATAAAAAAATTTCTGAGTTCATGATTTCTCACATTTAAAAATAAATCCTAGAAATAGTATCGAAAAGCATATGCTGTTTTCACAAAAAGCTTAACACCGGGAATAATTGTGTTAATTCCAGTTTCAAACTGTTTCTCTCATTCTCTATATTGAAAATATTAAAGGTGAACAATAACTACCTTTCACCTGAACAGGACAGAGTAGTGCAGAAGTAAAGGCTTGTTCACACTATCTAAAAGACATTATTTGGAAATATAATCCCTGTTTAGCAATATCTAGAAACCCAGCCAAAAATTCCAAATCAGGTATTCTTGAACAATGCATGGTTAGGCTCTGTAGCTTTAAAATGTGTATTCACACAAAAACATACACACACCTCACCATTATCACCAAAGCTATCAAACACAACTTCATGTAAAATATGATTCACTGCAGACACGTGTACTGTATTAACCGCTAGTGTCAAAATGCCACGTTGTGCATTTGGTGAACTTTAAGTGTACCATATACAAGGTTCAGTAAAAGAATAAAAGTTACTATAAGGGAGTACTTGGAATGCTGCTACTGTATGCTTCAGTATTTTTAGTGCTCCCCCTCCCCCATTCCCATTACTGCTACTGGGGAGAAGAAAAAATCAATGGCTGCATCTAACACCTAGTTCAGCAATTTTCTTTGATGTTGGCGCTTTGATTTCTTGATACAACACAAAGCTTATCTTGTAGCTGGTTGAAAAGATGGACCTTTAAGAACCACCAATATGGTAGCAAGTCCAAATGCTTACTCCAAAGAGATATTTAAAAAGTAGTCATTCTTTCAATTCTACAAAGGGTCTGGATTGTGAAGATGAGCTAGACAGTAGACCACAAACTTGTAATCTTCAGCACTACTGGATTTAGTCCCACTATACCCAATGTACTGTAGCCTGGATAATAATAAAACTGTGTTGTATTCATTAATAACCACATTGATTTAAATTATTTGCAGTTTTGCCATATATTATTTTAATTGGGAAGTTTTAATTATCAGAATATTTACATAGGATCTCGCAGAAACAATGGAAAATCAGGATTTTCATGGCTTACTTCAGACAGGGAGGTATGATCCTATGTGAAAATGTGTGCTGTATTTTAAAGTCTACTATAAAGACAAGGATAAATTGTGATTTTTAAAGAGAAACATGTTGTCTAAATAAATGTAGTTAATAAAATATGTGTGTGTAAAGGACAGCTTGTCTTACATATCTGTTACTAACATTTCCCCCAATTCAAATTAACATGCTGGTTAAAAGACACTTACATTGCTCGTATTTTATTTTCCTCAAAATCTAGCCGTTTCTAAAAAGGAAAACAACCTCAAAAACCCAAGCAAGGGGGTGAAAAAAAACACCCAGGTTTCCTTGGAGAGTTGCACAAAAAAGTATGAAACTTAATGATTGGCAGCTAGTCAATAGACTGTTACAGGAAAAAGGCTTCAGCGTTTGGCGGAGGTGGTGGGAGGGGGGCGATTGGTCAGGTCTGTTTCAGTTCTCAGGCCCAGGCTGCACCTCATAGGAAGCCAGAGTAGAATAACATCCAACAAATGGAATGGAAATCAGATTGCTACAGTAGCCTTGACTGATGCTGGAAAAGGTTTCGCTGCTAATAACCTGAACTATTTTGATTCTAATCTATTTTATGTATTTAAATCAAATGGGGGTGGGTGGGGATCCCCTGAAAGTGCAGCTTAATTTAAAATAACTCAAGCTAATAGGGCCTTTGCCTATAAATATGTGTCTGGGTGTATCAGATTATTTCCTCAGTATCATTTCTCTCCACCCCTCTTTGGCAGATTGCAATACTGGCACACTTAAAGCTGGCTGTGCAGGAACACCAACAATAAACTCAACTGTAAATGTGTTACAGTGGTTATTTTCAAACGTGTTTATTCGTTTGAAACAAGAGCCCTGGGCATGTACAATTGTATTTAGTGATAAACAGTTACCAGAGAGGTGGCCGGGTCAGTCTGTTTCAGCAAAACCAGCAGCCAGGGGGCACCTGAATGGCTAGGGATGCTTGTCCTAGCTTGGCTTGCAAAGGAATCCCTGATGTTCTTAAGAGGCTACCTGGAAGGAGAGGTGAGCTTTTAGAACCCCACAGGCTCCACATTCTTGTCTGCCTTGGTTCAATATCTGGGCTGGGGAAGGGTTTTTCGCTTCAGCCCACCCCACTGCCAGCCCCAAAGCACCGTTCCTGTTTTTCCCTTTATGTATCTGCATGTGAGGGGCACGGCAGCAGGGAGATGGGCTTTTCCCTTCCTTTCCCCTGCCAATGCATTGTCCTGACACACTATGGAAGACATGAGGAGCTGCTGAGTGGTGGCTCTTGGGACTGGGAAGTCTTTCCAAAGGCTATCGCCATGCAGCACAAGGACAGCAGGAAGGTGGGATAGAGGAAGGAAACAGGTGCCCAAATGGTTCCGCTAGACTTATTAAAATGCTATTTGGCCTCCACTTCAGGTCGACACTGATCTCATATACACGTTGGAATTTCCAAATGGGTTCCAAAAATTAATATGTATTTGAGAGAGAGAGAGAGAGAGAGAGAGAGAGAGAGAGAGAGAGAATACTTAACACATGAAGAGAGGAATGGTGCAAGCCCCACCTGCTTCATTCATCACCCTCTACTCGTGGAGGGCACGTTTGTCAAGAAGAGAGTATCCTGTACCTGTGTAGGTTTTCCATACTATTGAGAATGCTGGGAAATCAATGTTCTCCACAGCTACAGAACAGAAGGCTCTCCTCTTCACAAAGTTGCCCTCCACAAGCAGAGGGTGATGAACCACACACACCCTCCCCTACACATTTCGTATTTTCGGATATAGAACACCTGAATAGGGAGGGAGGGGGAGAGAGAGAGAGTGTGTGTGTGTGTGTGTGTGTGTGTGTGTGTGTGTGAGAGAGAGAGAGAGAGAGAGAGAGAGAGAGAGAGAGAGAGAGATGCAATTTCATATTATTGTAAAGGATGTGATTGGATTGGATTGGATTTCTACAAATTCCTGAATGAAGTATACTCTCAGAAATAAAAACTTCCAAATCCCACAAGAACCATACAAGTCAGTTTAATGTATTTATTCTGTGTGGTTGGGAATCTGGCTACTGTGGTTGAATTCCACACACACTCGTACATACACAACATCCATAGCCAGGCTTTTTTATGATTCAGCACCTTGCTCAACTACCCTGCAGGTCAAGAATCCACTCTCCCAGGATCTTCCTCCACCTTTCCTCTTGCTTGCATCCCTCTTGACTGCTGGCCAGGAAGGTCTGGGAGACGTTCTCCAGTTTGCGATTGAGAACAGTAAAGGTGCTTGTCAAGCTCTTAACTACAGATAGAAACCCTTGTTGGATTTCGTCCATATACTCTTGAACATTCCCTGAGTTTTAATGCAACATATTACTGTTATTAAGCCTCCACTGTCAAGTATCTCAAGCATGTACTACTTTATTATTGTTTATTTGTTTGTTACATTTATATCCCTCTTTTCCTCCAAAGAGTCCAAGGTGGTGTACATGATCCTCCTCCTCTCCATTTTACCCACATAAGAACACTGTGAGGAAGGTTAGGCTGAAAGTCAGTGACTGGCCCAGAGTCAACCAGTGAGCATCATGGCTGCATGAGGACTAAAACCCAGAATTCCCGAGTCCCAGTCCAACACTCTAACCACTACACCACACTGGCTTATTTTCACAGAGTAATACTCCACTTATGTTCACTGTAAGCACTCACTGAGGTGTTTTGAAGCGGCACTCCTGGTGATCCCGCATGGGTCAGAGAGATCCACCAATCACCAGGAGTACGGCCTTTAGTATGGCAGCTCCCACCCTATGGAATGCCCTTCCAACTGAGAGCAAGCATGTACCTATGTTACTTTGCTTCAGGCAAGTATTTCCTGACTAATGACAAAATTCCAACCGCTGTTTTATTGACATTTCTGCTTTTATTTATTTATTGCATTTCTATACCGCCCCATAGCCGAAGCTCTCTGGGTGGTTTAAAAAAATTTTATTGTATTTTTTCTTTCTTTGGTATCTTGTATTTTAATTCATTGTGCATCACTCTGACATCTCTTGATGTGAAGCAGTATATACATTTTATAATAAATAAATAAAGCATTAAAAACATTAAGCTGAAAAGACTGACGCCGTTTTCCTCTTTCTTTTTTCCATTTGACTTAAGTATTCTGTTTCTGTGACTCCAGTGCCCATTTACAATCTAACTAAAGCTGGCCCTAAATGCAGGCAAACCTCGTTCTAATGTGTGCACTTTCCCACAGCTTTTCACTATTTCGTTTTATAGGTAGTTGTTTTTCCAATTGCCATCTTTACTTCAATTGCTGGATGGAGAGTGGGTGTCAAAGAAAAGGAAATAAAAAGGAGTTTGCATGACCAGAAACGACATGTTTGCATAACCTCTGCAGTAGGTTCACTTCTTGAATGGCCATACAGGGAAAGTTTCCCTACGTTGACAAAAAGCACTGATTAGTCAACACTTTTAATTGCCAGAATTGGAACCCCTTTACCGCTCCTGGTAGTCTAATTTTTGTCAGAGTCCTGGAGCCCAATGCAGATCTGTGCTCTGGCAGAAAGAGGAAGGGGGAGAAAGAGGGAGAAAGACTATATTTACATTCACTTTGCCAGACATTAGCATCTTTTTGTCCAATCATTTGAATTCAGAAGGGTTAGGAGAAAACAGCTTAGAGAACAAGGGTTGACACATACAGTGTGAAATCTTAAGGTGCTTGAATGCAATGAGGGAGAAAGTGAGACCGAACCACATTTCAGCTCCCTAACTGTGCTGCAGCCCGCGTGAACTTTGTGACAGGTCTCTGTCTCTCAGCCACACTTGAGTAGCTTTTGCTGACATTCAGCTGTCAGACAGCATCCCTTTACCATGCCCCTAACATGCTCTACAGCTTCACCCAATTAACTTGCTTTCACTTGACATTGCAGCAAAAAGCTTCATAATAGGTGGTCAAGGTGCACGGAGCCTGCCTGCCCTCTAACTGCTCACGCACAGCGAGATGCTTAACTACCTTCCTTCTTGCCAGTTTGCTCAGAAGTTGTGTGACTAGGATTTAGTCATTTACTAAATCCTAGTCACACAACCATTTATCAAACCGGGCACAGAAATCTGGGATTGGCAAAGATGCATTACTCCAAGGTGCATTTTATTTTTTTGAAGGAAGCTTCTTTTTCTTTTTAAAGCAGGAAATCCAAATTCGATCATCAGAGGAATCTGATTAAAAATATACAGATTAAAAATCTTTGCTGATGATAAACTGCATTAGCAAGAGGAATGCGGGCCAAAAAAGAAGAGGAAGAGAGAATCAAAGTCATTATTTCCAACAGAAACATTTTATGATAGAGAGGGAAAAGGGCTAGGTGCAATTATAGTGTCTTTATGATCCAGCATTCTTACTACAGAAAAATCATTAGACATTTAGATGATTAACTCTATTACATACTCCTTCAAACAGGAGGTAGTATTTTAATTTAAAATACTGAGTATTCCTAAAAGGGTGTATCAAAGAAAGCAAATGGAGTGTAAATCTTTTAAGGGCATTAGGAAAAGATTTAAAATTTGGTTATTCAGCACCTGTTTTAACCTGAGAACCCTACTGAGATTTCTTTCTTTTCTTTTCTCTTTCTTGATTATTCACCCACCCACCCCGGGTTTTTTATTAGGTTTCTCCAGGCACACATATAGCACTTGATACCCTATGGAAGCACAGTACGTTATATATTGAAGCATATAGATCCACACATCATGAAAACTATAAAAGGGCAGATTATATACCTGTAACATGTGATACAGATAAAGACTGGGTTTGGATGACACGTTAACCAACGATGGGTTAAATAAGCAACATTAGTTTATTAAACTCATGATGACTTAGCATGTCATCAGTGAGCTCTTTTCCCACTCATGGTGGCTTATATTCCCCCAATAAGCCACCCTGATAACCCACAGTCTGCAGTAAGAGTTGTTTTACCCATCATGGGTTAGTGTGTAGTCTGTCGCGCAGAGTGAGTTAAGTTGCTCAACTAAAAAGTTGCTTGGCAAGAGCAGTCATAAGCATAGCTGCCGCTCTGCTCCATTCGGGCGATCTGTTTCCAAGATCTGCCTAGCAACAGATTGCACTGCATAGATGTGCAGGGTTCTCACTATGTATCTGGTGCCTCTCCATGAGGGGAACCTATGTGTGGAATTTCCTCCCATTCCTGCAACCTTTCAAGGATTTAGAGCTACCAACCCCCCCCCCTTTTTTTTTGGTGAGAAGTATGTTTAGCTTGCACAGGGTTGTAGTTGTGAGCATGGTGCTTCCCAATGAGGGGAATCTGTGTATGAAATTTCCTCCCATCCCTGCAAACTCTTAAGGGTTTAGAGCCCCCACTCTCTTTTCTGTTATCTCCGACACACGGCCGGAGATAACAGAAGGGCTTGGAAAACCGACTTCACAAATGGGACAGTGGCTGGAGGTGAGAGCTGGAGCGGGAAGGATGGCTTTGAGAATCGAGGCAACATTCGGGAGGGAGCATGGGTGTATGTGTGTGTAAGCAGCTAAAGAGACCCAGTGTAGTGGGTACAGTGTTGGTCTAGGAGTCGGGAGATCTAGGTTTTAGTCTCCACTTGGCCATGGAAACCCACTGGGTGACTTTGGGCCAGTCATAGAGTTTTCAAAGAGTGAAGTCACCTATGCCACAGGTTTCTACTGAAAAACTGTTGATGAGTGAGGGGAGAAGAGAAGAAATGCTACGAACCCCCACCCCCACCCCCTTCAGAGGGAAAAAGTAAGCACTGCATCACTTGTAAAGGATCACAGACCCAAACTGCAATTTACGGCTTATTTACTTCTGAATACTTTCATTCTAGTCAATGAAGCTATTCCACAATAAGCAGGCTGTGGGTTGCAGACATATTCAAAACATCTTTCATCCAGTGCTATAAGATTATAAGGTATACATGCTTATACATACTATCATCCCATGCCCTCGACAAAAGAGCAAGTCTGCCTTCATTGCTCAAACTACGAATATTTAGCAGTTATTCCATATCAGAACTATGCCATCTTGTAAAAAGCCCTCTCTGGGGAAAAAGAGCAATGATCATTATACTGTACCCTTGATAAACTGCTGTTCTATGGAGATAACACTTCTTGATGTGATGACAACATGGCATTTCTAAAGAAACGGCCTGCTGGGATTTCAGATACTCTTCAAAATAGCTGTTCAAACACTAAATGCACTATCCAAATTCAACATGTTTGCGGTTCACCCATCTTTATTTTATTGTGTGTGTTTTAAACTGGCCATACATTTAGTTGGATTCAAAGTGCACAGCTTTTTTAAAAAAAATCTACCAAAAAGGGTGTAGAAATTCAGTAGATTTCTCCTTTGCAAAAGCACCTGAAACAGTAAAACAACATCAACAGGAACTCCACCGTTTTGTTCTATGTGAAATAACTAGAAGGACAATAGCAGGAACTAGCTAGTAGCAAGAGATTTCATCCAAAATGTTAATCTGAGGGCTGTGGGGTGGGGAGGAGGGGAGAGGAAACAGAATCTCTAAATCTGTTGGATATACCTGAGAATGCTGTCAAACATAAAAAGTTAAAATATTAAAATATATTTCAGCTTGATTCAGATTTTATACTCACAGAGTTTGGCTTAGTGTAGCTGTACTGACCTTCAGACAGCCAGGATTATCCTGGTGTAAACATTACAAGAGTAATAACAATCACGTGTGAGTTTTATAAAATCAGAAATTAGCCAGAAAAGTGAATTTATTTTGAAAAGACACTGCTAAGAAGAAGAAAAAAATAACACCCTAATTGATATATGAATAACCAGGAGGGGAAAAGGTCATACTTTAGGCTCAATTTCAGTTGATGTCTAACATGCATGCAAGCTTCAAATTATGCTAACTGGGCAAGAAATCAAGCTTATCAGTTATAAACAACTTGAGTGTGGGTGAGCTAGGGTTACGGCGTCTATTGTTTCTGGCCTCATTTATATATACAGTTATACTTCTGGCTGCACCTAAATAAAAATCTAATAATTCAACAAAAACTATTGTATATACAGTCATCCACTGCAGATTGGTACTGGCTCTGGAAAATCACTTTTCCTGAAATGATCACTGAAACCAAAAGGCACTAACCAAGTAGAAATCAATATTTTCTGCATACCAAACTCATCCTAAGTTATTCAACATTTTAAAAATAAATTAATGGATTTTTGTTCTTTGGTATAGATGTAAAGCCAGTATTCGGAATACTCAAGAGAAAGAAAATATTAAAATGTATACAAATGATTTAAGGATGGTGATGGATAAGGAAAATAGGTGGTGCCTTAGAAAACAAAACATTATTTTTAGTCTATTTATTACATTTATAATATAGGTCTTCTCCAAGGAGCTCAAAGTAGTTTACATGGCTCTCCATGTTGCTCCATTTTAACCCCAGAACCACCCTGGATCCAGGCTTTTCTGGTCCTAGGCCAACAATCTAACCACTGTCCTACACAAGCTCTCCAGTCTTAATGCAACACTTCAAAATTGGTGTGGGGGGGAAACACTTTGATTTTCAGTAGAAAGACAATTCTATTTCACCTTTGCATGATAGAAACGTCTTGGATCTATGGCTGAGGTCTTTGCATCATTACACAGGAGTTGTTGTTCTTGTTGTTGTTATATTTAGATTATTATTATTATTACTATGCAAGTTAGATTATTACAATGTGCTCTACATGGGACTGCCTTTCAAGATGGTTCAGAAGCTGCAGCTTGTGCAAACTGTGCCAGCCAGACTGAGAACAGAGACAAGAAGATCTGAACATATGACACCAATTCTGCCCTACTTACACTAACTGCTTGCATGTTTCCAAGCCTGATTCAGGACTGCTTTACCTAATGGAGTTCCGTTCCCAGCATGAACCTACCCACATACTACGTTCATCATCTAAGGTCCTCCTTGAGGTGTCTCCTCCGAGGTAGGCTCAGAAAGTGGCAACATGGGAAAGGGCCTTCTCAGTAGTGTCCCCACCCCACCCCACCCCAATTATGGAATGATCTCCCCGACACCAAAATTGTTATATTTTTGGCACCAGGTTAAGACCTTCCTCTTCTCTCAGGCATTTGGCAGCATATGATGAGATTTTAATCACGTTCTGGATTTTTCTTATTGTCGATTGTTTAAAAATTGTTTTAGATATATGTATGCTGTTTATATATTTGTATATAAATGCTTTTTATAATGCTTTTAAAAGCTTTTAATCTTTGTAAACCACCCAGAGAGCTTCAGCTACTGGGCGGTATGGAAATGTAATAAATGAAATGAAAATGAAATATTTTAAAGATATCTGTTCCACTTCTCAGGACCAAAGTCCTTTCAGTGGCTTGTAAAAAAAAACCCTGATCATTATAAAATAATGGTACAGTAAAACATCCAATATTAACATTATACACTAATTCACTTAAAGGTGCTTCTTCCAAGCCACAGCCATCAACCAATTTTAAGCAGCAACCTTAGCAGAGAAGACAGCAAATCTAAAAAAAAGAGGGAGAGAGAATGAGAACTAATTTTGCTGTGGGTTGAACTCTTCTGATTCTGTCAAGGTTGCTTCTAATCCCAAGGTTAGATTTCAACTATAAATACAGACTCCTTACTTGGCTGCTTTAAAAAAATTACATTCACAAGCAACCCAATCAAAAAGTGAATTTACAGTAATGAAGAGGGAGGGACCATAGCTCAGAAGTAGATCAATGCTTTGCATGCAGAAGCTCCCAGGTTCAGTCTCTGGCATCTCCCATTAAAAGGATCAGGTTGCAGGGTCTGGGAAAGACCTCTGTCAGAGATCCTGAAGTGCTGTTGCCAGGAAAAGTTGACAACACTGGGCAAGATGGACAAACAGTCTGACTTCGAATAAGGCAGTGTAAAGTCCTGTTAGACAAAACAGGCTGGCCTATTATACCAGAAGACACCGACCTGTGAAACCAAACTCACTCATCCTGCTAATCCTACAATTTCAACTCAACCCTTGTTTGGGCTCTCTAACTGGGGTCACACGACACAAGGGTGGTTAATAAGTCATGAGGGCTTGTTAACCACCCCCAAGGCAAGATCACCAGAGCTCAAAGGTAAGCAGACAGTGAAAGATTGTAGCAACCCAATGAGACCCACCTCCTTACCTGGTAACCTGGTACTTTGCCTGGTATTTGCCGTTGCATATCTGGACACTTTCTCCAGAAATCCCTTAGATTTCTCTCCATCCTCTTGTCTCCTTCGTTTTCAGTATGAAACTATGGGCTCATCTACACCAACCAGGATATTCCACTATGAAAGTGGTATGAAAGAGGTATATAAAAGGCAGGAGCCACACTACTGCACTGAAGTGCACTGACAACTGTTGGGGTCCATGGCACATACCATATACTGCTTTCATACCAATTCCATAGTGTTATATCCTGCTTGGTATGGAGGTGTCATGGGCCCCAACAGTTGTCATTGCACGTTAGTACCACTATCGAGCAGTCGTGTACATCCTGCAGTGCACTTTAATACCACTATAAAGCAGTAGTGTGGCTCCTGCCTCTTATATACTGCTTTCATACCGCTTTCATATTGGATTATCCTGCTTGGTGTAGATGAGCCCTATGTAATCTATTAGGTATGAAATTCCAATTCCAATGTATTTGAATATTTATCAATTCTGATTACTTTAGGCCAATATTTCTGGCAAAAGGGTATGATTTCAAAAACATTCTTCAAATTTGGCTTATGTCAAATTCAGAAATAAAAAGTGAGTTATATATATTTGATGATCCAGATGTAAAAGCTCAATAACATAAACATTAAGATGTTACTGCCAGTTCTATATTCCTTAACTCCACTAGCAACTAAAGGAGCAAAAAGAAAAAAGAAAGAAAAAAGGAGCAAAAGTCTCCGCTAATAATAGTGCATTCACTTTTACACCCTTTGAACTTCCTGTCTTCTGCGTCACACACACACACAACTTTCCAAGTATTTTGTATTATTCCACTTTAATTTCCAACATAAAAACAATGACTCAGTTGGAGCACATAAAGTATGTTCTTCTACACTAAATAGTAGAGTCTTCTAATACATGGTGCAGAAGCCAGAACATTTCTTCCTCAACTCCAAAAATGTCTCAGTAATAGGATAAGCTTCCTAACCGGGCTAGGGAATCCCCTTTCTTAGAGGTAAGTTATCCATCCTGCTTTCAGGCATGAACTCTGATTTATTTATTTATTTGTTTTATTTACAATGTTTGCATATTCACTCTAAATTTAAAACAGATTCCGAAGCAGTGAACGTAAGAGGTAAAATAGTAAAAAGGTAAAAAGTATTCAAAAATACCATATTAAAATTATTCTTATTAAAAACAGAATGTCAATAAAAACACAACAGGTCAGTTAAGGAATGCTTCTTGGAATAGAGCTACTTTCAGGAGGCAAGGGGAAGCCACACATTGTAGGCACCTGCCTGACCTTCAGTGGCAGGGAGTTCCAAAGGAAGGGGACCAAGACACTGAAGACTCTTCTCTGGGTGGACTCCAATTGGGCCATGTGTCCATATGGAACCTCCAGGAGCATGCTCTCTGATGATCTCAGTGACCAGGCAGGTTGGTAAGGGAGAGTGTGCTCTCTCATGCATCCTGGTTGCAAGTTGTTCAGGGCTTCAAACACGAGTACCAGAACCTTAAACCTGGCTCAGCAGCAAAAAGACAGTCAAAGGTCTTCAATGGTGTCACCACTGAAGAAAAGATCACTGGTCTTCAGTGGTGAGCCTGACAATGGGATCATGCCTTCCTCCATGGTAACAATGATACCATCACTGTCTTCTTTTTCTTTCACATTTAGGAGAAGGAGAAAAAAGCACAAGGAGAGAGAGAGAAAAAGATACAAGGAGAAAGTCATGGACTGATCGCTATTAAAAGTGAACATCGTACTGTCAGCTGGAGTGTCTGTTTCCCTCCACAGCGCTCACATTTTCTAAAAGAGGCCTTCTTGTCTATATACCTGAAAGCGAAAGACTGCAAGACAGAACCAAAAATTAAATAAAAATGAGCACAAAGGAGTAAAAAGATAACAAGAGGATAGAAAGTTGGAAGAAAAACAGAAGAAAACCCCCTCAGCACTACGAAAATCTAGTCAGATGACTAAGAAGTCCCTTCACGATGCTACCACAATGGTGGTCGACGAAGAACTGAGGGAATGGGCAGAAACCCCCGAGTATGTGCAGTGGGACAGTGGGGGAGGGGTTCCCACCTGAATTCCTCAGCTTTAGAAGTTTCCTGAAGCGAGCTCCGCACAAGCGCAGACCCCATATATGTGATGCACACAGACCACAAAGAAGAATGACTAGTGCATTTGTGCAACACAATGCTCACAGGACCACTCAACAAATGTGAGCAGCACAACGATTGATAAAGGCACTCATGAAAGGTCCAGCGCTATCAAGCTTTTGGCAGAAATGAGCCAGAGGCTCTGTTCTAAGGGCTTTGATACAGCAAAGGATGGGTCCCCACATACCTGCCATCAGATCAAACATGGCTTTTCTATTGTGCTTGCCTTGAAGGGCATTTGGGTGTCTAAGAATATGCATACACCTGCAGCCTTAGCTGAGTGTTGGTCTTGTACGCGCTCCATAGTTCAGACATGCAATTACCCATTAAACAAAGTTCCACTGAGTTATAGTGGAAGCTCAGAGATCCATCTTTTGCTGCAACACATGAAGTAGCCCCCCCACGGCTGCATGTCTTACTACGATAACCCAGCTGCAGGAGTCTAAATAAAATGGGGGTGGGGGAATTCTTGGTTATGTTTTGCATGTTCTTACTTTATTGAGATAGAAAAAGCATGAACAAGTCAAAGTAGCATTAGCATAAATAGGCCATTTGGATTCCCTCAATCCAAACGTGTCATCTGAGTATATGAACCAGAGTCTTTCAACAGCCTAACTATTCTTTAATCCCTTCCAAAAAGTCTCACTTGATTCATAACCCCAGAACAAATCTGCCTCGCTTTTGTGTTTAACCCACAGTTTAACACTGAATAATGGATGCTTCTAGCCCTCTATCTTGAAATAGTTTCTTCAAAAGAGAAGAGGAAATACCTAAGTAAAAGTCCTTGACTCTGGAAAGAAGTAGATTTATCTACCTTTGTACAGAATGGTGCTTTTCTTCTGCAAAGCCAGTTCAATTATGTTCTTAGCTCTATTCTTTTCTTCTTCTTCTTCTTTTTTAAAAAATCTACTCGGGGTTAAACATCCTGATCTAGTTTTCAACACAACAGCTTTCCCACCTCTTACGAGCCTTTTATTCCTACTGCACTATAGGCAGTATTGCCGGATCTTTGTATAGTGATGTGTCAGACACTGTCACTCGGAGACAAATGGGATGGAGGCAGACTGGGGGAAAAGAGAGGATATAATAGATGAAGCAAAGGAGAAGGAAAACTAAATAACTGCTGGATGGCAATTCACTGTGCCACTACTGTGGTCAGCATATAGAAGCAGTGACCTTCTTCAGTTTTTAAAATTCCATTCTATTTTTGTAAAACCAAAACAAAAATTTCATGGCAGAAACCTCATATTCAAGATACAGTTTGAATGTGTGTAAATTGCCAATAACCTGGCGCCGATTTCATTCACTCAGGAAAAAAGTGTACTACATTCCCTTTTAGTTCCTCTGGCACAATGCAATACGACCCACCCAATACTAGGGGTCCTAAAGAGCCCTTGCAGCGTATTGAGAAGCAGGGGGACTGGGAACAACTCATTTACATGGCATTAACCATTTCTACTGTCAGAAAGCCAGCTATGTTAATACGGCTCTATAGATCTACTGAGGTCTGGGTGAACAAGTTGGAAGGAGTACATCCTCACAGCTGTGACTGCCTGGGTTCTTGGTACAGCACCTACACAGACTCAAAAGCCCATACGTGTGTGTGTTCTGTAATCTACAGTGATTCCATCTCACTCTCCAGGTTTCCTGTTCGGTTGGGTTTCTACCTCTGACTGTTCGTACTTCTTACTGCTGGACATACTGGGAATTCTGTTTGTGTACACCCCACCCTGCCGCTGCCTAATAGTTCTCCACCAGAACTCACGGAGGTAGTGAGATAATTATGTCCACTCTCGTTTTCTAGATATATCAGCGTCCTCCCAATATCATTTCAGTAACAGAGAATGGTGTTCTTCCTCAAATATTACCAAAGAAGGAGCTTTAACATCTCAAATTTCCCCGTAAAATGCTAAAACTATGCTGAAAAGTTTAAATATGGAAATAGTGTGTTACCCCTAAAATGTACTTCTCTGCAGATGTAAATATGTGAGCCTAATAATAAGGTTTCACACTGAGAAAAGTGTTATTTATATTAAAATATTAAAACTATTTAATGAGCTTTCTCTCCCTGCCCTCCAAAAAGTAAGTTAAGTGTGTGCCTTAACCTGCTTGAGGCGAAGGAAGTTTCAAACATATTGGATTTGAAACTAGCCATTATTTCCCATGTTGCAAAAATGGCAATTTTATTTCCCCACAGCAAATGAAACTGTCAGGAAAATTTAGATGCAATAAAACTGTGTGGTTAAACCAACATGCTGGATTTGGACTAAAACTGAATTAAAGGAATTAAAATTAAGCATTATGTCAGTCAAACATTATAAAAACCTATATTAAAATAGGGATATTTGGTGGGAAAATTTAGGAGGTTTGGACTCGGTGAAGCCCAACAGGACCTGTCCACTTCACCTCCATCAATCGTGTCACATTTGAAATTTGCACAATGAAAAATATTTTGCATAAGTGTCTTGCTTCTGGCAACCTTTCCACTTTTATAAAAAGTTGTCAAGACAGTGTGTGACTTTTGCGGTGCAAAGTTTTAGAATGGTGGCTTCAGTCCAAGGCTAGCTAATAACGGCTGACATGCACTGGAATCTTGAGGCCTAAATCAACATTGTTTTCACAGCTGTAATTAAGCCACCTAATCAGAAGCACATTTTGACGGGACAGTTTCTGGAAGCCAGACATTACAATTTCTTATGCCTGGAGCGCAGTGGCTTGTGAGAGGTCCTCATTTAATTTCAGTGTGTGTGCGTGTTTAAAAGAGGCAGTAAAATGAAAATACTATTTGGAGAGGGAGGGGGGAGCAGTGTACAACTGTTGAAATGAAGCAGGCCTATGTGTTCATGCCTTGACCAACTTGACACCCCACCCTCCTCCGGCTCCGTGCCGAGTCCCCATCTCTCGAGTGGCAGCTGTACGCAGTGAGAATAAGGGCTTCTGCCAAGATCAACAGATGAGCTGGTCTGAACTGGCTCTCTGTGTGTTCCGATTGTAAATTGTGCTGGTGATGATTAGAGAACTCCAACACAGGATGTTGACTCTTAAAACTGTCCAGAGAAAATAAGTTTGGGGTTGTTTTCTTTCAAATTCAGATTGGTTTTCGAGGTGTGTGTGTGTGTGTGTTTTAAAAAAAACTTTGGGTGACTTGGTACACAGAGTTGTGTCTGTGACTTTTAGATGGTTCCACTAACGTAAATCCACACAAATTAAATAGCTAAATTAATTTTTTTTAATATAAAAGGTCCTCACAACATTCCCACAGCAGGACCCTTCATCTCCAAGTGTTTATATAAGAGGGCTGCGGCTGAGTGCTGTTCTTCAACCGGCACACACGTAAGTGTTGTACATACCATACCACCTGCTAAAGATATCCTTCAAAATCTACAAGCTGGTTATTGCTTGCTATCACTAAACTATGTTGTGTTTTAAAGAAAATGACTGCATTATCATCTCGCTCATGTGCTATGGAACTGCTGCTTTTGGTGAGTTTAACATAAACTTTCAACCTCAGAGGCCACTGTAAGACTATCAATAGGAAGGCCCTAGTCACTGGGGTCTGATTACGTTTAGTTCTGCATTTTAATTGCATATGGATTCTATTAACTCACTCTTTTGCCTTATAGGCAACATTTTAATCAAATTACTATAATGTTCAAATATGTTACAATAGCTTGACAAGGTAAAAGTTCACATACCTAGCATATACTGAATATCAAAAAAAGCTTTATATAGGAAATATTCTTTATACAAAACAAGGGGGAAAATATATTGTCAGATTACTCTGTTCTGTTGGTGTTTTTTTAACACCTTGTCCTAAGGAGTGTTGTATGATTTATAGTGTGGCTCTCATTTTCTTGCTGTTCGTGCTGATCCACAGAACCCTTTGCACAATTGGGAAGCACTTCTGCTAGTGCAAGAGAAAGCACCTCCGATTTTCACTGATTTACCTCCCTTAGATGCAGCCCTCTGAATGACGTTTTGGAGGGCCCATCAACCTTGGAAGCAGCTTTTCAGGGGTGAAAAGGTTAACAGCAGCCTCCCCACCACCACCTGGTGCCCTCCAGATGCATTGGACTCCAGCTCTCATAAATGGCTATAGCTGGGCATAATGGGAGCTGTAGTCCAATATATCTGAAGGGTACCACATTGGAAAAGGCTGGGCTAGAGTGAAACAGAAGGGGCAGGAAAACCGTAGTGCAGGAGCAGAATTCCATCCATTGTTCTCTGGATCTTAACCAGCATTACTGGTACTACAGTGTAACTAAATTACATGGCTTATAATTCCTGATTAGAATTAGTTATGTAACAAGCACAACAGAATCCAGTTAGACGGTTGCACATTAGTTCCATGCTTAAAAATGTATCCAATGTCTACTTGCTTATCACTATGTAAATTCCAGGAATCCAGTGGAGACATACTTTCTTTTTTAAACTCATCCATAGGGGAGGAGTGAAACTTCAGTATGAAAACAGGAGGGAGAAAAGCTTAAATCGCCCCCCCCCCCCTTATGGAGTACCAAGGTCCCAATCTGAATTAGGGCTGCACACAAGAGTGTGTAACCAGAAGGTTCGAATATATAAAACTGACTCTGGCCAGCTTGCATTGGTTGCCTGTACATTTCCGAGCCCAATTCAAGGTGCTGGTCTTAACCTATAAAGGCTTACATGGCTTGGGACCAAAATACCTGATGGAACACTTCTCCCGACATGAACCTACCCGTACACTACACTCAACATCTAAGGTCCTCTTCCGGGTGCCTACTCCAAGGGAAGCTTGAAGGGCAGCAACAACGGAGAGGGCCTTTTCAGTGGTGCCCCCCCAATTATGGAACGATCTCCCCGACGAGGCTCGCCTGGCGCCAACATTGTTATCTTTTGAGCGCCAGGCCAAGACTTTTCTCTTCTCCCAGACATTTAACAGCATATGTTGATTTTTTAACTGACCCAGAATAGAAGGATATTGTATGTGATCTGTTTTTATGCTTTTTATGGTTTAAATTTTGTACATTTGTTTTTAATGTTCCATGTTTTAATCTTTGTAAATCGCCCAGAGAGCTTCGGCTATGGGGTGGCATATAAATGTAGTATAATAATAATAATAATAATAACAACAACAACAACAACAACAATACGGCCCTGAATAAAAGCTAAACTCTCTGGACAGTCATGTTGCTGTGCATCTTGAAAGTATTGAATACAGCAGTTTAACTTTATGTCCATGTAACATACCAGTATAATCAAAAGATAAGCATTCTGTCCTAACTTGTATAGAGCTGTCTTGCTTTATTTACATTAACTTGCCTTCTCCTGCACTAGCAAGGAGGACAATACAGACCAGAGACAATATTCTCAATGGGTCTGGAAAAGTTCTACATGCACGAGCTTAATGTCCTTTTTTCCAGAAGACAACTTTCAACTGGATTTACTGGAGGATGCTGTCAATCTGCTGCTAGATCCAGACCCTTTGAACTTCCAAATTGGGAACTTCTGCAGATTAGTGCTGTATTTGTGTCAGGAACCCTGCAACAAATGAGTATTTATTGTGCATTTACTGTGCTTAAAATTACCTGGAAAGGCCCCCAGATTTATGCTTTCGAACAACTTGATTATTTCAAATATTCCCATACTGTGCTCTACTGTCTGCCCTTCACTAAATCACGTCTTCTCTACCCAACTCATTGCCTCAGCATGTGGAATTTCATCACAATGATGCATCATTGAAACCAACGAAATATCACACCCAAAACCACATTATTCAGAAACATAGGTTGGATTACAACATCAGTTAAGATATACATCCAAAAGCAACAACTCTTGGTATTTTCAGTGGTAGGATGACAGTCCAGCACTTTCTCCAGCTGTTATCTGACTTGTAGTCATCCTCTCCTGAGGTTCATTATTCTTTTTTCCCTTCAACTGAAGCTGTCCTTCTTGACCCAAGCAAATTTCCATCTCCTCTGTACCCACGTGATCCCCATTTCCTCAGGTTCTCTCATTTAGTCTTACTCCTAATTCTTTTTATTTTTTCCTTTTTGTTCATTTCCCTTCACCTCTCTTTTCGGATACAATTTAGATTCCAAAGGACTGAGCAATTACTGGGAATTTCTCCCAATATGCAATATACTTGCACAACTCTGTTGGCAGCCAGGTGGACATTCTTTGTACTAAGTGCACAAAGACTCCTGCCTTGATCCTTCTCTTTGGGCCTTTATAGATATGCATAACCAAAACTTTCTAGCATTTACAACAACCCCATCTTCCAGTGCAAACAGAAGGATCTCCTTGCTAGGAATAGGGAGGCGCTAGTCTTTTTATTTATGAGAGCACACAGCCATGCAGCATGGTGGTGACCCTGTTTACTCTTGGGTGTTGTTGTTGTTTTGTTTGAGTTCTTAGGAAATGAAATCTCGTCTCAATGGAAGAACCATAAAAGGGGGACATGTGGACTATGGGTAACTTATGCACACTTAGTCAATGTCTTCTAAATAAAACAATCATGATATGGATTTGGCTGGTATATAACCTCAGCCATGAAGCTCAAGTTTATTGTTTTGTGCTTTTTTTATATGATCACATATAAAATCTGAGGTTTGTCAAGTAAATAAGGGTTGGCTAAATAGCCAAATGTAAGGAAGACTAATAATGTCTTTCTACTGTTAAAACTCCAACTGTGAGCAACAGTTCTGTCATCAACTCCAACCCAGGTGAAGAGGCATCACATAGATATAATAGTACATATCTGAACAATCACTGAATGAAACAAGCTCAACAGATTTTAAGGAGATGTATGCAAACATAAACAGTATCCATGATGATTAATAATGCTAAAACTAGGAGTTATATAAGAGTTTCTTTAAAAGGAAACTGATTCTGATTTCAACAATTTTAGGGAAATCATACTGACTTAGAACTCTGTATATAAATATTAAGGAATAAATTATCCACCATGTATAAATATCACAAATGTAAATATCTAGGAGGTTCAATTAAAAATGCTGGATAATGTATCTGAATTTTCTGGTTTGATACATTTATATTCCGAAACACACAGCGAAACGCGTGCAATGATTTACAAAACATGATTATGCTTACTCAGAGGTTTTTTTTTATTTAGCAGATCAAACCATAGCCCAACACTTCAAAAGAGTTTGTCAGAATGAACTTCCCTCGAAGTTCTCTCTGGCCAAAGGAAAGCTGCTCCCTGCGTAGTGTCTGCACTTGGCAGGACGCCCGATCTCTTGTTCACAGCTTAAACACCAGTAGCAACAAAAACGGAGACAAAGGAGCAACCCAAAGATGCTGGGTTAAATATGTAAACCAAGCAAGATGCCAAAGAAACTTAAAAAGGAGTTTTGTACAATCTCGTTAAGGCAATATCTTTGGATTTAAGCAGATTGAGACCCTGAGTCTAAACTTTGCTGCGCCAAGGCTCTGGAACTCCCTTTTCAGAGAGGTTGGATTGGCTCCCTCTGTGTTACACTTTTGGAGGCAGGCAAAAACATTTTGGTTCCAGCAGGCTTTTGGAAATACTCTGGACCTGTGTTAAGGTATTGGATTTTAATTTTTTAATTTTACTGTGGGTATAATTCTATTTTAACTTCTGTAAATTTATATTTATATGTTTCAAGTTGTACATGTTTTAATCTTGAGTCCCAGTACTGGGAAAAACATGGGAAAATATAATAATAATAATAATAATAATAATAATAATAATAATAATAATAATAATAATAATAATAATAATATGCATGTGCATTGCATGACAATTCCCAATAGTACACATGGGTAGCCTCACCCTCACCTTCACCCTGCAATACCAAATGAGTGGTTTCACATTATGACTGATTACGTGGTTTGTTTTACTAAGCCATAGTTTGTTTTAATGTCTGAACCCATGTCAGGCCACAGACTGTGGATTGTTGGGCGTCAACAAGCCAGGTTCTAAAATCACAGTGTCCCGATCTACACCAAGCAGAATATAACACTTTTAAAACCGTATGAAAACAGTATATGTAATGTGTCCTGGGCCTGAACAGTTGTCATAACCATTATAAACCGTTATAAGCAGTAGTGTAGATCCTGCCAGTGTGAAGATGGTTTGCAAGCCACAGTTTGTCTGAATTCAGTCCCTTGACAAACTGTAACTAAGGCTATTGCTCTGTCTCCAGGGTGCAAAACCTTTACTGTCCTGAGAGCTGCATCTGGTGTCAGCTGGAGGGCCAGGTACACATATAAACATACAAAAATCTACAGAGAGAGAGAGGGTGGGTGGGTGGTGGACTGCTTTGGGTTGCTGTGGGAGGGAGAAAGCTAAAGTCTCCTCATTCCCTCAGCAACCCCAGCCATGATCCCTCACCTGCCGCACGATGACCAACACTGGGATGACTGTTCTGCTGCTATTAGGAGTGCTGGAACAGCAGGCTTTTCCTCGCAACCCACTTGATGTGCTGAGCTGCAGGGAAAACTGGGTGAGGTACCAGCAGGCTTGGCAGGCTGCATGGATCGCAGCAGGGGGCTGCATACAACCTGCAGGTTGTGCATGCCTGCTCCACTTGAAGAAGGTGCTGCACCATGGAAATAGAACTGAAGTTATGAACCTATGAATGTGAGACCTAAGAAGATTGGAAACAAAAGCAGACATGTCGCCTCCAAGCCATGGTTTTGCTTGTTGTAGATCTGGAAGGTCAAGCTATCTCGTGGATTCTTATGTGTGGTTAGCAAATGACATGATTTTGGTGTTGTGTTTGAACCCAACCTAGCAGGGCTGAGCCAACTGTACCACAACCAGTTGTGAACTGCTTCAAACAGCAGATTTAGGATACTTTTCAGTTTTGTATTAAGAATAACAAAAAGGCAAGTTCTCTTGGTGCTGCTGCCCTGCTCACACTATCCCACCCTACTCACCATGCCTCCTCTCTCTTCTGCTGCTCTCCAATTTATAGTTAAGCACTAATCCAAGCACAAAAGGATGCTTCAATTCAATGGCAATTGGGTAAACTTTGTTGCTGTAACAAAACCACTTGTTCTTACCAATGTGATGGAATACTGTGGTTACGTCATAAATTTAGCTGCAGAGTGAACGGAGACGCATTTAAACAAAAAACAAACAAACCTCCGTACATGTACAGATTAACAGCCTCTCCCCAGGGCTTGCTTAAGTAGACATAGGTGAATCTGTCAAACACAATTTTGCTTAGGTTCTCATTACACCACTGCTAAGTTCATTCCATCCCATTTCCACATTGCATTGTAAATTTCTTTTAAAATCCACACAAAAATATGTATTTTGTATGCTTTTTTTAAAAAAAATTATGCATTTTTACAAGTGTCTTTTCCCATTTAATATATGTATTTTTGTATGCACCTAACTGCATTCCAGGTCATGTTTAGGTTCAGGAAGTACAAAGATGAAATATGAACCACACTTCTTTCTCACCCACCTAAGGCACACGGTATTTTGCTTCCCTTAACTTGTATTCTCATAAATGGATCCAAGTAGCAAAAGTGAAGCTATTATAAAATAAAAGTTATTTATCATGACCAGTTTATCTATATATTATCTCATTTCTAACTTATTTATTTATATTTATTTATTTATTACATTTATATACCGCCCCATAGCCGAAGCTCTCTGGGCGGTTCACAAAAGTTAAAACAGTAAACATTAAAAGTATACAAAATTTTAAAACATAAAAACAACAGTATAAAAAGAACAGTATTCATTTAAAAACAACAGTTCTGGGAGGCCGTTAAAAAACAAACTTAGCGTTGTTAAATGGTGTTAAATGCCTGGGAGAAGAGAAAAGTCTTGACCTGGCGCCTAAAAGATAACAGTATTATTTAGTTGCATGACAATGTAAGTATCTGCCTAATGGCTCTGGTACAAAAATACATCCAGTTACAACCATCACTTTAATATACAGATCTCTTAACAGATCTAAAGAATCATTTTATTAGCCTTAAGTGAGCCCAACTTTATTTGTGGGCAATAATGTTTCAGACATGAAATGAGTCTTCAAATTGAACTTAACCTTATAGTACAGGGAAAAGCATACCATGTTTCATTAGGGGCAATAAGTAATAAATAAAGTTGCCTACAGAGAAAAATCACATGGTCTAATTACCAGTTCGGTTAACTAAAATATTATATTTTTAATATTTTACATAACTAAAAATATTGTATTTTAAAGGGTGATAACATAGCTTTAAATATCTCAATTCTAAAAACCAATGGTGGTGTCATGGCCAGAGACAAAAAGAGGTATTATGCTATGTATTTTGCTTTGTCAATCCTACATATATTTTCGTACAAGACAGAGTCCTGGTTTGGACATTACAATAAATCAGGGTTCCAGAGAATCTTGGCTTATTGGGATCAAGCCAGCATGGTCACACACACTGCCCAATCACTACTACTTTCTCCTCCTGCCAGTGAGAGCAGCTGAACAAACCATAAACTCTCTACCCATAGTTTGTTTATTGTGATATCTGAACTGGGGATTCTGGCTTGTCTCTGCTCTAACAAGTCAGATCCATAAACCGTAATTTGTTTCTGGCTTATTACTGTGGATTGTTTGGAGAGAAACAAGCCAGAATCCCAGATTCAGACGTCACAATAATGCTACTCCTGCTTATAGGAGGAGCCAAGTGGGAGTGACTAAGTAGCATGCACTCAAGCCAGCTGAGAAGAACACTGAAAAGACATCCAAACCGTTACAGTTTAATTCAGTTGTTGCTCACTCCGGCCCCATATCAGTCATACAAACTTTTAGGGGGACAGTGTTGCTCTAAAGGGCAAAGCAACATTATTGATAGTCCAGCAGCAGGATAAAATTCCAAGAAAGAGTAAAATGAAATTTAAAAAAAGAATAAAAGCAGACACTTACTGAGCGCAAGCTTTCATTTTCACGAAGACAAGCTGTTTGGAGTTCTGATTTCAGAGCTGTAATGTGCTGCCGGTGGGATGCTATTTCTCTTTCTAGTGTGGAAACTCTGGAGGCCGCAATTTGATAGACATCCATAAAACTTACCATCATAGCCTTAAAGGAAAAAGAAAGGGGAATGATTATTACTGAAAAAGGCTGGCATCAAGTATGTGCCATCTATGCCAAACTACATGTTTCTGAAGATGTGATATGCTATTATCTAGTCTGTGTAGAATCATAGACACACGCACCATTTAAATGCAGAACATCAATACCTCTTTAAATGTACAAAACAGTATGCATTTCTGCTAATACTGCACATAGTATTGTGTTAAACTTTCATGGATTTCCCTCAGTACTACAGTATTTTACAAACATTGCATTTTGATATGTAAACAGAGCTTTTTGGACTCTACCTAAACTCGTCTCTCAGTTAATTTCACTCAGCCAGGCTGAGAAGAACACCAGAGGTAACTATGAACATTTTCAAAATGAATGGAGTTGCTAATTCTCCCAACTCACCTTTAAAAAGAATTAGATTTAATTTGGCATGAAACTAAAGAAAGTTACAGACCTCTGAAAGTAAATAATCTGATTACAATATAGCTGGGAAAATAATTCTGTTCAGGTATATCGTACAGGAATGTCCCAGCCGTGTAATATTGATCAGACCGATAATAAAGTTAACTGCACAAGAGAGTATAAATGATTTGGCAGTGCTGGTAACTTGATATCTGACCTAAATAGTATAACACTGTTGGGATTATTGGACTTCTTTACAACTGGTTAATCACATTTTATAGGTTATAGTTTCCCTCTGAAGTGACCTATACTGATTTTTCAAATGTAAGAACAGCATTAAGGCTGATAAAAATTCTACTCCTTTATTGAATAAGTGAAGATTAAAAAAGGATATGATGTTCTCTTTAGCCAGAATTTTCTCAGATAAAGCAACTTAATGTCAGCCTGGTAAACATGAAGAGTCCTGTTAGGATATCATGTTCAGCCCTAGTACTCCTGAAACTTTTTTGAGCGAGAGTGAAATTAGATGGGCTAAGCTCATCTGTGGGCAGAAGAAGAAATAGGATCATTTTTAAAATAATGATTTATTTAAACCAGGATTGGGGTGGGAAAGAGACAGAGATGCAAATTTGCACGTGGTCCAGCAGACTGCAACATTCAACACCTCACTATCATTTTGGGCTCTGCATGCCCTGTTGTTCACAACTATTAGAGCTTCCAGATGAGACTTTGATTGTGCAATTGCCTTGTCTCATTCACAGATTTTTTTACAGGGGAAACAGATATCACTGTCTTTCATTTGCAACTGGTTCCATGTTTTCCCGCCACTTCCTCTGTCTTTTTCTTACCAGAAAAAAAATCTGTTAAGAAAGAAAAGATGGAATAGCTGCATGACACCTTCTGATTGGTAGCGCTTGGAGTTCTCCACCCAGAAGCACTCAATCACTATATCCGGGTGGGTGGGTGGGTGGGCAGTTATTCCAGTGCAAAGTGAAATGAAAGTGGATTGTGCAGCTACTGTGCTTGGCTACCTAAATGTTAATAAATCCAAGCGTGTTTTCACACGTCACTAATAATGTGTGAGTTAGAAAGGCAGCACTTATGAATGGTGCCAATGCAAGGAAAAGAGCCATTATTAAGTTAAATGTATAGTATTGTTAGTGTAGTTATTTCATTGATTTACAGTCATGCCTGTCCAAATAAGCCAAGCCCTTAACAAAAGACAAAGCAACACCACAGATATTTCTTGTAGAGAATTGCACCCATTGTAAAAAAACAAAAACAAATCTACTTAATCATGGAAAAAGAAAGATATACTGTATACTCTGTCATATACCTCACAATATTTATTATTTTTGTTCTCAATTACAGGTTATGTTTTGTTCATTTTTCATACAGAAAAGGGTAAATCCATAGTTCTATCCTATGCAAACATCAGAAAGTTATAAAGTACAAATGACTAGACCAAATAACACCTTATGTAATCATAAAAAACTATAGCTATTAGGAATCCTGATATAATCCAGTTTAATCTCCCAAGTGAAATTTAGACACAGCTATATACATTTTAATTTGGACAAGTTTTTTGAGGTAACATTTCCTACTTTCCCAAAAGGAACCATGGAACATTCAGTATTAAGTGTTAAGGGCCTTATATTCAAATCTCAGTGGAAAGATGGTATTTCCAGTAGCCCAGTGCATTTATTAGTGTGCTGCCAAGAACTGAGTTATTGCTGACTCAGCACAAGGTATCCTATGGGATAATTAGGACAAAATCAAGATTTCTGTTTAGGAAAAAAAGCCCTTTACTATAGACTCAAGAGTCCCTGGCTTATAATGGGGGGTCTTCCCTTTTGCTGAAAAGTCTACAAGATTTACAATATGAATTCCCTCTTTTGTTCTACAACTTTCAGATAATGAAAGATTTTGAAAAGGATTTTTTTAAACAGTTCATTATATTTAGGACTGAAGATCAGTTATGCTGTGTGCAGCTCTTTCTGGTGACAGTGACAGCTCCAGAGCCCAACTATATTTACTGATAGCACTTCCAGCCCTTCCCTCACAATGAACAAGATTTATCAGAGCTGACTGGGTTAAGTTCTTACTGCGCAGGTTAGCTAAAAAAAATTCTCTGTTCTGGCTTTCTCGTGTTTAGATTTTGGAAACAAAGCAAACTGGCATTATTCTGAATTTACTGTTGCAAAATTATTTGGTCCGGTATAACAGTTCAATGATATGAATAGTTAGCTTTAGAACTGCTTTCCATCTTACAATTAACAGGAAAAAAATGTACTCTTGGTTAACACGTGGGGTTAACATGTGTGAAAGTGTAAAGTTAGAAGAGTATTAAAACTATTTCAAAGAGAAGATGCATAAACTCCAAACCACTTCCTAAAGCTTGTTATTCTGAAGAGAAATAAAAATGCTGTTTCAACATTCCATGTTTACACATCTTAAGATGTAAGAGTGTCTCTGGACATCCTGCAAAAGGAACATGGAAAGATTCGTGGCCACTGCCATCCATGTTGATGTTCAGCCGAAACTTTATTTTAAACAGTTCAATGAGAAACTCCAACAAGTGGGGGGGGGGGGGAGGAGGAACTTCCTTTAATTGAAATGTGGGGAGAAGAAAGGGGGAGAGTCACAAGGTGCTCAGGCTTACAAGTTTAAATGGAACTTTGCATATTCCTTGTAAATATATTTAGTTACTCCTACTCTAAGCTTATTTATTTAATGAATATTGATATCTGATAACTTATAAGCTGGAGATGTGGGAATCCAGGCTTATGGCTATTACATATGGAGAAGGATATACCACTGTTTCAGAGCTTCCTTTAAACTCTTTAACATAGCATGTCTGCCAAGCAGTCTAGTCCATGAGTAAGGCCAACTCCAGGCTAGGCAAGACAATCAAATCAATTCCATTTTCTAGTTCTCTCTCTCTCTCTCTCTCAAAGAGAGAAACTGAAAAATCATCCCTTGCTTTTAAAGTTTGTATAAACCATCAAACTAGCTCACTAACATTCACTCATCAGGATTCTAAGAACAGCTTACAGGTGGGGGTAAGGATGAGGCCTGCCTGGGCCTCCAGGGCATGGGATGTTTGCCTTGACTCTTGGCCAAGAAGGCAAAGAAGAGCACTCAAGAAGGCAAAGAACCCAAAGAAGACAAAGAAAAGATTTCACTATCACAGTATTTCTCTGAGAGCTGTGCAACTCTCAGAGAAAGAGCTTTGAAATTGTCCAAACCAGCCTCCAGGTAATTTCTACCATGCGTCTTTAACATAAGATGAGTAAGGCTGGAATTCGTAAAGATGCAATTTGGGGGGGGGAGGTGTCTATCATGGCCTGGCACATTCTTTGTTCAATAATCCTTCCAGTAAGAAGGGGTGGGGCTTGGTTCATCACAACAAGCCAGAGGCACAAAAGCAAATGGCACCTCCAATTTCGGCTGAATTCCTCTCCCAAGGATAGCCCACTATGCCACATACCATGCTGTTTCAGATAGCTCCCCAGCCCTGAGGAATGGTTTTTCAGAGGGCACACGGAGCTGCAGCAGGAAGGGGAGGAGGGAAATCCCACTGTACAACAGGAAGTCCATTTTGGATCTCTGGAGCCCACACACTCATTTCACAATGTAAGTGATATACATTTTTTTAAAGAAAAGAAAAGAAATGCTACAGGAAAGCAAACATCTGAATTGGTGGTACTAGAATAGGGAAACTAAGAGAACAATTGAAGCTAGACACCTATCATTATAAATGAGATCCAAAAAATAAGACACACCGGTTATGCTGTTTTTTATTAGAAAGCAATCAAGTCTTCCTGAACATTATACGGCAAGCAATTTTTACAACCTAGACAGATTCATATGGCACTTTCATTTTAAAACCGAAATCCCTTCCAGACCGAAGACTATTGTAAGAATGTCAGTGGGGCAGGAAACCTAGCCACAGCAGTTCTGAATGTTGAAGAATTTTAATTTTAAGCATTAAAAAGCCATTTTAAATTGAAATACAGGATGTAAGTTAATAAAGTCTAAAATAAGGCTGCCAAGTTTAGAGTAGAAACAGTAACAAATTACTCAGGAGTAACCAAATGCAAGGAAGTAATAAGAGAATGAATCTGTTTCCACAGTGACCCCCTTCTTGTCCTTTTAACCTTTTTAGCTATTATACATTAAATATTCTTAACTAAGCATCTTATGGTGGTGGCAAACATGGTGGCAGCAGAGTTTACTATCAGGGAATTCGCCAATTTAAGAAACGATCAATGTCACAACACTTATTTCTAAACCACTGCAGCTGGCTGAACGTATAAAGTAATATCCTGGTTAATTGCTTGCAAGTTACAGAAGAAAATAGAGTAATATGGAAGTAGCCTCTGTAGTGCTCACAAACTGGAAATAGCAATCCCGTCTTGTCTCCAACATATTTTTAATTTGAAGAAATATCTAAACTGGATGGCTCCATTTCTTGGGTATTGTGGTTAACGGCCATTGGCAGTGCTGTGCTGCACTCATTTGTTTAATATCTCCCTCTCCCTCTCTCTGTGCAATAGACTAAACTTTGGAGGAGCTTTTAATAAAACATGGCATTCTGATAGTCCATGGCATTCTGATAGTTCGTAGTGTTCTATTTTGCAAAAGAGTTCAAGACATCTGAAGATTAAAGTACAAAAAAACCCGACTAACAATATCCTCCAAATTTAAATGATTAAGATCAAAGCAGGTCACTCAAGGTATTACAAGCTGGCAACAGCTTAGGTGGAATGTTTTAGGAAACCTATAGATCTAGATGTTGAAGCTGCTAAATGACTTCTTGTTAAGGCGTTAACGTGTTTATTATACTTTCATTCATCCATGAGGATTTATAGTGCATATTTTTATTTTATCAAGAGGATATTTTTCTGAGAATTCCTGGCAAGTAACCTGTTGAATATAGGCACAATACAGGCTTAAAGATGTGAGTAAACACATTTATGTACTTTAGGAGATAAAGTAGATAGTGACCAACAGGAAAGAGTCTCAATTAAAACGGTACAAAAGAGGTAATAACTATAAAATGTTGTGGCCAGCTACCATTTTTTATCTTGTAAGAAGCATGGTAAAGTGAATATTTGTGCATTATTATTGTTATTATTAGCAATATTTATTTTTGCCAGGTTTAAATAATGCTATTTTAGATAACTAACTAATATTACTTTTAATAAAGCCATCCCATATGTAGCAGCAACATTGGGCATCACTTGGCAATAGATATATATTTTGTCTAGACAAAGTTTTATCCACTGAACAGAAGCAGAAAAGAACTAAAAACAAAAATAAAATTTCCACACTAACTGACACAAATAAAATTATATAATAAACAGACCAACAAGGAGATAGCACAGAAAAACATACACCCATGTAGACATTAGAAAGCAACTCAACAAAGAAGAGATTGTGTTTAATTTTAAGTAAGAAAAAAGAAGAAAAGTCCAAATTAATATTTGCCTTTTAGGCTTCCAGCCTTCAGGAAATTCCAAAACTAAAAAGAATGTTAGTAGGTAATAAATTTACCTAAGGGCAATGTACACAAAGAGATGAAAAGGAACAAGAGAGGGAATAATAAATGTACTTCAAAAGAATGTGAGACTAACTTTAGTGTAGCAAACTACTAGGATGAAAATCTGGAGAGACTACAAATGTTAAGTTCAGTATGAAGTTTGGCCAAAAAATGACTCGCGCAAAGAATGTTTGGTGTGGATATATGAAGTAAAATAAAAATAGTGCTCTGCATCTACACCGGTTATTCTGCAGGGGGAAAAAGGCCATTCCACTAATACGGTAGCATCAAACATCCATTTTCTTACTATGGGGTGTGGGTGTTGCTTGTTTTTGCTACGTGTGGTGCCCCCATCACGTGTAGTGGTGAACATGTGAAGTGCAGTTATTGCTGTTTAATATCCCAAGTCACCAACAGAAGAGTGGTCTGGTTTTTATCAGCATTTCAACTGAAAGTGAGATGTTGCAGTGGGGGTGGGAGAGGATGTTGTCCCACTTTGCACATTGTGCTCTTTGCCCAAAAACTACAGGAAAGACATGTGAAGTTGCCCATAATCCAACACGGATTAAGTTAATAGATTCACAAACACCATCAGAGGAAATAAAGTTTCCACAAATAACTTTATGTAAAGTTTCCACAAATAACTTTATGTTTACAGTTTGGGGGAGGGCAAGTTGTACTGGGTGAGTCGCAGGATTTGAATTCCCCCTCATATGAGTCATTTTTAAAAATCCATTCAGATCTCCATTGCCAGAGATGCCTCAGAGCAGCAACTGAAGAGGCTGTAAACTCTGAGGTGTTCAGACATCAGATGCAGCCTCATGGGAAACAATATTCAGCAGAATTGTTGTTTTGTAGCTGTTTGGTACTTGCTTTAATGATCTCTGCTCCATGGATCTTGTTCTCATGCTAAAGACTTGTGCTGGATTTCATCTGAGCATGCCATATGCAATTTAAAAGACACCAGTGGGGAGGGCATCCCAGTTTTAGCTTTCTTCCTCTATCCAAGGTCCCATATTGCGGGTGCTTAAGGCCTAACTCTGCCCTCTTAGTTTCAATATCAATTATGATTCTCCCCCACCCACCCCAGTGGATACCCCAAGGAACTGAAGCTCTCAGTAAAATGCTAAATGCGCTGCAAGTAGTAATGACATGATTTCCTATGGAAGGAAAATTGAAGGGAGTGAGCATTGAAACTGACAGATGTAAGGGAAAGTGCTTCTACTGGAAACCACAATAGACTGGCATATAAAAGCCATCACGGCATTTATTGCCACGTATAAAGTGCCCTGAGAACAACGCTGATATTCTAAATTAAGGCTGCAATCCTATGTGCACTTACTAGGCAGTAAGTCTCACTGAGCACAGTGGGGCTTGCTTCTGAGTAAACATGCTTAGGTTTGTGCTTCATTATTATTAGGCAGTGGTCACAGTGCATGTAGAGTTCAGTGAAACAAATTCACCCAAGTGTGAAAGGAACTCAGACTTCCTTGAACAATATCACAGGTTATATCTCAAAGAGTTATGTCTCCCATATATAAAACCGACGCATTCAGCAGGAGAGGTTTTGCTTTGGTTGACACCACCAGGAGAAGCACCTGTACTCTGGAACTCCCTCCCATAAGAGGCTTTCTGGGCCCATTCCATTGAGCCCATTAGGCCATTATTTAAAATATCTGCATTCTGGAAGGCTTTTTGAGTTCTTTTCAAGTTCCTTGGAGTTCTTGGAAGTTGATTTCTCAATAAGCTGAAACAGAAACAGTAGGGTGACCATATGAAAAGGAGGACAGGGCTCCTGTATCTTTAACAGTTGCACAGGAAAGGGAATTTCAGCAGGTGTCATTTGTATGCATGCAGCACCTGGTGAAATTAAGAGCATAACAAGTGCCATGCTGGATCAGACTGAGGGACCATCTAGTCCAGCACTCTGTTTGCACAGTGGCCAAGCAGCTGTCAACCAGGGGCCAACAAAGCAGGACATGGTGCAACAGCACCCTCCCACCCATGTTCCCCAGCAACTGGTACACACAGGCGTACTGCTTTGGATACAGGAGGTAGCACATAACCAACAGGGCTAGTAGCCATTGATAGCCTTCTCCTCCAGGAATTTATCCAACCCACTTTTAAAGCCATCCAAATTGGTGGCCATCACAACATCTTGTGGTACTAAGTTCCATAATTTAGCTATCCGCTGTGTGAAGAAGTACTTCCTTTTATTTGTCCTGTATCTCCCACCAATCAGCTTCATGGGATGATCCCGGGTTCTAGTATTTTGAGAGAGGGAGAAAAATGTCTCCCTATCCACATTCTCCATACCATCCATAATTTTGTACACCCCTGTCATGTCTCCCCTTAGCCTCCTTTTTTCCAAGCTAAACAATCCCAGCTGTTGTAACTTTCCCTCATAGGGGAGACGCTCCAGCCCTTTAATAATTTTAGTTGCCCTTTTCGGCACTTTTTCCAGCTCTATAATATCTTATAGTATTCTAAGTATGGTCACACCATAGATTTGTATAAAGGCAATATGATACTGGCAGTTTTATTCTCAATTCCTTTTTTTATAATGCCTAATATGGAATTTGCCTTCTTTACAGCAGACACCCACTGGGTTGACATTTTCATTGAGCTGTCCACCGCAACCCCAGGACCTCTTTCTATTTCAGTCACCACCAGCTTAGATTATACTTGAAATTGTTTTTTTTTTCCCCCAACATGCATCAGTGCATCACCTTACATTTGCTTACATTGAACTGCATCTGACATTTGGATGCCCACTCTTCCAGCTTGGAGAGATCCCTTTGGAGCTCTTCACAATCCTTTTGGGTTTTAACAATCTTAAATAATTTGGTGTCATCAGCAAACTTGGCCACTTCACTGCTCACTCCGAATTCCAGACCATTTATAAACAAGGTGAATAGAATTGGTCCCAATACCGATCCTGGTGGGACCCCACTATTTACTTCCCTCCACCGGGAGATTTTACCATTTATTCCTACTCTCTGCTTTCTGTTCTTTAACCAGTTCCCTCTTCATCACAACAGTTAAAACTGCAGGAGACCTGCTCTCTTGGCCAAATACAAAAGACAACAGAACTCCTGCAGCTTTAACTGCTGTGATGTAGGAATTTCACCAGGTGCTGTAGGCATACAAATGACACCTGCTGAAATTCCCTTTTCTATGCAACTGTTAAAGATACAGGAGCCCTGTCCTCCTTTTCATATGGTCACCCTAAGTAACAGGTTTTTTAATTGTTTTTTTTAAAAAAAATAAAACACACGCACACATCATTTTGTGGTTTTAAATGGTATGTTTTAGTCAGCTTACGGCGGAGATTTGCTGATGTTTATGTGTAGTTTACCACAAACCACTTTTGGTTGGAATGAGGAATACAAATATAAATACATAGTTCTCCAGGGCTGAGACAACTCTGACAACTTGTGTAGTTGGCCATGAAAGTATAAGCCCTTGCTTTACCATCTCGATGTATGTGCCGATTATGCAAGGATAAAGAGTTCAAATCACCACCAATTTTTCTTGCTGAAGAGGGGAGCTGCGTCCACCCCTTGAAAATTGTGGTTGATACAAATGAACACAATTTTAGAAGAGGCTGTAGTTAGGTCCTTCCTGAAGAAGTCTATTGACTTGGATGATTTGAACACCTATTGCCATGTCTTAAATTTGCCTTATGTGGGCAAAAAGTTCAAACATGTACTGAAATCTGGCTCCAGCTATTATTAGATAAAACTAATTACTTAGATCTATTTCAGTCTAGCTTTGGCCCAATTTTGGAACTTCAACTTTCTTAGTCATCCTAATGCAAGGGTGGGTGGAGAACCTGCAGCCCATGAGGCCACTGATCTAATTTCATGTGGGGTGGCACAAAATGAGAGAGCTAAATGGAGTGGCAGAGAGAGGCCACGCCCACCAGACTATCATGCAACAATCATTCATTTTTGGCTCTGGCTCTGGCTCTGCCTGCCATCTGATCTGGCCATGCTCACCAACTGCTGTAGCTCCTGGTTTACTTTTCCCTTGGATCAACATCCTTTCATGGGAAAATGTTTCCTCACCACTTCCCTATGCCTTGTACTGGGAGATGGAGGGAGCATGACCCTGTTGACTCCCCTGAGTTTCTTAGCATTGTTCAATCTCATTGACCATGGGATCTTTCTTAGTTTGTTTGGATGAGGCTGCAAAGCAGTTTTTCACTGGTTCTTTGCAAGAACTGTACTGGCTGTCAGTACATTTCTGAGCACAATTTAAAGTGCTGGTAATCACCTACAAAGCCCTAAATAACTTTGGAACTGGATACCACACATCTTGCAACTTAAGAGTAATCCTTGGCGTTCATCCTCTGCGTCCCTCAATAATCTGAAGTTCAGTGAGTGCTGTCTGGGGAGGGAGCCTTCTCAGTTATGGCACCTCATCTGAGGCATGTTCTCCCCAGATAGGCTCGCTTGGCATCAACTTTGTTGTTGTTTCAGCATTTTATTTGCCCAAGCTTTTTAACAGCTTGTGAAAGCTGGCCATCGAATCCCTTCTGGCTATTCTGATGCATTTTAATGATATTTTAATTCCTGTTTCTGCCATTTTAATATTTCATTGGAATTAATTAGGAACAGATTACACTTGACCAGTGTTTTATTGAACTGGGATTATTCTGGATTGGGATGAACTCCTCCTGAAGCATCATGTATGCAGTTTGGGGTGCTTCTGAATCCGGTGCTCTCCCAGAAACCTTTTGATCCCAATTCTAGAAGCAGGGGAGGAGATATTTTGCCAATTCCTCATTCTTCTTGCTGCCCACTGCACCATCTCCCACACTGTTCCCAATAATTCCCAACCCTCCAGCTTTTGGAGGGTGCAAGGGTAAGGGGGAAATCAACAAAAACAGTCTCCCCCTTTTCTGCCAGCAGGCAAATCCCTTGAGCAGAACCCTGCTCAGGGGATGCTCTTGATGAAGAGTGTAAAGTCTGGATCCAAATCATCATCCTGAAGCTCAGGAGAGTTTCTGCTTAAGTAGGCCATACTGGGTTAGTTGGACAAATTATGTAATGCAGCATGTCAACAACATATACTCTTAAAGGGCAACAAAAATGATGATCAAGGAGCTGAAGTATTTGAGTTTGGAAAATTACAGCTGTGGTATACGACAGGTTTATCAAACTATGAATATTTTGGAGAACACAACTATAAAAAAATTATTATATTCTCTCTTTCAAAAATACTAGAACTTGAAGATAAGCACATTAAACTGGTTAGCAAAAGAAACAAGGACAAACATAAGGAAGCATTTTGTCACACAGAGCATAATTAAATGTATGGAATTCATTGCCATAGAATGCATTGATGGCCCCTAGCTTAGATGGCTTTCAAAGATATTCAGCTCATGGGAGAAGGTCTCTATTGACGCTTATTACCTACGACAGCTAAATTGAACCTTCATGTTCACAGGCACTAAACATCTGATAACTAAACAGTGGAAGGGGTGGGTTGTCTTCAGAACCAGACTGTGAACTTTCAGAGGTATGTATATGACCACTGCTGGAAAAAGAACTCTAAACTATGTAGATCTTTGGTCCAATCCAGGAAAACAAATATTTTTATGTTTAGCTGTACACTATTAGTGGATGGAAGCAGCACTTTGCCAGGGGATGTAGCAATTCCACAACAGGGTGCAAGTCTCGTCCCACCCAGCTCCAGCACGCTATTAGTGGATGTCTGCATTGACACGAGTAGAGCAAGATGGGCAACAATGAATTTATTATTTAATTGTAGGCTGTTGTGAGGGAAACCAGCAATTTAGCCCAGTAATTGAGTGAACATAAAGGCAGAAAAAATGTCAATATGCAAATACGTTAGTTAACAGCCTTATCTCCTTGTTGCATCATATAGAATATTGCTGCTGCTTTGTTTCCACAGAATGAAACAAAGTAGAATATATCGTACTAGATCAACCTCTATTGGAAAAAACACAAAACCATTTAAAATGCCAATCACATCATGCAAGATTCATAAAATAGTGCATCAAATGTTCTAGTAGTAATTATGTGGGTGAACCCAAACAGTTTTTAAGACCACAAATGAACTAGAAAAATTATTAGGGGCAGTCCAATGTGTTTAATGGTAACTCTTCAGTGGTAACTCTTTCAACCCTCTTGCCTTTTGACTGTACCAAACTGGACTGAGATTATACACTCACTATATTATTTATTTATTTATAAAGCACCTAAAATTTTCTGGGTGCAAAATTACAAAATTGGGGGCAAAAACAGACATGATACATTAGGGAACAAAGGGAAGGACACGACAATAAATTCCTTAAAGAAATGCTTAAATGTAATAACACTGGGAGAGTCTGGTGCCAAGTGGAGGGGCATTCTAGTAAGAGAGAGAGAGAGAGAGAGCTTGGAAAACAGAAGTGGGAAACAGGAAAATCTTAGCTTTAGCTAGAAGACTGGTACTGTCTAGCTAAAACTAGAAGCAAAGGTTCCAAGGAAGAGCATTTAGAAAAAGAAGAGTAGATATAGAAAAGCAAGACCATGCAATTTAAAGTAAGTTTAAGAAGTTTAAAGTGAAGATAAGAAGAGAGGGAAAGCCAGTGAAGAGAACAGTACAAAGGAGCAATCTGATCAATAATGACAAATGGGATGGGGTGAGGGAATAAAATAAGCGCCAGCATTTAGTGAGGAGAAGGAAGAATAGAAGAAGGAAAACCAACAAGAAGAATGTTACAATAATCAGGAAATAATAAGAGAATTTTGGTAGCGTCTGGAGAAAAGAAAGAGCAGATTCCAGATATATTAATCAACTGAAAATACAAGACTTGGCAACACAGGGAGAAAAGGAAATAGATGATTAAAAGGAACTTCAAGGGTAGTATCTGAAGGTCAAAGTTGTGGCAAAAGACACTGTGATGAGAAATCAGCAAAACCTGGACAGAGTCAGCTTGTGCAAACGGAAACACCCTCCCCCTAATTTGCTCAAGTTTGGATACAACCCCAGGATTCTGAACTTGGCAAGAGGAACAAACAGCAGCATTATCAAGAACTAGTGATGCTAGAAAGGTCAAGAAGCAGGATACATGTCATTTATAGAATTTCATGCTCCACCAAAGCCAAGTGACAACAACACATCATAAAATAATATAAGCCCTATTCAGGCATTTTTAAAAAGTGATGAACTCATCACAGGAGCAGGGACGTGGCTGCACCGAGTAGCCCCACCCACAACGTCTTGTGCACCACATAGCTGTGCCCCAGGTGTACGATGTGAAAGTTTGAAGCACAGCGGCCTGTGCTCACACAGTTATATGTTGCCTAGGCTTCTATGTGATTCAAAGCCCTGTGTGATTGCTCTTCCAAATTGCCTGGAAGACAACAAATGCACATGCAAAGGGCTTCTGCTGCAGGCATTTCTGCAGATGCCGGGGTGGAGCTATGTGAATGTAACATCGAGGGAGGAGCTACTCGGTGTGTCCCTGTCCCTGCTTGCATGGTGAGTTTAAGACCTCTAATAATGTGTGAAGAGGACTCTACTGTCATTGCATTCTGCAGAAGTGGTGTATCTATGAACCCAAAATGCTTGATAAAAATTAAAAAGAAACAAAAATTGCACACAATGTTAAATGTGAGTGCGATGCGGCTGCCCCCTCCATCGGGGGGGGGGATGGGACATATCTCTTTTTCATATTTTCATCCCAAATAAACAAAGGCTGTTTCTACACCTGCCTTTTTCCCCAGGGAACAAATGATACACAGGCCGGGTACAGGCAGGGATGATCCCTCCATTTTCCTGGGATAATCCTTAGGTGTAGAAAGGGCCAAAGTGACCAGAAAATACAGCAACTTTAGACTTCATTAATGCCAATTATGGCACAAGATTGTTCAAATCAGTAGCTGCATGATTAGACTCACTCCTTGGGGGAGCATAGTTCGTAGTTGCAGGAGAAGGCAAAAAGCCCCTGGAGCAATACTAGTAAGTTGCTGCAGGACCAAGATGAATGCCTAAGGGCAATAACAGCAGGATCAGGATAAACATCCACAATGAGGGGTAAGTAGCTGCAGGACTAGGATGAATGACTATGGAGCAATAAAGCTGCAGGATCAAAGAGAGTGGTGGCAGCTGCAGATAACTAGTTGTACAGTCAGCATGAACTGGCAGTGTGTGCTGTGAAACTGAGCAAGACTTTTCCTGTCCACTTGCTCTTGCCTTTTCCTGACTGCTGCTGTCTGTACTGGAAAAATCTCACCTCCCTTTTTTAGCAGCCTCTCCTCTGCTTCAGCTCCTTGGTCTTCCAATGGGCCAGCTGGCCTTTTCCCATTTCTACTACCCCCTTCTGTTCTTTATTCGTCTCCTCTGTTGCACTCTCCCAAGTCTCCCAATCATCTCTTTGACTGGTTTGGCATCCCCCTTCCCCCATTTAAACCATGCACTTCCCCCCTGGCCAGCTGATTGGCTCTGGGAAAAGCTGGGGCAGGCATGCCAAGCCAGTGCAGAGAGGGAGATTTAAATATACGTGGAAAGGGGTGTGAGAAGGAGAATGGATGGAAGAGAGAATGGACAGATAAATGAAGGGGGAAGAAAGAAATAAAGAGAGAGAGAAAGGGAGACCTTCCCACTTTTGGCTGAGGCCCATCTCCAGCCATGGGTATGCAGCCTCTGACCACTTCCCCCCCCCCAAAGGAATGTGGGTCTTAGAGCCCAATAAGGGTTGGTCCACTTTAGATATGCAACCCGTAAGTTGCTTTAAAACCAATACTTTGAATTGTGCTCAGAAATTGATTAGTTCAAGAACTGATTAGTAATCTAGCTATTCTGTTCTGAACCCACTGACATTAGTAGGTTACCAGACCATGAATAATAACAGTTATAGTCCATTCAACCTAAGGGTTGGACTAGAAACTGGAGAGAAAAGGGGGGAAATGAAAAGAAGGCAGATAAGCCGTTCTAAACCATGATTTACCTGTAGATTTGGAAGTTCAAGCAATGGTTTGAGTACTAAACGAAGGTCAGTGCAAGTCATTAATGGGGATTGTGTCTGGACTGAGTCCCTGTGATTTTCTTTGCTGATAACAATATACAAATTTTAAGTAGGATAGACAGACAGCCCTGCACATAGTTCTAATGGTCTTGGAAATTGTTCCCTAAACTGCAATATAGGTTAACAACATCCCAGACTATATTACTTACCTACCTCACCTCCATTCTGTTCAACTTTACTTGATGAGGAATGATAGCATTTAGAAGATCACAGTGTTCTGCTAAAGAAATTTGGGTTGCTGGCTAAAAATGTGAAAACACTTTGGCTTTGACAAAATAAGCAATATATTCAATAAAAAGTGAATTTCAAAACATTCTGCCCCACTATGACAACACGTTTTAAGTAGAGGGGAAAAGAATAGAAATGTAACTCCTATGATTTGAGGTTTTACTAAAACATCAGTTTGAAAAGTATGATAAAGGCTTAACAGCTTCTAAAAGCTTACTGTTTCCTCGAACACTCAAATACGTACATGCGTTTGCATGCACACACACATGACACTTCAAACTAGTTTTAGAAAATGTCTTGTCTATTGGGGTGGTGGTATTTGACATTTTTTATTCTTTTAAGTTCTTTCCTATGTTATAACCACAGCAGACTCCATGCTGGCTCAAGCCATTTCGTTGCCTGAAGCAGAGCCCAAATGGTGCCCTTCCTCCTGCTACTGCTAAGGCTTTAGGAAGTCTTGCTGCACTATTCCTGCCCCACCTCTTCTCCCATCATGGTGCCAGCTGGAGCAGGTCATTTTACCCTGCTGCCTTGGCAGAGTATGGAAAAGTTTATTAAATACTATTTTTGCGGAACCAATTCTGAATAGGATATGAATTAACGTTTTGACAAACTCTTCAGTGAATAGGGTTGATTAGTCAAACATCTTCTAAGATATCCCCAAACACTGTTCCCAGGAGAGTTAGTACAGAAACTTGGATTCTCAGTAGAATGTTTGCCAGTTCAATAGGTACTTGATATAAGTATTTGATCCAGGTGATGCATCTTTCTCATGTAACATCAAACAACACAAGCATGTCCAGACATTACTTAGCCACTGTTTCTGTTTGGAATGTGAGTGAATGGGCTGTGGGCTCCCATCCCTCTCCCCTTACTACAGGTAGAACTCTCTTGGTGAATCAAGAAATCCATATTGATCCCTTGACTTTTATCTCCCAGAGTCAGGAAATCCCTGCATTCCAAAAAATGCAGGATTTCCCATTTCACTCAGTACCTTGTACACACATGAGAGAAAGCACATGACTCTTAAGGCATACTACTACAGTCACCCAAAGAAAATCCCAAGGCCAAGGTATAAGGTCAGCAGGTCCTATTTTAGTAAACAGCCATCCTTTTAATTACCCCCTTTAAATCATTCTTCTCCCAATTTTTCCAGTCTTTGTAGTATTTTGGCATTGATGCAGAAGGGAAAGTGAAGTGAAACGAACAGACTCCAATCAAACTAGTGACATTCTTAATACATGCTTTTCATTGAACCCTTAAAGTAACCAAAAAAAAAAAATGCAGCCTAAAGACAGATGCGGCAAACTGCTAATAAATAGTGCTGGGACCTCAATCTTCGATCTCATCAGCAATTTATTTCCATTAGCCCAGCAACCCATTCTGTAAACCAGAAACAACACATGCCACGTACTTATGCGCTATGTGAGCATGAAAGCAAATGAAAATCTCAAAGGACCTCATAGATTTGAAATTCACATACTTCCAAAATCTACACTCTCAAACAGGGCAAACATTTAGCAGAAGTCAGGAATATAGGTTAGTTTTTAATTCCCTCTAAACTTTTTTCCCTTTGAATTTTTATTTAGTACATCACTTGGGAGACAACAATGCCCTATTTCCTCAATATACAAGAGCTGTGGAATTAGCAGACTAGCCTGTTTCTTATGCGTAGTTTTATATTCTGAAGCGTTTACACTGCATTTTCCTTAATACTACAGTTGCATATTCATTGCTATATTTTCCTTTAACTGCTGTCACTTAAATTGTCATGCAGAACAGGGCAAATCAGGGTCAGTTTATGTAAGCGGGATCACTCTGAAGAACTTCATCAGTCTTTATTTCAATGCATTATGCAAAAAAACTTGACATTAAGAGAGCCTTAACTGACAGCAAATGAAATCAATCAGCAAATCACTAAGCCATAATAAACTCACTCAAGTTGTAGATAACCCTTCCTTCTCCAGGCCTTCACCTAAGCACCCCATCAAATGATATCCTTTTCCCCCCAAAAGCTGACAATTACATTACAAAATTCGGTATTAATAGGTTGCAATAGAGCTATTTATAAGGCTAACAAAAGAAAACTATTATCAAGACAGATTGCTGAAATAATAGGCTATTTTCATGACAAAGTTACATAAAAGATGCAAGATACTCTTAAAAGTAGGCTTCTATAAGTGCGGATAGAAGGCAAACCCAAGTGGTTCCATCCTTACTAAACTCAATGGCAAGACTGAGGTGGTTTAAGTCCTCAATCATTGTTAGCCAATAGCATGGACAGGAAGGATTTTGTTCAGTTCACATTTTGATACGAATTTATAAAATTCAAACTTCCTGAATCAATATGTGAGCTAGAATGCAGTATTCACACCTCAGAATTTTACGATGCTCTTCGTTAAACAAAAAAATGTACATAAAAATGTGTATATTAGAGGAAAGTGTGCACAAATGTATATGTTGGGGCTAATGTGAGTTGAATGATTAATGCGCACAACAACCAGCTATTGTGCACATTTATAATCTGTTCATGAACAGGAAATTGTTCACATTCTTCAGCCAATATACATAATCTCCATTATGTATAATGTCTTCCAAAGGATGTGGTGATAGAATCCTGATGTGGTGAGTGTGTACCACTGGTCTGCACATTAATTGTTCAATTTACATTAGCCCCATGAAATGTACTAGTGAGGGAAAATATACAAAACTCATTATGTAAGGGGAAATTCCTTGCCAAACATGTACACGTTAGACAAAAATACATACAAAGATATATGCATTCAGAGAAAGGCACATGAAGATATGCTATTTTTTCATGCAGATGCCAAAAACAAGATGGAATGAACTTTAAAAAATTAGAAACTGAAACCAAGATCTCTCTCCATTCCTTCCTCCTAGAGCTGGGGTAGGCAATTTAGTGCTCTCTGTTTTCTTTGTTCTTCTTTTCTTTTTAATTTATATCCCTCATTCCAAATAAAGTTTTGTTGCAGTTCATGATGCCTCTCATGTGAAGTTTGAATATAAACACTCTTCTGCTGTCAGATTCTCTGGATGGCCCGCTACCCTGTGTAGACTTTTAAATGTCATGGAATGTGTGGGCATGAGTGCACGTGCACACACACACACAGAGGAAATACACCAGCATATTGTAGTGATGCATGAATTACAATCACATACCACTGTGCAGCTTTCCTCCTTCTCCTGGAAAAATGCCAGAGAGGATGCAAGGAGGGGAGAAGAAAGAAAGCCCCCCCCCCCATGTTCAAAGACAGCAGCTAAACACTCCTTCCTCTCTTAATACCTGACCAAAGAATAGGAGGGTTGGAAGCAAACAAGCATCTCATAATCTGGGTGTCACCACTGAGAAGTATCTATCCCTGTTCACTGAAGGAATGGGTGAATGAGATATGTTTGAGATCTCTAGGATTCTCCAAATATTATCTCACTGCTCATCTCATGCCTGATTCCTGTTTGCCATCACTGCTTGCTTTGTACGAACAGATCATCTGCACAAATCGAGCAGCAGTCAAATGGGAGATTTTTGCCAACCTCCACAAATTTGCACAAATCTCCTCCATAGACTAAAGTGGGGCTGATTGGGTCTACTGAGGGAATTTGCGCAGATTAGAAATTTGTGTAAATCGAACTGGAGACCAGGTATGAGCTGAATGTGAGCACATGTTTGACAATTTACAAATATTTTTGGTTCACACTCGGAACTTTGAATCAGGCATGCTTGCATCTTTTGCGAATAAAAAACAAAATTCTCATATATTCCTAGTCACTATGCATCTAACTTGTGATAGCAGAAGCATCTGAAGCATGGAATCTAATGAAGACCTCAGTAAAGAGGCAAATTCACATGGGAGAGGATGGTGCTTCAATGCCATTCAGGACTTTATAGGTAAATACCTATTTTTATTCCTGAAAGCAGACTGGGAGTCTATGCGTACCTATCAACCCTGGAGTAACATGCTCTGAGTGGAGAGTCCCATTTAACAACCTGGGTGTTACACTCTAAACCGGCTGTAATTCAGTTCTGAACTAACTGTGTGCATGAGCATCCTGGTGCCTGACAACACTGTATTTGTATTTTCAGCAAGAAGAATCGTATTAAAAGTTTTAAGATGAGCCAGTTAACTGTGCTACAGTGTTGATCATGAAAATGTGTGTATTTTACATGCCTGTACAGAATCACAGTTTGAATAGAAAATAATGAGGAGTGCTACCACCTGGAAAAAGCACTTATCTTTGCCTTGAATAGTATTCTACAGTACATTTTTCTAAGATGCAATACTTGCCACAATGTTCTGAACAGACAAGAAACAACATAATTATCTTAGTATTTGTAGATAGATATTTTCCCTTGGGGCTTGAATGCTTATTTTCACAGAACTACTAGTGCTATTGAAAGAAGCAGAAAATGTAGTAGGAACCTAACATTTAAAGTTACATTTATCTTTGTCCAATTGATTAGAAGAGCAGGCTTTTGCCTCTGTGTACAATACGATATGATAAGCCATGACTACATCATACATGGATGCATAATTTACATAAAATAAATGGAGGACATAAGCCCTTTATAAATTTATAATGACTATATTCTATCACTCAGAAGCAATGTCAACACTCTACTCTGCTACTATAAAACTAATAACACTCTTCTTACATTTGTATAGCAGTTTTCAAACAAAAGAATGTCAGAGTGGTACAACAACTGTAAATTGTAGATAATTTATATGTAGCCTGTCTACCCCTGCATGAATCCAACTACAACTTCTGGAGTATCATTGGTGAGAATTCACCTTTTCTGTCTCTGTATTCCTCTCACAATTCCTTCAAATTTACATCCTGGAAGCTAACATCCCCTGGCAGATATCTAGCCGTTTGTGAAACAGAACACAGAAAACAGAAAACACACAAAATAAAACTAATTTTTAAAAAGTTACAAATATTATTGTCTGCAGGCAGGGTTTTTATTTTATTTTGTTATACCAAACCATGCTAATGGCCTACAAAATGAATTGCCCCCAAGTAACCTTGAAGCAGGAAGACTAAAGTGCACACATAAATTATGTCACCCCAGACTAAGAGTTTTATCATCAGCCTATCACCCACATAGACCTGGTTCAGATCTACTTGAAAACCATGGTTTCTTACTACATATATAAAGCTGTGGTGACCAAGCCTCCTTCCTCTTTCATGGCTACGAGACGATCAGAAGCTTCTGCTTCTGGTATTAAATACAATTCCCCATTAAGTACAAACCAAAGGAACTGTGGTTTGTTTCAACTTAGTGAAATAGACATGATCTGTTCTCACTAACTAGACTCTAAAGAGATTGTGGTTCCACAAGTTTGAATCTAGCTGTGAATTACAGTTTATTTAAAATTGGAAACGAAAGCTTCTCTTCTCTAGCGCACAAAAGACAAAGAGAGGGAGGGAGGAGTGTCCTAGCCCAAGCCTTATCCACATAGTGGAAAACTATGGTTTTCCATTATATCTGAACAGGTCAAAATGTTTCTGCATGTAAACACTAACATGATCCATTTAAAAATAATAAACAGGAAGCCAAAGGAATTGCGTCAGAAGTGATGCTTAGCAATTACTGATAGCAAATACATCAGAAGTGACCTTAAGTCAGCAATATTTGTAACATTTTCTCACCAAATTGAGAACAATTTTACTCTGTGGTTGCTTTGCTATGTGGTTGTACCGTTTGTCATCCTATTTTTATGATAGTTAGGATGGTGACAACTAGAAGCAGGCCTTTTATGGCTGTGATCCCAAAACTCCAGAGCTTCGGCTATTGGGCGGTATAAAAATGCAATAAATAAATAAATAAATAAACAAACAAACCTTCCTGAAGAATTTAGTAAAGGCGAAGATATTTTCTAGGTTTCTGGAAGGATTACAAAATCTTTCAAGCACTGGTGTTTTTTCTCTCCCTCTGTGGCTATTCTACATTTGTAGTTTGTTTTACTTTCTACTTTTTATTTCAGGTTGTTTTATGATTGCACATTTTGTTCTTGTAAACAATTTTGCTCTACACCTGAAAAAGTGGCATACAGATCTTTTAAATTAGTCAAGATTAAGGGACTAGGAAATGCCCTAACACTCCTCAAACATTCTATTAAACACGAATGTCGGGCTCAGTGGATTCTGAAGCTTTTGTTCTTCCTGTCAACCTCATTTTCAAGCAATATCGTTGCCTTTGTAGCATCAAATGTTTTAAAGAGAAGTTGTCCATAATGTTGGTTAAAATTCACCCTAAATATATAAGCAATGGCTTTTTTAAACTTTAGAGATGCACAACTCAAATCACTGCAAAGGCTTCTTTTATATTTTAAGAAGAGTCACATTGCTATGTTTATCAAGCATTGTGTTATAACTGTCCCCTTCTGTGTCCTATAGCACATTCTCTGTTCCCTCTTTGCACTACCATAGGTCATTGTAAATCCTTCTTTTTTCCATCCTCCCTTTCTCCTCTCCAGTCCATAGTTCACTCTTTCTCCTCTCTCTGAACCCCACAGGTCAGGGATGCAGAAACTCAGGCCAAATTTAGTCCACCAGGCTAGGCCATCTGGCTCATAGGGCCTCAGGTGAGATCCTGCCCCCAAAGCTCCCCTGAAGCCTCACCCCCTCAGAAGGGATAGGAGGCAGGAGAGTAACTGAGCCACAGTTCCACACTATAATTTTATGGCAGCTCTATCATGTCTCCCCTTAAGTCATCCTCTACCGAAAGTATAAACAAAAAAGTCAAGTGTTTCCTCATAGGAAAGGTATTCCTTCCTTGTAGGGAAGATGACCATTTCTACACATTTTCCAACTCTATATTACCCTTTTCAAGATGGATGACTAGAACTGAACTCAGAATTCCAAACATGGCCACACCAAAAGACAGTAGGATATTTTTAATCCCTTTCCAAATAATATCTAGCATGGAATTTGCAGTTTTTTCTACCACTGCACATTGAGCGGATGAATTTATTGAACTATCTCAGCCCTAAAATCTCTTTCCTAGTCACTGCCAGTTTAAATCTCTATATGTAAAGTTAGGGTGCTTTACCCCAATGTTCAGTGCTGTATGCTTACTTATCATTGGCCCCATTTGTAGTTTTGTTGCCAAAGTTTAGTGTAAGTGAGTATAGAGTAATGTCTGCTGGGGCAAAAACATTGCGTATATAAACTGATGGGCTCTAAACTGGTTGTGATTAACCAGGTGTAATCTTCACATGTGCAACTGACTCCTGGAAGACAAGGAAGAGCAGAATATAATAGAGGGATCTTCCTGCCATCTGCCCACCCCCTCCACGAGTATCGATGGGCTTATGGAGCGACAAATATTCCCACAAAGAGGTCTGAAAGAGTCACTGATAACGGATTTTTACTCCCCCTACCCCTAAAAGGCTGCAAATAAAGAACATAATGCAGGCTTTATACTGGTCAGACCTGATCATATACTGTGGATCAAATTTGTATTATAAACCACTTCCGGAACTTGATGTCTGCAAAACTCTTTGCATTTGTTTTTGACAAATAATGTCAAAATAAATGAGTACTAATTATGCCATTTATTAGTATTCTGTTCACTTGCTGGATCTGTTAGGTGACAACCTCAATCATCCCACGTGGCAGCTCTTTTCTTGTGCAGTGCGATATCAAGTTCCCTAACCATTCTTAAATGGCAATATTCTTAGCATTGTTGAATGACTCTGATAACACTGCAAGCCCTCTCTCATCCAAAGCACGTTACAATTGTCACAATTGTTGGCCTGTTTCCTCCAGCAGCAACAAGCAAGGTTTAGGCTCTAATCTTATCCACATGTATTTGGGAGGGAGCCCTTACTGAATTCAGTTGGACTTTCTTCAGTTGGATAACTACTAGGGCCAGTTATGGAACTTCAAAAGGCCGTACACGGTTCTGCTTCCATAGAACAGGAGTACCAATAATTCAGTGTCCAGGTAGTTGAGGACAGAAAGATGTGCTCCTTAGTTGATTTTGATACACTTTAACAGAATAAATTAGCAAAACAAATGTAATATGTCAATTAAATCATGGTCTTAAAAATAAACATTATATGAAGAAGAAGCTCTACAAGACATACAACAATAAAACTTAATGTTTATATAAGTTGAAGCCCCTTCAATTCTGGTATGCTGGATCCTTTCCCCAATGTAACTCAATACCACCCCACATATCAACTCATTTTACACATTCCCTAAGGGGAGAGGCTGGTGTGATCCATAGGTAAAAGAGTGCAGTCAGAGGGCTCACTGAGTGGGGGCTAAAAGTGCTCCCTATCCTTGGTGGCTCCAGCCACTCAGAATGAAATCTGTTCCTGTTTGCATAATCCTGCCCTGATTTCTTGGTCACATTATAGCAGGAGTAGGGGATCTGATGCCCTCCAGATGTCATTGGAGAACAATTTCTATCATGCCTGTCTACTGGGTGGGGCTGATAAGAGTTGGAGCCCGACAGTATCTGCAGGGCTGCTGGTTCACCACTCCTTCACTACAGAATGATAAAACACTGAGACTAGAATGTTGAGAACTATATAGAATCAAGTTCAGTGATACACAAGCCATTGACCATCTGAAAAATGTTGCACCATGCAATGGTTCGTAATTCAGGTACTAGTACAACCTTGTCACAGACCAGTACTAAAACTTTAAGATGAAGCAAAGTTGGGAAACAGTTAAAGTGTGTGCATGTCTGTGTTGATGGAGAGGTAACAGGCATAAAGAACAATCAAATAAAAATGCCCTTTATCAGGTTTAACTAGAGATGCAAAATTTTTGGAAATATTGAAGCCATGGGAAAAAAGTTTTTCCCTGTTTTTTCCAGAGAAAAACACGAAAATTTCCAAATAAATAAATAAATAAAATGCAATATTAACACTTTTTACAGATTTAAAGTCACTTCGTTACTTTAGAAACATAAAATGTAATTATGTACAAGTTGGTTTAGCATAAAATTATCACATTTGGTATATTAAAAGTACAGTGTATTCAAACAATTATTACAAATTGAATTTACTGTTTTAAATTTTTACTTTTGTGTATGTGTAACAAATGGAGCTACAAGCTCCTAAACAGTAAGGAAAACCTGAACTGTAAGAAACCTCTCTGTTTTTGCCAGTTTATGAGGAGCAGGCAAAAAACAATTTAACCCCCCCCCCGAAGAAACCATCAACATAAGTAACAAAGAAAAATATTAATGTCTCTGCTAGTCCTCCACAGTGTCAAGCAGTCATAAAGCACCTATTACCATAAAAAGAACTGAGGAAAAGGGGGGACTAAGTTTCAATGAATATGCATTAAATTTAATCAGACTTATTTTCTGAGCTACAGCTATCACTATCAGTTTCAGTTTCTGCTTCAATGGCAGTGCCCCCTAGAGGCAGAAATGCTTCTTGCTCTTGCATTTTAGAGTTGTAGTCTCAGTTTGCAACCTGCGACTTGCTTGTCCTCAGTGAATAGATATTGTAATAATCTGATACTGTTCATCATTTTTAGAAATCATTTGGCGAAGTAAATATATGAACACCTTGTCTTAAATATTTTATTCATCATGCTAAAATAAAAAAAATCCATAATCCATTTCCCCCATTTTTCCAATTTTTCAAAACCCCCAAAAAAGGCTTTGCAGAAAAATGGGGAGGGGGATTTTTTTTCCTGAATTGTTCCAGGTTTTTTCCCAGGACTTCACATCTCTAGGTTTAACTGGATTATGACCCTTTCAGCAGCAGGGATACTTTTATTTCTAATGGATATTTCTTATTTTTGTTCCTAATCCTTTCAGATGAATCTAATTTATAAATAAATAAATAAACCATCTGAATAATGAGATTTTTTAAATTTCTAAACATGAAAACATTGATAGATAATATTTATTAACTCTTGGGGGTTTTTTAATTCTGAAAAAGATTTTTGCCATGAATTAAGGGACACAAAAACAAAGGCACATTGAATAATTATATATTATGGAGGAGAAAATACATGCACAATATGCAGAAATTATGCAACAAAATACATGTGTACAACATTTAAATAATGGCTACCCTTCAGTCTGCACAATTTTGATATCAATCATATGCACACTTGAGACTAAGGCCCAATGAAATCAGTTTAAATTACTTTCAAATAATTTAGGATTAGGTTACTTGTTCCTGTTTTTAAGACTATGGGAAATAGACATCTGGATAATCCCAGGATGACAGGGCCGAAACATTTTCTGTCATCTCAGAAATAAATGTTATACTTCTCACTTAGCATACAATGTGGCCATATGATTCACTCCGGGGCTATGAACTATTAGATTGGCTGTTGGAAATCAATAAATGCTCATGGTTCCAACCAGTCTGGTAGTGAAAAGGGGACCTAATAGTAGAGCATTGTGTATACAACTGAACACATTCCAGAACCCTCCTCCCTCAGAAAAATAATGGCCAAACTAGATGTAATGTTAGGAGATCCGTGATTCTAGCAGTATTTGGAAAAAAATGTTAGAAGTGCCCAAAGGAAGGATTGCAATTTTAGGTGTTTCAGTGCTGTCTAAACAGGAGAGTCACCCTTTCTCCTCATGCCAACAATCCCTGCTCCCCAGAGCTATTTTTAGCATGTGTTATTGTTGTTGTTGTTTAAACACATGACATCTTATCATAGACATCCGGATGTCACATCTAGTTTGGTCCTAAACCAATGCCATATCCAGTTCCAAGACACGTCTTTATGTTTCCGTATCCAGGCAATGGCCCCTTATTCTCCATAGCAATGTCCCAACCATCCTCATCACCCTGCTTTCTATAGGAACATTTTTTCACTCTGGTTTCCCTACCACAATCACTTTAGTTAGTGCAGGGAGTAGTGCACATACCCAAGACCAGAGCTTTAATAACTGGGCTTTTAGTAAGGGCAACTACTGTGTCTGTAAAAGAATGGATCCTTCCACAAAAACATTTGGATCATTCAAATTGAATAGAAAGATAAGTAGGGGCTTTCACTCAAATGTAAGAGGGCTGTTTTCTGATGTAGATTCCCTGACAACTATATTCATTGTCCATTCCACTTGTCAGAGTACTCTGTCATCAGTCAGTGCCAGAAGGTGTCAGTCGCAAAGCGGCGAAAAAGATCAATAACCCTAGAGTCTTTTTTCCAGCATTTGAACAACTCCAGCTGGTGTGAAAATAAGCAACACTGCTGCACCCCACTCTTGGTCCATTTCTCCTGTACCACCCAATGCTGATGACATCCCGATATATTGATCTAGGGAGCATGTCTTTGTTATAATTTTTCCCCCGTTTGAAAATAGTATGGGAAGACATAAATTCTGTACTAACCCCAACTTAAGAAAGAAAAGGGGAGGACACGTTTTCTTCCTTGTGACCACATTGCTTTTTAGGTATGTTAGGCATATTTTTCTTTGCTTGGTCTTTTCTCCATTTCCTTAATACTCCACTTAGAATATATCAAAGTGTTATTCTAATACTATTATTTCATTCAAGCACAAGTGAGAAAACTCATTTTCAAAATTACTGGCCACAACGTTATTGAAGCTTTCATTTCTAGCACTTGTTGTGCTTTTTGAACGTTTTGGTTGTAAAGAAAGGTAATTTAAGAATCTAACCTGGAATGCTACAACCTCTGGCCCGCCCTTCAGCCCTTCCATTGCAAAGGTCTCCAGGTGCAGCTTAGGTAGCTGCAGGGTGAAGTCATTCCTGGTTGCCGCAGTCCGTGACAGCGAGATCTGATCTCTGACCTAAAAGGGAAAAAACAGTATCAATGGTAATTCCCCTTCAGACACATTAACTGGGATGAAGTGGGTCCCCTTGAGTCCACTGAGTGGACTTGCATTGATCGCTGGACCTGAAATCCATGAATAAATTTAGGACTAATTGATTTTTCGTTGCAAATAAATCTCTAATTCAGAGTGCTGGGAGAGAATGTTAAGAAGAAAAAGCATCTTCCTCTCTAGACTGAAATGAGATGGGAAGGAAAGTCACTAAAGGCTTCGTGTCCAACTGGTGCACAAAATTCCACAAACAAACACACAGTTTACAATTTGAGGCGAAAGAAATTAAAGTGCACACAGCAAGCACATTATGGATACAATAATTGCCTGTTTTATTAAATGAAATATTGCCATTTACCCTAAAATGGCACACACACCATGCAAAACCATTTTAAAAAGTGATAGCTTTGACCTTCTCACAAAGCTCTTATCTTAAAGCCTTATCAAAGAAAGGCCTTAATTTTGTTTTGTTTTAAATAGTAAATTAGGCCACAAAGCTATCTTTGACAATGGGACTGTTTTTTAAAAAACTTCAGTTTGTTGAGCAGTGTATTAGAAGTATTACAGGTGCCTAGAAAAAGACTGGTTCCAAAGATTAACTAACTTAATAGTAGACTTCCTGGACAAATAAGTAGCTCTGAAGGAAATCAGTATTATTTGCCAATGTCCGGGTAGTTTGGATTTAAAGTATTCCAAAATGCAGAGTTTAAAGAAACAACAACAAAATGCTCAGCATTGTAAATGAGAGATATCGATACACTTATATAGACAAATATAATCTTATGCAGTTGGTATTGTACTGCCACCTTCTGTCAAGGTGAGAAATACCTTCACTCATTATGTGTTCAGTAAAAATTCAAAGTATAACAACATTTGTAAAGATTTTTTTTTTTACCACTAGTTTCCATGTCCATATTAGTTTCACATCAAAACAAAGTATAGTCTTAGTAATACTTACCTAGGAGTAAGCCCCATTAGACACACTGGTTGCTATTGGACTTCATGATAAAACATAGCTGATTGTGACAGAAACAAGTATAAGCAAACTTTGAGATCACACATTCTCCCATCCTCCTCTGGATTAGAAATGTTTGCTTCTATGTTTAATTAACCACAGTTTATTTTAACGTCTGAACCCTAAACTGGGATTAATCTGAACTATGCTTTTTGCTGAAACAAGCCAGCTTCATAACCCATGGTTTGAAATTGGCTTGTTTCAAATAAAGCATAATTAAGATTTACAAGGGTTTGTTGGGTTTGGACAAATGACAACTTGTAGTTAATCAAAACTGGAAGCAAAAGTTTCTGAACTTATCCTCTCAGGCACTGGAGGAGGATAGAGAAGTGGGGAGGATGAGTGCCCAAGGCTTACCTTGGTCAGTTCCTATCATGACAGGCCGTGGTTTAAAATTACATCCAAACACAGTCAGTGGGACTTACTTCCAAGCAAATAAACATAGGATTACACTGTAATTTCAGTAAGTACAAGCAAAAGGTCCTGACATACATCATAGAATTTCAAATATGAATACTATTTACCTCTATTCCTACTTTTACCCTAGATTACTACATATTTTTATAATATTATTTTATATTATAAAAAAAAATCCAGCAATTAAATTGGACAGTATAACCTTGTGTCTCCAATTTCTGATGTATGTTAATATAGTATCTTTGAAATTAAAATTATTTCCCTGTAACAAATTATTTTTCTACTAAATTTTTAACTTCATAGTGGGAACAGAAAAAAAATGAGCCCAATGGCATACACAACACATACTTATTAGTTCTGGACCTTTTAACAGCACTATTTATCTATACACACTGAGGTACTTACCAATGAACAGTTAGAACACTCTACATAAAAGTTACCATGATAAAATCATGTTCTGAAATCCAATTTAGACTAATTTTAAATCTTAGTTGATATTTCTTTGTTCCTGTTACAAGTAATCATATTTTAAGAATAGCCTTCCATATTGTGGATTATGGTCCTAAATATTTTCCTCATAAATCCTGTAAATGTTTTAAAAATAATTCATTTTATTACTTTTAATATTTGTCCATGTTCACTCTTACACACATACACACACATTCTGTAAATATGATGTGCAAGTGTTAGGTGGGATTTTACAGATTTACTGGGTTGTGTGTACACACACACATATTATGTTCTATAGTCTATGGGAATAGGGAGCCTTACATTTCCCTGGCTGACCTAAAGAATTTCTGTCAATACCTGTGGCTGCCAAACATATGCCCTATAATGCAATTTTTATAACGGCATAGGTCTTCCACACATTTCTACCCTTACTGTTCGAAGTTCAGGATAGAGAGTCCAGTGGAACAAACACAGTCTCCAGGGTCTTCTGTCAGCATGTGTAATTTTGTTCAGATATTAATCTTGCCTAACGTAATGCAAACATGTTATTTTCACGATATCTATAGTAATATATATTTCACTTGATTTGTTAAGGTTTATATATGCTAACTTTTCAGTTTTTTCATTGTACCCAATATGCACACAGATAAAAGAAAACATTAATGTGGATTAAGGTACTAAGAATTTATCAACATCAAACCACCAGTGTTTTGCCTTCTACCCTTCTGAACCATAGTCAATAGATCTAAATATTTTACTGCACCCTGGCCAATTCATTGTTTGATGTTTAAAAACGCACCCAGAATCAAAGAAAATTTATTAAATTTGAGCCCCCAAATGAGATACTATTAGCTTTGAAAGTCAAGTTTAACTGCGATATTGATGATTCTCTTTTTTCTGTGACAAAATTCACCAGGGAAATCCCTGATGTCAAAGTACCAAAGCAGATTGCTAATACTGAGGAGGGAGGGGAGGGGAGGGAGGGAGCACAGGGAGTGGTGGGGGAGGCGAGAGAGTGGGAGGAAAACAATGTATATGCTATGTAGGTATAACATTGACAGCAGCAGGTCCTTTAACCCCATCCCTGTCTGGTTCTGTTCTTTACCACCAGAGTCTAACATAAGCTGGACAATAATAAAGCAAACAACATGTGTATCTTTAAAATGCAGTAAATGTAAGAGTAGATCATCATCAGAAAGGAATGTGATTGTTCCTTAGATATAAACCTCTGGATACCATAAGTCCCAAGCACATGTTTTAATGTTTTTAATTATTTCAGATAAGAAGGGCTGTATTTTTCCCATTCAAAGTATGCATGAATAATGTTTTGCTTAGCTATTTTAACAACAAGCAAACACTGGTTTCTTTCTGATAATTTGCCAAGGTATGTATTCAACTCAAAATGTACAGAGAGTGAGGGGAACAGAAACGCTTCACTTACAGATGTCATTTTTCCGGAATGGCCCTACTGAGTTCACTTTGGCCTAGTTCCCACTGTGATAGCAAATCTGTCTTTGCACCATGCCACTTCAGATTGCAGGTTTGGGCTCATATGACTGAATATATAAAATAAAAAACCCTCTACAATAAAACCAGTATGTCAATGAGAAGAATTCTAACCAGGCCTTCTTCCTGTTTTACCAGCTTTCCATATGAAGGGATTAAAAATAATAGTATGAAGAAGCATTCCATTGTGAGCCCCCCTGCAGTTTGAAGTACTATAGCCCAGCCCTGAAGGATTTGAAGTTGTGCTATGTCACCTATTATCAACACAACATTTTTCCAGTGTTGATTTACCACTGTAGCTTTAACCAGGTGCAAGTAAGTGCACGGTCCCAAGACTTTTGGGAGGAGAAAAGTCCACCCCTGCAACAAGGACCTTCTGTAAATTAGGCCCTTGCTGGTGGCCCTAGTTACACTCCACCCCACAACAGTCATTTGCCTAAATGAAATTTGAGAGAGAAATGAACTAAGTTCAAATTAACCAAATATGAATGAATGTTTTCAGGAAGAAAAAAAAATATGAAAATAATTTGGAAATCTGAAAAGAAGGAGGGGAACAACAATAAATTGAGGTGCCCATATAAGGTAAGGAAAGGGATATCTGGGAATATACTTAGAAGTGGTGATCCAGACGAAACCTCAAGACTAAAGACCTATGCAAACTTATTTGTACCTACTTTCTACATTCTGGAAATGGACACACACTTTCCTGTGGGAATCTAAGATGAAAGTCTTCAGGGTGACAAGCAGAAGGGATAAAAAAGGCTGGCTTGTAATGAACAATTAATTTCTATTTGACATCCTATCCAAGGACAATTTCCACATGCGGAAAGATTTCCTGTGGTATGCATGGATATCTTACATATGCAAACAGATGTTATAATTCCTAAAAAAAAACCTTTTATTTTGACTTTTAGATATTGTAGGGAAAGACTGTTCCATAAGATGAACTCCCAAGGCAGTTTTTTTAAACCTCTGTGTCTAAAAAGCAACATGAGATTTTGGCAGGGAAAACCCCGGAAGAGGAAGCGCATTCAACATGCCTGTGGTGTGCACCGCTGGATCACAGGAGGGTGTCAACTTAGAAAGGGGTTGAGATATTAGTGGGGCAGCATGAGAAGCTACCATAGGGAAGAGGTAAACATGCAGTCCATGCAATGTCAGATATAGGGCTCCGTTCTAAATAATCTAATATTTTTCTTCTTTTTTCTTTTACAGAGCTTTGTAGATTGATTTTTTTTAAAGGGATATTCCAGATCTTCACATTTCAACCAGAGGGGGCAGGCAGAAAAGAAGGATCAATACAAAATAGAACTTTAAAAGATTAAATAAATAACATTCTACCATATTAACGTATTCACCCAATTTTTTCGTACCATCTTTAAACAGAGTTATTATTTTGGCCTTTCCTGCAAAAGGGAGCCAAGTGGGTATTAACTGGGCAGCTACATCAACACCCTATCATTCCTATGTAAATAGCAAGCCTGCATGATTACATTTTCTGTATTTCCTCCCTCCTCACACAATGATGTTACATCATACATCTCCTGAAGTCAATGAAAAACTTCCAACTTTGAAAACAGTATGCTGGTTGTGTAAGCTGCACAGCTCAAGCCAATGATGGGCTGCTCCTGCTCCCAGAGGATCTTCAGGGACATGTAAGGGATCAATGTAGTGCTGGGCCACTACCTCCCGGTACACTGCAGAGTTCAGAAGCATATTTTTCAAAGTCTCAGAGCACAGATGCTGGCTGGGGATGATGGGATGTGTAACCAACACATCTGGAGGGCACCATGTTAGGGAAAGCTTCTTACTTGAAACCCCTTCAAACTAATTCCCTATGAGTGGAGGCTATCTGAGGTTATTCATACACTGATGCCTATACACATACTTAAAAGACATGCTGGCAAAACAGTCCACATGAACAAGTATCAAAAGCCAGGCATTTAAAGAACTGGTGTCCTCAGATTAGGTGTTGGCTGAACCAACAAGGTGATGCTGTACACAGCCATGAGGGACAATCCAGGTGCAGATCAGCGCCTCCAAGGAACAGTTTACACAACCAACAGACTTTATTTAATAACCAATTACAGGTATATTTTCACGGATGGCATTATGTCTTGAGAATTCAGAAGAAATATTATTACCACCTATGGAGGAAGAAAAATCAGAAAATGATGCCAGTCATTATTATATATTTGAGCAAGAGAGCCTGCATGTGGATCCAATCAGACTGATTTCTTAGCCGTGCGCTGAATGTGATGAAATAGGCACAGGAACTTCTAGAAATTAGCAACAGTTCTACATGTTTAAAGGCATAACCACATGCATATTTAGACGGAAAAAAAGTCCTACAGCTCCCAGCTAAGCACACATAGGATTGCCCCTAAATCTAGTAATTTTGGCCACCTATCTTAAAACTTGATTTTGTTCTGACTTTATACTGTTAGTTTTACCCTACCCAGTGCCTGTTTACCCTACCCTGTGCCTGTTTGCTTTCTCTTCCCCTCCTTATTGTTTTATCATGGTTTTATTAGAATGTAAGCCTATGCGGCAGGGTCTCGCTATTTACTGTTTTACTCTGTACAGCACCATGTACATTGATGGTGCTATATAAATAAATAAATAAATAAATAAATAAATAATAATAATAATAATAATTTGAATTTACCAGTCTATAAGTCATGTGAAATCAGCTTTAAACTGAGACAAGAGCTAAAAGGTCTTAACTTTAGCCACATGAAAAAGGCCCAGGGTCCCTAACTTGTTCTTTCTGTCTAGCACCAACCTAGTTCCTTGTTCACAGCAACAAATTGCCTTGTATAAAATGATCTAATAGGAAGTTAAAGTGTATTGATAAAGGCCAAATACAAATCAACATTGTAGTTAGTAGACTATTGACAGCTATCTGACATGCGTTTTAGCCTGTAGAGCTTGTAACGTATATTCACATATTTTGGACAGATAAATGTAACTTTTTGGATACAAATAACATGCGAGCTTTTGAGATGAAGCAGATAATGTGCATCCACCCTTACAAATTTACTTTTGGAGGAAATAAATTTCTTTTCTCTCTCTCTCTCTCTGTGTATGTAGAGTGGTGGTGGATAAAAACAGAACACTCTTCACCATTGACATCTTTGCTTCTTTAAAGATGACCTGATGCTGAAACAATCAGTTGAGTCTGTCTAAACCAAGGATGGGGAATGTGTGGCCCTCCAGATGTTATTGGACTGCAATTCCCATTAATTCCCATCTCATTATTGGCTATGCTGAGCTGCCATCCCACAATATCTGGAAAGCCACATGCTTCTCAACCCAGACTAAAGCAAAATGTGTTGGCTGCACCAAATTTCCCATCAGGGAGCTACAATAGTTTAAAAATCAGATTTGGTGTTTGGTGCAAGAGCTGCTGAAAGTGAACTGTGGGGGGAAAGCCATGTGCACTGTTGCTATCATGACAGACTAGGCCCCAGGAGGCCTCGGTTCTCATTTCCATTTGACTAAGAGGCTCAGTGGGTGACCTTGGGTAAGTTGCTAACTTTCAGCCTAACTTAATGCCACTGGGTTGCTGCAAGGAATAAATCAGGGACACCCATTTACACTGCCCCGAACTCCTTGGAGGTAGGATAGGACAGAAATGTAAAAATGACGAGTCAAAGCCCTTGGCTTCAGCTTCACATCAGCCATTTGAACTACATCATCATCACAGACACACTTCATTTCACAGAAGCTGAAACATGGTGACTTCAAACCTACCCAGTAAAGCAATGGTAGAATATTTGAGTCTATGAGCCAGTTCGCAAGTAATGATAACCTGCTGGTTAAATAACAACTTGTGAGCGATTGTGTTGCCTTCTGTCCGCTCACTGCTTCCACTTCATTTTCACTTTCGTAAACGAACCAGGAACAACTCATTCTTGGGTTGTTTATTGTGAGGAGTGAACCCAGAACTCTGGATTGTTGAGGGGGAAAACAATCCAGAGTTTTAACCCAGACTTCCAGGTTTGAATGTCACAATGAACAAACCAGGAATGGCACATTCTTGGGTTGTTTACAAAAGCAGAAGTGAAGTGGAAGCAGTGAGAGGATGGAAGGCAGTGCACCCTCTTGTTCCTCTGCAGCCCCAACTATGAATTATATAACCCATGGTTATTTGTGATGTGCAAACCAGGTCAATGTCTAATCATTAAGGTTTTTTCCCCTCATTAACTGGGTGCGGGGAATAAAACTTACATGAATTTCCAATCAATGATTGAAATGAAATGAAATGTTGTTCCCAGACTAATCAGAATTGTAGAAGTGAAAATAAAAGTTAATCTGGACATCTGGATATTTTATTATATACACCATGCATATGGACCTGACTTTTGCACTACACAATCTACAAGTGCACCACAGCTATAATGCACTGAACACTTCCCTGCGGGTAGGATTGGTAATAGCAGATATGCTCTCTTTCAGGAAGCTCGTTTGCAATTACTGACCTTCTCATCGAGGAACCCCTGATAAGCATCCATGGAACCCTGGAGTTCCAAGGAATTTAGTTTGAAAACCACTGCATTAATGGAAGGGGAAAGTAGAGGCCCACTTCTTTGCAAAACCTGTTGCTGAGAAAGATCCTGAAGCAATGTTTGAACACCGTAAGTCAAACACACCATAGACAAACTAGCAATAAATACTTTTTTTAAAAAAAACCCAGCAACGTACATTTAATATTGCAAAAGTTGTTTTAAAAGACATGAAACATATCAATAATATGTAGTCAGTGGTACTGCTCATGTGCTTAACACATCTGAGTTTTAAAAATTCAAGCAGTTCTAAACAGACACTCTGATAGAGTAGTTTTTTCTTAGCCATGTCTAACACGCATTATTAACTCAAGATGACATACAGGCTTTTAGGGTTATCATAGTATGCAAATACTTTTCAGGATAGCATATTGGCCTGAATATCATTACACTTCCTTCTAGCCCTACAATTTTGTGATATATGACTTGCTGAAACTATGACATGCAGATAGTTCCTCAAATTACTAGGAACAGAGAAAACCCCACTAAAGTTGAGGGATGGCTACTATAAGGATTAGAACATCAGAAGGTTTTAACTGTCAAAACCTGGATTAGATAATGGTTTGGGGGACCTCAACATCCATACCAAGGTTGCTTTATTTGGAGCGGTTCAGAATATCATGGTCACCATGATGACCATGGGGTCATCCCATCATGTCCCCAGCCCGACACATATAGAAAGACGCATTCTTGAGTTGATTTTCTCAGCTTGACAGTTGAGGATGGCTGTCTGAGGGTGGGAGAGCTTTTATTTACACCCTAGTCAGTCATAGTCGGATCACTTCCTGTTGAGAAAGACTCACAATGGCCTTTTCCTTCTACAGGGGCAGAGACCTACTAGAGTGGATTACCTGCGAGATTTATAGACTCTTCCAGATTCTGGAGGACCTGTTGGGAGTTTGCCATTGGCATTCCTGTGCCTGCTCGAACAGTTGATACGATCACTCACAAGTTAAAAAAAAAAATCAACACATTCAAGTCCACTGAATTAAATAGAAGAGTGTTAAGCACATGTTTAAATCTTCCTTTGGAAACAGAATTGTAAAAGTGCACAAGAGTAACTAGAGATTAGAGTGTTGGGTCATACTTTTGCACTAAGCCCAAAGCAATTGTTGCATCTCATATCTGGAGTCTAACAGATGACCATATTTGGAGTCAGGAATCTTCTTTAAATCAAATTGGCTAGACATCTGTGGGCCAGTATCATCCCCTGTCTTTGCTGTATTTGCTTAAACTAACTTGCCTGAAACATCCTGATTATTTTACTGAACTACTCCTTACATCAAAAAAGATTTTTTTGTCATGAGCAGCCTTTGTATGTTTTCTCCCAGATTTGATTTATAAATTAATCTGTAAGCGATCCGATGTGTAGTATGGAATTAATTTGGTACTTGGAAATTGCTGTGGCAATGGATACAGTGAAATAATCTCAGATCTCTTCCCGCACGGACAACTCTATCATTACGTATAGTGAAGTAATTGCCTCAGGCAGCAGATGCTGGGGGTCAGTGGTGGCAAACTCCAGGCTATTCCTCCTGGCTGTTCCACTCTGTTGGAGAAACACAGCTGTATATGCCACACTACCAGTCCTGGCCTACCTAAACTAACCTACTGCCTCAGGTGTGGTGGCGGATCCTATCCCATTGCCACTGTTGAAGTAAGATTCAAGCATTAATCTGGCTGTCTCCTGTATGTGGAACGGGGAAGGGGAACCACCCTGTCCTTTGCCTCAAGCAGCAAAATGTCTTGGGCCAGCCCTGCTTTCAGACATGTGTTTAAGCGTATCCTGTAGAAATGCAATATCTAAGTGCAATCTTACACATGTCTACTCAGAAATAAGTCCCACTGTTTTCAGTAGGGCTTACCCCATGGTAAGAACTGCAGCCCTACATAGAAAACAGAGGATATCACTGTAGTATTTAATCAAACCTAGGGTATTTTTAAAACAATACTACCTTGAAGTCAAAAGATGTTTTAAAAGAACAGCCCAATCCTATACATGCTTACCTAGGAGCAAATCCCACTGCACTCAGTTGGATATGCTTTGGAGTAGACATACATAAGATTGCCCTGTAAATTTTTCAGCTGGAATAAAAAGGAGAATGGCATTCTACTTTTTAACAACAACTAAGTTCAGGATAGCAACATTTTCTGAAAAATACCCTTGCAAGTAAAAACAAAAACACACTAGTCAGATGAAAAAAATAATTTGATCCAGGCCCTTTTAAGCAAACACTAAGCTCAATGCCAAAGCTATTCTGTATTTGTGGGATGTGCACAATAATATGTCCCTTATGAACAGATTTCATTGACCTTGGGCTGGAAGTGAACCCATGTCTGGAGAAAATAACGGCTAACGCATTAGTTAATTTCACAGTACTCCATGCAAGGAAGTTCCATACTTATGGCGAAGTATACACATGCACATTCATTAAAAAAAAAATCTTCAGGCTTCCCAAAAAATGAAGACAGACGGGCTCTGGCATTAGTTACTTCGATATGCCTAAGCTGAAAACAGTTAAACACATGAATATGACATTCTGAAATGTCTTATCTTTAGTTTGTCAAGGTTTTTAAATCCCTCTTGAGCTGGAGTGCCATTTTTAGCTTGGCTAGGTCAGAATGACACAGAACAATATGAGTGATGACACACTAGACAGCTATACGGACAGAGATGTCATCAGCAAGCCAGCTGTGCTAACACCTGTATGTCCTGCACAATTGATCTTTAGGAACATGGATCAAGGAAGTCAGGTTATTAGGGGATTAAGAGAGAGAGAGAGACAGAGATTTAAGACATTAAAAATAGGTGCATTAACAACATTAGAGATTATTTAAAGGCAATAATGAAATATAATGTAACTTTAATGTGTATGGATGTTTTCCTTTTGAAAGAAAGGTGGTATAAAGGGAAAAACAAGAACATAAATTTCTTTAAATGTAATATGCCATGTTCCTATTATGATAAAAAAAAATGGTAGAAGTCATTTTTCATGGAATGTTCTTTTAAAAACAAACAAATAAAAAAGTGGCTTTGTAACTTTTAAAATTATTTATTGTTTTCCTGTTGACTTCTTTACATGTGCCTACCGGTCTGTTTCACTTATGGCAGGTGCCAGTTGATAGGCAAAAGCCAAGAATAGGCACCGCACAAACAGTAACTATCTCAGATTCCTGTCTCTATCCTACCCATGCATCTGAGCCCAGCATTCTGGATTCCCAACTCAAGAGCAAAAACCAAGTCCCAAGTTTTAAAAGCATGAATGCATCAAAAGGAGGAATACCTGATTACATGGCTAAGCTTCTATACCAAAACAGCAGAAAATGAGTAGTACTGAGTACCCATGGATCCCATTGAAGGAAATAAACTTCATTGGCCATTTTAATTTTTAAAAAATCTGTGTGCACTAGAAAACCTAGTCCTCAAATGTCATTTACTCGGATCTCCTGATTTATCTGTATTCACTGTAGATAATTCAAGCCCTCGGTGTTGCTTCAAGGTTTAGTACAGTGCCAAGCGCATTGGGCAGTATCCAATACTCCCAGCATGCCAGCAGAACCCACTGCTAATGCATGCAAAGCTAGCAGTTCCAAAAGTAACTAGAAACAAGTTGGAACGAGCTCTGCTGACCTGTCCCAATCTGGAATCAAGTGCTTCTGCTCATTTCCAGAGTTTCTTTGGGAAGCAGCACTAACTTCCCATTGCACTAACAGTAGGCCCTACAGACACAATAGAATGAATAGAAGTGCAGCAGCAGCAGTATTGGATACTGCCCATTGTTGCACAAAATAAATATTAAAACAGAAATATCACTAGGAGCAACTGTAACATCTTGTAATTGGACTTCATAAGTATAACCTATACAAGTAGCAGTTCTGTTGATATTGCCACATTCAGAGCTGTCCGTGTCACATTTAGATGACAATGCTGGATTATTAACAAGAGGTGGCAATCAACACCATGTCCTGATTGTGAACTTCCAGAAGCCTCTGGTTGATCCACTAAGGCATTCCATAGGTTCTTATGTCTATGCTGTATGAGACCTTTGATTCTCAAGTTGGGAAAGAGCTCTGCAGAAGGAAATACATAACTGGTCTGCACATAATGACACCGCACAGTATGGGTTGTTGTTGAATCATGGATTGTTGTGACATGCAGACCCTGCACTATGGTTTAACTAGGGGTTGCTAACCACAAACAACCAAGAGTTCACAATCCTACAACAAACCATGGGTTCTCTTCCTGGGTTGTTTGTGATTACCAACCCATAGTTAAACCACTGTGCAGGGTTCACATGTTACGACAAACCACAATTCAATGGCAACTCACAATTCAATGACAACTCATACTTTGGGTTGTCATTACATGCGAACCAGTCTGCAGGTATTTCATAGGCAAAAATACAAGCATGTCCCAAGCTCTCCTCGAAATCCCACTTCTGGGAGCAAATCCATTGACAGATCCAGGAGATGTGCACTTTCCTAACCATTACTGTGTTGGTTGAGAGTGCTTGTGGATGGTGGTGGGGGGGGAACATGCCCATTCGGTCAGCTCAGGACAATTTCTCAAATTATTTTTTCAAATACAGGCAGTAAAACTTCTCTCTAGAAAAGCACATCAAATGTAATGTAGGAATGGCTGCTCATGTGTCTGTTTCTATCTGAACACATATCAAGATGCTAGTTCCTAATATATACAATAAAGAGACAAGTAGGCATGTGCACCCTATTACGTTTTACATGTTCCCCACCCCCCACAATACCCTACTGGGACTTGTATAAGGGAAAATAGCATGGTCCTCAGGCAAAACAGAATATGAAATATTTGCAGTAGATATTTTAAATGATGTGGAGACTGAGGACTGAAATGAAACCTCCATTTACTACAGACCATAAAACCACCATGATATGGTAATAAATCATATCTGTACAGATCAACTCTAAACTAGCAAACTGGGGGATTTTGAAAGTTACCTGGGTCTCAATCCATGCCCCATCTGATTTGTTATGCACTGAACATTAATTTAACTCTAATGTTGCAATCCTGTGCACACTTTCTTTGGACTAGTGCCAGGGACCTCAGTGGGACATATTTCTAAGAAAACATACATGGGATTGTGTTGCATGACTGACCCTACCACAGAAAGAAAACCCATATAAAACAATTATGAAGAATGAGTGTCTGAAATCCACAATCCTGGCTTTTACACGCTGTGAAAGAACAGGCAAAAAGCCAGGAGCTGCCATAGGGCAATTTGGAACACACTAATTCAAGAAGGTAAGACGTTCAAAGTTGCCTGTTGATCAAGCCATGTCAAAAGGAAACTGCATGGGAAAACAGAAAAAAGTGTGATGAGACTTGAAAGGTAAGCATGTTCATGGAATACTGGTGTGGAAGAATAGACAGTTTAGTTATGACAGTTTAGTTAGGAGGGGAGTCAGTCTGTGGAGAATGAGGAAGATCTGCTGGCTAGTCATATTATAAAGGGACTAGGAAAATCCTGAGGAGAAATTGAATAGCTAAGCCTGAATATTAAGTTATTCCTTCTCTGTGGGATAAACTTACGTGGCTGGTGGAGGAAGCAGGTGCTGTTTTGTATCAGGGAACTGCCCTAAGAACTTGCAAGAATTGTCACTGAGAAGAGTGTCTGGCTGGTAGGGTCATATGTCTAGGGACTCATGAGTTGTATCCTCTCTGGCAAAGGTGGGCAAAAAGTAGACCTCCAGATGTTTTGGACTTCAACTCACAACAGTCTTGGCCTTCGGCCATGTTGGCAGGAACTCATGGAAATTGAAGTCTAAAACATATGGAGATCTACCTCCTGCCCACTCCTGCTCTGAGTCATACTTTTTGACAGAGTTTGTGTTTGGCTGTGCATTATCATCCATCACATCAAAAAGCAGCTTGTGAAGGTTGAGAAATCAAAAGGTCCCCTCGTCAGCCAATAAGTCTAAGAAAGCTGAAGGTGTTGGCCTTGAAGTCAAATTGAGGGGGGGAAAGGGGGTGTGGACCAGTGAGCTTTTATTTCTAGTTGTTCTGACTTGGCTTGACACTCAGGGAGAGGATCTGATGGCACGCGCTCTGGTGTAGATTTTAGAGAGGTGTCAAATGTAGTAAAGCAAGGTCACATCCATTCAGGTCCACGGTCACAGTGAGGTAAGAAACTGTCAAGAACCTCTAGGGGATGCTGACTGCAGTGTTTCCATAAAGGGATTGCTATTGTCCAAGTAAGGGACTGTAGCCAACTAAGGCCTTGAGAAGGCTGGCAGGACCGGAACTTTCAGATGCTCCACCCCGTTGGATGCTAGCTCTATCCCTGAAAGGGTCCACGGCTACTTCTGTAGAATCATACTCTAAGTGTTCAAGTGAGAGGGAAAGTTGTGAAGGACTCATCTTCAGAGTGAGTTGAAGAGAGGACTATAGCCTTTGTCTGGAAGGTATATGAGGGAGTGCGGATGTTTCTCCCTGAAGGGCGCTGATCACTGGCTTATTGGTCTCTGCATCCTCCTCAGGGTGCTGCTAAGTCTCTGAGCCTGTCGACAAGATACTAGTCTTATCCACAGGCTCAAACAAAAAGTTTGGGAAACCTGTCCTTGAGTTGGAAATTTCAGAAAAACAAAGCATGTTCTTTGACTGGTAATTATATCAGAAGAATTCAAGACTAAGAACCTATATAGGCAATCATTTCGATCTAAAAGGAGAGGCGGGTAAGAAATAATTTTTTTATTATATTTTTATTATTATTATTATTATTATTATTATTATTATTATTATCATCATCATCATTTCACCACATGTCTGGACTTGAAGTGGTCAAAGTCCTCCTTACTGTTATTCAAAAGATCAAGCTACATCAGGTGGGCTAGGTCAACCTCGCGGTAATTTGATCATCTCTACCTGACCAACCTAGGTTGGGATCTATAATCTAGTTTTGATATATTTGCAATCTAGTCAACTAAATTGCTGCTTTCATGTATCAGAAAGAGAACTTTACTTATGGGAAGAGTAGCAGTATTTTCAGGTTATAGAACTGATATTTACAAGTGACCTTAGCACTCACGTTCTTCACACAGAATTAAAGCTCCCTATTTACAACTAGGATATTAATAAAGATAATATCAAGGATTTTTCTGCCAGAATATATTGGAAATGAGCCAATCAAACCACAATAAAAAGACATCTAGTTAGTACTGTTGAATTATCCAAAGTCTAATATGGTTACAGCAAATACAGGCCACCTTCCACAATGGAAGATCCTAAGAATAAACTTCATCTTTCTAAATTTCGTGGCAATGCTCTCCTGCTGTTATATAAAAAAGCCAAAAGCGTAGTATGCATTAATATTTCAGACTAGCAGTTACCTTTCTGGCCTGATTTTCCAGACTGCTCACAAGAAACCAACACCCAAATATAATATTTATTTTATCTATTTCATAAAAGGATCCACATCCTTGATTCTGTGTGCTCTGATAAGTAATTTAAAATACAATCCAACAAACAAGGAAAAAGCAAACACACACACACACACACACACACACACACACACACACACACACATATATATATATATATATATATATATATCAAACACACATTTATTTATTTTCAAACATTTCTGCCTTTCCTTTCCTCCTGGGAGTTCAAGGCAGCTCACAACAAACATTAAAAATGTAACAATTAAAAACATACTGACAGTTTAAAAACAAAAGCAGTAAGCATTAAAACTCAAAATAGCAGCAGAGAATAGAAATTCAAAAATAACTGAAATAGTTAAAATAGTTTAAAAAAGAGAGAGCAAAAGCCAATTAAAACAGCATTAATGCACACACATTCACTAAAATTAGAAACAAAAACAAATATTAACTCATAAAGACTGGATTTGTATGTACCAACGGGCCACAGTTTAAACAACTCCTAAGTTGTCATGCACGAACAGCAGAGAGCAGTTTATTGTTGGTTTAAGGGCTCCAGGTTCATATGTCACGTTCAACAACCAATGAATGTGCCGATCGTAGGTGATTGATTAAAAAGCAGGAGTGGCTGGTGCACTTTAGGCAGCCTGCCCGCTCTCTCTCGAGCTCCTCCCCAACAGCCCATAGTTTATTTAACATGTGGGCTGTTGTTACGTGCAAACCAGCAAGCCATCTCCAGTAACAGTTAACACTGAGATTCTTAACTTGCTCTTTTGTATTCAGCACAATCAGGTAAATGTTAGATATTCCCCCAAAGGGGTAGTTTTTCTCTAGAGAAACTCTTATCAAATACATATTATTGAGGATGACTCAACAATGAAGTCACTCTGGTTTGGGAACTCTAATGTTTCTGACAGTCTCCTCACATTGCGGGTAGTAGTGGGGAAAGAATTCAGATGTTTTTACTCTCATGTGATTGGAAAAAATGGAATCTCAGGTTGTGACGTGGCATTTATCTGTGACAGGTTTTGTGGTAAAAAGAGAAAATAAACTAAGAGGCTCACTTGTGTGAATTGGCCTAACTATTCTGATCCCTTGTTATCACCTTGTTGTCAGATAAACTGTGTCACTAAATTCGGAAGCTTACATATATGGTAAAAAAAACAAAAACAAGCTTAAGTGGCATAGATCAAAGCAGAGACTTTTAAACAATTTTTTCACATTGAACTGATCATTTTATTAAAAATGTTCAATGTTTCTCATTATGGCATTTTCAGTATACAGAATTTTAGATACTTTGTATGCAAATGTTGATAGACAATTAGTATTAGAGATTTTTAAAAACTTCAGCCAGCATCTCAGAGAAAAAGAAATTCCAAACTACAATTTCTGAAATACAAAACGCCCTGGTTCACACAATCACCATGGCTTAAAGCATGCTGGGGAAATTTTCCTAATGACCTGCCTGGGTACAACTTGTGGTGTCATCTGAACCTGCATGGCATGACTTGTTTGAGGAAACAATCCTCAAATAACCTATGGGCTGTTGCTGGGTTATTTGAGGATCGTTCTTCCCTCACACAAGCCATGCTGCTTGGCTTTAGACAACACAGCAAGCAACATCTGCATGGGTAATTACCCAAAAGGAACTGGCACGTGCCATGGCTCACCAAGGTGACCTTGCAAAGCTGGCCATTGTGACAGTGCAAAGGGCAGGAACTAAAAGCTTTACTTACATTCTGAAAGGTAGATTCCATTGATTTCATGTGACCAGCAATTAATTCTTTATCTCTGTTGAATAGAGTAAAACAAAACAACTCATAATAGAGGGTAGCTAGCATGCTTACAGTTGCAATTAATGTCACAACAATGATTAGCTAGCTTTAACAACAGCCTTATGATTTGTTGTCCTTGGCTAACTCCAATGCAAATATAGTTTAGATAACTATAAGGATACTACAAGCAACATTTCCCCTTCTTTTTCATCTGAATGAAGGTCAAGCATATGGTGTTACTAGTAGAAAGCTGATTGATGACCAAGTCTTTACAAACTTCCGCTGTGAAGACTGATATCAGCTCCACCCAGGATGCCACATTGGACAATACTAGATGGGCTCATAGTCTTTCTGGTGTTTGTTAATGAAGTACTATGTAGGCTTCCACAAATTCAAAATGTGATTCTTGTGGCAGAGGAAAGTTTGAATCGTCCAGTAGATCTAAATGTAAAGGAACCAGAAATGTTGAGAATGGAAAAAAATGGTAACATGGCCACAATAGCTATAGAGGGCATGTGCATACAGAACCACCAAACTGGCAGATAAATTAAGTGGCTGGGAATCTCAGTTCTACTGGCACAGCTGAAGGGAGCCAGGCAGCCATGAGATGGTACTGGGAGGGCACATTCAATTTTGTGAAGTGAGGGGAAGGTGTTATGAATTTGAAAACTTTCCTCTCGTATCGTGAAATGAAACAATCAGCAGCACACATAGAAACCACGCTGCTGCTTCTCCACTGCAAAGCGAAAGGGGAGAAATTTACAGCAGGGGTGTGGGAAGCAGGAGTTTCTTAACTTTCACCCACACAGACATCTAGAACTTCTTCCATTAGCTCTGCCCAGCCATGTTCACTTTTTTGTGTGTCTGCCATTTCAAGTAGGAAATGTGGGGGGAGAGGAAAATATTCAAAGGTAAAAGTCCTGATTCGGACATCATGACAAACCACCAGTTTAAAAACACTTTAAAAATCTCTTCCACACTACTGCACAACCCACATTTGGCTCATTTGTAGGTTGTGCAGAGTGATGTGTGAATTTAGATCACTGGGTTGTTTAAGGAATAAGCAACCCAGCAGTTAACCCATTGGGTTAACCCAGCCATATTCCCTGAAGTGTGTTTGCCATGTAAAGTGGGGAAATGTAGTGGGAGGGAAGCAATCCGGATTTTGCACATCACACTGCACAACCTACAAAGCAGCTGATCATGGGTTATGCTGTAAAGTGGAAGAGATGCGTGTGCTGCAGGCAGGCTGCCCGTTCATACACTTCAGCCCCTTCATGCGTTGGCCACTGAACATCCTAATACATGATTTGCCAGTTGACCAGAATACAGAAGTAATTCCTTTTAGAATAGGACATTTGGTTTAAACTATAGTTTTCAATAAATATAGGCAAGTATATAGATCTTTAGGAAAAAGGTAGGATAACAAAAAATGCAGGTTGGAAAAATGCCAGAGGCAGTAAGTCCACCCATTTACTCAGGTGAAAGGAAATGTGAATAGAAAAGCAAGGGGGCTGGTGGCCAGTACCTAGGAAGTGCTCCTCACAAGGAGATTTAGCAAAAACTGAAGGGGCCACATTTGGCTTGGAAGTGGTCTACAGACACTACTGTCTTGATAGTTGTTCAGAAAAGGAGACAACTCTCTCTCTCCCTCACGGAAGCTAATACATGAAGATAGAACCCTGACTACCCACATTCCCTATCAAGAATGTCAAATATGAAGAGGCGTCTATAGCTCTGTCTGGATATGAGAAGACCTTGAGCGAATTGCCCTGTCATTGTAACACCTGTAAGGAACCCAAAGAAAAAAACTTGTCTAACAGTATAAAAAAACATCACCTTCAGCATATCCCATGTAGTCGCCAGTGATTTTAGCACAAGACAACCTGTTGTAAATAATTTCTGCAAACTTCTTTACATGTGAGTATGTAACGTTTTACCTGTTTTATACTATTTAAATATTTACATATGCCTTGTTTGCAATGTGCCCTATTAAACATTTATGTGTAGCATTAAAATTGCTTTATTGTTTACATGCTTGCACAGGCCTTGCTTGTAATGTGCTTTTCTAACTGATTTCTTTTTAATTCTGTGTTGTATCATTCATGTTCTATATAAACATTGTTACAGTCTTTTGACGAAGGCCTAATAACAAGCAAGAGGAGGAAACGCGCCAGGCTTTTCAGCAATAAAAAGAGAGAGAATAGCATCCTGAGACTATTCTCTCTCTTTGCGTTCATCTTGGATGCTCACCCGCCTTGCACCTCAAATACGAACTATATATTACTGCCCAAGAGTGGGTTACAATCTAGATTTAATAAGAGCGGAGCAAGAGGGGAAGGAAATGATCAGTAGAAACAGAGGTCAAAAACATATTCAGAATTCCAAGAAAACTTTCAGAAGGTGTGACCTTTGAGTAATTTAAGAGGGAGACAGACTATCACTACACTGACAGACTCCCAAACAAGAATCATCAATGTGGTGTAGTGGGCAGTGGTGAATTGGGCGGGGAATACTTTCCTTCAAATCCTCATTTCATCATTAACCTCAGTTGGGTTCATTTTAGGGATAGGACAAGTAATTGAATTGGGAATGGTGAGCAATAATGTCGATTCCATGTTGCTTCAAATAAAAATTGCAATCCTTTTTGCCTTCGTCCTGGATTGATCCTTGAAATGTACTGAAAATTTGACCTCTCTTTACCTACCAGTCCACCCCCTCCACAAGCAAGGAGAGGTGAGGAACCCCTACAAGAAGGGGAAATCAGTAGTGGAAAGGAGTATGGAGGGCGCTGTTGCACTGTGTCCAGCTTGTGGATCTCTGGTTGACAGCTGGTTGGCCACTGTGTGAACAGAGTGCTGGACTAGATGGACCCTTGGTCTGATCCAGCAGGGCTCTTCTAATGTTCTTATCTGATTGCAGACTATGGCCCTGTTCAGACAATATGCTAAACCATGATGGTTAAGTGTTTTGAGCTAAACATTACGACTTAGTGTGTTGTGTGATTCATTCCTAACCATGGTAGCCACATAACCATGGTTTAAACATGCTCACGAACCACTTGCTGCAAAAGGGCTAGCAGCCTAACCATGGCTTAGTGTGTTCTCTGAAATGACGCTTCTTAGTATAAGTGTTAGTTTCCGCCTGGATCAATCCCAGCAGGAATCAGAATATTGCAATTCCTTTCACCCTGGTAGGAAATGATACATGCTCAGAAGTGTCATTTCAATTTACAGACCTCCAGGAACAGAGAAGCAAAATACACACAATACTTAAAAAGACAAGTTGGTCTATGAGATGCTGTGGCAATGTGCAAGCATAGACACTTATATGTCTCTTGACCAGAAACTCAAGTCTCTGCAGGCAAAAAAAAAAAAAAAAAAAAGCATAGAAACACAAATAGTCATCACCAGGTTTTTGCACAGCTGAAATCAGTAGCAACAGACCTCTGATGTTAACGCACTTGGCAGAAACACACCCTCAAAACACCCCGCCCCCACCAGCCTCAGTAACTAATCCCACCAAGCCCAAAATTGACAGGCCAGGCAGGCAGAATGGCTGGCCTGTCAACTAGTGAGCTGGGCTCCCGCCACTGTTTACTACGGCTATCCCCAATTCTGAGGGGGGTTATCTGCAGTGGGAGGGGGGAACTAGCAGTGGCAAAACTAGGCAAACCCCACCCGATTTTGCAATTGTTCTTTGAAAGTGCTTATTACAACCCCCCCTTGAGGCCCTGTAGGTATTTGCAAGCAATATTCCCAAAACCTCAAACAGACTGTCAAGGTGAACAGGGGGATGTTCAGCCAATTCTATCAATGCTCAGACAGTCTCTCAGCCTAATCTACTTCACTGAGTTATGAGGATAAAACAGAGTAACTCCTCATACACCATTTTGAGCTCCTTGAAGGAAGGTGGAATAAAAACTGAATAAGTAAATAGGTAGAAGCATAACTGCCCCTTGCAAGCTCCTGGATCTTGCTCATCATCATCTTCTGGTTTTCTGTCACATTTTCTGTCACATTGACAGCTGTTCTATATGTTTATCGTATCCTGCTTCTGCTTATATTATGTAATTAAGAGCTATGGGCCAATGATGGATCTCCCCCACTACACTTTGCTTTGCATTTTGCAAGTTCTTGTCTTTCTTTCCATCTGCATTAAGTTGCAAGTGTCTGGATTTGAAGCAATGTCCCTTGAGAAGGGTATCTGGAATGGAGTCAGGTGAGGCTGTTGGTTTTGTTCCATGTGAAAGGTAGTGTGGATTATACACATGATTTGTAGCCTACCTTTCTACCAAGACAAATGGAACTCAAGGCAGCTTACAAGCATAAACAAATGTTTTCTATGCATGTGCACATTTGATTACTGAAGCAGAATTTCTGGGTTGGTGAGGAGTTGGTTACCGAGACTGGTTGAGGGAGGGATGCTTTGAGGATGTGTTTCTACACAAGCCAACTGAGTTAACATCAGAGATATGTTTCTACCAATTTCAGCTGTGCAAATATCTGGGAATGAGTATTTGCGTTTCTCTGTTCCCCCAGTTTTATTTTATTTTATTTTTTGCCTGCAGTGTCCTGAGTTTCTGGCCAAGAGACACATCAGTGCCTAAGCTTGCACATTGCTACAGCATCTTAAAGTACTTTTGTGTATTTTGCTTCCCTGTTCCTGCGGGTCTAGTACACCTGTTGTGTGGGTCAGCTGTGCCATATCCTGCCTTATTCTGATACTTTCTTTCCATCAACAGCTGTTTCGCCAGGAGAGCTTGCTCAGCCTAAATCTGTTAGCTAGGGGCAGCGGTTCAAGCGCTGCGTGGTGTGAGAATGCACACTGTTTGTGCTAAAGCACACCCATCCATGGGCTCCAGAATTATCGAAACGGGCTATTAGTATGTTGAACTAAGTTCTCTTTCTTCAAGAGGATCTTTCGCTAAAATTTCAAAGCGAGGCAGCTGTACTTTTGTTTTCCAGCGCTGCATTATCCAGGACTAAAACCCTTTGCATGAAAGTAAGAATTGATCTTTTGTCTGTTTCAAGTGATCTCCCCAAGGCCCCAGTGCTCACTTTGCTGCCATGCGGAGGGCACTCTCTGCATCATGGATGCTCTCTTCCAGTCGACGCTTGTCCTGCTCCAGCTGGGTAAGATGTCTATTGAGCTGACGCAGAGATTGATCTTTTCTTCTCAGCTCCATCTTTGCCTCGGAGAGACTCTGAGAGCAGACAGAAAACAGAGTTACTTGTCAGCTCCGATAATTAACTTCAATTTATGCCATAGGCTATTAAACAAAGAGGAATACAGACTGACTGTGAAATAGATTGGGGCTATTTTCTAATGAAAAATAGTACCTTTTTACCCTCCTTAAACATCCAGTACATTTAAGTGCCTTATAGCAAATAAAAACCACCCTGATCTCTAACAATCACAGATGCTACAGGTGCTATATAAAAACGTTAAGATTTAGTTAAAATACAACGATTTTAGGATGAAGAGTTATTGTGAATTGTAAGAACCTAAGAAGAGCTATGCTGGATCAGACCAAATGCCTATCTAGTTCAATACTGTGTTTCCACAGTGGCCAACCATACATTATAGGAAGCCTACAAGCAGGACATGAGTGAAATCACACCCTGCCTGCATAAAAATCCAAAGTATCTGAATTCATGGAAGGAATGTAAAGATACTGAAAACGAGAAGGGAGGGGAAAGGAATAGAAAAATAAATAGCATAGATGGTTCTTTTCTATTGCAGCTCTTCTAATTGGCTAAATCACTGTTCACTGTACTGCCAATTACAGCTAACACACAAACATACTTTACTTCAATTATATCATATGGCTTTTGTGATTTCCAAAATTCTGTCCCTGGAAGCCCAGGATCTATTCTCTAACATTAAAAGCTTTAAGTAGAAAATTAGTTCAGATGGATTGAATACATATAATTCCATGAAGGATAAAAAATTAGACAACTTGAACACACGCACAAAACAATCAAGGCCTTTATACGGTTTGTTGTAAGGTAAGGTATTCAAACGATTCTAATTTGCTAAGACCAATTTTCAATTCACAACTCAAGCTTTTCTTTTTATCTGTCCTTTCCCTTTGTTGAAAGACATTACAATTGTTATAGACTAGAAGAATGCCAGTACTGTATTAGGTTTTTGGTAATACACTATTTCTGTATTTTGTTTACATTTGCCCATATTTAGAGTTTGTTAAATAGAAACCTAATTTTAAAACTATGTCTCTTTATAGGAGTTTACTTTTGGCTGTAATGTGTATTGCAAAAGATTTAACGGTGCTGTTCCAGGACTAAATTCCTATATGCTACTTTGACAAATTAAAAAATTATAACCTTCATAACAGAGCCAGGAATTTTAAATATCAACATAACACTTTACATCTATTCCTAACATCTTCCATCTGAGGATTTGAAACATCAAGAAGCAGAAATTTGGGGGGATATTGGTTTCCAGAAAAGTTGAGCAAGCAGACTTCGCCAACGTCAGTGGAAACTCAACAGTGGAATGGAAGCCCAAAGGACCTATACAGAACAACCACAGATTTTATCAAACACTTGGGAAACGGGGGGCTATTTCTAACTGAGCTTTTGAAAGACATTGGCACACACTTTGGGAGGATGCCATATCTGCAGAGTCATGAAAACAATAACCTTAATATATGCATTGGAAACAAGGCTCATGAATGGCTCTGGAATAGTTTCGCTACATGTATCATTGCTCTGAAATAGCTGTACATAGTATGATTGACATGGGGCCCTTGCAGACCTTTAGATATGGATGCTCCCCTTGGGAATGTCCCAGATAAATAAATGCTGAGAAGAGTAAGGAGCTAGCCCAGATAGAAATAGGATTGAAATCTCCTGATTCCTACTACTGGATTTTGGAGCCTGCTAGGGAGTAGCAATGCAGCTAATAGAGGCAATATGATTCTCTATAGCAAGGATGGTCTAGGATACATTAATAATAATTATAATAATAATAATAATAATAATAATAATATTCATTTATATCCCGCCTTTTTCCCAGTACTGGGACTCAAGGCAGTTTACAAAATTAAAACATGTACAATTAAAACATATAAATATAAATTTACGAAAGTTAAAATAGAATTAAATCTACAGTAAAATTAAAAACATGTTAAAAAATTTAAAAACAGTAACAGATTAAAAAAGGGGGGGAATCCAATATATTAACACAGGTCCAGAGTAGTTCCAAAAGCCTGCTGAAACAAAAAAGTTTTTGCCTGCCTCTGGAAGTGTAGCACAGAGGGAGCCAGCCTAGCCTCCCTGGGAAGGGAGTTCCAGAGCCTTGGAGCTGCCACCAAGAAGGTGTGCCTGGGATGTGGTGGGACTGAGAGAAAGGCCTCCCCAGAAGATCTCAGAGCACGGGCAGGCTCATATGGGAGAATACTATCTTTCAGATAACCTGGACCTGAGCCATAAAGGGGGACATTGTCCTTTGTCACATAAGTTCTCTTTAACAAGAGAGTATACCATGCCTTTGCAAAATCCAGAAGATTAAATTTAGAAGACTGGCCAGTAAGAAGAAGAAGAAACTTGTATTGCTCAAGAACTTTCTCTTCCCCATTATTAAAAAAATCAATTTAGAAGATAAAATAATTGCATCAAAAGCCTTTCTGATATTGAAGGAAGAATAATGCTTCTTTGTTGAAAGATTTTTTAAAAAAGAGATACAGCATTAAATATTTCTCAAACAGAAATTTAACTACAATACAATGTTTTGTTCTGTACAATATAAATTGCAATTTGTATTTAGAATACTTTATTCTTAATACATAGTATACCGAATGTGTGTGCTATTCACTTCCACTCAGGATTTTTATCATCCCAGGACCCCCAGTGCATTCCCTGATCACATTGCAGGCTGGGGTGGGTAAGGAAGAACATCCACAATAAAACATTTCCATCTATGCTTAACATATGACACAGATGGTGTGAAATGCCTGTCCTCCCTTCCACTGCCTAACAGCCTATTGGTGACTCAGTCCTGCAGCGCCAATCATATTGAAGGCAAGGCTGCGTGGAACTCCTTGGGTTCCTTTCCACCATGCTCCTGCCCAGTGGTGAATGGCAATGTGAGAGCAAGTCTTCAGGGACTAATGCTGACCTCAGTCACTCCCTTTGAGAGCTCACCTGCTGGATGGGCAGGGGAGAAATGGGGTACCCCCATCAGCACTATGAGACTTCAGGGGATGACTCTGGAGCACCAGTCTCCTACCACTATATCCCAAGTAGCAGGGACTCCAGACTTTGAAGCTTAGGTATTCTGACAACAATGATCACTGGCATGAGGGATACCAGCACACTCTGTTTTTTTCCTGGCCATTAATCTCCCTTGCCCATAAGTATTTGCAACCACTCATAGGCATGAGGGGCTGATATTTGGAAGGGAGAATCAGATAAAAAGCCTCCTTGTTCATGCAGAGAGCAGACTTATACTTCTCTGGATTGCAAATGTTGGGTGCAATCCAGAGAAGGTTAAATCTGTTTGAAACTGATTCATTTAAATGGGATTTTACGTGCGTTTTAAACATACTCAGATTGCACCCATTATGTGAAAGTAATTTCTACTGAAACCAACAGGACTTATTTCTGCTTAGTATCACATTGTGAACTAAACAATCCTGGCACACAGGCAAACATAACGAATGGATGAGTACAGCTATTTCAAGCAGTCAGCTCACAGGCAATGAGCTGGCGAAGAAGCCAGGATTTGGAACCCCGATTGATGTCACTTTTAATAAACGTTAGGGATGTAACTTCATGTGTTGGTTGAATTAAGACAGGCTAAACTATTTCCCCCTTTCCACTCCCCCCCCCAAATAATCATTTAGGCTGTAATCCTATACAACTGGGAGTAAGTCCCATTGGACTCAATTGAGCTTACTTCTGCATAGGCATGTATACGTTTGCACTTTTAATTGCTTTCCTACCCAAAAAACATGAAGGTCAGTGCAATTACACTAAATAAGTGAATCACTACATTGGGTCATATGTAAGGCTCAGTTCCGATATAATGTTCCTGATCATCCAAATATTTATTTAAAACAATTCAATGCCCCTTTTAACATAGCTTATGTTTATGAAAAAAATAAATACAAATAAAACAAACAAGATGTTTAAAATTCATTAATTCATTAAAAAAAAACCTAGGAAAACAATAACACTTTTGCGTGGTGCCAAAAACATAACAATGTTGGTTCAGGCGAGCCTCTCTGGGGAGAGAATTCCAGAAACAGGGCGCCAACCCTGAGAAGGCTCTCTCTTGGATCACCACCTGCTTTTCTTCAAATGGTGGAAGAACCTTGAGGAGGGACTACAAAAGATGACATTTACATGGGCAGGTTAATACGGGAGCTAGCTTTCATTCAGTTACCTGGGTTTTAAGCCATGTGGAGCTTTAAAAGTAAGCACAAGCACTTCAGACTGTGTTCAAACATGGACTGTAAGCCAGTGAAGTTCTCTCAATACTGGCAAGATACGTTTCCCTGATCACTCCTATACAACTGTCTAGTGGCTGTATTTTCTACTCACTAAAGTCTCCCATCTATCTTCAAAGGCAGCCCCAGGTAAAACATTTTACACTATTCAATCCTAGTTGTTTCCAGGGCATGGAGCACTATAGCCACGCCATCTCTGTTAAGAAGAGGCCACAGCTGGGACTCCAGCATACATTGCTGGAGTGCACTCTTTGCCTCAGAGGCTACCCGACCTTCCAGGAAGAAAGCTGAATCACAGAGCACCCCAAACTAAAAGCTCGCTCCCCATCCAGGTCAGCTGTGAAACACTATCTCCCTGAACAGACAAAACCACCTACCCACAGAAATTCCATCTTCTCAGGATGGAATTCCAGTTTATTTGCTGTCATCCAATGTTGGCTCATTACTGAATCCAGATGCTGGTTCAGCATTTGCACTGCCTCATCTGAATCCAGTGACAGCGCATACTGACGGCACCTCACTGTCATCAGCACCTTACTCCAAATCCCCAAATGACTCCTGCAAGCGGTTTCATGCAAAAGTTAAAAAAGGCATAGGAGGCAATAATTTTTAGAATGTTTTTTAGGATGTTTTAACAATGTATATTATGTTTTCATCCAGTTTTATGTATTTTACCGTTTACTGTTGTTCCCCGCCTTGATCAAAATGGAGAGGCGGATAATAACAATAACAATAATAATAATAATAATAATAATAATAATAATAATAATAATAATAATAATTGTGAGTGGCTGTTCCAGAGAGCCCCGCTGGCCACTCTCCTGCTGCAGCATATGCCACATTGGGAGAGTGGTTTGCAACTCCAATTTGGAGAGCAATCACAAACTGTACGGAGGGGATGAGCCTGAGTCTCACTCATATAATATGAAACCATGGTTTAGCACTATGAATGAACCAGCTCAAACTGTTTCTCTCTCTGAAGAACTGGTGTAGTGAACATCTATTTATTTATTTATTTATTTACAATATGTACATACCACTGCCCAATTATAATTTTGAAGCGGTGTACAATATAAAATAAAAACACTTTAAAAATATATTTTTAATAAAAGAAGCAAAGTGAACCGTGGATGGTCATCAAGGGAAGGCTTCCTGGAACAACGACGTTTTCAGGAAGCGCCGAAAGGAATACAAGGTTGATGCCTGCCTGAGCTCCAGAGGCAGGGAACTCCATAGTAGGGGGGCTACATCACACCTTACAGGAACATTCCTTGCACCCAATTTCAACCATATAGATTATATGGGATATAGATATACTAAACATATGATTGTCGTGTTCATGCCTGTTCCCTCTGGCATTCACACGTGCTGGCAAGCTGACAATGATTGCCTCAGATGAGGCCATGAATGCTAGGATTTCTGCAGATTAGAACTCTGCACTTGTTTTGAGATTATTATTTTTAAGGGATGTTAATCAGCCCTGAATATAGAGCATCAACACCACAATAACAAGTCATTAAAAAACTATAAAGTAAGAACATAATAGTGACAAAAGTCTCTGTGATTTAAAGTGGTGAAGAATCATTTGAAGATATCAAACAACGGATATATTCTTCTTTGACATACATACCACATCGCATAGGTATCACGGACACTTTCACAACAAAGTTTCATCTCTACTTTTAAGTCCTGCTCTTTATGGGTTAAGGATAAACCTTTAAAATTGTTGAACTATATGAGGAGTGCTTTAAAGTAATATACTTTCAGCTGCTAAGCCTTTCTCCCCCCACCCTGCCTGCCCACTGCCCATTTCTTCAGATTGATCTAATTAAAACCCCTGATAAACTTTATGGACTCTAATATTTCCAGCTGAATGACTGAAACCAAGAGGGTGTGCCTCAAGGCAGCAAGGCAGCAATGATAAGCAGCAGGTTAGCCACTAATTTCTCAACCAGGGTAGATTGTAAAAGTGTGATGTTCTGATATCCAAGAAACTGTTCAGGAGAGAATAGGATAAATCAAGTTTAATAACTCTGGTCCTAATTGTTCCCCCAATGCTCAACTCTAATTACTTGGAGAACTCTCCTGACTGTCACCTGATATTAAGTTGTTGGAGGCTGAGTGTGGAACAGTGAGATAATCAATAAACATTTAGAGGGGAGAAGAATGAAGATCCCCGTTAAGCAGTGGGAACCGGCAGCACCCAAAGCCCTTCTGCTCATGAGAAAGCCTATGGGAGTACCACAGTGATTGCAAAGCAATAATCCAAAGCACTGTTTTTAGGCCTTGAGGCCTTTAGGCAGGAGTACATTTGAGAAAAAGAGGTTAACACGGTCACCCTAATTACAGCCCACTTTCACATGCTTCATATATAAGCGAAGACAAGCCAATTAGGTAGAAAGGAAGATAAGAGAAGTTTTATTTGTATACTAATTAAACCCCTGATGAAATTAAAGGAAAAACATACAGCTCTGTAATTGTGTCTGAGAAAGGTCACTTCAGGTTCAGTTATCAGAAAAGCGCAGCCTTGAGATATTTCACTTAATCCACAATATAGCTCTTTATTTTGCTCCCTGGGCCTTAATATTTACAAAAATAAGGAAATTTCAAAGCCTGATAGTGCGTTTATCTTGAAACACTGCAACAGACAAATTTGAACAGTTAGAAACTGAATAAGGAGAGCGGGATAACAAAACGAAACCAAAAAACTCATATTGCCTGCTTATAGTATTGTGTGGATGCCAATCGCTCATTCTGAAGTGCAAAGTGCTTTAAGACACATTTTAATTATTGAGTCCCAATTATTTTATCTTTAGATGTATTTGATCCTTCGGCCATTAAGATCGCCATACGTTCATTCACGTTCATTCACAACATTGTCATGCATAAGATATGTTCCCATCAAGAAACCCTAAAAAGGCTACCCCGAAGCAAAATATGAGGAATAACTACACAAAATATCTTGAGAGCAAAGTTGTTACATTTACCACACAATATTTAACATAACAAATTTCACAATAGAAAAACAATTGAGGACGAAGGGCAAAATTCAGTGCTGTCCATGCACAGCAGGACCCACTATTGGCTCAACGGGTAGCTAATGCTTTGAGTAAATCTGTAAACGAGTCAAAATGCTCATTTCTGGAACAGAACAGGTAAGTGAAGCTCATATGAGGAAACTCTGCTGTTCTATCCTATTCTGGAAATGAGTGTTTTGACTTGTTTCTAAGGTTACTCTAGGAAGTGCTAGGTTTCCGTGCACCAGCAGGAGGTCCTGCTGGCACAACACAATGGCAGACATGAAGTGGCAGCACTGGATACTGCCCAAAGTAAGAAAACTGTGGACACCCTTGAACACAGCTTGGAAAGAATAGGGCAGCCTCAATGTTAGCCTTTTACTATAGATATAAAGAGAGATTTGTATAGAACAATGCAGTTAAATATGCTAGCCAAAAATGAGACAGAGCTGTGCAATTGTGCTCTACTCACACATGGTCTCTTCATGAGTCAGGCACATTAGGGGGCATATTCCTGGTGCCATTAAATGCTGAAATATAGGGCTGGTTTTTTTAATTAGTGGGAGGTCACTATTTATACTGGCCCTGAAGGAGACAAAGTGACTTGGGCTGACCACACATTTTTATAAAGCTCCAAGTGCCTATTGCTGCCGTGTATGTGGCTTTTATTGTACTCTCTACATGCCCCATTTATGTTCTAGCACTAGGGATAAAGGCTGTTCTGATTATCACCTTAAGATATTTTAGGATAAGCTGAAGAAACCTTAAAACAATAAAACCAAGAGCATTAAAAACAGTCAACATTAAAATCTCAAAGACTACTTATTTTAAAAGGCTAGACTGAAGAAATATATCTTCACATCCTTTCTAAAGGCCAAGAAAATGGGGACAAATTGTAGTTCTTGAGGGAGCACATTCCATAGTTGGGGGCAACACAGGAGAAAGCGCTTTCACGCATGCCTGACCAATGGGCCTCTGCAGGTAATGAGGTCCTCAGAAGGTACCATTTGAATTATAGTGATTAAAAGTATGGGTATCGAAAGGCTTAAATATAGGACACCAATTCCCAAGGAACACTTCTTCAGAAGAAATCAAAAAAATCAACAAGAAGCGTAAGGCCTAAAGTAACACCACACACTATTTCACTGAAAATTAGGTGAAGTGAAAACATTTTCATTTGAAACACATCAGAATCTGACCTGCACCTATCACAGCTTAATGTAGACATGTGAACTAGCTCAAAGTGTCTGTATCTTGAAATAGCTCCTGACGTGAACGTCACAGCAGACATGCACATATCCTTTAAATAACAGCATGAGTGCTTACAATATTTTTCAAACACTGGGGTGATAAGATGAAAATGGGGAAAATATAATATGTGAAGGTGACCCTAACTTGAAGGCCTTGGCTGAAGCATAATAGGTCAACGCAATGCCACCTCAGGTCAGCTTCCGACAACATTAAACATACATTACTTTAACTTCCATTGCTAATTCATTTTCACTGCAAATACTGTCTATCAATATGTTTCAAAAAAATAAAATACTAACATCAAACTTGGCAATGGTGCAATGCTATGATGTTTTCCAATTATCCTTTGAACTTCTCTGACAGAGGGTTCTTTCAAAATGACTCCCAAGGCATTTTGCAAAAGTTTCAGAGGTAATGTTTCCTATTTGTAGAAATCTCCTTTGTGAAAATGCACATCCTCATAAGCTTGTGTCTCCCTTTCAACAGAGACAAGATCAGGTAGAGCACCCAAACATCATTGCTCTGAGGGCTACATGTGGCATTAGGTGTGTGGCTTCTCACCCCCGCACACAAGCATTTGCACATACATCCTGATCCAGATTGCTGGGACGAGCAAGAGGCTTTAACTTTGTTCTTCTTCCACAGATCTTGATCCCGACCATTGGAATGGGGCACAGTTAAAGCCTCCCATCATTTCAGAGTTCCTGCTGCAGATTGCTGTGGTGGGGATGGGGAGGCTTCACCCCAACAACCCCTATCCCAATGAGAATGAGTAAGGTTGATGGAATGGGAGCAAAGTTAAAGTCTTCCCCCTCGCATTCCAGTGTAAGGGGTATGGGTGGTTTCTGGGTGAGGACAGAAGTGGCCTGCTTCAGGTACATATGGGGCATGTCTACACCAGCCCTATATCCTGGGATCGTTCCTGTGCATCCAAATGTCACACAGGGGATCCTGGGAGCAGGCAGGGATGATCCCTCCATTTTCCTGGGATAACCCTTAGGTGTAGAAAGGGCCGTGGTTTCTCTATCCACTGTTGGGTGATTTCCCCTTCCTGCTGCAGCTCCCTACTCATCCCACACTGTAAACAAGTATCCTGAACCCTCCAGAAAAGCTTAGGGGCACAGGAGAGGAGAGGTTGGGAAAGTTTCAGTATGGGTTTTATAGTAACTTTAAAAAATCTTTATACACTCAAGCTTCACACAAGAAGAAAAGTCAACCATGGGAAAAGTTGGTTAAGGTTAATAAAGACACCCACAGAATAAGTCCTATAAGCATAACTCCATAGTTTAAAATAACAACAAAAACCTACTAAGTGTAAAGGACTAGGATATCAGAAGCCAGAGAAAAGTCCTATGCATTGATATTCAAGCTACTAGGAAAAATAGGGTTTAGAACATTAAAAAAAATCTACGCAACTTTATAGGTCTATTGATTCCTTCTGCACATCTCAAGGTAATATAGTTACTTTGTAGTTGATTCAGTGTTCTAACAAAGATCTCTCAGGAAACTGGATTTAACGAGAAGCCTTCTTGTATTTTTGAATGAAAATCTTAAAGATACATAAAAGCTTTCAACTAACTGGGATAAGTGGTATCCAAGCATACGTGCTTAACACCTTTGCATTTTACTCGCGAAATAATCCTATTTTTTTCTTCAGGCGTACATGTCAATAAATCATTCCCACTGCACTCTAAATTCCAAGGTCATGGACAGAAGTGTTTATTAGTATAATTACAAAAAAGCAGTAATGCCATTAAGCCTTCAGTGGCAAATTAAAAAAACAACAACACTCGAAGAAGTTAAAAAAAATGGATTGATTGGAAAGAGGAGGGATTCCCTCAATAAAACCATAGAAGGGTATCAAAACACTCATTTTCATTCATTGTCATTTCTTAATTTAAATGTGTATAACTAAGCATTTTTATTTAACAATTCAAAAGACAGGATCTATTGGAAAATTAAACCCAAAACAATAGGAACATATTAATCTGCGTCATATTGTACAGAGTAAGACGATTGGCTATGTTGGGTGGGGCTGATGGAGGTTTGAGTCCAACAACATCTGGAGAGTCATGGATTCTCTAACCCTGAGACTAAGAGAACCCGCCTGAAAACCCATCCTTTTGCACATGCACACATTTTCCAGTATCCCTCTGTAAAAGAAAGCTTTGTGCATTTGCACTTTACAAATGATGCCAAATGAGGTTTCCATACTACTGTAATGACTGAATGAGCATGGGAAACTCGCTGTACAAAGCAAAAAAAGTAGACATCACTATGTTGTCCCTCCCCAATCTCAATGAGAGCAAGCATTGCACCACTCTTCCATGGCAGCTACATAGCTGGAACTATTTCAAGACATGCACATGATTACAAGACAGCATACTGATGGTGAAATGTGGTGATGGCTATAAGACAAAAGGGAAAAAGAAGTCTTCTTAGTAGTGACAATGGAAATACTTCGTGAATGGTCTCCACAGAGAAGCCCAGGCAATCAAGCCATCTTGTGTGCTGCTTCTGCTGCCAGGTCAAAGCTTTGTATTTTATTTCGTCAAGGCCTTTTAAAAATTATTTTTATTTGCTGCTGCTGCTTTTACTGCTGTATTGTATCACAAGTAGTTACTGTTGGGTGTTGTTAGGATTTTTTATTATAAACATTGGCTTGTTTGCAAAGCATTTAACCATAGTTCCCAGTTTCCACATCACAGGATGCCATGGTGAAGTTCTGAATTGTTATTTGCTTGCTAGCACAAAGGGAGGAGCAAAGCAGTGCACAATGCTCATTGACCTCCTGGCTTAGTGTGAAGTGGCGCGCCTGGAAAGAGTAGGGCTTTTTCTTTTCTTTTTTGCAATGTTACAAATTAGTGTCTGACCCAAATGTTTCAAAGTAAAATTCTGGAGAGTTAGCAACTTTCTCCATTCTCTTCCAAATATGCAGAGAAAGGTGTAATCTGTCTGTTGGAGACACTTGATCAAGTTTGCACAATCATGGAGGGAAAATAAACCATAGTGGCTTATTTTCCTGCCCTGTGTGCATTGGCTGCAAGCCGCCTAATTAGTGTAATTACCCTTGTGGCCATAGATGGTTGTCAAGACATGGCTTCTTCTAGTTTCAGGTTCAGACACCATGCCAGGTTCGGACGTCACGACACCCCGTGTCTGGAAAAGGTAATTAGGCGGCTTGCAACCGGTACACACGTGGAGGGAAAATAAGCCACCATGGGTTATTTAACCCTCCATGATCATGTGAACCCGGTTATGGCCATGTTACATGTGAACTACTGTTTTTATGAATGACAAACAAGGAGATGAGCAATATTTTACTATTTTACTGAAAGAAGGGCAGGTGGAAATTCCAGTTTAAAATCCAGTTTCTATAAATTATTTAGGTACTGAGAATATGCATTATACAAAACTTTTTAAACAACTAAAGCCTTTAACTAATTAATGAATTATGAAATTTAGCCTCCAAACAATTCAGAAGGGATCTCTCCCTCTCTCTCTCTCTCTCTAGCTTGATTTAACATGATAAATTTGATTAACAGTTTACTATTAACTTGTACACTAATGAATAATCAGCTACATTATGTTCTTTAATGAACAACAGCTTTTAATTTAATAGATACAGTGTTTAGAATTGCTCTTTCTTGCCAAAGTGACAACACAGTTACTGGCAATCAACAACATCCCTTTGAGCATTCTAGTTCTAGCCTGCTTCTCTAGGGGCAAGGAAATGAAAACACTCATGGGAGTTGGTGAATGAAAGACCCAAATTTATTTTCTGGCTTTACAGTGAACACATCCAGAGTTATTCTACTAGGGTATTAGCCTTTCATCACAGCTCTTTAAAAGGATGCAAAAACACGTATTTTATCACATCAGAACTCTACAATAATCGCAGAACCCTACCTGCCAAGTATCAGATACACTTGGTGACAGATTTAATATTCTTAAAATTATGCAGCTTTCCTAGCAAATAAACCTTGCATATAAAAATATATTACCTTCAGAGTTACATTGTATGTTATTCTTGTACTCACAGCACCTGTACGTTTTTCAACTGGGTGGGGAGCAGAGAAGAAGGTAATGTAGATAGGCACTTAAGGACAGATATGTTTTGACCAACTATTTCCATATGTACAGCTAATGCTTCAACTTGGGAGACCTAGGATGGGTAGCAATATGTTAAGTAACATATTGTATGTACTCATTCAAAGTGAAAAGGGATACAAACTGCACCTTCATGTTCCCCTATCGCTGGTCACTAAAAAATTTCCCAAATATAAGGTGTCATACACTACACTATGGAAGATGCTCAGATTTTGGATAGTCTCTATGGTAACAGAATACCACATTTATGGGCCAATCACCAAGAGCACTGCTGTATACATCCTTGCAGTCCTAATCTGGTGCACTGAAAGTAAATTTAAGAGGACATTTTCAACTGACCTTGTAGACTGTGATACGGCATACAGCTGAAGGCAATCTTTAGTTATGCAGGATACAAACTATTTAGGGCTTGATAGGTCATGGATAACCAAAACCTTGATTTCAGCACAAAACAAGAGAGAGAGAGTCGTTGCTGACATTGAAGTATTTCCTTTATGTCGTCCTGGCAGTCCTCCCCTATCAGAACACAGGCTTCCACGTCATCACCATAGCATACCCATGAAGAGTCTACTCTTCCGAATTGGAAAGACATGAATGACCACACTGACAACAAAGGTCCACATAGTTAAAGCAATGGTATTCCCCGTAGTAACCTATGGCTGCGAGAGCTGGACCATAAGGAAAGCTGAGCGAAGGAAGATAGATGCTTTTGAACTGTGGTATTGGAGGAAAATTCTGAGAGTGCCTTGGACTGCAAGAAGATCAAACCAGTCCATACTCCAGGAAATAAAGCCAGACTGCTCACTTGAGGGAATGGTAGTAAAGGCAAAACTGAAGTACTTTGGCCACATAATGAGAAGACAGGATACCCTGGAGAAGAGGCTGATGCTAGGGAAAGTGGAAGGCAAAAGGAAGAGGGGCCGACCAAGGGCAAGATGGATGGATGATATTCTGGAGGTGACAGACTTGACCTTGGGGGAGCTAGGGGTGGCGACGGCCGACAGAAAGCTCTGGCGAGGGCTGGTCCATGAAGTCACGAAGAGTCGGAAGCGACTGAACGAATAAACAACAAGGAATTTCAAAGAAAAGGTTGCAGCCAGTTGGAGATGATAGAAAAATATATTTATGAGGTTTAAAGCCCACCAGTGATGGCTGTTCTGACCTCAAGTTACAGGACTGTCTCATGATTTTTCACTTCAGCCTTGTTCAGACTGAGTTTCAGTTTGGTCACTTATAAATGTGACCAAACTGAAGTAAATGTGTTTGCGGGGTGGGGTGGGGGTCTTCAAAATTAACTCTTAAGTTATCAAGAGATTTTATAAACTCTGAGACAGCCGTTTAAATAACTACAACAGCTTTCACACCATTCCCAGAAGTAGATTTAATTCCCCAGGAATCTCATATTATGAGGCACTGTAATGACACACCAGATTGTAACTGAAACAGAGGTTTAAGGATCAAGATTGGGTCATGCGGTGTCCTCCAACCAAACCCTTCCTCCCTTCCTTCACATTTCTATACCGCCCAATAGCCAAAGCTCTCTTGAACGTTACTATGCCAGACTCCTTCAAGCCAGTGTTCCATGTTGTGTGAACATGAGTATATGGCTGAGGGGAATTCATGTGTAGAACAGCAGGGGTGAGAGCACACAATTCCACAGCCTGCATCCAATCCCAAACCCTCATTTTAATTGATTCAGGCCATGTCAGAAGCAGTTTGCATGTTATTGTTTTATTTGTAATTCTGAATTTCAAGTAAGTTATTTCATCTCTCTTCTATTTAAGAACACACAGCCGTGCGTCATTAGTTAAGGTATGACAGGAAAAAAATAGCATCCTACCAATATAAAGGAGTAATTATGAGGTAGGTCATTCTAACATTCATAAAACTGAATTTTTTTCACCAATCTTCCTGAAATTCACATATGCCAGAATTTCATATTGGTTTTAACATATTAATGGTTTAATTTGTTTTATAATTGTATATTTATTGTTCTATTTCATATGTATGATTTTATTTGTATGCCGCCCTGAGATCCTTGAGATATAGGACAGGATATAAATGTTTTAATAAATAAATTAATAAATAAATAACGCTATTCCCCCTTCTGAAGAGGTCTGGACTACAGACTACTAAAGACAAACAAAGTGGCAGACCATAATAACAGGGCCTTACAGGGAACTATAGGGACAGACACAGCAGGCATACATAGCACACACAGAGTGCTAAGCCTGGCAAATCTAAAAGCAAGTATGTTGCTTTTCAAGAACCAAGAAAATTCAGTGGGTCTCACTTTTGAGTAAACATCTATGGATGGAAATGCAGCCCGTGCAGGCTTGAAACTTGACCACAAACTTGATCACAAACTGCTACTTTGAGATCCAAATGGGAAGAAAAAGCATGTAGCATAAAATGATCTATAATAATTAACATAGTAAACTGAAACTTATTCTAATATAGAATATTTTCTTGTATTATTTTGTGTGCTTCCAGAATTAGTCAGAGGTTTTAATTCCAGTAGAACAATTTTTCAAGTTGACTCCCAAGTACATACACAAAATATGAAATGCTTCCTTTTCAGGAGGCAGTGACAAAAAAAATGCTTTTGTCTCTGGACACTGGCTATTGAAAAGTTCAAATGAGTATCATCAGAGCATAACTTCTGGGGCTCATTTATTAATTTGAAAAGTGGATTCAACACATAACACTAGCTGTGGTTTTATATTGGTTGTCAACATGGTGTAACATCCTGGCTGACATTGGTTTGGTTGTCAACTGTATAATATCCGGTCATCCATTACACAAAGCCATGAAATTCATCAAACAAAAAACTTATGGTTTACGAAACAATGTTAAGGCTCTAGAGCTTTCAACCAAGCATCAAAAAGCAGGGAAATTGGGAGTTAAGGCTCACAAGTCTTAATGCCACATCCTCCCAAAGGGCGCAGAAAGTGCAACTGAAATACTCATTCTCCCAAAGCAGATAAACCATGAGGACAGGATGGAGAATATGATATGGGGTAGTGGAAAACGAATGACGAACAACTTAGGCCCGCCTACTTCTCTTTTTTTAGAGCAGCACTTCCCCAACCTGGTGCCCTTCAAAGATGTTGAACAACAACTCCCATCATTGCAAGTCAGTATATCCCATGGTCAGAAATGCTGGGTCTTGTAATCTCAAACATCTGGTGGGCAGGAGGTTGGGGAACATTGTTCTATATTCTTACCAAATACAGGGACTGTCCAATACTTTTCTCTCACACACATCTCCCATATAGCAGCAGGAGTGATGACAAAAGAGCACTATTCATTACAGATCTAGAACAAGAGCAGGTGCAACGCACTTTCCATTTTTGGTCAATATCCTGCCCTTCAAAGAGCCAAAGTTTTTTTTGCTTTTCTTAAAATGTGTTTATACAACTTACTGTTCATTCCCCACAATCCCTCCACAATACATCATCTCATCAAAGTGATAGATGAGCAGAAAAAGGTTTTGTTTGGCTATCTTGAACGCCTCTCAGATGAGATTAGTTTGCAATCCTATACTACTTGGGGGTAAACCCTAGTGAACTCAGTGGCACTGACTTCTGAGAAGACATGTACAGGATTCAAGTGTAAGCCAACCTTCCCCAGCCTGGTGCTCTCCAGATGTGAAGGTTGAGTCCTATGAGTTTGTTTTATCATGCTGAGACTGTTGGAAAGGATGTCTGTACTAATTGATAGGATGTATAATGCCCACAGAAAGTCAAATGCTAACAGAAAGTGCTAACAGAAAGTCAAATGCTTGCTGGTCCCAATCCACTAAGCAGTACTGCGAATATTCTAGGTAGCTCAAAGGAACATACATCTCTTTGAAATGAACAATAGTATCTTGTTCCCATCCACATTTTGGAATTATGTGCTCTAGAATATCAAATTTCTCCTCTTTCTACCTAGTCTTCAGATACCAAGTCAAGATACTGTTCTTTCTGCACAGTTTTGGTTGGAGCAGTAACTCTGGTCCTCTGATCACCCTTTATTTTGGCTTCTCTTTTTAAATTTTGCTGTTTGGTGTTTGATATATAATAATGATGTACATTTTTTATGCTTTTGACTGTGCCTTGAATGTCCACATAGATAAAACAATGCCTGTGTTTAAATGAATTAAACTTCTCAAAAATTCTCTCTAAAAAGAATATTTATGAACATATTATTTTATAACAGACCATGTACTCTAGATGTTTTCAGTACTTGTGGAGAAGGAAAGCTCATTGTTATTGTTTGAAATTACTGCATTGTCTTACTATGTAAAATAGTATAGATACTGTTGCCACAAAATCAAACTCTCTCTTTTTTCCTTTTTTTTGTTGCAAAATGAGACAATTGGGCTACTATCTTTTCTCACCTAATAAAAGAAATAGTCTAAGAACAGTGCTTAGCTCTGACTGACCTTGAAACATAATTGGCCAGGATGTATGTCTCTACGGTATATGCCATTCGGTGTATATATATTATATATATATATTATATATATATAATCCTATATATATAGGATTATAATCAAAACCGATAAAGCTACAAAATTAATCAACAGTGTTTTAAACCTACTTGATGAAAATAACAGAAAGTTGAAATATTTTCTAATTACTAATATAGGTTGTATATTTAAACCAAAGTGTACAATGCGTAAATGTCAACTGCATGCTTTGATGCAATTACTAACGTTTTCCTTTAATTGTGAATTAATTTTAAAGGTTATTTAAAATTATTGCAAAGCCTTAATATAGGCTTGCAAAATTTAGTTGAGGAATTATCTAAATGTGTAATTTTTAGTATTTTATACACATTGTTATAGGAATCTGTATGTTTTGCACATCTGTAATATAGATGTGCAAAACATATAGATTTTTGTGAAACCCCACCCTCTGACAGCTTCAGCTATAAGTACAGAAATATAACAAATGAATGAATAACGTATTATATACATTTATAATCACTTTTCATGTTTGGGGTGTTCCTCATTTGTATATATTCTAAATAGTTTTTTTTTAAATAAATTTGATTGCTATTTAAAGGTCTTCTTTTCTATTTATTTAGATTCTGTCTTTCTCTAAAATATTCACGGTGGCTTGATTGTGTCATATACAGATCCTGTGAACAGAGTTTCTCAAATAACCACTTTTTTCTTGAACTTCTAATTTGCATATCCATCGAAGGTTAAGGTAAACCATTCAGAAAAAAAGCATATGATACCTCTGGGACTTGAACAAGCTCATAAGCAAGCTCCCCTGTCAAGACTTATAAAGGGTGGTAACAACAACAACAACAACAACAGGTAATTGGGGCAAAGTGGGAGACTACTTTACTGAAGTGCAGACACCAACTGTACTTATAAAAACCTCTGCCATGGGGGAAGGCAGGCAACTCTTGTTCTCCATACTACAATCCTATCTTAATATGGCAGCCAGGTTAGTCACCAGTACATCTAGGGGTGAGCATATTATCCCAACATTAAAATCACTCCACTGGCTGCCAATTAGTTTCCGGGCAAAGTACAAAGTGTTGGTCATTACCTTTAAAGCCCTAAATGGTTTGGGTCCAGGTTACCTGCGGGATCGCATTCTCCCATACAGTCCGCCCCGCACACTCAGGTCCTCTGGGGTGAACTTACTTCAGTCAGCTAAAACTAGGCTGACATCAGTTTCCCAGAGGACCTTTTCTTCTGTCGCCCCCAGATTGTGGAATGGCCTGCCGGAGGAGATTCGTAAAATTAACTCTCTGTGTGATTTTAAGGCAGCTTTAAAGACTAGCCTTTTCCGGCAGGCCTATCCAGATCAATGTAAAATCAAGAATTTTAAAGATGTATTGATTCCTGTTCTAATGTTGTTCCCCGTCTCGATCCAAAGGGAGAGGCGGGTTAGAAATAAATATTATTATTATTATTATTATTATTATTATTATTATTATTATTATTATTATTATTATTACTACCGAAGAGATGCTATTGGTGATGGTTCAAGCACATTAACTGCACTCAGGCTTGCTTCGTCTTTCTCTTTCTTGACAAAGGAGAAAGGCTGAATAGGAGAGAGTTGTCCATTGCTGCAACAATGAAGCCACTATTGGCACATGTGCTTATTTTAATGCAGAGGGAAAGCTTTTATCATCCTTCCCAGGTTCAAAATTAACTACAGTTTAGGGAACAAGCTCCGGCCATGGGAATACACACCTCCTCTCTTCCCTTGTTATGAATAAATTCCTCCTGCTCTGCTCTATCCAAATTATATACCACAACGGTAACCAGGTCTGCACAGAACTTTAAATTCTGAATCCCAGTTTTTGAGGTAGACAGGGCTTCTCTTATTTTGCTGTGCCAACAGGCAGAAACTGTTAACTCTTTTCTTCCACTGCCATAAATTCCATAATTTTATCAGAGAAAAGATACCGCTATTGATTTTGATGCACATCAATGTGTGCCAAAATACGCGCTCTACCAAAATGGTTTCAGGATGCTTCCCCAGCTTGTGACCCTGTTCACATGACTTGGCTTAATGTGCTGTACGTAGAATGTGTTCCTTCTGAAGACTACAAAATTTGACGTTTCCTGCTGAGGCGAGAATAGCATCTTTATTTTTGAAGAAACGCTGCCCTACCTTTACGGCTTCACTTAGGGTTTGGTTTTTGTCTGCTTCTTCGCAAGAATGCAATTCCAGTTTATACTGCAGCTCCTGTAGCTGCTGTGCCTGTTCGCTCAAAAGCATTTGTGCCTGCTGCTCCCGAAGCAATGCATTATTTAGCTCTTCGCATGCACTTTCAAACCTCTCGTGGGTGATCAATTTCTGATAAAGGAAATAAATTGTGTACTGTCATGAAATAGCAGCATTGTTTGTACACTTGACTTTCAGTATCCCACTTGCCAATATGCAACATTCTAATGCAAAAGTTTTAAAACACTCAATAGATTTGCCCTAGAGGCTCTCGCTTTTCCAAGTCAGGACCATTATACAATGCTAATGCCAGGTGATTTTTATTCACCAGATTTCCTAAAAGAAACATGGAGCATAAGTACATGTAAAAAAGAAAGGTTCTCATTCAAATTACTCCTGATCAAAGAGGTCATATAACTGAGGAGATGATGTTGATGATGATGATTAATCTAAAGAAAGGCACTGCATTTTTCTATTGCTTAATCATAGACCCATATACACCCATATACTTACCCAAGACCTATTCTTGCCTACATAAAATGCAGTGGAGGCTGGCGGCTCTGTTTTCAGTAGGGCTGTGAAAGTATTCTGTGTTTTAGTCAGAACCAGCCAGAACTCTAAAGGTGCTGAACCTGTTTTGGGTATAGTGTTCAGCACTTTGGATAGCCGCTCTAGAGTTTTGGCTAGTTTTGACTAAAACCCAGAATGGATTCACAGCCCCACCAAAATCAGCCTCCACTGGTAAAATGTTTTAGAAAAATCAAAAGCAAGCCTATTGAAACTCACCCCTTATCTATCCATTCTTTTCCATTTTAAATATCGCAAAGATAATCCAATGAATTGAACACATCAAAGCTAGACGCCTGTTTGGCTAAATAATCTAGATAATTCAAGATGTTTAAGCTGGACCAGTATCTAACCTTTGAGGTGAAATTATAAAACAGTATTATTTCCCTTCTCCACCTTCTGGCAGGAGAGCCTTATACACATGTGCCTATCCTGAGTGTAGATAAAACGAACAGAAAAATAATACAAAGAAATCAGGCACATTAGAAATAAACACTTGTGGGAAAACACGTCATGAAACAGACTGAAAGAAATCACTATTCTGTGGTATTTTACTCTTCCTTTTTGTTCTTAAGATTACCATTTTTATTTCATTGAAAATTATCCTGGTTGTGCTTTTATATTGCATTTTATATCATGTTTTTATATTGTTGTTTTATACTTTGAATGGTTTTAATTTTTGTGAACCACCCAGGGAGCTTCGGCTATTGGGCAGTATAAAAATGCAATAAATAAATAAATATTAATAAATTATTTCTGAAATAAGAGTGCAGGTTAAGGCAACTAAAGAGCTGGAGGAATACTACAGTCTCAGCAAGCCTGTAGACCACTGAGACGCTGGCAAGATCACCAGGTCCTTCCCTCGGTTACAGAATGTCTGTGTGGGAAGCACTTCCATATACAAATTACTAAGTAATCACATGAGACAACTAAACATGTGGAGCTTTCATTGCATATTCACTTGAGTATGAATGGTCACAATTTCCTATTGCATGTACTATAGTACATTGCATGTACTATACTGTGCACATATAGCAGTGGTTGCACCCACCACCACCACCACCAAAAAAACTCCATCTGTGCTGCTCTCATACATGGTGACTTACATTAGAGTTGCCTTTTAAATCTAACATGGAAGTATCTTGCATGTCGACAATTTACAATGTGCGAAGCAGCCGTTATGTAGTTCAAGATGTCAACAGTTGGCAAGGATTTGGCTGATAATAAACATAAAATGTGTATACAAAACACACAAATGGAGTTTTCAAACTCCAGTTCTCCAGTGCCATGAATCATTTAGGATAATGGCCGGGGGGGCGGGGGGGGGGGGGAGAGAGAGAGAGAGAGAGATTAGCTTTATTGAAGATCACACATGATTATTTACTTAACCTAACTTATCCTGAAACATAAAGAACTAATCATACAAAAAGAGTCACTGGTTGTCTCCCCACACCCCTTTTCAACATACCTGATTCACAGCTGGGACACATTTGTGAGACACAGGCTTTGGGGGGGGGCAGTGGAGTGTGTGCGGAGAATGTAAAAATAGTCTGTTTTTATTATTTAGTTTTCCAAGAAATGCTGAATCAAAATGGAGTAAAAAGGAAATCTCTCCTTTAGACCAGGTTATTTTCTCCCCCTTCTAAATCAAATATACTTACAGATTGCTTAAACGTATTTAATTGCTCTTGCAGGCTCTGGGCTTTGTCAGCCTCTTTCTTCATCTCATTCAAATTCCGTTTGAATTCTGTGAGCTCTAAGCGCAGTGACCGCCGTTCCACTTCTGCTGTACGCAGCCTTTGTGTAAATTCAAATATTTGCTTCTGCAAGGATGCTATGCTCTTCTGGTAACAAAAACGGAAACAATATTGTTAGCTATCAAAATCTGCTGATTATGCAATAAATCAATTGCATTTTAATGCCTAGGAAAATTAAAATGAAGCTTCCTTTCTGAATTCACATAAAAATTTCAGTAGTCTAAAACCTACTCTACTGTGTTGCTGAAACAATATATATACAGACAGTATTTTCTGACAGTCAAAACTAGGAAAGAGAGCCTATGGAGGGAACATCTACTATATTTTTGATAGATAGGAAAAATTCATTTTGTAGCAGCATATAACCCAAGTATACAGTGGGTGATAATTATAGTACTTTTAAAATTAAAATCATGAATTGCTCTTACAACGGTATTTTAAAAGAAGATTGCACATTGCCTAGAACCCTAAATGGCCAGAAAGAAAGCGAAGAAGTTTAATAAAAGCAACAAAATACCACAGCAATATCAAAGTTAGGTGTGGTCTGAGTAATATTATATCTTCCGTGCAATTCCTCATTTTTACTTTAAAGGCTGAATAATCTGTTGTGTACTACATAAACTAAGAAAGAAAGTAAAAATGGAAAGAAACAATCTGAAAGCAAATTCAGTAGGCACAACTGCTGTTGTATGCTAATCATATTCATACAAACCGTAGCAGGGGCCCTCTCAGTTATGCCTGCTTTAAGAGCCTGTGCATTTATTTTATGGAGTCCACGAGCCAGTCTCTGAACCAACAAGTCTTTCTCTATGTAGGTAATACTCCTGCTGGTGTCCGGTGAAGTAACTTCCATCACGATACCAAGTTTGTCCATGAGTTTTGAAAAAGAATTTCTTGCTGCACTAGTAAGTAAATGTCCCGAAAGCCAGGAATTCAGATCTTTAAAAGAAAAAAAAATAAAATCTACGAATCAAGTAGGTTTAAGCCTGTTTCTTTTAGTGCATCTTGGAAATATTTGATACAGGAAATAATGAAACACAATGTTTTAGGATTTTACCATATAAAGCAGTTGTACCCCACCATCCCCACACACAAAAATGAAAATAACCCAAGGCTCCAGTCCCAAGCAACTTTACTAGAGGACCAAATACGCCCCATTGAATTCAGAGGTACTTACTTCTAAGGAAATAGGCTTAGCGTATGACCGTTTGATGCAATCCCATAGTCTCCAGAATACACCTTGCCCCCTAAAAAGCAACTCTGTTCTATAGAAAATACTACATAAACCAGCTAATTTCATAAATAAGGTAATTTAGGGTGCAATCCTAGGGATGTTTAGACAGAAGAGAATTTAGACATGCTGGCTGGGAAATGCTGGAATTTGTAGAACTTTTTCTGTGTTTAACAGGCATAGGATTATATGCTTTGTCTACAATCTAGATTATGTATTAATAGAATATTTCCCATGGAATTGTTTGCGTGCTGGAAACAGGCATATTGTAACTTTCTAGGTAAATCTGTTTTAGTGGTGTTATATGCATACACGTCAACCATCTGTCAAATCCTGAAGCCATTTACCTTTGAAAACATTAGTCTATAACAGGACAATTCTGGTGGCAGAAAAAGAATCCAGGTCTAATTCCATCTTCACGTACACAAACACCTAATTCTGCTTAACTGCCGCTAAAATCACACGGGCATATGCAGGGGTAGACATTGGCTCAGGAGAAATCATGGTTTGGTTAATGAGTATTGGCTTTATGTTCTCTTCTTATACTGCATCATTTTCCCTTCATTAATCCATAGGTTGCAATATATGACACCCAAGACCTGTTGTGTAAGCAGACTAAAAATTGCTTATAAATATCAGTGAATGTGTTACTCATTCAAAAGCAGAAGGTAAGTCACAGTTGCAAATTTATAACTGTTTCCATTTCTTTCCTGACAGCTTAGATGTCTAAATCATTTGCTGCTTAAAACTACTGAGGCTTGGTACCTTAATGCCACACTATTTATATTCTGAGACAAGAGAATATAATTTACCTTATTCCAAGGCAATTAAAATTTTACAACTACAATTACTTATTTCCCCATAGGATTTTGGTAATCATCCTTCTCATATAATGGGCTTAAGGCCCCAGCACACCCAACATGTTCTGCTTACTGCTAGATTCGTCAGGTCTGTAATTAATAATTGTGTTTAATGTTGATAAATAAAATTGTCAGTGCTCCTTCTACTAATTGGTATTCCAGATAACAGTTAATAGGTTTATTTATGCCTTAATAAAAGTCTTGTAATTTAGTTTCCCCTCTGCAAGTCAGGTCTTAATCTGTCATTACTTGTCTTGCGATACTATCAGGGTAAGATGACAACCATGGCGGAGCTTATTTACATTCAGAAGGATACAAGATCTCCTGTTGCTGCAGTAGAGAATTAAAATATTTGTCTGAAGTTTAAAGCACAAAGCCTATCAAGGCACATTTTTAAAGCAAGCCATCTTTGCACCCCCCACCCCCATCACTATGAACAAAAGCAAACGTTTTCCAGCAAAATGGGATAGGAATACGGTCCACAGAAAATTCTTTCCATCCGCAACCAAAGAATCATCTAAACTAAATGTAGCAGGATGCAAATAAATCAGTGTCTTCTCTGAAAAACAATAAGTGGCATTAAGTTTTATTTTATGTATAAACTTTGCATATGGACAATAGTCCATTCAGATTTCATGTAAACTTGGCAGGAATTCAAAGGACTGCTTTAGGTAAACCCAAGGGTTTGGGCAGGCCCAATGAGATTTTCATGTTTAAAAAAACATATCCCCCTCTGAATAACAGGCCCCACATGCAATATTGTAAATTGGCTTTTGAAAGTCCTCTCCATTTCAAAGGCTCCGTGGCATGGCAGGGCTGCTGTTTGAGTAGTGCAAAAGAAAAGACAATGGAAAAAAGAGGAAATAGTTGTGTAGGGTTCTCAGCTATTGTGTAGAATAAGTGGTTTTGGGTGGAGTGACAACATTTGTAACTCTAACTTTCTTGGCAACAGTTGTAAACCAAATGTTATCAGAATATTTGAAAGAATACATTGGTATCAGAATATTTGAAAGAATACTGTAGATGACTGTGTCATTCCAGTTTAAAATCCTAAATTTGAACTTTGCATAAACACATAACTTTCAGTCTAATGTTGTACCAGTCTTGGTTTTAAGTATTACCAGAGAGATTTGGACAGGGGACATTTCCAGAATGGGAAAGCACACACTTTCTAAAAGCAAAGCATCACCTCTGGTTAATTTTTAATGAATAATGGTTTTCACTAAAACAAAGAAATGTGTGGGTTAAAATCATTCACGGCTTTGAGAGGTGAAATGAGAATACAATGCAATTCCACAAGGTACTGTATTCTGCTGTATCTATAACCAGAGGGAAAAGAATATATACACTTTAAGTACCTGGCCACAGACTATCAAGGAATTACAGTAAAAGCACTAAATAATTTATGTTGTGATGAGTGTGTGAGAAATGTCTTACACAAATACGGTTGCAGTACAAAGAGCAACAAAGTCTTTATTAAACAAATGAAGCGAAAACCAATGAAAAGTGACAAACATTACTCTAGCAACAAGGAGAGGATGCCCTGTGTTTTGCTTGTTGTTGTTGTTTTTAGCAAAACAGAATAAGAAGGAAGGGCTGAACTCCTTACTAATATTTACATGACAAAAAGTCCACTGTGAGCTTTAGAAACTCAGCTTAAGCTACAAATAATCATAGTCTCTTCTGTTCAAAGAAACTTAATGCTAGCTTCCTCTAAGCAACAGTGTTTTTTTAAAAAAACCAAGCCTCGTGTAAGAATGGCTTGGATCCAAAATGCAACTTTAGGTGCACCCAAGGGATTGCAAGGGCCCAATGGGATTTCTTTGCATAGGAGGCCTCAATACCATATCAAATTGGTTTGAAACTACTCTCAGTTTCAATAGTCTGTTTGGCTGCTGTTTAAAAACAAATCCAAAGTCTCCTTGGAAGCATGAAACCAGTTGTATTGTTCTTCCAATCATGGCTTATGTTGCACACATTAACTTAAGACGCTAAGGATTTTTCCATGGCTTCTTGGGGATGTGGGTTTGTAGGTGCACCACATAAGCTTCTGGAAATGTAGTCCTTGGTTGAGAACCATAAGAAATGGTATTAGTGGGATCAACCTCACAACTAACGGTAGGTTGCATAAGCATCCATTAACTGATCAAAGAGCACATCATGGCCAAAGCACAGTCAAGATGCTGGGGTAATCCGTGTTAACACTTTCCGTCTTGCACTGTTTGGGCTAGACGGGATATTTCAAATGATATTTCTGAGACCATTTGACTAAGACCATGATCAGCCACCTGTTAAACATGAACGAGAATGAGCCAACTGGTCAGAAAGATCTCTGTGCTGAATCTGATCAGCCTGTCTGTCTTCAGTGGCTTCGAGGAGGCTCCACCTCTACTTCAGCATATGGCCTTGGCAGAACCAAGCCAGATTTTGAGGTATTGCTCAGTGCCAAGCTTGTATGTATGGGTGTACTACCTGCTATACTTGTTATACTGTGATGTTTTTTGGTACTTACTTCACACAGGAGTGCAGTGAAGCTAGGACTGTGACACCCACAGACCTCTGGATGGGGAACATAGTTGTCTGCAATGTTTAATGATCCCTGCCTCATGCATTGCCTGCCTTCCCCTTCCCAACACCACGCCTTCTTCATATGCTTTTCCCCCAATCACTTCCAAAATCAGGAAGCATGGTGTGAAGTTATGAATGGGCATAGGCTGGCATGTGTAGCAATGCTGCGTCAGCCTCCAGTGATTCCACTCTGCTACGCACTGCTGGTGGTCAGATGCCGACTGGGAGCAGCACAGAGTACACCTAGCTGGATCTCTGTCATAGAACCTCCCCATGGCTGCTGCTCTTCTTGCAATGGCTGTGCATAACTGTGCACTAGTATTTCATGGACAGCTATTTAATTAACAATTTATATATTTCTAGGAAAAACTGTACCCTCAGTTGCAGTTCCCTGCTCTTAAAATCCTCCCATATCACCTTAAGAGCATTTGAAAGGGGATACACTGACAGCAAGTTAAATTTTCAGCCAAGTCAGTTCAGAACTTTGTGGACCATCTAGTTTTATGTCCTAATCTAATGGATTGGCTTCAAATGCGGTGTTTGCAACTGAAGCTTAATCCTGGGCCTGGCAAATGAGAATGTGTAGGACTGTCTGTGACCCACTTATCCAGGAAAATCCCACCTTCTCTGCTACTGGTCAATCTTGCTTACGGTACTCTCTGCTGATTTTTGCAGCCCTGGAACCTTAAGGTACCCAATAAGATGCTGTGTTAGAAGGTGTGCGGGCACCTGGACCTTTCCAACCAAAGCAATGCCAGTTCAGTGAACTGGTGAATTTACCGTTTACTTTACAGCAGTCCGTCACCAACAGCCTGTCCAAAAGGTATTGTTTGAAGGTACAGGATACACAAGACAAAACCAAAGAGGCAACTAAAAGACATTACCTGTTTTGCTAACTACTTCATGCAGCTCAACCATAGAACTAAGGATAGCAGCAAGAAGACTAGGACTGGTAAACCAATTAATTGCTTGAAGAGAACGGATCTGTTCCTTCTGTTGCCCTGCATTTCAATAGAAAAAAAGTACACTAATCCAAAGCCACCCTCAGAATTAGATTTAAAACATTTCTCAAAAAATATTGTTAAAACGGTCACTCAGATTTGGAGGCTACTAGGCCAGAGCATAGCATCCAAAGTGTTAGTGCAAGAATGGGCATCACATTTACCACCGGCAACCAAATTAGAAAGTTTTGCCATCATACTTCCAAGGTTTGGATTAAATTTCAGGCTTCAACATCAAAAGAGTAGAAACTTCCTTTACTTAAAAAAAAAAAAAATCAGTAACACTTGCGTTCTTAGAATTCGTACAAATTTCCGTGGCTTACACACTAGAAACTTCATAAGCCAGACACAACCTGTAAATTATCCAACCCAAATATAATACTCAATATTTACATGTCAACTGTAAATATGAAAACTACTCTTCCTGCCCCCCACCCATCCCAAAATCTACTATTTGCCCAGGATGGGGTGGGGGAGACAAACGTCAGGGAAAAGTCACCAAGGGGAAAATTTAAACACATCTCCACTTGGCGCAACGATTCCACTCCGAATCATGCCAATCCAAAGACGTCCACTTTTTTTTAACCTACAGGTTCACAGATTTCTCCCTGTTCAGTCTTGTTATCATTACTATTATAGATGTAGCTGGAGCAGAGATTGAGGGATCAGTGGCCAGCCTAGAGCCATCTAGTGAGCTCATGGTTGATTTGAGATCTGAACTAGGGACTTCCCAGTTTAGAGCTTACGCTCTTAACCACTATACTCCATCCCACCTTACAAGTCTGCAAAGCTATACTTATTCACCCCACATTAGTTCAATTCAGCCATCCCAAGCCATGTTTTGCACTAGCCTAGTTTAACATCCAAATCATGGCTTGAGCTTCAAAATAATTCTCTCCTTTCTTTTACCATCCCCTAACAAGACAGAAGTTTATGCCTGTCTCAACAGTAGACAGAGATGGCCAATATTACAACAATTGCCAATTGTCAATTCAGACATTAGTCACTTTTGAGCTGTGATTTCCAATTCTGGTCTGGTTTCCAATTATAGAATCAGAATAGATTTGGAAGGGGCCTATAATGCCATTGAGTCCAACCCCCTGCTCAATGCAGGAATCCACCTTAAAGCATACCTGACAAATGGTTAAACCATGGTCTATCGATTCAGATATTTTGTCAAGCCATAGTTAAGTTTCCTTCACCAGGGCTTGGCATATAATCTGTACTGAGCTAAGTAATGCAATTCTGCTTTAAAAAAAAAAGAACAATGACATGTTTGTTTTAAAAACTTACCTAATTTCTTGGTGTGTGTTTTTATTGCTCCTTAATAAAGCAAAGAAGTTATTTCATGCAACATTCTCAATTCTGAAAATGCAAAAGCTCCCTAATATATTTTAAAGAAAGATGCCACATGGCATCTTCAGTTAAGATGGTAGTCATCGTGTACCTCCCCTGGTAGGTACAAGCTTTTATGATTCGCCTTGAGGCCCAGTATTGGGCAAAAAGTGGAATAATAATAATAATAATAATAATAATAATAATAATAATAATAATAATAAATGCTTTATCTGAAATAATTGCACTGGAATAGCCATTTCCATTCCATAATAAGAATTGTCATCAAGATGAGGCAGCCAGGACACCATATTCCTCAAAGTGGGTTGTTCTTGGACTAGGTATTGCACTAGGCAACCTGCCCATTGCAATTGAATAATTTTGGTGTGTGGACAAATTTCAAATACACAGAGCCAGAGAAGGTGCTGGCCACACATAACTTGTGTGTCATATGAAAATGGGAATGAATCACAACATCTTCAATGGATCAGATGACCTGAGGCTGACTCTGACAAGATATTCACACAGAATTTATTGATTTCATTGTCACAAGGCTACATGGAGCAACACAGAAGCCCAGAGCAGACATAGCATTCCAATTCTTCTAACCATGATCAAGAGATTTGTAGCATATATCACAGACATGCACACTCCCACCTCCTGCCTTAATTCCCTTCATTTATTTTTATTCATGCTACAGAATTATACCTGTATTGGCATTGGCCATAGTTAATGCAAATCATAATGCCTCTCTAAGCAAGAGTTGGGTTTGCAAACCCTGAATCTGAAGGAATCTAGTTTGTGTAGACCATGGTTAGTGCCAAGACAGACATAATGCTAAAGCAAACTATGGAAAGGCAGGTGAATTCACACTGTGAATGGGAGGATCTAAAGAGTGCACAGCAGTTTACACTGGGCCAGAATAAATTCAGATTCTGTTTACCATCAATTCAAATAACGGGGGCTCCTTTGTAGTTAACACCACCACTGGGGGCTTTAGCTCTTTTAATTAATGCACTAAATTTGGTTTAACAGCTTAAACATAATTTCCCCCCTCAAATTGTGAAGCCTACGCCCCCCATTGCCTTGGCATAATATAATTGTTATTTAAGTACTGAAAGTGCAGTTTGACACAAAACATATAAATCATTAGCTGATTATCTTACTTGACAGGTTATGTACATCCTTGGAGTCTCCTACGCAGACTAAGATTCCTATGCCTTCTCTGAAGCTGTCCACCCAGGAGAAAAGGGAGCTGCACGACTGGCCCAGCATTTGAAGCCTATTGGCTGCCAGCACGGCGATGACGCCTTTGCGGAACAAGCGTATCGAGCCTTTGTAGTGCCTTTTCTTCTTCACCTTGCCATCGCTTTGCTTCCTTTCCTCGGTCTCAGACAATGCATTGGCCAGAGTCCGTATCTCCTGCTTGAACACATCACAGGTGTTGACCTGATCCTGAAGGAAGTCCCTTTGTGTGGACAAGGCACATGATCGGCTGTACAAGGGATACAGGGCACCAGACAACAGCGCACAAGCCGCCAGCAGAGATGTATGTTCCTTTTGAGTCTGAGTCAACATGGATTTAAAGTGCGAATTTTCAAGGATTAACTGCTCCTGCATTTTTTCAGCAGTAGTGAACTTCTCTTTGGCTTTTTCTGCCATTTCTTGGTATTTCTGCAATGGGCAGGGAAAAGAGATTTTAACTTCAAGACTGAATTGCCAACCTGTTTCCAACCACTAAAGCTTACAGAACCTATGGATGAATTGTTGCCACATCTTTCTACCGGCACATAACAAAGCCCTGACATAAAGCCTTAAGGCCATGGCATGACTCTGTCACCATTGCAATGAATCCAAACTCTGGAAAAGCATATTTAAAATAATGGGTTCACTAAGGATAAGGGAAACGGCTTTTTTTGCAACCATTAAAGTCTTATCCAAAACATAATGGTCAAGATGCACATCTCTGAAGGAGAAACAGTGATGTCTTTTAAATATTATATCAGCAGTATGGGAGCCACTTTTCCATGGGTTTATCTTGTCCCATTGCTATAATGTTTAAAGCCCCACAATAATAACAGGGGCAGAGACAATTATGTAGGCCATTACCACCTAACCAGGATGCGTGGGGATGACTGGGTAATGAGGACATATGCAATGGGCCCACCTGCATAGTATTGGACCTTCAAGCATCACGGCAGTGCCATAAGAAGGACCACAGTGAGTGGTCAATTCCAAAGAAACAGTAAGTGAATCAGCAGAAGAGGCAGATGGCACTGAAGGTAAAAGAATCGAGGCAGAAACAAGCAACCAGGAAAAGAAAGAAAGAGTAACAAGGTCAAGACTGGGCAACTGAAGGAATCTGTCTGGGAATAGGGAATCAGGGGCAGCTAGCAATGATGAAGTAAACTCTACAGAAAAAAAACTTACTTGGGCCTGTAGGTAAGGCAGGAAGTTCTTGTATTATAGCTACATTTTTAAAGAAGGGGGCTAACAGAAAAAAGAGCTAATCCTTGTTCAGCATTCCTTGAGCTGTGAAATAAGAAGTTATTCAAAAGAGAGCAGAACAGAACCTCTCCTGAGAAGGTACCAACCTGATCCATGGCAAATCCCAATTTGATACCCAAAGTACCCCATACACACACATAACAAATAAATTCCTAGTAGAACTTGGGATTTTTCCACTGGTAACATGTCCACTGATTCCCTTTGTACAGAACAGATACATTGGTCCAAAACTACACACTGACCCAGTTCACATCTCATAGCAGCAAATTATGAGTTAATTAACCATTTGCCAGAGACACACCAAACTTGCAAGCCATTTCTGGACTGAAAAACAACCTAGAAATGTTTGTAGGACACTCTCAGTTGTTTATGGGTTAAACAACCCAGTGTTAACCTAAAAACAAATTGTTTTTAGGTTAACACTTAACTGATAAACAACCCAGAGTGTCCAGGTTTGCACATCAAAAAACCACGCAACGTTGCATAAACAAGACGGGTTGTTTATACAAAGTGGAAGTGGCTTGTATGCAGTGCACCTCCCAGCAATTTGTGGGTTAATTAAGTTTTATTTGATCAATCACATATTGTTGTACTTTTCACATGAATAGAAACTTGCTACTCCAACATGCTGTAAAATGAATGGATAAAGGTTCCACACCCAGTCTCTGGCATCCCCATGTAGGGATGGAAAAGATTCTTGTCTAAAACCTTGGAGAGGCGTTACCAGTAAATGCAGACAATACTAAGCTAGATGGACCAATGATCTGGCTTGGTGTAAAGCAGCTTCCTACTTAACATAAAGGCTAATGCAGGTGAATAATGCAGTACTTCCTTTCTATAAGCAACTTATAACCTATAAGCAATACTAATCTATAAGCAACAGGTAGGTCTATGACTTAGAAATAAGAATTATGCTGCTCTTCAAAGACGACAACACATGTCTGGGAAAAGTAAGTTTAGGAAAAGAGAATAGTAAACCAGGGGAAACCTGGAGAGACAGAAATAGATAGGCAGCAGCTGGGAAAGGGAAAGTAAAGGTGATCTTTTAATTACTTTGTAATCAACCCCCTACTTATATATTCACAGATTAATTATGGTTCGGGCGGAATTATATTTCCAAGAGAACACTCTTAATTTTATTTGATCAATCACCTATTGCTTTACTTTTCACATATATAAAAACCCAGTTGTCGAGCAAGCTGTAAAATAAACAGACAAATCTTAAAGCAGTAAAGTATGTTAAACTAATGACTGAATATGCGTTGCGAATCACAGCAATATATTAAGTGCTTTTTATAGATACATATATATTTATAAAAGAAACACAACACAGTTATCTTCCTTCAAAACTGCAACACTGTCAGTACCCTTAAATTGTTCAAAATATGAGTATGGTTATCAATGGTTATTGGAAAGGTCAAGTCAGATCAAGTCCCATCAACAGCCTGCATTGCTCCAAGAAACGTTCACAAAGCTCAAGAATAAGTCTGAACTGTCTTGTAACCATGCTGCTGAAGGCCCTTGCCATTCACATCCCTATCAGAATCATGGTGGAAATTCTTATTGGAAAGAAGCTCTTTGAGGTTGCTGAGAAACCTCATGAATTGCTGCCCAATCTTTCCAGATCAATAGAAAGAGAAGATGCAATGTATCAATCCTTTAGTTCAGCCTTCCTCACCATGGTGTCCTCCAGATGTTTTGGCCTATAACTCCAATCAGTCCCAGCCACACCAATGGTCAAGGATGAGGAGGAGTGTAGTCCCAGACATCTGAAGGACACCAGGTTGGTGCAGGCTTCTTTAGCTGTTTTAAATATTTTTTAAAAAATTCACATTCAGCATGCAACAGGTTATAAACTAGGACAAGTTGTGTTGCATGAACAATTAATTCTTCCCACTTTAAGCTGGAACGGCTGTGGTGAGGAAAAAGGCTGGGTAGATACACACACCTCTGTTCAGAACAACAAAATAAACTTGGTACTTCCCTTTCTGTAAAACAAATTAAGAGAGAGGAATTGGAATTGTTCTAATATTCCACAAGGGGCTGGTACAGATGACACCCAAGCACATCTGCTTGTTTTTAAGTATGATTGCACAACAGCTCATGGCTTGCATAGAATTGTTTTCATGAAATCAGCAGCCAAATAGAAAATTGGGCTATTAATACATCATCACAAACCATTCAAATGTGATTTGTGTAGGTCTGGACATGGTAGCTGCTTTATTCTATCAGTTCTCCACAAGCTCGTACCTAGTGCATTATAAAATATAAAGGAACTACTGGGTGTCCAGGGTTAATCTGCATTGACACCAAATGCAGTCTCTAGATAGGTTCTTTGGAAGCTTGAAAAGCATCACATATATGAGAAGAAAGCAAGCTGGCCTTTACACACCAGTCTCCTTGGTCCGAAGGCAGTTACAAACCACACACTGCAGAAACAAGAAGCTGTGAAATAGTCTCCTTGTGTGTCAGGGGACAAGATCCATCCACCAGTGAAGGATGAGTCGGCGCCAAGCAACATTCCCATCACCTGTCCCTGCACAGTTGCCGCAGCGAGAACCAATAAGCGCATCACCTCCAGTGATAGGGCAATACGCCCACTGGAGTGACTGTGCATGGATCTACCTCCTGTCAGGAGGAGTGATGCCTCCGCTGCTGCTTCTTTCTCTAGCAATGGCCACTGCAAAAGACACACCATGGTACTTCCCACTGAAAGAAGCAGTGGCACAAGCACAGCTCCTCCTGACAGGAGGCGGAATCAATGTGCCGTCACTCCAGCAACGGCTGCGGCCCCAATAAGGTAAGCAGGAACCAGTGCCACCGTTCAGTAGAGAGAGCAGAGGGGGGTGGGAGAGATGACTACTCCATGGAGCACTACTTTCGTGTCACCCAAGTGCAACACACCAACAGTCATCTGTGGAGTGGACTATTCACATTTCTTGGACTTGTCATCCGAACGCACCCACAATCTTCAGAGTCACATGTACTCTGCTGTTCTCAGTAACTGGCCCAGCACAAGTTCCATTCATGGTAGTTTCTTCTGCGTTGCTGTGGTTTTGGTAAGAAAAACAGTGTGTGCATTGTAAAAGGGAAAGGAAGACGGAAGGAAATCTACTACTAAAAAGAACAGATTTGCAGAAATATGTGAAACATGATCAGGAATGCATATATAATTTAAAAAAAGGAAGAGTTAAAAAGATGTGCCAGTCATGGAAAGGGGGTATACAAACACCAACAGTTCTGGCTTTGTACACCTACATGAATTATGCATGAATAATCATATACAGAATGGATATTAGGATTTCCCATTAGACAAAAAATGCAAGGGCTAATTATGTTAATTAATCCTTATAATCCTGTAAATGCACTTAACAAAGTGCCTTGCCCCACAATTGCATTTCAAAATTAAAGAACACCTGAACATCCACACATTCACTCAGAAATTGCAGCATTGTTAGTAACTGATTCTTACAGCACAAAGCTTAACAGCATTTGTGGAAGGCGTTAAAAACAACCACCTTGATTCAGAAAATACATACATACGCACTTACGGTTCTTGGCCCTTAGATGTGAAAAGGCCAGAATTTAAGAAAGCAAATATAGACTCCTATAGGTCAGTCATAAAAGCTCATCTGGTATCTGTTACTTAAAGCCAGAGAACAGGAACAAGACCCAATAATAAAAAAAAAAGTATGACAATCCTCCTTCACTGAAATATAAGCGTACAAGGGCAGACTGCATTTCTTCTCTTCAGCAGTTTTATAATTGTTTTCTGATCCAAACCTACGTTGTCTCTAATATTTCTTTAGAACCTTAAAAGTACAATTTCTTGAAAGGAACAGCAAGATTCTCGCCTTAAAAGACTGGCAGCCTGACTTCCTGGAGTGGAGAAGCTTTGAGAGGTGGCTTACTGGGTTATAGCACTCTGTGGACTTCAAGAACCCTTTAAAAAAATTAGTCACTCCCCTGGAGAGTACAACTCTATTTTATCCTATATCTTGCTGGGTTTTTATCCTTTATGTTGGCAAGAAGACAAGACTGCAAACTGGAGACTTAATGACACTTGGACTTCAAAAGACTTCACTTTATTTCAACTATTTTATTTTTCCTCTCTCTTACAATCCTCACTTTGATAACACTGAACACACCATAGTCTTCAACTAATTCACCTGCTCTTCGGATAGCAGTGCTGCTCCTTAATAAAACAAGTCAATTCTTCAAAGGGGGCGACATTCCTTGCCCTAGAGAATTCACCTGCCTATTTGGTAACCGTCATTATCCCCCTTCCCCAATAGAGCTATTCATTATCGTATATTGGTTTATACATGAGTCAATTGTTGCTGCTTTCCTGTAGTTCGGCTGTATCAGCAAAGACCTGTTAAGTGCTAGCAGTGAAATGTATTATAGCAATACTTAGCTATTGCTATAATATGTATAAAGCACTTTTAAAGAACGTCATGTACTTCATTACCTCAGTAACCCGTACAACAACCCTGTAAGGTAGCAAGAATGTTATTCCTGATAAGCTAAGGCCGCTCAAGAAGTTCACAGCCAAGCCAAGATTTGAATTGGAAGATGGAACTTCCCTGATTATTCTCTTAACCATTACCAATTGCACTTCAAAAGATGAAGGTATTTCTGCTCATTTCTATATGGAATTTGAAACGGTACCAGATTTCAAAGAACTCACTGTCATTAGATGAGAACATGCACTCTTACACAGTCTATTGAAGCTCTTTTTGGTATTTCAGGGGGTTGAGGGGGACACGACATTATTGACAAGGCCTGTCAAAGCTCATATTATAGTGCAAATATCCTTTGCTTGTTCACGGTTCATCAAGAGGAATTGTGGGTATAAAGGGGACCAAACAGATGCTAGGCACCTGCTTTGAAGTGTAGACCTTGTTGTCCATGTTGACAACACAAATGCAACACAAAGGCCAAGAGGGTAACATAGAGGGCAGGATGGATATAATGTGTACAGGGCGGCAGAAAGGGGATAAATTGATGAGATGGGGACAGGGACAAGGAAGAGATTATTAGGAGACAGTGAAGCAGGTTTTCAATTACTCTTTCTGACAACTAAATCTCTAAATCTGTCATTTCCATGGTGAGTTCAGTTTACTTCATTCTATGTTTCTGCATCCATTTTATTAAAGAAATCCACAACTTTTGCTTATGGTACAAACAGAACAGTTTCAAATGTTCAACCAACACTTCAGAACCTGGGTGAGGAAAGTAAATGAGTGAGTGCTTCTTAAATCAAATGCTCACCATACACATAGAGCCAGCATATCAGGAAAAGGCTAGGTCAGAACTCCTTTTGATCTGCTAATTTTCTGTGTACAGTAGACAGTTTTTTACATATGGGAACATTAAAATAGGAAGTTCTCCTACCTCTATTCTGAAATGGTATAGTCCAAGAAGGACAATGACACATATTTTTTATCAATGTATTTTTTTTTTTTTGGCTTTGGGCACTTCTCAAGGTATTTCAAAACGTTGCTTAAAATAGATCTTACGTCAATGAGTTGTAATCGGTGATAGTCCTGATTATCTTAGGTCATTTCAATAGGACTACTCTAAGTAGAACTAGCATTAGATAGAACCCAATTTCCCCCTTGTAAGTGTGCAAAGCATATCAAGGCCAAGCCCTTCTCTTGAAACTCCCACTAAACCAGTGTGATCCCATTCTCACCAGTTGGGGAATAGTGAAGATGGAAGGCAGGGGGAGTTGTAGTGCCAGCACAAGCTCAGTTACAGATAAGCCAGTATGGGAACCTGATGGCACAGGTTTCTCAGTCTGAGATATAATAGGGAATATATGACACGGGAATGGAGCTGTTTCACATGAGAGGGGTTAAGAATAATATAACAGCAGACCATCTTGTATGTGTGTCTTAGGACTAGACCTTGACTGAAATGGCAGATGCTATTTGGAGCTCAAGTACCCAAAGAACTGACCAAAAACTGTTATCCAACGCCTCATATCACAAAGAAGCAAAGGTTGCAGCCCCCTGGTCTAGCCAATTCTGACATATAGAGCAGAGGAACAGGGACACATGAAAGCCCAACTGAAAGGGCCAGATTGCCCCCACTGGTGTTAGATGGGAAGGGTGGGCATCCATTCTTTTCATCTGGAGTGTGTCACAGTACTGTGCACATGGAACTTGTTCAGTAATTCATTTTATACTGAGCAAAAAATAAATACAAACTATAGTATGGATTTACAAATGACCCCTTATCTCAGACTTCAGTACAGTGAGAGAGAACATGGTGGCTACTTCTTTATACCTTAGGACAAAGGACAACAAAAGGCACAGTCAACGGCCTTTCAATAGTCAGAGAACATAGTGGACCAGATATTGGCTTCCCTGGGGAGTCATTACCTTTAGCTAAAATAAATAGCATATGTCAGACTAATTTCTCTTGCTGTCTCGCTCACCAGAATGGAGATTATTTCTATGTTTTAAGTACCTTTTATGATTGCTGCTAACTTCCCTATGAACCTATGTCTGATACACAGTTCAGTATAAAGTGAATTTCAATAACTTTAATTCTACAAAGCCATAGGAAGAGTAGTTATCATGAGGGAAAAGCATCTGGTACTCGGTGTAATAATACAAAGAAACCAATGTTTGCACTCTGTAGGTAACTTTTGCATAGTAACTAAATGGGAAATGCAACTGCAGGATCCAATTAAGCAATATAAGTTCTGGAATGCCTTCACACAAATTCATACACTTTCTAAAGAAAGTAGAAGTTAATAGTAAAAAAAAAAATCATTTCTTTAAGCATACTGAAATTCCAAAGCAATTTAAAATTGGTTTGGAACCCAAACCACTGAAATAATATACTAAATATTTAAAGAATACATTTAGAAGTTTATGGTTTCCTGGCAGAAATATTGTACCTGTGCCCTTGCGTGAACTTCCCCAAGGAGTCCAGAATATTGCTGTTCCAATTCCTTCTTCTGCTTCAGCCAACAGCTTTCCTGTGCTTTCATCTGTTCAGCTACTTTGTTAAAAGTGTCTTCTTGGGTCTGCTGAATCTCCCTCATCGTATCCGACTTGTTCTTACAAACATATTCAAGGTGAGATATCTGCATGGTTGGCATTAAGAAAATTCTTGTTTAACTCCTTTTATGGATATTCCCAGTCCTAATTTAAAACAAGGCACTTGGAAACATGAAAAATCCTGTGCAGTATCTCATAATCCAGAGGGAAATCAAGCACTATTTATTAACCATGAAAACCCAGCTATCCAGATTTTGAAGCATATGACACAGATGAATGAGTGCTCAGATGAACTAGTATCTGGGCTGCCCCATCCCTCCTAACTTTGGAAAGCCTGAGCACCAAGCTCCAAACCAGTGGAAGAAATAACCGGCCAGGGGATAACTGGTGTTGGATCCTGCCCACCCTTTTTGCTGCAGCATCCTTCTGAAAGTGAGCTTAGCAGCTGAACTATCCCAGTATCCTGTTCATGGCCAACCTCTGCAGTCAGTTACCTGCTTTTCACCTTCATCATTGCAATACACCAAATTATATATCAACAAGATACTTGCCTTGCAGTAGAAACAGCACAAAACTCTACAAAACAGAGTGACCCATGAGTCTTTCAAGCTAAAATTGGTTTGAAACCCAATAGAGCAATGATTAGATAGCAAAATAAGACACTCAGCTACAATCCTATAATTGAACACAATAGAACGTACTTTTGAATAAACATGCATAGAACTGCACTATGAGATGCAACTTTACTGAAGAACTCTGATGGGCCCACAGCACACTAGCTATATTCTAAGCCTAGAACACACTCTTCAAATATTTAAAAGGTTGTCACACAGAGGAGGGCCAGGATCACTTATTGATCATCCCAGAGTGCAGGAAACAGAATAACAGTCTGAAGTTACAGGAAGCCAGATTCCGGCTGGACATCAGGAAAAACTTCCTGAGAGTAGTACGACAACAGAACCAGTTACCTAGGGAGGTTGTGGGCTCTCCCACACTAGAGGCATTCAAGAGGCAGCTGGACAACCAGCTGTCAAGTATGCTTTAGGGTGGATTCCTGCATTGAGCAGGGGGTTGGACTCGATGGCCTTATAGGCCCCTTCCAACTCTATTATTTATTTATTTAAAACATTTATATCCCGCCCTATATCATTAAGATCTCAGAGCAGCATACAGATAAAAGCATACAGTATAAAATAATAAATATGCACAGTTAAAAACAAATTAAACCATGAACCAACTTAAAACAATAATTTAAAAGCAGTAAAAGCAGTTAAAACAATTAAAACAATGTGCCAGTGAGTTTAACCATCAAAGGCTTTGTTAAAAAGCCATGTTTTTACTTGGCGTCGAAATGAAATCAGTGTTGGCACCAATTGGGCGTCCAAGGGGAGGGCATTCCACAGTCGGGGTGCCACAGCAGAGAAAGCCCTCTCCCTTGTCCCATCATAGCATATATGTTGGATTGGTGGGATGCGGAAAAGGGCTCCTCCAACGGATCTAAGGTCTCGGGCAGGCATATAGTATTCTATGATTCTATATGCACATTTTTCCATTGATGTATATTTCTAAAAACTGATTGACGGCAAATGATGTCCTGCTTCCAGTGTCCCGGTTCACTGTTGCAGCTATTCCACTTGTAGTAAGGCATAATCCTTTTGGGCAGGAAAACAACTTCAAAAGTTCACCATGCTTCACATACATCAACTTAAAATTGTTTTGAAGGTACATCAATATAATTTCCATTTTGCAGATATAGAATCAAGGCACAGAAATAGAGGCTTGCATAAGGCTAACCAGTGAGTTCATGGCTGAAGCAAAGTCTGAAGTAGGACTTCCCAGGTCTCAGTTTTAGCCAATACAACTATACCAGATTTCATATAACGAGACAGGAGGCAGCCATGTGAAGTAACATACTAAGTGAAATGATTGTTTGATTAAATCAATTACCCCTTGAAGTATTCACATTAAAACATATGTCGTAATAAACCATTATATACTTGCAGAGTTGATTCTGATTTGTTGAGCATTTGCACATTTTAAGAGCACTTTACAGTACAATTGCTTTATTTGTCCAAAAACCCAATAGATGAAGAATGCAATCCTATGCATGTTTAGGCAGAAAAAAGTCCTAAGATATTTTCCCCCTGCCTTATCATGCATAGTTTTGCGACCTTAAGATGTAGCTTGATGCTTTAGTTGGTCCTAGTAGAACATAAAAGGAGTTTTGCATCAAGTTAAGAAAATCTACTCAAATCAGTATGTCTGTAATTGTTAATATGCAAAATCCAGATAAGGTCAAATTATTTTACACAGTTGCAAATAAAAATATCTATTACAGCAAAGGAAGTTTGGGTGCTATCACTACCTGGTTAGCTAAAGATGATATTATTCTGCTTTTAATCTCTCTTTTTTATTTTAGGTTTGTGGCAAAACAAGATAATGACAGGGGATTTCACAGAGAAGGGAACAGGGCAGTTAAATTTCCATATGCAACCTGGATGGGAAATTTAAGCAGCTCTACCTTACAAAATGGTGGCAATGCTTGCCCTTCTGCCTACTTTTCATGGGCATCTAGCAATCTATTTGCATTGTGTTGCAATGTATGGGTCAACATCCTTCTAGGTGATGGAAACATCCTAGATCACCTTCTAGGTGATTGGAAACATCCTTCTACGGCTGTGCAAAGGATTCAGAAGCTTGCACTTCGAACATTTTGCCTTTTTGCTTCTAATTTTAGTTGCATTGTTAAAATCTTAATAGTACCCTGCTTCAAGAAACCTACAGAACTGAAAAGCAGGCAGTAACACCATCTCCAATGAAGCCCTGGACATGGCTATCTTCAACCACCTAATTATTAATAGGGGAATATATCCAGTAGTACATATTGCTATTCCTCCCCTAGGCAAAGGCATTTGTTGAGTTTCAAATTGCCTTTTCTACTACCAATTTCTATTAATTACATCTTTTTTAAAAAATTCAAAACAAACTTTGCTAGATTTATCTGTTGGTTCCTAGGGCTAGATTTAAATTAGTACTGGTACGCGGTCCTGCTCCTGAAATTGAGATAAAAATAATAGCTCCAACTAATGTGATACATTTTCTGTTTGCTGTCCCTGAAGACCACATTTGAGTAGGACCAAATTTTGGATTTTATTCTACTAGATCACGGAACACAATGGCAGTTCAATCAATGAGAAAGGAACAAACATCTATTGTAGCATTACAACTTAGGCTGTGGAACTACTTTATTTTAGCGGTGAGGAATCTCCAGTCCATGGGCCTAATCTTGCTGACTGTAGATCTCCATCTACCCCACAGCCTTCATGGGCCCCACCTCCTCCACAAGCCCTGACTCTAGGATGGAGGCCACACCATGGCAGGGGGAGGAGGCAGGGAGACTAATCTCCTTGTTATCAACAATCACAGAAAGTGATTTCTCTTACTTAGTGCACTGCTCATCATCCCTGACAGATGAAGGCACAGAACAGGTGAACATAAAAAGAGCCATGCTGGATCAGACCAAGGGTCCATATAGTCCAGCACTCTGTTCATAGTGGCCAACCAGCTGTTGAACATGGACCCACAAGCAGGACGTGGTGCAACAGCACCTTCTCATCCATGTTCCCCAGCGACTGGTGTATATAGGCTTACTGTCTCTGATACTGGAGGTAGCACTTAGCTATCAGGACTAGTAGCCATTGATAACCTTCTCCTCTAGAATTCATCCAACCCCCTTGCCATCCAAATTGGTGGCCATCACTACATCTTGTGTTAGTCCAGAATTCTGTTCACACAGTGACCAACCAGCTGTCAATGGGGAGACTACAAGCAGGACACAAGTACAACAGCATCCTCCCACCCAGGCTTCCCAGCAAGTGGTGTACACAGGCATACCGCTTCTGATATTGGAGGTAGCATATTATAACAGGGACTCAGTCAGCCCTGGGAGGACTGGCCCATCTTCCCAGATCTGGCAGTGTCTCCAGCTTTCTGCAGCACACGTCACTCCCATGGGGATGATGTGCACTGCGCAAAGCCAAGGACTTGGACAGTGTCCTCCCCCATGCTAAGAGAGGCCCAGAGCTCCATGTCTCTCTCAGCATGGAGAAAAGAAAATGGGTGGGATGATGGCATGACATCATCTGGACTGTAGCAGCCCCAGTGGAGAGCAATTCAGCCCCCACCTCAAAATGGTTTAGAACACCCCATCCCTGTTTTATTGTTAGAAAACCTTAAAAAAAAAAGTTGGTGTGTGTGTGTGTGTGTTTAACTGACAACCATACAACACATTCAAAGATCTGACTGTTGGGCCTTTTTAAAAGAAAATATTTGCCTTTTAAAAACTCGCAATCTGTTTATAAGTACGTTCTTCCGAATTGTATTTACAAATGTAAATGCATCAAAGAGTGACTACCATTTCTTGGGAACACTTTTTCTTCCTCCTGCCAAATAATTCCTCCCATTCACCAGCAAATATTTTAAAGATGATGTTCCTTGAGTAAGTGCATTTTGTTTCTGTTTTATGCCGAGATAAAGAGTTGGTTTATTAGTGTAAATGACTAAGTTCTTTGAATAGCTTCATCAGTAAGATTAATTTATTTTCTTTTAATTAGGTCCCTGTGGCTAACACTGGCTAGTAGTATTAGCAAGTCCTGCACAGAAGCTGGAGCTTAGAGACTTCATACAGACTTCAGTCACATTTACATGCCCACAGCAATGGCATCAAACCGAGCTGTAGACAAGCCGTAATTAACGGTACTGAATTATTAACATCCAAATTCTTTTTGAAATAAGATGAATGTCAGTCCTTTTTAACGATACTGTGATGTGGACAAATGTCACTGAATTTAATAGAGGCAGCTGGTGCCTGAGGACAGTACCTTCTCATTAGCCTTGTTGAGGTCTAAGATCAGGGCATCAACATTCTCCTGCAAGACGGTGCAAAGCTCTGGCCAGGAGAATTTATCCAGCATGCCTTCGGGTTGTTTTATGAGAACACAGCCCGCTACCAAGTGCTGATATAAAGTATGGAGGAAGGTTAGCTTCTCCTGCGAGAGTGGAGTCAATAAAAAAAAGAAAGAAAGAAAGAAGGAAGAAAGAGGAAAAAAAGAGTTAACTGCAAATATTGTTAAAATCCATTGAGAAGGACAACATAAACAATAGTGTGTGTGTGTTCCAAAGGGATATACGACCTATGCTCAAATCATTAGTCAAAATCAGAAAATAGATAATTGCCCATTATACAAACACAATGGCTGATCCCTTTTATATAAACCGAGAAGATTGTTTTCTCTTTGATAATGATTGGAACATGGTATATTAAAGATACGCAGGATCAGACCTTACATTATTATGCAAAACCTAACCCAAACATTTTTGTATTTATTAATGGAATGTTGACCGCAACTGTTGAGTGAACAAGAAAAAATGTTTTATATATAGGGCAAACTAAGTGTTATACCACATAAGGGGCTGCAGAAAAAAGTAACTGCATGTTTAGTTCCACTCCTCCCCCTCTGCAGCATCTAGCAGAACTTACCGGTGTTATGGAGTTCCATATTTTCCTACATCACAGGCCACGAATGATTTCGAGGAAGGGCAGGGATATACAGAACATTGTGACATCATGACATGAGGAAAATTTTACTAGACATTATGGAAAAATGCTTGCCATTTTCCATGGATACTGCATGTTTAGTGAAGTGTCTAGTTGGCAGTGAGTTATACACCCATTAACAGCACAATCTTATGTATGCTTAGACAGATTGTAAGCCTATGCGGCAGGGTCTTGCTATTTACTGTGTAATCTGTACAGCACCATGTACATTGATGGTGCTATATAAATAATAATAATAATAATAATAATAATAATAATAATAATAATAATAATAATAATAAAATCCTACAACTCCCAGCATTCCCCAGCCAGCCTAAGTATTTTATGCCTTGGATAATTACATGTAGACATTTGGACTACCAGTATATTAATGTACCTTTTATTTATATTAGATGTATCCAATTCATAAGATACTGTATAAATTTCTTCTCAAAAAGGAAATGATCCCAGATTTTCATCAATTTAGAGGAGAGAAGAATCCCATCCTGATCATTTCATTTGCTGTAAAAGGCTTCAGAACATTTCTACAAATCCCAAACCAAAAACTAGAGTCCTGATCCAAAACCTGCTAGGTTCAATGAAAAGATTTCCACTGCTTTTAGTAAGCTTTAAATGCAGTCCAAGTCAAGACATTTCCAAACAGACTTTATAAAGGCATTAAGAATGGAATTGCTATTGTGATTTTTCCAACCATATTTTGGTGTTTAAACCTCTCATGGGAAACCACCAACAACACACAGTGAAATATTAACAAAAGTGTTTCCACCCAATCTTTTGCTTCTCCTCGTTAATTTAATCTGTCGCCATTGTGTCCTTTTTGCTTGGGCTGTGATAAACCAAGCATGGTAATCATCCATTTGGCCTGGAAAAGGAATCCAAGGACCCAGAATCAATTCACACATGTTGAACCCAACCACAATACTGTAGACATGCTGACTTTACAATATAGTCAGGCTTCTAGTTTCCTCTACTTTAATCACTATCTGATGAGCAGAACAATTCCAACTGATTCATATGGACACAATTTAAATCCCAGACTGTAAGAAGGGTGGAAAGAATGTTTCCTTTTTACTCACTTGGCATTCCTGCTCATATTTGTTAGAGTAATGAGCTCAATATGCAGCACAATTTAGATAAAGAATAATACAGTTGATGTACCTAGCACACAAAAACCTCGTGAGCAAAAAAAAAAACACTAAATGCAAGCAAGCTATGTATTTTTAAAATAGGATAAACATCATAGTGGAAAGCATGTTTCAAAATAACACTTCATGAAACAATTATTGTACACAACATACCATAATCAGCTACTACCCCAAGAACAGGAAACTAATTCTACTTTGTTGGTGGGCGGGTAAAATGACCTGGATCCTACATGTCTGTTGCACTTTGGGTTGATATTTGAAACAGTTAATAGGCATTAGTGCCAAGGGATTAGAAAGCTAACCTATTCCAAATGCAGATATATTCCAAATGTGTATATTTACATTCAGCTAAGCAGCAGCTAAAAAACAATCCCTAGGCATGTTTCTTTAAATACACTCATGTCCCTTCTGTCTTCTCAAGAGCACCACGATATTTTTAAAATGTAAACAGCCAGATGGGTTCGCTGGTTAAAGCTGCTTTTATTTTTATTAAGGGGAAGAATTAAATTTTAAAAAATACTCAAAAAGCTAAAAGGAAAGTTACATATATGTATTGCAAAGCACTCATCTTAATTTCGTATTGTAGGGTGATACATCTAAGACCACAAAACTAACCATCTGATGTATGCAAATGTAAAAAGCTACGATTAAAGATTCTTTTTGACAGTCATCTTGTTTCTGGTAATACCTCTGTATCCTTCTCGTAAGCCTGTGTAAGCTTCTGGATTTCATTTTCAGATTCTGTAGAACGCACTTTCTCTTTCTCCCAGCAGTGCAGTACATTCTGTAGTTCCATTTTTAAAGTAGCTATTAAAGATTCTCTATCTGCACACTTAGCTTGCAGATGATTTAACTCTTTGTTGGCATTGCCAAGGTTATTTTGTGCTTCCTAAAAATGACACACAATAAAGGGAAGATAAAAGCATCATGCAATAAAGTGCAACCACCTTCTGTATCTGCTTGATAGCCTTGGAAATAAAGTTCTACATTCAAATATACATTCTTAAATATCCTATAAACAAGACTGTTGATTCCAGTGATAAGTTACAACCACAACAAATTACTATGTTGAACCCTGGAGTTAGGTAGCTGTAATGGCGCAGTTCCTATGAAACTGTGATTTCCCCCCACCATCTTACAACCAAAGAATTCATACTGCTAGCATTTTTATAAACCATCACTGGAATGGTCTCTTTCTAAAAACTGCAGGACTGTTCAACTCACTAAAAACTGGGAGAATTTTCCACTGAAAAATCCCAAACAATTCAAAAATTTCAGGGTCGTGGGCACAGAATCCAAGACGATCAATAGTTTGTATAAATAAGGGTATAGAATAATTGCATAAAAATAAACATAAATGAACAGCCAACCTTCAGAGCCATTCCTACCATGATATACAGGATTCCTCAAAACTAAAAGGCAACAGTTCATCTGCTTATGCAATGGACTATTCCAACCCCCTCTCCACACCTCTTAGAAGTGTTCCTGAGCGTCAGGGAGCCTTTTGGGAAGCCGTTCAGGAAGCCACAGCAGGAGCAGGGAAATTGGCGGATGGGGGCACACCTTGCACGAATTGAAGTGCATTTTCACTCGCAGAGGCCAGCTCTGAATGACATGCTTGAACTAGAGGAACGTTATCTGAAAAACTTTTTCAGCAATAGATACATAACAAATTTATTAAGTTTCATTCTGAAGATGAGGATTGTACATATTGGCTCTTCTAAGAAGATACAACCTAACCCCTACAATCTATTTTTCTCCATCGCACCTTAAAGCTAGCAACGTTTATTTCTTATTTAATGTGCATCTTGCTTTTCTCCCAAGGAGCTAAAGATGGCAAACACTATTCTCTCTTTTCCCTCCCCCATTTTATCCTTACAACAACCCTGTGGGGTAGGTTAGGTTGAAAGATAGTGATTGGCCCAAGGACACTCTGTGAGTGTCATGGCTGAGTGAACCTGGGTCTCGCCAGTCCTAAGCCAGTATGCCATAATGGCGCTTACTGGGTGGATGGCATTCTACACATTAAAAGACACACCCTCATGCAATTTATCAGCCTTAAGCCATTTATTCCAGAATATTCTTATTGAAGCTAATGAAATATTCTGAACAAGAGTTTTCAGGATTTCAGACACCATCAAGATGAAATTTATTGGAAGTATATGCATTCAGATTAAACATTGAGGCATGTTAAAATTTAGATACCTGAAGTTCTTGAAATTGAGATCTTAGTTGGTGTTGGGAAGAATCAAGCTCTTTTACCATCTTCTCAGAGAGAAACGTCATTTTTTTTAGCTATTGAAGAATATAGCAAACAATGTATCAGGTTCAGGAGCAAAGTAGATACAATATAATTGCTGGCAGACTAAAGTGGAAATCCTATGTACATTGACTTCCCTGGAAGGAAGCCCCATTGAACATCATTCCCATTCCCATAACATTTGTCACTGGGCATGTCTACACCGGGCAATATCCCGGGGATCGTCCCAGGATCGTCCCTGTGCATCCACATGACACACAGGGGATCCCGGCAGCAGGGAGGGATGATCCCTCCATTTCCCCAGGATATCGCCATACCCTTTTTTCTCAGTTTTTCCCACAGTCCCGGGATGATCCCAAGGACAGGGGGTGGTGTGGCTGGCCAGCCCAGCTTTTTCCCTCTTCCCAGCAAGTAGCGGGGGTCATCTGAGGGAAGGAGCTGGGACGGGAAGAGTCCAGGGCCATCGGGGTTGGGGTTGGGTTGGGATTTTTCTAATTTTTACTTACTTTTTTGCTGGACCACAGGGGCGCTCCAGCTCCTGTATTCTTTTTAAAAAATGGCGGGCACGACATCCTCCTTCCTCCCTGGATGTCGCACACCGTGTGTGAATGCTGGGGGAGGATCTTGCAACCAGCATATCACTAGATCTTCCCCCCTCCCTCCCAGATCGCCAGGAGGTGTAGACATGCCCACTGTGATACTTAGTGCTTTCATGTTGCCTGTTTTATCCCATCACAATATCACTCTCCTGTGTTTCCTCTGGACGACTTCATCTTTAGCTACATTAAATGTATTTGCTGTCTGTTAACAGTAGTGACTGGAACCAAATAAAGTATTTGCATTTTAACACTGTAATCCTATGCCTGCCTGCTCAGAAAAAAGTTCTCCTGAGTTCAGTGGGACAAATTCACAAATTCATTCTCTCTTTTGACTTCTATTTTACAATGTGTAAAAACAAGCTAAATGGTAATTAATATACACATCCAAAATACGTTAATAGAAAGAAGCCACTTTGATTTGTGTGTATTTTTAGGCAGCTAAATACAGTTTTACAAGCCCAGGTAACTGAAATATAACAAGGGGCTAATTTTATTTTATTTTTTAAAAAAATGCCTCAGATTGTTTCATTATTTTATATAATGAAGCAATCTAAAAAAGTTTAGTTACTAATTACACTGAAAGAAAAAACAAGAACCAGAAGAGAACTTTTCCTATCAATGAGGAAAAGAACAAAGGGCACAGAGCTACCCCATCTGCATATCATGAGGGTACGCAGTGGTCTCTGGCTCCGTATGACAACTTCAGGGTCGGGCACATGCAGTCCTACTGGGAAGTCTTGTGGCAGGTCATCAGTTGGTCCTGCACTGCTTGCGATTTATTTTCCTTGACAGTTCATTCTTCTTGCTGACAGAATACTCTTTATGCTTTCTTAACAGCCACCTCCTTGGTCTCCCCACTGCTGTCTCTGGCATCGTTTCACAACAAAACACGTTCCAAAGCCAAAGCCTGCTGAGTCGACTTTTCAGTTGTGCTGAAGATCAGGTGACATTCATCCTCCCAAATAACAATTCACAGTGGATATCGTGAGCCTAGTCACTCTGCCCTAGGCCTCAGAAGGCTACTAAACATGTGGGTTGTCAACAGAAGAGACCCAACAGTGGTAGCTGTGAACAGAAATGTATAGTTGTTTCCATAGTGACTTCTTCTATGCCCCTAGAACAACCTCAGATGATTCTAAAACACTATGTTGATTTTTCAAATATTAACTGCTACTTCTTAATATTATCATGAACCAAATATTTTTAAAAGTTCATCCAAGACAGGTAGTATTTCTAAAAATGATATCTGAGCCCAAATTGTGACATTTTAATTTTGCCTTACTTCTGTCCAACAATCATTGTTTCTCATAAACGCTAACATATAGTTAATTGCTCAGGGTAGCCTTCTGAACTACATACCCACTGAGTGTTTAAAGACCCAGAGACCCTGTTCAGATGACACATAAAGCCATGGTGATTAAGCATTTTGAGCTAAATATTTTGGCTTAGCATGTAACCATGGTAGCTACACAACCACAGTTTAAATACGCTCACTAACCATTTGCTGCAAAATGGTTAGTGCCCTAACCATGGCTTAGCATGTCATCTGAACAGCCCCAGAAAGAAATAAGCTAGCAAGTTGACCAAGTATATGCCTTGGACACTTCAAAACCCATTATCCAGTTAAACTAAAGTACTTTCATTTTAAGCTGCCTTTAACACCTACTGAAGTTAATGGGACCAAGAAGACCTAAAGATGCATGCAACAAAGACCATACAAGGCAACTCAACAGAATCTCAACTTCCAATGCATTTTTTAATGCAAAAACCATGCACATTTATTCACCTCCTATCAATCCATAATGGATGAAAACACTTATTTTAAGGTATCTAAGTATATTTTAAATGTATATTTATTCTAAAACCCAGAAAGCAAGTAATGGATGGTAAACATCAGGTATGCATGTAGATTCACTAAAAAATAATTGGATAGCACAACAGTTCACTGTAAAAGGGAGGGGGATGAGCACAGATAAACAGTTTCCTACGTTTAAGTGAATCATGACCATAGGGCAAGCTTAAAGGAAGAACAGTGACAAAAGATTATTTCTTTTTCTTATCTGTGAAGCTGTCAACTCAACATTCCCAGTGTTTTGACCTCTGCAGCAAGCAAGGAATCTCTAGTATTGGGGGCCGAAGGCTATGTGTGTGGAGCCAAACAGTGCAAGTGTTACCTCATTAGATGCATCTTCCAGCTTGTTCTGGTAATCTGTCAAGGTACGCCTCAAAGTCTCAAGGACAAGAGTGAAGCTTGGAGGTTTATCTTTGTCCTTGTGAATGCCTGAAGAAAAATACAGAATCAAAACAAAGCTCTTAGAGTTGAACAGAGATAGAAAACTTCTCCAAGAGCAACAGAGATATTTAAATTAGTTGGGCTCCAGTGACAATACAGAATGTTGAACAACCACTGTGTTTTCTCCAAGGCATACTGGTGTATCTGTTCTTTAATATCAAATAAAGCTGAAGAAAATTCCTGCACTGTGGCTGCAGTTCACCACATGAAAAGTATTAACTCCAATTTGTTTTCCTACACATCATGAGGCCCATCTCTGACTTTATTTAAATGTAATGATTGCAAATCCAACTGCCATTCAAAAAGAATTGTCCTCCAAATGAAACAAGCATTTGTTTTTAAGTGCACAGCATTCATGTCTTTGTCGCTTCATGATGAACCATTCATTTTGTAATGAAACGTTATTTCACAAAACTGTGTGCCAAGGAACACAGGACTTCCTATTATTATTTCTGGGTATAAAAAATTAAAACAGTTGATTTTTTGTTTGTTTTAATCCTGTATACAAAACTGAAAAATATAAGCCAATTCATTATTTAAACCATTTCAACCCATGACCACATGATCCATAGCGGTCCTTTATTTTTCTCCCCAGCTCAAATTCCAGTATTTCCACTGTTCATAAATGAAGCGGTCGTGCAAGACATCTATCATGGGCTTCGACCATGGTTTGGCATGGCTTCAGTCAAGCCACTTTCTAAGGTTTGTGACAGCATGCCAAACTGCAATCCAAGCCCAGGGCCACTTCATTTGGACCAATATGTCTGTCTGCCAGGGTGGGGTTGTGGGGAATTAGGCCACCACAACCAAATTTATTCTGAGAACTGGCCCTGAACTTTTATCATATAGAACGAAATCAAAATCAGCATGAACAGAAATTTCACTGGATATGTTTACAGGAGTGGTGTTGTTTTTAAAGACTTTGTGATTAAGATTCAAAACCACTATAATTTCTTGAGTTTCTTAGAATTAAAGATGTTCGACTGCATTAAAGGTGTTCAACTGGATTCCTGCATTGAGCAGGGGGTTGGACTCGATGGCCTTATAGGCCCCTTCCAACTCTACTATTCTGTGATTCTATGATTTGGAGGATTCTTTCTGGCCACAAACTCATGCTGCAGATTTGACATCTCATCTTTTAAAGACTGAAGTAGTGGGCAAGTGATCTCATATTTTAAAAAAAGTATCCTAAAGGAATGAATAATCAGAAATAGATAAGTAGCAAGGAGAAAGCAAAAGATACCTGTATTCTGAAGACTCAAGAGCTTGCAAAGCTTAGAGATAAGCTATATGTCACATTATTTCCTTCAACAAAAACAACGGCATGCTTAAACTGGCTACTTATTTTGAAGGAAAAACAGCCCTGTGCAGCCTCAGTCGAGAATGTACTCCCAATCTGGATTGGGTTCCACAACGGTTTCCCATCAAAATCCAACCCACTTGCTATTTGCCCCCAAAGATGCTGCTCTCAGTAGTAACAACTATTTTGCTAATCACCATGGAACTCTTGGTGATGCATCAGGTACGTTAACAAGTTACAGGTAAGGAAGTTCTAAATGATTTTCCTTTCTCTGTCTCCAATCCCTTTGTCATGAAAACCATATACAAAAATAAAGAAGAGACTGAAGGGAAAGAGCCATAATACGGCTTAACTCAAACTCTTTTATACACAGGGACTGAGTTCCTAACTTCCACTGTGTAAGCAGAGGACTATTCACTGAACAGGGCTTTCCCCACTCCTTCACTTCCCCTTGAAGCCCGCCTGAGAAGGCATCGCTTCAAATGGAGTCGGCTGACAACTGGATGGATGTGCATCTTCCAAGTTTCTTCTTCTCAGGCACTATCGCGACCCCCAGTTTCAACTCCCCATCTTTGAGAGATAAGGCTGTGGATTCAGAAGGAGCATCAGAGGAAGAAAGGGAATTTCCCTCAGAACCAGCCTCAAATGTCCTCACTGCCCTGGAAGCTCCAGCACAAGAGGAGCTCCCTTGGCCTGCACTTTGCTTTCCTTGGAGATTTTCGGGAGAGGCAGTTCACAAGATGTGATACCTATAGGCATTACTACTGAAATACAGGGATTTGCCTAAATGACCCACAAGTTCCATTCCAGCTCTGTAATTCCAATATTACACCGTTCCCCAACCTGGTCTCATCCAAGGTTCTGGACATCTACTCCCATCAGCCCCAGTCAGCATGGCCAATAGTTTGAAATGCTGGGAGTTGTATTCCAAAACATATGGGGGGCACCCAAATTGGGAAAGGCTGCAATATTCTACGCAAGGCGGTTTTCACTTTCTCTGTATTGCTCATGGGTCTTCCAATGTGTAACATCATTTGACAGGCGGTAAGAGTTTTGTAGCATGACTGGGTCAAAAGTGTCCAGGGACCAGTTTATGGCATAGAGTCAAGCCTGCATTCCTGCCTGTCCCCAAGCACTGAACTATTACCAGTTCACCAACCGGAAGGAAAAGCACACCAAGGCACAGTATGCACTGTAGTGCATGCTACACTGCATCGCATCATGTTGTTGATTCAGCTTGTGACAATTGCCAAAAATAAAAAAGGTTGGCCATCACTGTTTTATAATATTTAGCCCTAGCACTCATTAGATTTCTTGTTTCTAAAAAAAGTCGTTCCTAAAGTGATACCCATAGTGAAAACAGGCCACACCCTTTTACAATTAACTTAAGCAACCTGGGTAGGATGTCAATCTGCTCTCCAAAGACTAATTTTATTCAGCCCCAAGACACAGACACTCTATCCTTAACTCAGCTTGTCTTTTTGATGCATCCAAAAAACCTAGTTCCGTGGGAATGGGAGGAAAGAAAAGAATCAACCCAGAGCATTGTGATAAGGCATAATTCTAGCTGTCATCTCTGCCCCTTGGGCTGCAAATAGACAAGCAAACTCTAATTCCAAAACTAAAAATAACACACACACACAAAGGCACAAGTTTTCCTATCAATAATTATTCTCAGATTTTATTTGTATTGTCTTGGCTCTTTTCTCCAGGCAGCCAGTCTCCCATGCCAAAACCTCTATCCTAACAAAGTTGTTTCAGAATGCTCCGTTTTGCAAAACCTTATTCCATGCTTCTAGCATGCCAAAAGGAGGCTAGCTTCTAGCCAATTTCAGTGGATTTAGTCCTCCAGTTTCCCAGGCCACAAAACATGTTGTCCCTCTCTCTCTACACCTCCCCAGATGCAGACTGAACCCTGGCACCAAATCCTCCATTGCTTCGTTCCATAAGCACTAAAAAAAATCGTGGTGATTTCATTAATACTCATTTAGAGGGAAAAGCTGCAACGCATGAGGGAGTTGCAAGCAGGTCTCCACTGTGTTGACGCAGAAAAGTTATGCAGTGGGAAAGTGATGACTACAAACTGTGGCTGCGTCACCATGGAATCAAGAGAGAACTGTGACATGGGGTCACTATAAAGTATGTGTTCCGATAATGACGACCACACACATACATTTTGTGCAGAACGAAGCTGCTGTTTGTCTTTATGTGCTGGGTCAATTGGCTGCACATTCTCAATCACTTCATAATGTTTTCTCAATACAATACCTCCTCTGGCTTCATATTTAAATTTAGATTAAGTCCAACACAGCAGCCAATGGACAGTTATGGATGAAGATGTGTGGATTTCTGAGAATTCTTAGTATACCACTGAAATTTATATTAAAAGAAATTACAGGGTTATCTTCATTTGCTTTTCCTTTCTCTTGGATAAAATATTAGGTGTGCAGAATTAAGGAAACCAAGTCTTTAGCTACTAGTATGAGCACTATATTAAATCTATGCATAATTTTACATTCTTTATTTTATATTTAGCCCTATGTTATTAACTCATGAATTACTTTTAAAAACATTTTTATACCACCTTTTAGACCTAAAGACAGACTCCAAGGCAGTTTACAGCAATACATTGCGCAAGACATAAAAAGCAAAATAAAAAGGATAAACAAAACCGTAATTAGATAAAACTAACACACAGTAAAATCCTGGTGGTACAAAATTGTCTTAATCCCCTGCCTAAAGGACAATAGAAGGGGGGCAGTCTAACCTCCCTTAGAAAATAAATCCACAATCAGGGCACTACCACCAAAAAGGCCCTGTATTGAGCCCCGCCAATTGTGCCTGCCTTGGTGGAGGAATGCAGATCATGGTCCAACTGATGGGCAGGTTCATGAAAAAAGGAGGATAAAACCATTTTCATTCTATTAACATTGGGGGTAGGGAGACCCTTAGCCTAATGAGTGGTTTAATACAGTCTTAATACAAAAATCATTTTTTGAGTGCATGTTGCCTACTTTTGTAAAATATAAACACTTGCATGAAGTCAATAGAATATTTAAACATCTTTAAATATTTAAACACTTTTTGTTTTTTAAAAAATGGATACTGTTTTATACTGTTGTTTTAATATTTTTTGATGGTTTTAAATTTTGTATACTTTTTAATGTTCACTGTTTTTAACTTTTGTGAACCGCCAGAGAGCTTCGGCTATGGGGCGTTATATAAATTTAATAAATAAATAAATAAATATTTTCTAAGCTTGTTTACTTGTGCCCGAGAGCACTTTGACTATATTCAAATCTCTTCTGCTCAAATCTCTTTGGTCCAAATACTACAGGAAATAACAGGGAAGGAAGATATGCTATGTAAAACTAACGCAAGTACGGGGACTCAAAAACAACCCTCGAAAGAATTAAGAGGCAAGAAGATCACCAAAATCACATCCTTTCAAAAATACTAGTTACTTTGTTTTTCCAGCACTTCCTTCCCTTTGGTATTATGATTATCAACGCCACATGACGGACAATGAAGGGAAAGGGGTCATCTTTTGCCCATCAGTTGGGATAGAATTTGTGTTGGCATGGATGTAATGATTACCCCTCCGTTGACTTCAAAGTTACACTGTAAAGAGTAATGTGTTACACTCTGCGTCCTACACAACCTCTTTTGAATATGTGACCTTTAAGTAGCTGAAGGTTGACTTGAATTTGGCTCAGTTCAATCAAAAACATCTGTTCCCCTTGTAGGCATACTGTAAGGACTTTTTTCTCAGTTGGATTGAGAGCACAGCAAGCCAGCCCTTTCCTGACCGATCACACACAACCCAACACTTGTAAATCAAGTTCGGGGCTGACAACAGCAGGTCCGTATCCAGTCACCCCGTCTCAGTGAGCGAGGCCACTTGACTGCTGTGAGAACTGCTCTTATCATGTCATCAAATCAAAGCATGTTGAGAAGAGGGAATGCAGGAGGCATCTGCAGAATTCCCACAATGTAGCGACTTTGGAACACTGACAGATGCATCTGTCATTTTATACCTTCAACTAACCTGCTGTCCACTGGCCTGACACAGTAAAGCTGTCCAAGAGTAACTCCAGCTCTCTCACGTTGTTTTCACACGTCTCTGTTAGGAAGGCTTGCCGTTTCTTGGCCTTTATTTGACCGGGGGATAGAGGGAGAAGGCAAAAAGTACAGTTGTTTAAAAAGGCAATCAATATAAGGGCATCTCACAATCAATGCTGTCATAGGACATGATGTATAAAAATTAAAACAAAAAACAGATATAACTCCATCACCAAACTAGCTCCATGAACTGGAGTACTTACAATGATTCCAAGCAGAAATGAATTTGGCCCATAAAATGTAGATATCTTTGTTGTTTTTCAGGTTAATATAACAACTTTTTAAGAGTATTCAAATAAACCACTCCCTGACAAACAATGCGTTACACTACAGCCACTTGTAATGAAGGGCGATATCCAAAGGGGAGGGGCTTATTTCCTGCCAATTCTGTGGCACAAATGATGGGCCCTGCCAATTCCGTTGTACAAATGGGACCCACCGCTTGCACAATGGAAATTTAAAGTCAGTAGAAATGCTTGTTTTGGGCTCAATACAGGGTGGCGGAACTCCCTTATGTGAGCTCTGCCAGTTCCAGTTCCAGAAACCTGCGTTTTTGCTTGTTTCCAGTTGTCCGTGGAAGCACTAAATCTCCGTTCTGCAAGAGGTGGGTGCCACTTGCAGAAGGGAATCAGTGGGATGCAACAGAATCAGCGGGGGCATTGGATACTGCCCAAAGCTCTTCTCTGCTGCAAGCCGCCTTCTCAAAGGGGTGCATTGGAGTGAAGAAGGGACAAAGGGAAGGGAGTATTTAATCTCCCCTTTGTCAGCTCGTTTCCTCCAAACTCTCCTTCCAAATCGATCAGCTTGTACCCAAGCAATATTCCAGAAACAGGTTTACCTCACAAACACAGGTCTGGAACACTGGTGGGAGTAAAAACAGCTTGATTTGGAGTCGGGGGATGAGTACAGGAGGAACGCAGGTGGTGAGGGAGAAGTGCGCCCTCCCTTTCTCCACTGCAGAGCGGGCGTCCCATCAATGCTGAGGACATTAGGAGATGCACTGACAGGAGGCTGCAGAATATGTATTTTGGCCCTCAAAATTGGGACATAAACTTGTGTCGGGCACTATCCAGAGACAGAAGTACATTTGTTCCCAGTGCCAAAGCGTTAATACGTAAATCCTCCATCACCATTGCTCTAACTGGGAGAGAGAGAAAAAAGAAAGATTTGAGGGGGGAAAGTACTCAGATTTACACCATACCTTTTTCAAACTTCCATGAGAAGGGTGGTGTAGAATAGAAGCAGGGAATGCCCACATCTCCCATTTCATTTATTTTGTGACAAGCTGTGAGGTTACATGTTTGTTCATAATGAGTTTATGTTTATATGTGTATTCTTGTTATAGATCTGTGGCTTGGTAAGTATCTCTAGTGTGAGAAGGGTGGACTTGCATGTGTGAGCTCATTGGCTGAGAGAGTGAGAAGGAGGGGGTTAAGTGCATGTGTGCTATATAAACTCAGGTGCTGTGCCTGTGGGAGGCAGACAGGGACAAGATGACAGAGGGTTTAGATCAGAGACAGGGAAATGGTCTGGTAGAGTTAGGGGGGCAAAAAGGAGAGCGTGAGTTAAGGATTCAGTGAAAGTTTGTGGTGGTTGTGAGAGGATTGTTTGAGTGACTGATATAGAGTATTTGGTGGGAGAAGACACATATTGATAGAACCATTAAGAGCTATTCATTTATTATTCAACAACTTATTATTGCAATTAATAAAGCTTTCTGTGCTTATAAATTCTACGCCTCCTGCTCATGTCTGCGTAAGGGGGAGGTAATAAAGGGAGAATATAAGGTTAAAACATAAAGTCAGTGTGTCGTCACAGAGAGAGGACTGAGTAAGGGTTGGGTTTGAGGCTTAAAATCCCGGTGGCAGTGAAACCAAGTGTGCATAGGAGAAGGTGGTCCCTGCTGGGGGTGAGAAAGGCCTTAGGGGAGAGGAATTCTCATTAGGAAAGGGGCAGGAACACCACAAATGTGACTTAACTTTGGCTCAGGTTTTGACTGCCATCTTAACTTTTGACTACCAAACACTTTCTATTATTTATTATTATTTATTACATTTATATGCCAAAGCTCTCTGGGTGGTTTACAAAAGTTAAAAGTTTTTATGCCTACAAAGTCAGGCTAGAAGGTTTAAGGATACAGGATTATTGTTTTTTATTCTTATTTTACTGTGAAAACATATTTTCCATGTAAAACTGAGTTCTGTTATGAGCCAGCAGTGTATCGTGACTGACTAGAGGACAAGCAACGTATGTGAATCTCTGCTGTGTTCTCCACCATTTCATTTAAATATTTTATAAATTTGCTCTACTATTTCAATTTTAATTATATGTTCTGTATATCTACTAATATATTATTCATATACATTTCAGTGTTTGATCCCCAGTAGCATTTACATGGGCTTCCCTGTGTGATGGTTAGTACTACACTTCACAAAGAATTTCCAGCACCAGTGGAATTCTCATACCAGGGTTTTCATTTCTAAAAACATCAATATTCCAAAAAGAATTATTAAGATGTGTATTATTCTTACAGGCTATAAATAGATTCGAGTGGTGAGCTACGATTATATCAATATTACTTTGCTATGCTTGCACGATGCTGGGAAAAAACGTGTAAAGCACTGTCACACCAATAAGATAAATATTTTCATGCAAGTGTAAGCATTTGGAGTACCAGAAACTCAATCCATATAGCAAAACCTCTTCCCACACGAAGGATCTCGGCAAGCTGTTCTATGGCCCAAAGTGGTTTTTCCTCTCTTCCAGATGTTTTATTTTTAATTCACCACATGTTAGTATATTGATGTTTACACTACTTCTCTGCATTTACATGTGCTGATTGTGTGCACTATTTCTAAGTCAATTTTTTCCTCCAAATGCAGGCAAGATTAAGAAAAAAATTCTTTACATTTCCCAGCTCTGCTCTTTCATTGCTCCAAGGAGTTGCCTGCCTGCCTACCGTATGCTCCAACTATCCTTATTTACAAGGGACTGCTCCTGTTTTCTGGTTTATGTTGCTGTTAAGTCACTGTCCCTGTTCTTTATTTTGTATTTGGGGGAGGATTTTGGAGTGGCTTTTTAGAAACAAGTTGCACTAGGATGTGCCTATCTTCAGAACTGAGCTCCCTCTTCTCCTAGGTCTCTTTCAGTGGGGGAAGGATCCATCTTGACTTTCATTGTGGACAGATCACAGTTCAATGGCAGTGCACACGGTTTTCATGGGAAAGGGCCCAGGATCGATTTCTGCTATCTCCAGTGAACAGCAGCAGGTAGCAAGTAATGGGAAAGATCTCTCTGCCTGAGACTCTGGAGAGATGCTGCCAATCAGTGAAGACAAGACTGGGCTAGATGGTCACACCATCTGACCTGGTAGAAGGCACCTACCTATGCTTCTAATGTAGCGTGCTGTCGTAGAAATTTAGCTGGTTCTTTTACTATGCCCCTAGGTATAGGAAAAAGGCCTATCATCCTTAGCTATAGTTCATAAAGTTCATGGCGTCCTGTTCTTTTAAAACATATTTTTAATGATGCAATTGCTTTTAGAATTAAGTTGATGCTGAAACTGTGTGACAAAACAGGCGTTGTCCACGCCGGCAATCAGAGGGTGGAAGACATCTGTAAGGCAAGATAACTAAGAAAGTAACAGATGGAGATGTTTTTGCTCCCTGTAACTGTGACGATGCAGTATCTTCTAGTCAGAGAAGCACTCATACTCTGTACATGCCTAAATGCTTGGCTTCTCATTGGTTGTTGCATTTTCAGAGATGTATTACGATTGGTGGGAAAGTTCTGCCATAGTATCTAAGGGGAACTGACCCTATAAATATGTTGACATTTCCTGAAATTATTGGGCAGTTTTTTAGACTGCCACCTTGCAGCGCTGCTCGTAATAAACCTTCTAAGGAGAGAGAAATTGTGTCTTGAGAGTCTTTGACCACCACTCTGCGAACCACAGGAACCCGTGGTTTCGGGTTCCACCACAGTGCTGAGCACATCTATTTACTATGCACACACATAAAACACTGAGAAACACAGCCTGCTATCAGGATCAGGGTGCAATCCTTTGTTTGGAGTGTTAGAAGTACACAAGAATGGCCTTAATTTTGTCTGTACAGTTATGGAGAACATGCTGCCCAAATCCTTCATCAAAGACCTATGGCAACTGCAACTCTCTTTCAACTCAAATTTTCAACTCAAACTGCAACTCTCTTTCAACTCTCTTTCAACTCAAATCTCTTTCACATTACAGCCAGTGTAATGTAGCGGTTAAAGTGATCAGCCACCATTTCCACAAGGATGTTTCTTGCTTGCTTGGAGAAATGCAACTTTTCACATTCTACATGTTTAGAAATACAGCAACCATCCTTGCTGACAAGAAATGTGAATCATCCTTCAGCCATGAAGCTTACTTGATAGCCTTGGGCAAGTCACTCTCTCTTAGCATAAAGCACCCTCCAGGTTTTTTGTGCAAGGTAACATTAGAGGGTTGAATTCAATGGAGGAAGAACAGGATAAAAATGTGATTTAAAAAAAACACCCTCAGAGCTCACTTCAACCTGTGATTTCTTACATGTTCAAAGGTTTAGCCAGAGGCTGAAATGGAATGAACCACCTCTAGCTACATCTGGGGAATCAGCAGTCATGTAAACAATAGCAACCTTGTTGTCTCTGATGGGTGAATGAGTAATCTGTGAATAACCCAAGAGAGTCATCAGCAAGAGTACGCCTGAATTTTTTGGGAATACTCAGGAACTCTTTCTAACTGTAGATAAGATGTGCTTTTAAAATGTACACACCAATCCTCTGTAGGTTTATTCTGATGAAAATCAAAATAGAAGGGAGCTGCTGGACTCGATGGACCCTTGGTCTGATCCAGCATGGTACTTCTTATGTTCTTATGTGGTTAAGTGGTTAGAATATTGTTGTCGTTGATTTAATTTATTAAAGAAAGCCTTAAAGGCCTTTTAACAAAGCCTTTAAAAGATTTTATTTTACCATGGCCTTCTCATAAATGAGTACTGTTTTGCTGCTATTACCCTTGATGTTCTTGATGATTTTATTGTTAGTTTTCTCAGTTAGCTTTTTTTGTTTTAACTGATATTTTACTGTGTCTGTTTTTATTGCTTTTAATGTTTATACTGTTTTATGTGTTGTTGTAAGCCGCCTTGGGAGGGCTTCTGCCTTGAAAGGCAGCCAAGAAATGTTTTAAATAAATAAAATTTCTATCCTGCCTATATACAGAATACCCTAAATGGTAATACATTGGACTTATAAAGCAGAGAACCAGGTTCAAATTCCCATTCAACTGGATGACACTGGGCTAATTGCTCTTCCTCAGTCCAACATATACCCCAGAGCAATTGCAAGGATAAAATGTGGGAGGTGGAGACTTCATGCATGCCACCCAGAGCTTCCTGGAGGTTGTGGTAAAAATGTACTAACTTCCAATGTGTTTGCTGGACCTTATTCCCATGTAAGAGTGTATAGGATTGCAACCTTAATTATGTAAGAAAACCACACAGCGTGAGAGCACATCCTCCCATGATACATATTTGTTGTCATTTTAATATTCCACAAATATTATTTCAGTGGAAGCACATGGCCTAAAGCATCTCATTGGTATATTATAGATTTACACTGGATCTTAGCCCTTTGCTGTGATACCAGCACAAATATAACATCATGCAACACTGGCATAGCTGTTGGTATACCTAACTAAAGCATGTGTGTGCTGACAAGTTATGCTTTATGCTTAGGATGTGTGTCTTTTTATTAATATACAGCATAAGCAGGTCCACATCACTCCCCCACCCCAGAACTTAAGCTAGTATTTTCAAACATTGCTGAGGTCATGATTCCAAACTAGTCTCCGTTCTCTGGATTTAAGATTACTTGCACCAACACACACACACACACACACCCAAATGATGAAAAATCCCACTGATTCATGTGGAATTTACTTCCAGTAGGGTGCTAGATCCAAAAACAACAACAATCCTGACTAGTTAGTTTTAAAGCCAAGCATACCAGCTTTAAAAGCGGAATGGTTAAATTGCTGCAAAAAACTGACTAAACAGAAAGCAACATTGATCCCAATGCATCCTATTCTTTCTAGCCCTGGGGGGCTTTCCATATGAAAAGGCAGGACAACAAGGGAAGCCATTTCAATAAAAGCACTGTCAGTGATCCTTATTTTACTATAAAGTTTCCCTAGGTGATCCGCATTCTGTTGCAAAGTGACTTTGAAAGTCAGCAGCTCATTAAACATCTTGCTTGCCACCCCACTTAAAAAGTCATTTATTTCCCAACTGGAATCCTTGATTGTTATGCTTTTTAAACATCTTGTCCCATTCCAATACAGTAAAGAGATGATGGTGACACACTTTGGTAAAGGTCAACAAGCGCAACAGCAGCACCGTTGACTTTCAGCATAACAAATTGATGGGGCTTTCATAGTTCCTAAGGCAAGAAGCTACAGGCACAATGGTATATCCATACAAGAATGTACAAAAGAGAAGCAAAGCAAAAGCCAATCACTTCCAGATGACTAAAACCAGAAACAAAAAAACATCATCCAGATGTAGGCAAGGATGAGATAGCTACTAACCCATCATCACCTCATTAGGGCTTTCACGTGACATGATAGCCCACTGTGGGTTATTTAACCCACGGTGAGGCTGTGGCACATGTGGGGTGCAGGAGGCACTATTTTGAATATGCAATCCCTGCTTGGAAGTTGTTGTGTTGTGTGAACCCAACAAGTGTGGTTATGCAAAGTTAAACAACCGTTGCATAACCCATGGACTGTTTTTGGGTTATGTGAGGATTGTCGTGCGAACCCATGCTTGCCGGGTTCACATGACATGAGAACCCCCGAGTGGGGGTTGGATATGCAACCTGGCATCTGCGGGTGCTGTGGTTTGTCTCTCATACCAAACTTGGGTGGCCCCATGCCTATCTGCTTGGAAGCAAAATGGGGCCATCCAAAATAAGGTTATGGTTTCTGCATATTTGGGGCACTTCTCTAATACCCAGAAATATACTACTTCATAAATTACAAACCTACCAAGAACTCTATTCCACCTTGGAAGCGGTTTTTAGGTCCAGCTGCTGTTGAGATTATGGTGGGTGGTTACCCAAGGGGCCCTTTAATTGTGACACCCAAAAGAGGGCCTTTCCAGTAGTAGAACCCAAGATCTAGAATAGCTTCCCAAGATTTGGAATAACATTCCAAAAGAAGTTTTTAAATGTGCAGTGACAACCATTTTGCTTCAGTAGCTCTTTTCAGAATTTTGTCATCAGGACTGACTGCTGCCATTGTTACACTTTGATGTTGTTTGTGATTTAGTCATTCTTGTTTTAAGATTATTTAAAATTATGTCATTGTTACATTTGATGTTATTTTTATTGTATTACCAACTGTGGTCTCTAGTGCAGTGCCTGAGGGCAGCACTGTGACCATAAAGCCAGGCTGAGGCACCACCAAGGATTTTCCCACCCTCTGCAACTGAATGGAGCTAGCTCTCCATTCACTTATATAGGGGGAGAAGTTCTGCTTGCCTAAAAATGACTGGTGGGGGCAAAATGCACCCTCAGCAAGGACCCTTGGAGAAACAGGATCTTTGACCCCACTCCAGCCAATTTTGTTACCCCAGGCAAATGAATGGAAAAAAATCTCCATTCACTTCCCTGGGGATGGGGAACAGAGAGATAGAGGGAGGGAGGGAAGCCAAAGTGAGAAGCACAAACAGAGGGTGCACATGCACAGACATGGGGGGGGGGGTCCTCCCCACATTTTTGTGACTGTTACTCTAGAGCAAGTGGAGGTGAGACCTGTGCTCTAGATGGAATAAGTAAGAGAAAGAAAGACTAGGAGGGGGGCGGAGAAGAGGAAAAGGAAAGTGGCTCCTTTCAGAGAGGCAGTAGTTCAAAGGAAACTAAGTGGGAGGTGGAGGAAGTGAGACAATTGTACATACCTTACATTTTGGTTTTTAATTGTTGTGAACTGCGCAGAGAGCTTTGCCTATTGGGCAGTATAGAATGAATGAATGAATGAAAGAAAGAAAAAGTTGGCTGAGGGCTTTTGTGTGTGTGTTTTTCCTTTTCCTTTTTTAAATTGTAAAGCTTCGCACCTGTTGACAGAGCCACAAGGCACTCCGCATGTATTCTCCCCAGTACGTCCTGGAACATGATGTCCTAATCCTCCTTTCGGCATAATCTGTTGCCTGCAGCTATGTGGGACAAGTTAAAGGGAGGAGAAGTTTGTGGCAGCTAATTAAATACTTTTCTGTCCTGAAATCACCAAGTCTTATGGTCTCCCAGTCACCACAAGGCTACTGAGCTCAAAGGGAAGAAGCAAACTCTATTAAGGCACATGATAACATTGGGCAGTTAAAAAAAAAAAAAAGATTTGGGGCACATGCCCTGGTGTGCCTATATAACAATGCCCATGAGTGCTCAACAAAGTTTCGACATGTTCTGTTTAACTCAGTTCTCTCAAAATCCTCACAAATGTTTCATTATTTCTTTTTTTCGCCCAGCTGCCAGGAAAGGATAAAAATAAAAAAGGAAGCTTATTTGCTGGGAAGAGACTGTTGTAGAAGCAGTCTCTATGGAGGCCCATAGAACGTGGCTGTTTATTGCCCTGTGTAAGATTCAATGGCCAAGCTACATTTATATCTTGTAAATGTGATTATCATAACTGCTTCCCCATCTCTGGAGTCCTGAAAAAAATGGCTGGGGGCTGTGAATGACTGCAGTTATGATAAAGTAAGTAGTTCAAAACACATAGCAATCCTACGAAAACAGATTTTTGTAGCCTATACAGCAGAACTAAATTTGCTACTTACAACGTATTCAGGAAGACAGGCTCATTAACATTACAAGAGTTGTATGAAGTAGCTTAATTTTACTGAGCAATTTAAGATAAAACTCCCGAAGTGTTAAACATGCTATAAAATTAAGCTTTTAATACTTCCAGATGTATGGGTGTATTTATAATTAGGGGTTTGTGGATTTTTTAAACTGGCAAGTATCTATTTGAATATTTTTCCAATGCGCTCATTGAGACAGAGCATGCAATTTAACAAAATGAGGCACTGAAAATGAAAGTCACTGCCTCTTCTTCAGCAGACTTAGGAGCGGATTTGCTGTGATTGGTAGGAAGAGCAATGATAACCATTAACCACTTGGCGGCACTAGAGAGAGGCTTTTGGCTTTTCGATTGCAGTTAATACAGTAGCTACCTTGCAATATTCAAAGGGTCAGATGATAAAGAAGGAATAGAATCACTTACAGCGTGTTAACTTACCACAAGGTTTATTACTTGTGTTCACCCGGGAAACTGAGTAGCTCCCCTGAAACCTGCCTAACTCCACTCCCTTTCTACACAACTGAATAATAATCAATGCAGGTTCACAATCCATCTGAGAATGGTTAGCTTGAAGCAGGTGCTACAAACCGAACTATTCCAGGTTCATGGTGGCGGCTGCTGGCGAACATGATTGCAGCCGCACTTTAACCAACAGCCTCAAAAACAGAGGCTCATGACATTTACTGGCTCGTCCAACCTAACCTTTCTACATGCAGCAGTGTGGCCATGTATGAGATTGGGTGAGAAAATCCATTAGCAAGGATGAGCCTCCCCGCACTCCAAAATAATGGGCGTCTGCAAATCATTTGTTCCTGCGCCAACCTGCTTCTCCACGCTAGTGAACATTTACACTGCCAGGATCAGCCAGGGCTCAATCTAGGACACCTCCTGGTCTGAGCACTGTCTTGTGCTCCCTCTAGTGAGCCATTTAAGACGGCAGACTGGGATGAGGAGGGGTAATACAACCTCAGAGGCCCCAGCGTAGTTCTTGTTTGATCCTTTTGAACTGGTCTGGCTATAAATACTTCCTGGTTAGGCCTGGTCTTTTGCATGGACAACAATCAGAATCTGGCCTTGTCTGAATGGATCCTTAGTTCAGGGACAAGCAACATGGTGCATCCCCTGACACCTTTCTAGGGGCTGTCAAGGTGCCCTCTCTCCCACTTTTTTAAAAAATTAAGACAGCTTAATACCAGCAGCTGGGATTGCTGTGAGAAGGGTTTTTTTTTCCTGTTGGTGCTGAAAACTATGGGTTCAAATGAGTTGTTTAGTGTGTTGGGGCTCATACCCCACCTCTGCCTTGTCCTCAGGTTTTGGGGCAGGTTACTTGTCCTTTGCCATGCCTCCCATGGCAGCCATTTTGTGGTGTTGCCCAAGACAGTTTCTCAAATTGCCAGATGTGCCCACGGCCCAGAAAGGTTACCTACACCTACCTAAGTCTGTGTCTATGTCTTATTGTGGTTTTAATTTTTGTGAACCGCCCAGAGAGCTTCGGCTATTGGGCGGTATAAAAATGTAATAAATAAATAAATAATAAATAAATTGCTACCAGCCGGACTATACTTTAGTTTCTCTGACTCTACTTGCTGCCCTCACTATCTGCCACCTTTAGAACGCTTACACATCACCAAAAAAGGAGAACAAAAGATGACACAAATTTGCCTAACATTTACATATGTTAATCTATATGTACAGATGAAAATTTAGCCTGCCTTTCTGTCTTCTGCTTCTTTGGATCCTCATCCCAGGCCCTGCAGCTGGGCACTTCAACTCAGACACTTAGGTGCAATAAACCCTGCATTTCATTTTGTGCAAAAATTGCCATTTTTAGAGTTCTTTGTAAAAAGTCTTGTAAAAAAAAAAGTACCAGCCACTCTTTTTTGTGTATTTTTCCAAACCCGAAAAGAGCTATTGCAAATTAAATTTTGGGATGATCAGGTGGAGTGTTAATTAATTGAAGGACTTATTTTATCTAGGCTGATTTGGCTGGGAAACTAATTGATTGGCTTTGCCATTTGTGAAATTTAAATAAATCCTACTGATTCCTAAATTTACATATATAAATTAGCACATGCAAATATTGTGCAGATTTGTATCCTATGGGTCTGCACCCTGAATCTTTTAAGTTCCTTGCAACACCTTTTGACAATATCAACCTAAGATGGATAGGAGGTACATAAACAATACATAGGGCTAGATCCAGACTAAGTTCACTGAACTAAGATGCCATTGAAATCAGTTGATTTTTAATGAGACTTAAGTTCAACTAACTTAGTTTGACTCCAGCCCAGTGTTTTCAGATAATGGGTAATATCAAATGGTAGTCTTACTTAGAGTAGACCCACTGAAATGAATGGGATGTAACTCAGCTACAATTAACCTAAGTCACATTCATTTCAATGGATCTACTCTACAAAAGACTAACATTTGATATTACCCAATAATCAGTTAGGTACTGGTCAGACAGCAACTTTGACTCTGTTTAACATTTCTCCTTGGACAAACTAGGGTTAATAATATAAAATCTTTGTTAGTACAATTTATCAGTAATGCAACAATTATACTATCAAAAACTATAAAAAGGTAACAGGTGATATCAGAGGATTCTGGTTTGGTTCTGCCTTTAGAAGAAACAACAAAATAATTTTTAATACAAGTTATGTATTTATTATACTTCTATCTTGCCTTTCTTCAACTAAATTCAACCTACAGAGGACTCCCATGCGATCTTCCAACCAGGCACTGACCAGAGCCATGCCTGCCTAGCTTCAACAAGGCTGCTGCATCATGCACCTTAGGACCAAAGGCCACATAACGTTCTACATCCAAAAACAAAGAATTCATGACAGATTTGCAGAGTGGAAGAGAGTTTTGGAAAGAAGCCAATGAGAAAAGCATTTAGAGTGCTTCCAGATGGAAGGTATTTCAAGTGCCATTGCGCATGCATCAGTACATATAAGACCTGGAGGCTGTATGGGGGCTGTGCCAATTCCCAGTGCTGATCCCTACTAGTCCACACCGCAATCTGGGAACTATCAGGATAAGTGCGAGCAATACAATCAAAAACAGCAACTGTTGCGCAAAACCCTCATGCTACATGAGCTAATCATCCCTCTCCCGCTGTCACTTTCAATGCAATGCTAAGTCAGCCATGAGGAAAGCTGCTTTCTGGACAGCCCTTTACAGATCACAGTTGGTAACTGTCTTAACATGACCTCTCAACAATTCATTGGGTAAATGGGGAAAAACAGAGAGTCTTCAGACTCCTGCCCAAATATTGTGCTTGGGGACGAATCACGGTTTGAGAAAGATACAGTAGTACTGAGGTAGTTGTCCCCAAAAGTACTTCAGAGGAGAAAAAAAGAACATATGAAAAATATGGCTCATAACAACCTTCTGGATATCCATAGAATGTTAATATGGCATGGGACAGTAAGATTGTAATCCTAGGCACATCCGAATGGAATTAAACGTCATTCACATTATTGGGAATTATTTCAAATTCTACACATGGAAGCTCAGGGATATTTTGGATCTTGCTTCCTCTACTGAGCGTATCAGATACAAGATTATGGAAATCTGGATACTGTATGCTAATGGCTACATTGGCCTTGATGATTTTTAGGACCAATGTAGCATTTATGTAGGCTAAGCCTTAACCCTAGTTAAGGGGTTGGGAATGGGCCACAGGATCATGTAGTCATCCCCCTTTCTGACCTCATTTCTTCTCAATCATCTGTAAAAAAGAAAAGAAAAAAGGACTGCATTGGCACCAACAACCACAATTACCATGATTAACCAGGGTCTGTAAATTAAACTTTGAAGTTTAATGTTAGTCATGGTTAAGATCAACACAAACATAACCTTTAATCATGGTTAAGGCCAACTGGAAATGGGAGTAAGTAGCTAAGCCCAAAGCTCAAATGGATTCCTTAACTATGATTAAGGGTCAGATTTTATATGTACCAGTCCTCAGTGAGGCAAATGAAGGTGTGAAACATGTGATAATACCTGGAGGCAAAAGTTAAGAATAAGCAAAGAGATTTAACTTCCTACTACTGTGGATAATTAGAGAACCACTTACAAAACAAAGTAGTCAATTCAGTACTAAATGGAGTTTCTAAATTGAAATAAGAAATCTCTCTGAAAGATACACTTTAATCCAACCAGGATGAATTCCATACCCTGTGTGCACATGAGGTCAGACTAGATAATTGTAATGGTTCCCCACTGGTCTTAAAAGTGTGTGAATTTAAATTGCTTCCATACTTAATAGTCTAGAAGAAGCTAAAGAGTAACTATTCCTTTGAGACTATCCAAATTATGGTCAGTGAGTAAGACCACAGATAGGTTTAATACCAGCTTGGGCAGATAAAATAGCAAGAGAGAACATAATAAGTTTTGATCCACAGAAGGTTCTAGGAGCAGACAAGTGCATTTAAACCTTTTCCAACTCTTAATGAATCTGCTTGAGCTTAAAATTGTTCAGTACAAACTTTCTTTAAACTTAGCCATTTCCCAACAAGTCCTTTGGGCAAGCAAATTAAAAAGTGGGGTTTTTTTCTTTCAAAAACTATACCTAAAACAGACTTTATTGCCAAAGTAGAATACTGAGCTGGAAACATGAAATAATTGTTTTTGTGAAGGGAAAAAGTTATCTACAATTTGTAGTCTGATGACCTGAAGACAGCAAATGCTCTCTGTCTCTCCTTTGTGAATTAACTGCATGCATCTTCCTGCCTAAACTGGAAGAATATCTAAGCAACTGAGTACTATTCAACCACCAGTAGCAGAACAAATTGGTATTATTTTATGTATTAGATGTCTTTAAGATTAGTTCTCTAAGCTTTATGCAACCATTTTAAAATACAGCAAATAACACAGTAAGATCAAGGGACTATGTCCAAAGTTGCACGAGAAGGCATTGGCTTGTGCAATGCGATTTGCCCTTCCTCTTCTGATCCACATGCCCCCCAGATCTGCTCCGGAGGATTCCCCAACCCTCTGGAGCAAAGTTGGACGGCATGTGGCAGGCTTTAGAGAGGAGGGCTAGTTTATTCCACCAGCAATAAAATACAATCCAAACTGTAGGGCTAAAAAACCAACCAATAAATACTACCCAATAAATAAATAAGAGCAAGCATAGGAGTCAAACATTGTGCATTGTCCTCTGCAGGAGAGACCAACAGAAGATCTACAGGCCTCTTCACACACAGTATTTTCCCCCTCATTTTTATTATCCAAATGGCAACCAGGTTGGTCACTGGTACATCTAGGGGTGACCATATTACACCAACTTTAACATCACTCCACTGGCAGCCAATTAGTTTCTGGGCGAAGTACAAAGTGTTGGTCATTACATTTAAAGTCCTACATGGTTTAGGTCCAGGTTACCTGAGGGATCGCCTTCTCCCGTACAATACGCCCCGCACATTCAGGTCCTCTGGGGAGAACTTACTTCAGTCAGTCAAAACTAGGCTGATAACCGTTACCCAGAGGAACTTTTCTTTTGTAGCCCCCAGACTGCAGAATGGCTTGCCAGAGGCAATTCATCAACTTAACACTCTCTCCAAGTTTAAGACAGCCATAAAGACTAATCTCTTCCAGCAGGCCAACCCCGCTGAATTTTAAACCTAAGAATTTTAAGATATCCTGATAGTTATTTTAATATTGTACTGGTTTTATATGCTCTTTTAATTAATTTTATGTATTTGATTTATATTGTATTGTTTTACTAATGTTGTTCCCCACTACAATCCAAAGGGAGAGGCAGGTAAGAAATGATGATGATGATGATGATGATGATGATGATGATGATGATGCATAGAACCTTCTACTTCCCTCATAATTCTTCTCAAGGTTTCATATATTTCAGAAACAGTTAGGTGCCAAACAACTGCTGGTTCCAAACCCCTGAAGCCATCTGTGCCGCCTTTTGGATCCTAGCTATGTTTGAAGACCCCCAGAGGGAGGAAAATATATATAGGGTATCACACAGTTCTACTTGGGACTTAATAATCATTAGAATGCTTCCACAGTTTTGAATGGTGCATGATTAGAGGCTGTAGCAGCTGGATTAAAATAATTTCATGATTTATAATTATGCACAATGCCAGTAACACTGACCACAAAGAGCCTACAAAGAAGTCTTCTAATAAGACAGCTTTGTCTGCATTCCCAAATGCCCCTTTCACTTAGTCTGAAAGGGCTGAGTCAAGATCTGGACTAAATACACTCTTCCTTGAAAACTTCTGTTCAAACAAAAGTGAGGTCAATCACATTCCAATTAAGGAGTGCCTTATTTTCGAGGGATGCAGCGGGGGGGCGAGGATGAGATGTAACACTAAAGGCTGTATTCATGCCCAGTTGAATACCATCACAATGCACAATATTATTAGAATATTATTACTTCGTTTCTCATGAAGGAAGTCTAATACAAACAAATTTGAGTTACACGATTGGTTCCAAAGATACAGAATTTGGCAGATATTCCAAAGTTTCAGATGAACCCCAATAAAAATGTATGGACAGCATCCAATGTTGCCATGGTGCTAGTGGGAACGCCCGCTAGCCCAAGAGAAAACTAGCGCTACTACTGCAACCAGAAACTAGTTGAAACTAACGTTTCTGGAATGGGAGAAATCAACAGAAGAGACCTCCCTGACTTATTCCATTCAAGAACTTCTAGTTTCAGATAGGCCAGATCCTTTGAAAATGATTTGAAAACTATGTGGAGTGTGTCCTGGGCCCCAACAGTTGTCACTACTGTTATAAACCGTTTTAAAGCAGTTGTGTAGATCCTGTCTTAGTTTCCTGGGTTGTGCCAGCAAGCACTAGCTTCCCATTGTGCTAGCAGTCACCCCTGCTAACACAACATGCTTAATGCTGGCAGATTGCTAGTACTGGATACTACCCTATGAGTGCTAAATATCTGTCTTGGGTAGAAAATAGCCAGTAGCTGTACATCTATTTTCAGTTGGGTAGCACAGTGTGGACGGCTAGTATGCATCTTCCTAAAACCACCATATCTCTGGGCAAAACATCCATGCTCCTTCCCTTCCTCTAGATACAACATGCATTTCATTGACCATTAACTGCCATGTTCTCCAAACCATCTGCAGGCCTTGCATTTTTCACTCTCCATCCCTCACCTGCACGACAACATCATCAGACATAAAAGACAGAGCGTAGCAGTAATTTGGGGGAGGGGGTTTACATAGCAACACACATAGCATCTTTTGGACCAATAAAGAAAATGCCTCAGGGTTTCTTTCTTACCAGGAGACGTTCATCCTGTAATTCTTTGTAACTTTTTTCATTATTCTGGAGTCTCTCTGAGAGGTCTATAATTACTTTCTTCTTTTCTTCTATCTCTTCATTTAATCGCTTGTTTATGGAAATATACTCCCTTTCTAGCCTGGAAAGATGGAACAGACTTTTCAGAAACATTTTAACTACTACTATGTTAGATGCTGACCAATGGTATACAAATTCTATTTCTGTACCACCATTAGATTTTTACAAATGTTTAATTTTAACAAAATTAGAAAAATACTAAAGAAATGCTAAAATGACAACTTTGAGTATGTAGCAGCCATAGGGCAGTATCTAACTGGGCTGCTACACTTATGCAACTAGTGTAAATAACCTCTAGCACAATGCTGATAGAAGTGTGACAGTTTTTTTGCGGAAACCAGACCTTTTGGATACTATCCAAAAACAGTATTTTGGGTTTAACGTAACAGGTAGATTATATAAAACAGATGTTGAAAATCATCATTCAAATAATCCAGAAATTTCCACCTCACTGAAAAGCTTCTAGGACTAACCAACATCAAGTTATTTAAAACTTGTTAAATAGCACTATGTCTTCTCAGAATATGGAATCTCTAAATAAAAAAATGTTTTCAATTTCATTTTATTTTATATTTGCAACCAAAGTGAGAAGTCCTAAAGTAAAGTAATGTTTGAAACTTTCGTCCAGTTCAGATGTAGTGATCTCAAAACTCCCAACCATGGTTTGGAGATTGGGACTATGCAGTGGACTCACACCTTCCATTCTGCCTCTTGCTCTCCAACAAATACACTACTGCCTTCCACGGTTTGCTGTAATCATATCTTAAGTGTTACCTCTGCATTGGGGCTAACGTGGATTGCTCAGACAACCTTTCCACACATTCAAGGAATGTCAGGCTGCATGGGATAGTACCACTCCTTGCCATCAATAAGCCCAGTGGCCGTGCCCCCCTCCATCTATGTATTTGGAGCAAGTGAGAAGGGTCCCTACGCATGTACTGATGTTACATCCAAATTGGACCAATGTCTGTTTTGCATGCTTATAATATGCTACTAGGTTGAGAATTTCATTTCAAGATCATTAGACCCCTAACAAAATCCTTATGTGGGGACCCACAATCCATGATAGTTAAACCAGTTTAACACATTCCCTTAAAACACCTAAAATACATTATTTGAGAGACTGAATGCTACAGTTTAATGGGCAGTATTTTTCATTATCAACTCAACGACTGCATATTTTTAGAACACCCTGAAAAAGAGTACTAAGTACACCAGTACTCCATTTGTAACAGCACAGGTACAAATAGTGAGGAGAGATTTAATTACCACAAAACCCAGTATGAAGATGGTTATTTGAGGAATGAATGTCAACGACAGAAGACTGAGGATAAAGAAAACCATGAATATTCCAATGAGAATTCAAATCAGGGAAAAACATTTGAAAAAATATGTAAATATTAGGGAAATTAAGATAACTGGTAGACACAATGGCCATCAAACCAAGGAACAGAATAGGGAAGTGTGAAAGTAATAGAAATTGACGCAAAGTCATACAAGAACTACCTGAAAGGTCAGTACCCATGGAAGATGATGCATCCATAGCAGAAAAACTTGCAAGAAAACAAAAATTGAGTTATAAATTAAAATAAAGTATACTAAGTGGCGAATTAGAACCCTTTATCTATTGTTTTTGCCAGCATTACAATAAACCGGTAACTTTGTGGGTCCCTGTTCACAGGGTATTAGAGAATGCCAAGGCTTTTTTTCTTGTAAGGTGCTATTCCATAAATTTGTAATGAGCTCTTCAGAATCCTATAGGTTTAATTTGATTTCTAGTAAGAAAGTTCTAAAATAAATACAATTTCAAAAACCATCATATTAGAAGAGTGGCTCATGATAGATTCTGTCAGATAGAATTACTCCAAGAAACTATTGGAGGTCTCAAAGAAGAGCCACTTGCCTTGCAAATCTTTGATAAAATGTGAACAAATGATATTCTAAACATTTTGTTCTGTTTTTATAAATATAGAACACTTAGAGGCTTATAAAAAGTGTGTGTGGTGATTAAAACTTTCATTCAGTAGCAGCAGCAGAGAGATGGCCTAGTGGCCGAATTGTGGGGCCTAATCTACACCTGGAGGCCTTCCGGGAGTGGGGAGGGATGATCATGGGGTTTTGCGCTTCCAGGATCATCCCTTAGGGGCCACATGCCAGTGAGTTTTCCTGGAAGTAAAGGCCGGCCGTTCCAGGGTGCCATTCTTTTTTTACAAGAAGCAACATTTGCGCAACAGCGCGGGTGCAATCCTGTGCAAAGGTACACTTTTCTTAAAAACACACACAACAAACTCGGCACTAGAAGGCACCGAGAGCCATCGCAAACATGGCGAAAATGCTCTCCCCCTCACCCCTGGACTATCCCAGCACAGCTCCTTGCTTGTTTCATGAGCCCCACTACTTGTGGGGAAGAGCCACACCATCCATGGACTTCAGGATTGTCCCAAGGCCAGAGGAAAAAATGGGAGAAAAGCAGTCCCAGATATCCTGGGAGAACTAAGTGGTCATCCCCAGTTCACCCCGGGATCAGCTGTGTATCATTTGGACCCACAGGGACAACTTCAAATTCATCCCAGGATAAATGGCAGGTGTAGATTAGGCCTTGTACTCCGTCTTATGCTGCTTGGCACCTGCCCCAGGAATGAAAGAGAGCAACGAGCACAGTTTCTACTCTTTGACTGGGTGGACTGAATCCTGCCTCTAAGGAACACAGGAAGCTGCCTTAGCCTGAGTTAGATCATTGGTCCATTTAGCCCAGTATTGTCAACATTGATTGGCAGTGGTTTCTCCGGGATTTCGGGCAGGATTATTTTCTAGCCATACCTGAAGATGGCTGAGATTGAATTTGTGTACTCTACCACTGAGCCACGTACACTCTCTTCCCCTTCACAATTGCAATTCTCATGGATTTCCAGTGAAAGGCGTGAGGCCTGATCCTTCAGTAAGAGGATAGATCAGCCTTCCCCAATCTGATGCCACCCAGATGTTTGGGCTTACAACTCCCATCATCACTGACTATTGGCCATGCTATCTGGGGCTTGTAGTCCAAAACTACAAATAATAATAATAATAATAATAATAATAATAATAATAATAATAATATAAACATCTGGAGGGCACCAGGTTGGAGAAGGTTGGTATAGAGGCATGTTGGCTGCCTCTTTTTCTCAGGCTGCAAGTGTATGAAAGTGGATGCAAGCTCCCTTCAATTAGCCATGCCCCTAATTTAACATATTATTATTATTATTTGTTACATATATTTGTTACATTTGTACCCTGCATTTCTATTAAAAGAATGCCCCTGGTGGCTAGCAATACAATCCTCAATTTAAAAAAAAACCCATCACTTCATAAAACCATCCAAAAAAGCAGCTAAGACACCGTTCCACAACTGGGTGCCCTCCAGATTTTTTGGCTTACAATGGTCAGCATTCAGGACCATTAGCCATCCTTGCTGGGGCTGTTGGGAATTGAAGTCCAAAACATCTGGAGGCCCCAGGTTGGAAACAGCTGAGTTAAAAGCATATATAAATAGCAGCCAGTTGAAACACCGTTCAAGGAAAATACAGATTAAAATACAGGATGGCAGAGAAAAACAGATTATCTCCACAGGTTAAATCTCTGGTTGAATAATAATAATGATGGATGGACGGACATCAAAGAGGGGGCTAGACAAGCCTCAGACTCTAAGAAGTTCCATAGGTTGGACACAGCCACTGAAAACACCCTCTGCTGAGCTCCCACCAAACACAGCCATGGATCTTCACCTTCCCTCTTGGTAAGGTCAGGCACTACTTCCTCACAATAAATCTATTATTGTGGCATCAATGTCACTCTTGATACATTTAGGATTAAGATGACACATAACATTAATTTGATTTCTATCAAGTGGCCACGTGAGCGTGGAACATAGGGTTCTCTAGGCAGAGAAACTGTTACTTCCTTAACATTGTGTTGTAGATCCAAAAAAACACTCTAAACAGACATTTGTTCATGTGAGACTTAAACCACCTTTGAGCATCACTCGTGCCATTCATGTTAATATCAGGTAAATGTTCATGCTGTAGATAAAGTGGAGTAGAGCCATTCGTGATGTGAATGAACACTGCGGCTTGTCAGAAAGATGACTCTCCTTGCTAAAATCTGGTCAAAGTGGCCATAGCTGGCTTCCAGTTTCAATCTGTTGTGCACCCAGCCTAAGGCCTATGTCTTATTGGTCAATCAGACAACAAAACATGCATTTTCCCTGCCCTTACCATCCGTTTTTCAGTCAGCCTTGAGAATCCTCTGATTGCTCTTCAGGGAATTTCCTAATTCCTGTCAGACTACCTCATTAGAGTGCCAAGTAACCACACAGTCTTTCCCAATTCTACCTAAGTGATCCACTTGGGCTCACTTTGCATGATGAGACACCTCAAATTAGCATAGCTTTTCACAAGCCCCACCCCCACACAGCCTCTCTGAAGGCTTAAAAACCATCAGTTCGTTCACAGATGGAACCTACGATTAAAAGGCTTTCTGTATTAAAGGGAGGAACAGTGGTTCTCCAGAGATTCAGACTTACAGATCCAGTTGGTGTTGGAAACTGCTAAAACGGGATACTCTGTGCTGTTTGCACTTTTGAGGGGAAAACATGTGCTGGGCCATAAGGGAGGCTGGTGGCTTAAGGCCCTTAGCTGTGGCTTTGGAAAATGAACCTTCGCTTCTAGGATCCTTGGACAATGCAGCTATGAAGGAGACTAGCCTTTTTTTGTCAACCAAGGACAATGTCTAAATTTTGAATTACCTTCTTTCGTTATTGTTCACTTGTTATACGATACAAAATTCCCCAAAAATAAATATTGTTCTGTTCTACCAGATTGCTGTGCAGGTAGATTTAAACCCTTTGTCCTCTTCTATGCTTAAATGCTTTGATATGCTAAATCCACTGGCAAATGCTTAAAAGGCAATTAGTGACATAGAAAGCTGCCTTAGACTATTCATCAGATAGCCCAGTGCTGTCAACTACTGCCCAGGGAAACCTTTTTGGGTGTAGAGTTCAATGGGTTTTCTTAGGCTTGCCACCCTCCCGGACTTCATTTTAGTTCCTGCTTTGGTTCCTGCTGCAGCACCCAAATTCATCTGCAGCAAGTTGGGCCAGTTTGCAGATTTTCCAGGAATTTTGCACATTTGGGGGGAGGGGGGAAGGTTCTTCAATTTGCCCTAACTATGGCTAAATTCATGCTTATTACAGCCAAATTTCTCAGCAATGGGCATTTCTGCTTTGGCCTGACTCCCAAATGAATGAGTTTAAGATTGCAAGGGAGGAAGGATTCTAAAGCAATAATCAAATTGTTACTGAATACAAAGGTGTATTTTATGTCCTTAGCTCAAAATCGTAAAAAGAGATAAATTCCCGAGTATTACACATCCACAGTTTAAATAACACACAGGTCTACTCAAAAGTAAGTGCTCCTGAATTCAAGGTAGCTCATGCCTAGGAAACCAGGTAAAGGATTGTAGACTAAGTTTCTAAACAGATCCAGGCACACTGACTACTTCTAGAACTGATCAACTGAGAAAAAAGTAGCCATTAAAGGCCAATTCACACAGCAAGTTAGATAATCATTTATCACATCACCAACCAGCTAAAAGTATGTAAGTTATCAGCTTTGTGCTACATAATATTCAAGGTGTACGATTATTTCATTTTCCAGTGCTCTCACTTCCAAAGAAATGCAAATTCTGAATCAGGAAGTAAGCAACTTACATGTTGATTTTTTCAAAGCTCTCGTGAGCATTGCGCTTTTCTCTCTCATAGGCATTTTCTACCTCTTTAAATTTGACTTTGATCATTTCCAAATCAGAAAGCGCTTCTGCCTGGCTGGCCTTCTCCACTTGCAAAGCTCCTTCAAGGTCTCGAATCCTTAACTGCAAATGGATCAGAAAGCAACAATCAACACTTCAAGACTGCTATGTCCTTACTCAACATAAGATTATTTATTAGGCAAGCCATTAACCATGTGGGCAAAATAACTGTATCCATACTGAACGCCTCTTACGCGCACACACACACACACAAGGTCAATGTAGGTATAATGTTTTTCATCCCTTAACTATGGGCATGTCTACACCTATGGGTGTATAGGGCCAGAGAGGGGGCAATCCCAGACTTACCTACTTCCGGGATTGTCGCCCTCTGTCTACACGCGGTGCGTGACGTCCCGGGAGGATGGAGGACGTTGTGCTGCCCGTTTTGTTTATTTTTTATCAAAAAAGAGCGCAGGAGCACTCCTGTGTAAAGGTAAAGTTTTTTAAAATAAAATAATAGCCCAGCTTGTTAAGTATATGAAAAGAAATACTTGCTTAGTCATTAAAATTGTGTGTGTATGGCTATTTCAGGGTTAAATAGAGAAAGACTATCTGTGAGCAATTACCTTGAGATAGAGGCTGTTCTGGGAACCTTGCCAAGATTCTAAGTTAGCCTCATCACAGCTGTATGTAATGTAGATAAGAATTGTGTAAGATGTGTATATAGTTTCTCACTTGTGTAAAATGGAACTGATCACTGCTTACTGATCACTGCTCTATGATCACTGCTCTCTGTGTATGCCTCAGTGTGCTGATCTGAACTGATCTGAATTGAACTGCACAGAAGCCTGAAGGAAATAAACCAGCTCTGCTGTGTAAGACCTGCGTGATGTGTGTTTGTTTCTGAGCACAAACAGAGTTCCAGAGAGAGAAAAGTTCTGGCACAATAACCCAACAAAGGTTATGGGCCCAGCCCAGTCTAGCCCAGTCCAGCCTACACCAGCCTAACCCAGGCAGAGGAACCAGAACTTGATGGGAACGGTGCAGTATCAGAACCAGAACCAGGAGTCTGCTAAAACAGAAAACTGTTGATGAAGGAAGACATCAAGCTGAAGCCAGTGCTGCAAAGTGAGGAAAAATCTCAGTCGGCTGACTCTGAGGAGGACTCTGAGCAGGAGGACGGTGAGATACAAATTCCTAAAGCAGAGGAAATGGCAGGAGCTAATATGTCTGGTTTGCATCAATTGTTAGAAAAGCTGAATGACTCTAACTATGCATTATGGTCTTACAAAATGCAAATGTATCTGATTCAGGCTGAACTGTGGTATGTAGTCACAGAGGATCCACCAGATAGAGCAGATCTACAGAATGCTAAATGGTTTAAGGACGATGCAAAAGCAATGGCAGTTATTGCATTAGCTGTGGAAGACTCTCAAATTTCCTTCATTCAGTTTTTGAATACATCAAAAGAGTGCTGGAATGCGCTACAAGCTGTATATCAAAGAGAAACAGCGGGCAGTAAAGTAATTCTAACCCGGAAGCTGTATGGAATGAAGCTGAAACCAGGGGAGTCTATGTCAAACCATTTGAAAAGCATGAGAGAAATCTTCAATCAACTCAGGGCACGAGGGATGGAGTTTACAACTATACACCAAGTCTATGTGATTTTGTCAAGTCTTGATTCATCGTACGACGCGGTTGTCACCATGATGGAAAGTCAAGAGGAGAAAAATTTAACCCTTGAGTATGTAGCTGGAAAACTACTGGAAACCTATGAAAGAAGACAAGCTTCAAAACAACAGAGCCTTAAACTTCCTGTGGCTGAATTTCAACAAAGCCATAAATCTTCTGACGTGGTGGCTGCATTAAAGGCAAGGAAATGCTTTAACTGTGGTTCCACAGGACACTTAAGGTGGGATTGCAACAAGAAGAAGAAAAAGCTGTTGACAGCAAAGTGGAGAGAAGAAAACAACATGAATGAAGCTGAATCAACAAAGAAGTGTCTTCTAGCAAGAGTCAAAGAAACAATGAATCCTTGGTTTTTGGACTCTGGGGCTTCAATAAGTATGGCAAAAGACAAACTTTCATTTGTAACCTTGGAAACTTCTACTTCAGAGCAAAAGTGTGTTACCCTTGCAAATGGAACAAAAATCCAGATTTGTGGTGTGGGTAATGTATATTTTGATTGTCTGGGAGTTGAACTACAAAGTGTTTTATATGTACCAGAATTGGAAACAAACCTTCTAAGTGTGTTTCAGTTAACAGAAATGGGGTATGAGGTTTGTTTTACTGAAGAAAATTGTACTATAAAACAGGGAAACAAGGTGTGTGTGCAAGGAATAATGAAAGAATCTTTGTATGTAATTAATACTTGTACAGAAAATGAAGTTGTAGCCAGCAAAGTCACAACAAAAACAATAGCCAATTGCAAACCACACCAAGAGTGTATCCATTTAACTCATAAAAGGTTTGGTCATGCTAACTATAAAACAATTTCTAAGATTCCAGAATTGTGTGAAGGGGTGAAAATCAAACCATGTTCTAACTATGTAGAATGTAAGGTATGCAGTGAAACCAAGTGTCATAAGTCAAACATTCCAAAACATAGTGAGAGAACAACAAAAAGAATTTTTGAATTAATTCATGCAGATCTTGCAGGTCCTTTTGAGACAAGTCAAGGAGGAAACAGATTTTTCTTGTCTATTGTTGATGATTACAGTAGATTTGGATTTGTGTATGTGTTAAAACAGAAGAGTGAAACTTTTGGAAAGTTCAAAGCGTTTGTTAAGTGGAGTAAAAATAGATTTAAAGAACCTATAGTTAATCTAAGAACGGACCGGGGAGGTGAATTTCTTAGCAACCAATTTAAAAAATTCCTCAGTGATGAGGGTATACAACATGACCTTACTGCTCCATATTCACCATTTCAAAATGGAGTTGCAGAAAGGAAAAACAGAACCTTGCAGAACATGTTAAGAGCTCTATTGAAAGAGTCAGGATTGTCTAACCTGTTCTGGGCAGAAGCTTTGTCCACCTCAAATTATTTGTTAAACAGGCTTTACCACTCTGTACATGAAAAAACTCCATATGAAATGTTTTACAAAAGAAAACCTAGAGTGTCACATATAAGGGTTTTTGGAAGTAAATGTTTTGCTCATGTTCAGAAAGAAAACAGACCAGGAAAGCTAGCTCAAAGAGGTTTGGAATGTAAACTGTTGGGATATGATACACAAACAAAAGGCTACCGTTTGTGGTCTCCATATCACAAAAGTGTAATTGTAAGCAGAGATGTAGTTTTTCATGAACAAATGCAGGAAACAAAACAGTATGTAAGTTTGCCTGTAGAACAGAAAGCTGTAGAAACAGAAGAAATTCCTGAACAATCTCAGCAAGAGAGGGAGGGGGAAGAAACTGTAAAGGAGGAAACTATGCCTGTAACTATGCCAAAGCGACCAGAAAGGGAACGCAAAGCTCCAATTCGTTATTCAGATGAATACCAAAGCAAACAGGTTTCTCATAGAGCTTTACTAATAGCCTATGAACCTACTTCATTTGAGGAAATTCAGGAGATGGAACCTACAGAAGCTCAGGGCTGGCATGAAGCAATATCAGAGGAAATCAGAGCAATGAAAAAAAATGAAACGTGGGAGCTAGTACCTTTACCTGAAGGTCGTAAAGCCATTAACAGTAAATGGGTATTCAAAGTAAAACAAAATGAGGAAGGACAAAATGAGGTGGAACGTTCAATGGTAAAACACAAAGAGATGTTTTTAAAGCTGGGTCTCAGATTGTAACACAATTTAAACAACATGCGCAAGAGGAGGACTGTTAAGTATATGAAAAGAAATACTTGCTTAGTCATTAAAATTGTGTGTGTATGGCTATTTCAGGGTTAAATAGAGAAAGACTATCTGTGAGCAATTACCTTGAGATAGAGGCTGTTCTGGGAACCTTGCCAAGATTCTAAGTTAGCCTCATCACAGCTGTATGTAATGTAGATAAGAATTGTGTAAGATGTGTATATAGTTTCTCACTTGTGTAAAATGGAACTGATCACTGCTTACTGATCACTGCTCTATGATCACTGCTCTCTGTGTATGCCTCAGTGTGCTGATCTGAACTGATCTGAATTGAACTGCACAGAAGCCTGAAGGAAATAAACCAGCTCTGCTGTGTAAGACCTGCGTGATGTGTGTTTGTTTCTGAGCACAAACAGAGTTCCAGAGAGAGAAAAGTTCTGGCACAATAACCCAACACAGCTCCCCCCCACCCCGATGGGCACGGAACTCCTGGCTCCTCGCGGTTACTCGCGATGAGCCGGGATGAAACGGGATGCCCAGCCACACATCCCGCGGTCTCAGGGTCATCCCAGGACCACGGGAAAAGTCAGGATAGAACGGTAGGGCGATATCCTGGGGAAAGGGTGGGATCATCCCTCCCTGCTCCTGGGATCCCCTGTGTGTCATGTGGACGCACAGGGATGATCCCGGGGCGATCCCCGGGATAGCGCCACATCTAGCCATGCCCTATGTTAGCTCAAGAGAAAACACTGGTTAAGATTAACAGAGAATAATGTTGATTTATAATCGAAATGTGATTAAGGACATGGTCAAGTTACATCACAGGGTCATGTGTACCCTCCTCCAGTATTTTACCCTGTCCTTAAACATAGTTCTGAGTTAGGTCTGAGCTGACATTAACCATGGTTCACTCTTGACACAGGACTTCAAACCAGGGTTGGATGCTTGTTACAGAGTTTGGATTAGGAGCCATCGTGGTTACTATTAACATAATTGTCAGTGGAGAACTTACAGGGGTCAGCAATGCAGCACCCACAGGCACACTGGCACCCGTTAAGACACACACATCTGGGTACCCACGCGGCACCCTTATCCCCTACCTCTATTAAATTCAAGGAAAAGATATTGCTCCATTGATTTTAATAGTGGTAGAGGAAAGGGGGCCCTGCTGAAAAACAGCTGCTGGGGGGGAAGCCTGCCCCCCCCCAAAGACGCTTGGGACCACAGGCTTCCTGGTGTTGGGTGAGCTTCCTCCCTTCTCCAGCTGTTTTTGGCAGAGGAACCTTTTCCGTACCTCCATTAAACTCAATGGAGCAATGTGGCAGAATCCAAGAGGGTCAAAACAGAGTGGTTATTAACTTCCACATGCCCTGTAGCTGGTTTCCATAAAATCAGCCAGCCATCACTGCCAATACTCCAAATGGCTTTAACAGAGGTGGGGACAAAATTCCCCTACCCAAAAATGGTGGAGAGGCGCAAGAAAAGTGAGATTCCAGAGAGGGGGACACTCCCAACATTTTAGCTGCCATAGGCACTTGGGGCTGCCTCGACCTGCCTTACAGCAAGCCTTAGTGAGCAATTGTCAGGGATGGTCAGGGCAAATTCATGTTGGAGAAAGGGGGCACCAGAAGGAGCACACGATCCTACAGCCTGTTCAAATCCCTAAATCATGACTGATGGATGGGAAATAAAGGCTTGTACATTCAGAAGCCGTTGCCATTCTGTGACCCCCGGTGTCAGTGTCACAAGCCAACCCAGGATGCCAGCTGATGCAACAGTGGAAGGCAGCTTTGTTATGCTGGCCAAAATACAAAACCTTATACTATACTTTTCCAACCAACTTGTACAGGCCAATTTGTCAAATATTCTAAAGCCTTTTCTCCTAGTAAATTACCCTTCATGTACCAAAATATGGTATGAAATCTTAAAATGATTAAAGAAGTGCTAATCATTCAAGTGAAAGCCTCGCCCAGGATGCATTTAACAACTCCACATAACATCTACCACCAATTTACCTGAATTATTTCAGAATTAAATTTTGACTCCAGATGTGCCGCTCTTTCTGCCTCAATGTTTTCTTCCAGTTTCTTTATTTTCGCTGTAGCTACCTAAAAAAAAAAACCAAAAAATTAACAACTGATTAAGAGTCGCACACATCTTGAAAATCTCTCTAAAATCACAGTCTAACAGCACCTCTTGGATAGATGATTGCAGTACACTCTACCTAGAATTGCTCTTGAAGGAACTTTGATGGTTCAGCAAGCGCAGAATTCTACTGTCCATCTCACAGAGAACATGATAAGCACTGGGAATATAAAAGACATTAGTCTTGATATTTAAAATTCCAAATAGCCCAGGCTCTGCCTACCTGCCTGATCACCTTCTCCTATACAAACTTCCAAGTTGTGTATCAAGAGGCAGCGGGACAGCTGTCTGTCAGGTATGCTTCAAGGTAGATTCCTGCAATAAGCAGGGGGCTGGACTCGATGGCCTTGTAGGCCCCTTCCAACTCTACTGTTCTATGTTTCTATGAAGACAAGACCTTTTTGGTGGTAGCACCACAATGGTAGAATACTAATTTCCATGGAATCCCAATTCAAGTATCATAATAGGGAATGGTCTCCTTCACAGAGGTGGACTGGACAACTTATCTACTTAATTTTAGGTGACAGCTAAAACTTCCTTATTTACTTAAACTCCTGATCTCTGCGAAGTCATTATTGTAATACTTGCCTTGTTGCTGTTGTGTTTTGAAATCTCTCTGTGTATGCGTTTTTATATAAATTATTAGGGTGTAATTAAATTTTCTTGGATACTTTTGCAGAGTCCAACTTTTTTTAAAAAAACACTAATTAAATCAAAATCTTCATCATTTTACTATGAGTCCACATCACTACAGTGTGCAGCTTAAAATTTCATCCCTGATTTTTTTTTCTTCCTTTTTCACGTTACAAGGTTAGGAGATCCTTGTTTCTGATTTCTCGGCCACTTCTAAAGTAACAAGTAGACTACTCTGCCATGAAGAAAATCCACAACAGTTAAGCACCTCCCATATAGACACAATTAGACACATCACTTCTTCCTGTAAATTACATCAAAATGAACATGGAGGATACCACCAAAGAGCCCACTGGCATGGTTGAGGTTTTTGGGACGTCATACCAAGTAAATAAAGCCTTACACATAATGTCTTTAGGACCACCAGCATCCTATCCAGCCTACTAGCCTATGTAAACAATCCAAAATTTGTTTACCCAACAGATTTGACAGCATATGCTAGCATCAATATAAAGACATCCTGGAAGGCAGGAGGGATATATCTATGTATATTTACTGCTTAAAGAAACTCAGCAGCTGATAAATCGTGTTACAGACCACGAGTCCAGCTAAATGAGCTGATAGCCTCTTGATTCATAGCCTCTTAATAACTTAATAATTCTGGTTTGAATAAAGCAATATTTCCCATCTTTCTCCACCCCATAATTTTATTATATATATATATATATATATATATATATATATATATATTATTTATATAGCACCATCAGTGTACATGGTGCTGTACAGAGTAAAACAGTAAATAGCAAGACTCTGCCGCATAGGCTTACAATCTAATATATATATATATATATATATATTATATATATATTATATATATATATATACACACACACACACACACACACACACACACACTTTCCTCATCTCATTTTTGGGACACTTTTTTATTTACGTTTTCCATCTGTTTTATACTTTTTGCATTTTAGACCAAAGAGTGACAAAGTTAAAAAGAAGAAGAAAAGAAACTAGCAAGAGAGTTTGCAAGAGAGTGTTCCAAAGACATTCATGGACTATATGAATCTCTGATCTTACACCAATAAATACAGCAGCATATTAGCAATCTCCTGGTTCTAACTGTATCAAGGTGCCTAGAAATGTGTAGGTTGACAAATGGGTCCAGATAAGGACTCTGGTGGTATGGAGACTACCACCTATGCAGAATCTGTACAAGACCAGAGACCAATAGTTTACTTATAAGAGAACAATATTTATATATTTATTAAGTACTCCTTAGCAGTAGCGCTATGGATGCTAGATACATCTGCACACTAGATATGATTTTTAAATAAAAAGAACCAATTGCAAAACCCTATACATATCTATTCAGAAGCAAGTTCTGTTGCATTCAGTTGGGCTTACTCCTAGGTCAGTGGGTACAGGATTGTAGTCTGAGTCATTCTAAATTCATATAATATTAGTCAATGAGACAAGTTAGTGGACGCTTAAGTCTTGTTGATTTAAATGGGCCTTTATTAAACTGCCATGTTAGGAAGCTGTCAGAACTTTAGGCCATCTAGCCCAGTATCATCTATACTAGTGGTCAGCATAAATGGATTCTCTGCACCCTTTTGAAAGCTAAAAGATTGATATTACAACACTGGAAGGATAAACACTCACCTCCTTTAATGCAATGGATTGAGGACCTTACAATATTTTCAATATCTGAAAGAGTGGCATATAGACATCACCTTCTAATGGAAACTGAAGACCTTTTTATTCTCTCAGTATTTTAACACTTAATTTTAACTTAAATTTAAATTTTACTGTTCTAACTCTGTATTTTAATCTTATATCAATTTTGTTGCGTGGTTTTATCCTGGTTGTGCTTTTTATACTGTATTTTGTAGTTGTGCTTTTAACATATTGGTCGTTTTATTATGGTTTTAGTTTTTGTGAACCGCTCAGAGAGCTTCGGCTATTGGGCAGTATAAAAATGTAATAAATAAATAAATAAATAAATAAATATTTGGTCTGCTTTTGTTAAAGCCTATGTACTATCGCTAGAAAGCTGTATGCATGTCATAAACAAATTTAAAAGTAGGGGTGTTTTTTTTAATTAACGAAACTTCTTTTGGGTGTTCATGGGCACCATGTTGGGGAACAATTCACAGGTGCTGTGTTGGGGACTCTTTGTATATACTGACCAGCAGTGGCTCTCTAGGGCTTCTTTCCACACCCCAGACAAAGATGAAGGGACTAAACCTGGGGCCCGTTCCATGCAAAGCAAGTGTTCTACTACTGAGCTACAGAAACAACAGAGTGGAGGAAAGAAAATGATAATTTTGGGGGACTTCATCAGATATTATTCCTACTTATGCAAAGCTTCTTTATGTGTCTACACATGGTTGGGATCACACAACATGACAACATATACTCAGGGTTGAGTATGGGTTGAGTGTGGGTTGTTGCTGAACCATGGGTTGTTGTTTAAACATGGGTTGTTGTGTTGCATGAACCCAGCCACACTAACAAACCATGGGGTTGTTAACCACGAGCAACCCATGAAGAGACCTCATAGTTTATTGTTGGGTTGTTTTTGGTTAACAAACCATGGTTTGTTAGCGTGGCTGGGTTCACATAACACAACAAGCTATAGTTCAACGACAACCCGTGGTTCAATGACAACCCACAGTTCAACCCATACTCAACCTTGAGTGGTATTGTCATGTTGATTAACCCAGCCATGGCTTCCTATTCTGGAGCAATGGGTTTGTTCCAGGGTTCAGTGCTCCCTGAATAGATTTCTGCTAAGGATGCTCTGGCCAGTAGAATGGGTGAGGGAGGTAAATTTTGCCAATTCCTCACTCCCTTTGCAGCCCTAGTGCTACTTCACATACTGTTCTGGAGGGTCCCTTAACCTTCTGGAGCAGATCTTCAGGGTCATAGGGGAGTGCAGGTGGAGAGGGAATTGGCAAAGATCACCTCCATTCTGCCAGCAGAAATTATCTGCTGGATCAGAAGCCTTCCACAGGACACAAGCTTGGGATCTAACCCAATATTGTGAAGTATCCATCAGGATACCATGAAGAAAAATGACATGTAAAGAAGTTCTTAGTGCAGGAGAAAACTTATCTGGATTTTTAAATAAGCATTGAACACAGATTTCTTTTGCTGAATGAATGTCGAATAACAAGATCGTGCTGTTTTAATATTTTTTCCATATTATTTTATTGGAAATTCTTATTTATTATTGTACATCTAGTGATCATTTTATTGTTTACAGGTTGCTTTGGGGGGGGGGAGTTAAGAAAACTTGGGGAGAAAGTTCTTAAATAAGCATTAATAGTAATTTATGGCCCTACAGGATCAGTTACCAATTTCTGGAGGGCAGAAAGCCTGGGAGAACTATTGTCTCTACACCCCAAATAAGGCAGGTGGCTACCAGGAGGAGGGCCTTCTCTGCTGTGGCACCCCGGCTGTGGAATGAGCTCCCTAAGGAGGTTCACCTGGCACCAACACTATATTCTTTCAGATGCCAGGTGAAGACCTTATTATCTCAGCATTTAACTGTTTATAAATTTAATTTTAACTTTGCTGTTTTAAGTTTGTATCTTAAATTTGTATTTCTGCACTGCTGCTGCTATTATCCTGGTTGTGCTTTTATATTGTATTTTATATCATGTTTTTATACTGTTTGTTTTATACTTTGAATGGTTTTAATTTTTGTGAACCGCCCAGGGAGCTTCAGCTATTGGGCGGTATAGAAATGCAATAAATAGATGATAAATAATATTTATTGAATATTGGAAAAATAATTATGATAGAGAAATGAATACATATATTCTTGTTTTACTATATATTAAAACACTGCTTGGGAGGTATGCGGTATTTTGATCTTATGTACTATCTAATCTATTTAGTTTAGTTTACATTTAATTTACTTTTGGATGTTTTGTGTGGTGTTATGAAAATTCTATCTATTTGATACTAAATTTACTTAATTTACTCTTAGATGTTAATATGTGTGTTATGCTGGGTGGTTTTGTGGAGTAGTTGAAATAATTAACAGTGTATAATGAATATGTTGTATAACAGTATGTTGTATATTTTTATTAAAATAAATAAAGCATTCAAAAATAATAATAATATTTATGAGCTTCCAGAGGCATCTGGGATGGCCCTTATGAGGGAAAGGATTTGAGACTATATAAAACAAGTCTGACCCAGCAAGGATCTCCTTATGTTCTATTTTCAAGTTACACTTCCTTGTCAACTAGTAACATTTCCTCTTGCAACCACCAGAGGGCACTAAGGGAACACCACAAATTTTCCTTGTAGCAACAGGTTAACATATGCTGTTTAAATTTCAACCAAACTGCAACAATTTTAAAAAAGTTATTTTGATCATCATTCCCACTGCTTATTAAAAGCATGGACCATTTTGCTTCATCGTCATTCCAAACTGTAATGCTGGATAAGTAATTTGGGACTTCTTTCCTTAATGTAACATTTCTTTGCCATAACATCTGCTTTTGTTGTGGAGGGGAGTGTAATTCATCCCAGAGAAGAGCATATTATTAATTATTATTATTATTATTATTATTATTATTATTATGTCAATCCAAGGACCCTGACAAAACAACAATGCTTAAAAAAACAGTGGGGGAGGGGGGCAGAAGAGAGATTGTGCAAGTGTAGCCACGGCAGCTGGGCTCCCTTTCTGTGTGAATAAGAATAGGGAATGTAAATGCTAACAAATAATTCCCTGTGCATATTTCTTCCTCCACAGTAACCCTAGAGAGCCTCAGTTTTCTCCGCTGTCCTCAGAATACAACAGTAGCAAGGTGCAGCACTGGTAGACGTTTGATCGTTTAGCACAAGATAAGCGCAAAATAGAAAACAAGGAACGGAGCATTTCTGATGGTGAGATGCTACTGATTGCCGCCCCTCTCATTGCCCTAAGAACAGCCTCTTTAATTCAGCAAGTAGCACGATTTAAGGCAGCCTTCCCCAACGTGGTGCCCTTCAGGTGTGCTGGACTACAACTCTCACCATCCCCAGCAAATATCTAGATTCAAGCCTGACAGATCTGCAGGGCACGAGGCTGGGGAAGGCTGACTGAAGGCCACCCTCCATCCTTCATCACCTGGTCTGTTGTTCCCTTAAGGTTCCAGCTCCACTGGGAAAACAGAGCGGAAAATGCCCGGATTCTGCTTCTAGCATAAAGATGCAAGTAGAAAAACACTTAAGATTAAAGCAGTCGAAATGGTTGGGAGACTTGCATGTTTGTAACATTAAAAATATCCGGCATCAGAGTGGCGCATGTTATTTATTTATCATTTATTGCATTTCTATACCGCCCAATAATCGAAGCCCTATGAACAGGGCTGGATCTCTTCTGTACGCGTGTCTGCCGACATCACACAAGCACACGAAAGAACTTCCACTTCCTCTCCTCCCCCTGTGCCCCTGTTCTGCTCCGGCGGTGTCCCCAAACCCTCCCAATCAAATTTGGGGGCACACAGGGGGCTGCAGGGTGAAAGGTAATGTTCCTGCCCCCCAATTCTGTTGAATGTAAAATTAGGGGAGGGATCCTTTCAATAATGTATTACATTAATTACTTCCAAGAATACTTATCAATAAAGTATTAACCGGGAGGGGGGGGGAATTCAAGGCATGAATCTGAAACCTAGCACAACACAACATGAAGCGAACAGAACATGGATGGGGTTCCAGGCATTGTAGCATCCCATCTATAAACCATGAAGGCTTAGAGCTGCCCCATGGAACATCTCCAAGCCAGCCCAATCTGCTCCTGGGAAGGTGTAGCGCTGACACAGGCTCAGTGCTGAATCACACTGTCTGCTGTATTACGACGACACACGGAGAGACCGTGTTCAATGGCTACCACACCAGGAATATCTCACTTGAATTGGGCCCAATTCACAGATTTACTTTGGAAGATCTGCCTGATGGGTTGCCATTATGCGCAAACCAGGTCAAGGCACATACTGCTGCAGGCTCCTATCAGGTTTTAACATGGACTCAGTTGCTGAGGGAATGGGTGGGAAAGCACTTACCTCAAGTTCTTTTTTAAGTCGAGCCTCCCGTTCACCACTGAATTCAAGTTCATTGGCCTGCCGCCTCAGCACTTCAGAACAGCTGCTATGTTCCAGTTCCACGTCTTGCATTTTCTTGTGAGCGTTCTGCATTGCATTGTTACTTTCCTGATGGAAGAGAGTATGGTCATGAATTCAGCTACAAACATGACTTTAGGAGTTAAGGACCATAGAAAAGAGCTGCTTTCAGATATTCCTCCAACGATTCAGGCCCATGAAGTAAGTGTTGCATCCATTCCAAAGGTCCATGCTACTTGTCCTAAGCACAGTTACTTGGAATTATGTTCCACTGAAGCAATAAAGCTTCTAGGTAAATGTGTTTTGGATAGAGGCGTTTGGCTTGGATGTTTTCCATAAACACCTCTGGAACATCTTACCTAACAATTTTTAAATGTTCCAAGTTCCTATTTCTAAGGAACACAATATTTCCAGGTAAGGAGCAATGGGTCTGAAGGTTCTTCTGCCCACAACTTCGTAATCCCTTATATATTATTACATTAATATCCCACCTTCCCTTCACAGACCTCAAAGCAACCTATACTTTCCTCTCCCCACCCACATTTTATCTTTGTAACAACTCTATAAAGTAGGTTAGGCTAAGAGATAATGACTGGCCCAAGGTCATCCATGAATTTCATGGCCAAGCAGGGATTCGAACCTGGGTCTTTCCAGCCCTAATCCAACACTCTAACCACTACACCATACTGGCTTTCTTATTATTTGTGACCTTTTAATGTGTTATATATCAACTACACCATGGGCAGTTTCCTTTCCATGGAGCGTGCCCTCCTCACAGTATACGCGAGGTCAACATTTTGATTAAGAAAAGCAAACTGCGAAGCTAATTCCGAACAAGAAGTTTGAATTCAAGCTTCGTTTTCCACAAACCATTAATAGTTTTGCTAGTCAACGACCTCACTTGCTGCTCTGCCCCACCTTCTTTTTACATAGGAGTTCTGCGTTGGGAATGGGCGGGGGGATGGTGCTCTAAAGATATTTGTGGCGTTACCCACATTTCTATTCCCTTAGGTATGTCTGAGTGAGTATGTCTAGAGAGTGCGGAATGTTGGACTGAGTGGGTGTGGCTGGTGATGCTGTGGAAAGTGGGGAGGAGTATATATATGGGGGAGCTGAGAGGTTTGAGGTGTTCAGGTGATTGCGTTTAGAGGGTAGATGTGTTTAGCTATACGATTTCTTGTCAGGAGTTGTGTGAGGAGTGAGTGAAAATAAGATCATAGGAACTAAGGATTGTTATTATTAGATTGGTTACTACCAGAATTATTAAGAATAGGCAGGCTTGGAATATAATTCAAAGGAACTAAGAACTGTAAACTACAATAAACATTTTCTTTATTTTGCAACCATAAAACCACGTGTCAGTTTCATAGAATCATAGAATAGCAGAGTTGGAAGGGGCCTACAAGGCCATCTAGTCCAACCCCCTGCTCAATGCAGGAATCCACCCTAAAGCACCCCTGACAGATGGTTGTGCCTCCTGCTCTGTTCGTTCATAAACAAACACATTACACTAAACCTTCAGCCTGTTATATTCACAGAAAAGCCTTTTTTTCCAAACCTCCTTACCTTTCCCCTCTGCTATCAGGGAAAGGCTATACTTTTCTTTTTACCCCTTCCTAGGTATTTAAGTGGTGGTGCTTATCCTGAGGGAGGTGTGCGCGTCAAAGCCTTGTGTGTGAAGTGATTGCGTCGCAATATTCTAACCCCAAAAGACCTGCATGGACTGTGGGGGGCATAGAAGTACAAACACGACTACCACTTCAGAATGATACGGCTGGCATAGTACAGAACCTGGAAAAGCTTTGAAATCAAGAACAAAATGTTTGAGACTAAAGGTTTTCTGATCTGCAGCTTCTTAGCGCAACGTATTTACAATCAATTTAGAGAACAGAATCCTGCACATTGGTTATTAGTTTAGCAGTGTGCTCAGCATGCTCCTTTGCTACACCAGGAAAAACAACCTCCGCAGGGCATGCATTTACTGCTGTTGCTTAACTGCCCAATACAATGCTTTCTCCGTCATTAATTTCTAAACATGTTGGTCTTGTTTTAGCACAGATGTAGATTGCTCCTCTGTGAGGGGAGAAAATATATATAATTAGCTCGTTTGCCTGATAAGAATCCAGCAGGAAGATCAGGGTATTTAAAGCGGCACTTACAGCTACCAATTTAGTTCTCCCCGCAGCCCTGGTTTGCAAGACTTAATCTCAGACTCAAGGTAGCTGAAGAAAAGGTTATTGTGGGGTCACAGCCCTCAAAAATCAATCTATTCGAAGAACACAAAATTAGTACTCTGCCTGCAATATTACGACAACTGGAGTTCTGATCCCATTGCTGTTGTCAGTTTGATTTACCAGTGCAGGCAGGCTTGACACCTCTGCTTCCTGCTCTAACAGTAGGGTGCCTTTTTCTAGTACCAAAGAGGTCTTTTCCAGTCCCAGATCCCTCCATTCCTGCAGTTCCCCAGAACCAAGACGGATTGATCCTCCCCTACTTTAAAGTGCTCTATTCCTCAAGTTTCGGTATGAACCAGGCAACCACATTTCTGTATTTAAAACTCTCATAACCCAGACCTCTTCCAAAAGGAGCGCTGAGCAGAGTCTGCCTGGACTCTGGACTGACTGGAGAAAGCCCAGCGTGACTGCAATGTCCAGAACTGTGGTGTACCAGCTTTGGCTGGTACACCAGTTGCAGTCCTATCTGGAGACGACAGACATTTCATTATATAATGAACCAAGCATTTCTTCTTTGGCTCAATATATAACAAAACAAAAAAGTAGAAAATATGAGGTGGGAGGGTTTGAACAAAGCATATAAGTTTGTTTAAAGGAAATCAAGAGAGGAATAAATACTCAAGATTTAGTCATACTATAAGAAGGGCAAAATAAAGTAGTTTTTATGTTGCAGACAAGCACTGCTACTTGCCTAAAATAGCAAGTACCTGTCGACTTATATAAGACCATCTATCATTGTTTAAATACTTATTTGCTTAAAGCATTTTTTTACCCCACACTTCACACACTGCACAGAGCTAAACTCCTTTGCAAATTTGTATTTGCCATCATAGGTGGGGGATGTATGAGAAATTTGTTGTAGTTCATTTTTTATCACCCAGTTCTTACCTCCTGGGCTTAACAGTGACTTGGACACAATCTGTGGTCGAAGTCTGTACATTTCTGAACTTTGCATTGTGATTTGCAGACCACCACCACCACCCAAAATGTGTTATGCAATGCGTACACTTGAAAAATGGGCCCAAATATGCTTTTAGTCGATATGTGAACAACGAGTCCATTTCAAAGATGCACACAACTGATGAGCACATTTGGAAAATAGGCACAAAAATAGGCAAAAAGAAAAAAACAAAGCTCGCGATCGGATAAAGATTCTAGTCAGAGAACTTCGGCAAGCTCAGATTTCGCTGATTCACACATCCCTGACCATAGAGGGCAAGTCAGGAGGGACATGCCAACGTGTAGAACCACTGGCAGAAGATGATAAACAGCACTTCAATCCATCACCAATATCAGTTTATTTATATAATGCTTATTAGCATTTCGGAAGCAGAAATAAACGCATATGGAAGCATAAATCAGCAGCGCCCAAGCTGCCCACTTGCCATCTGTGCCTTAGGAAAAACTGCCTACAAAGAACCAGAGCCTTTCCCCCTTAAAACTAAGGTAATTCCTCTAGTCATAGTCTTTAGGCTATTTCATCTCAAGGCTTATCTGCTGTGAGACCCAGCCAGTATCTGCTCTGGTGCACCTCATCTCTCTCCATCCCATATACTATAATAAGGTTAGAATGGTATGATAGAGCTTCGGCTATTGGGCGGTATAAAAATGTAATAAATAAATAAAAAATAAATAAATAAAATAGATCCTTGGTCTTCTAGAATCTGCTGGTGGAAAGGCAGGGCTGTACAAAGTCATATTGTATAGACAAAATAGATGGAATTTAATTTCGCCTAACTTGTAATTTCCCCTTACTATCTCACCAAAGGAGTATGTTTCAATTCAAAATAATGGGGGGGGGGAGGAAATGGGGGAAAGCATTTATACTAAAAACTGCTGTCCTACAAAAACAAAAAAGTTATTTTCATATATACTATAAATAGCTGAAGTCTGCAGAGAAAGATCACGTTCTCTTTTAGATGGCAATATAAAAGTTGCTGGCTTATGTAAGATTTACAACTACGCTGGAATATGCTTAACCAAACAGATGACCTAAATTAATAGTTATGGCTGCTGGCCATCCATCCATTTGTTAGGAAGATTGCTTATTAATGGGCCCAAGGCTGACGTTTTCTCAATGAGAAGTAACAGCTGAAAGATCTCTGTCCTGGCCTCGCCTTACTAAGGAGAGAGGATGATGTAAGATGTGTGCGTGAAAGGAGTGAAGACAGATTCAGATCCAGGTGTAGAGCTGAGAGTTAGCAGAAGACTGGTGATTCTTTTTTAGAGATTTGATGTGAGGTACTAAGAGTGTGTCACCTACCGTGTGCCTCTACTTATGGTCTCCTTATATATTTATAAATAAAGCAAATATTACAAGAACTCTATACCCTCGTTTGCACATAAAGCTCACACATGGTTTGCTCATGAGTACCTCTGGACTGAGGTCAATTTATTTTGGATGAAAAAGTAACTTATAAAATTAATCAAAATGGGTTGTATGCAATCCTGTCCATCCACCAAGAGAAGGGGCACTGCTGATGGAACTTGAAAGGTTGTCACACAGAGGAGCGAGAGGATCTCTTCTCAATCATCCCAGAGTGCAGGAGACGGAATAATGGGCTCAAGTTATAGGAAGCCAGATTCTGGCGGGACATCAGGAAAAACTTCCTTACAGAGCAATATGACAATGGAATCAATTAACTAGGGAAGTAGTGGGCTATCCCACACTAGAGACATTCAAGATGCAGCTTGACAGCCATCTGTCAGAGATGCTTTAAGGTGGATTCCTGCATTGAACAAGAGGTTGGACTCGATCTTATAGGCTCCGTCCAACTCTATTATCCTATGATTCTCCCTCCTCTCTCCGCACAGGCCCCACAAAGTTACCGCAGCAGACTGGGGAGCAAAGAAGAAAGAAAAGGAAAGAAGAGAAAATCCCACTGTATGAGCAGATGTCTACTCATGCTACATTGGATGGAGCCCTATGCTTTTAGTAATCGTGTATACATTTGTGGGGGGCACAGAAGAGCTGATGGAACACATCTAATTTTAAAGTCAGATCTTAAGTGTGACACAATAGTTGGTGCATGGGCAACAGTATATTGTGACTAGGTGTGAAGACTCTAATCCAGTGAAGTAAAATGAATGCTAGAATGCCAGTTTGTTGCCGTGCATCCAGAGGTGGTGCACAGAGCAGATTTATGCACTATACTCTTACTAAAATGGGGAATAGGTTCTTCTAACAAGGGGAATTCAGTTTCTAGTGGGCAGTAGAAACATGGCAGAAGATGTTTAATAATAATATCACCAAAATAACAAGAATTTTATTTATTTATTTTTAAATAAATGGTAAACAGAACACGGACACACATGCAGAAGTGAAGGAGTCAATCACTATACAGCACAGTAGCATTCAAAAGACAAGATGACAGGGGAATAAAACAATGGGCTGGTTTGGATGATCATATCTCAGGATAATAAACTGAAATACAAATAAACCTTTTGACTGCACATGCAGGCTCTTTGCTGTTCCCTTCACAGCGGGAGCCAACAAATCAGGAAATCTTCAGTTAACCAGTTTTCTATTTCAACCAAACTAGGAAACCATGATATAGCAGCTTTCGATCAAGCTAACGTATGAAGCCAACTTCAAAGAATGGCTTCGTATCCTGGCTAGTTCCAAAGATGGTAACCCACTTCAGGTGAAATGGGAAACTATAGTTAATTGAAGATCTCTTGGTTGGATGGAAAGGACTATGTGGATGGCCAAGAGGCTAGTTCATACCTCCGGTTATTAAGCCAAGATGTGATCACCATAATGCAGCCAGTGCTATGTATTTGAATTATTCGAAGGATATTTTTATAGCAGAGGGAGATTTTAAAAATGTTAAGATGCAGTTCAGCTTTTCCACAGTCCAATCTGACTATGCTAAAGTAGTTGAATTTAAGCATTTTATTCTGACATATTCAATGGAACTAAAAATAAATAAAAGAAAGGATAGCTCCAAATTGTGTGATTTTAACTGACATGCAGACCTGGCTGTTAAAAGTAAATTTTAAGATCTCCCATGTAATGCCATGCTGTTAGCCACAAGATGATGCTGTTGTATTTGTTATGGCTCTTCCAATCTTCCATTATATAAGAATGTACTAAGCAGACAAGAACCCCAGGGGGAGACCCATACTGTAGCATCTGCTTGAAAACATGGAGGATTAATTCTCCAAATTTCATAAAAATAACGTTCCTGTTGTTTCAACTTTGCATTTTTGTCTCTTGCAGAATAATTCCAAGCCTGAACTCCAAAGATTTTCTAACTAACGTTTGCATGTGACGGTCAATGTCAGTTTTCAAGGTCAATATTAAGGAACCCACTCTGCAATTGGATTGTTTATGTACAACAAGAGCCAAGCATTTTCAAAGTAGTCAAAAGCACATAAGACAGGAGGTTCTCATTCACATTGAGTTTTTAAGGCGCCGTAAAATCTGACTACTAAAGAATACAGTATCCATATTCATGACACAGGGAACTGTAAAGACAAACAGCTGAAGAAATCCCACCAATGTATGTATTCAGTGAACACTGGTACTTAGATATGGAAAGTATCCAAGTAAAAACATGGAGGGAATCAAAGTATAGGTTGATGCCTTCAGGAAAATATGGCTGCTTCTTAAAAAAAAATAGGAGGAATAGCAGCTATTTATGGACTATCCTATTTTCTGGGTCAGTTTATACAATTGAAATACCCACTGTTGCTTATTTAAGCCATGGTGGCTTATTAAAATCACAGCAAGTGCCAAGCATGATTTCGATAATGACCACCCAGGTGCAACTTGTCATGTCATCCGAACTCAGGTAGCATGCCTTGCTAGAGGGGGGAGGAAAGGAAAGGAACCTCTCATGCAAGCACTTGAGTCATTGCTGACTCCTAGAGGGACACCTGCTTTCGCTGACGTTTTCTTGGCAGACTTTGTAGTAGGGTGGTTTGCCATTGCCTTCCCCAGTCGCAGTTACCTTTCCCCCAGCTAGCTGGGTACTCATTTTACCAACCTTGGAAGGATGGAAGGCTGAGTCGACCTGAGCCGGCTGCCTGAGAACCAGCTTCCGCTGGGATCGAACTCAGGCAGTGGGGAGAGTTTCGGCAGCAGTAACTGCCGCTTACCACTCTGTCCCACATGAGGCTCTGGAGGGGGGACATCTCCCCAATAACCTATGGGCTCTTGTTGAGTTATTGGGGGGGGTTGTTTCCCCCTCCAACAAGCTACGTTGCCCAGATTCTGACAACACGACAAGCCTGGTCTGGGAAATGATTACGGAAATCACACCTGGCAAGTGCTGCAATTTAAATACGCCACAGTGGCTTATTTTGATCATGGGAAACAGGTCCAACTTTCAAGAGACATCAGCTTTCAATTTCAGCTTCCAATTAAGTATTTCCACCAACCCCTGTGAGTTCCAACAAAACCCACATTAAGAATACAATAGTTACTGTCTTTATTTAAAACTAAATGTAACTTATAATATAGACATTGCTAATTTTTGTAAGCAGTACTATTGTTTAACATAACAAAGAATACCTGTAACAAAAACTCCAATTCATGTCTTTCTCCTTTCCACCGCTCTGCCTGACACCTAATCTCCTCTGCTGTCTCCTCCCTGATCTCTGACTCTATCAGGCTCTTTTGCTCCTTGTGTCGTTCCTTGGTCTCCTTGATATGGATACAGTTTGACTTTAATAAAATCATAGGTGCTAAATATCAAAAATGTTGATATTAAAACTACCAGTCAGAAGTTATGTCACAGATAATTCTGATTCTGGTTTCCTAATTTGTGATCAGTAAGAGCCAATTCACACAAGATGATTCATAGACATCACTCGCTGCGCATTCAGTGTATAAAGCTTGCTGTTTGAGTGAATAGGCCTTACGTTAAGCCCGGATACACAGGCCACAGATTGACAATGTGTGTGCTCCCTCCTCCGCCTTACATAGAGGGGACAAGAAAAGAAGCTTCTGCTCCTACTAAGCAGAAACCCTTAATTTGCCATTGTGTCTGACTGAGGCAAAATACAGTTTCTTCAAACCAATCTGCCTACAAACTAGGACTGTCAACTACAGTTCCATTCATGCTAACTTCACCCACCTCTGGAATTTCATGCTAGTTCCTCACTCCCTTAACAAGCTACTTAACCTTGGTTTCAACAGAGCTTCTACCGAGGCAAACATTTTAAGAAGTGGTATGTTTGTAACATGCTACAAAGACAATAGATACTAGAGTTGTAACAAGAAATGACTTGCTACAGAATAAAAAAGGAATATTTCCAACAATGCTTAAGTTTACATGGAATGGTTTTGCTGTGGCGATATTTCCTACCACAACATTTTGAGGATAAAAGTGGGGGATGTGGGGAGACCAAACATGCCACCCTGAGCTCCTTGGATGAAGCACAGGGTGAGAATGGAGGCACATCTAGAAGCACCTTTATAAGAATTGGTGCTTAGTTTTGCCTTCTTTTCCTCCTCCTTCCTGAATGCTTTTTCATCCAAGTCTTTCAGATTATAAGCCTGAGGGCAGGGACTATCTTATTACTGATCTTTGTAAACTACTCTGAGAGCCTTTTTCTGCTGAAGACTGAGATAAAAATGCTTTTAATCAGTGGAGGCTTGGTGGCTCTAGTATCAGCGAAGCAGTGAATCCACCCTGGGTTTCAGTCAGAACTAGTCAGAACTCTAAGGAGCTAACCAAAGTGCCAACTTCTTTAAAGTTCTGACTGAAACCTGGATCAGATTCATTGCCCCCCCCCCATGACGTCAGAGCTACTAGCCTCCATTGCTTTTAATGTTTACAAAAGGAATAAGAAGCATATCATTCTATATTGTCCCAATACTTAAAACATGAATTAAGACAAACCTTCAAAATATTGTCCAGTTTAGTCCTCTCCTTTAAAAGCAACTCATATTCATTGTTGCAGGTATTGATAATGAGTTCTTTCTCTGATATGTCACTCATAAGCCTCTGCTGTTTTTCCTCCCATTGCTGCTTAGCTATGTGATAGCTTCTCTCCATCTCATTCAACTTCTGCTGAAAGGCTCTGATTGTTGCTATTGGGAAAAGAAACAAGGCAATGTGCTAGTTGAGCTTAAATATACAATATAACCACAGGGTTTTCTCTTTCTTCTACCTGAACATAGAAGAGAGCAACAAAATGACAGCAATATTCAGGAGCTGCGGATTTCTTACAATTTGCGTTGTCGTATTGAATTGTTACAAATGAAGAGATTGATACAAGAACCCACCCAAAGTTTCTGGTTAATGCCAAAGAGGGACAACAAAGGACAGGGAGAGCAAATAGATAAAAGCACTGTGCATGATTAGCACAACATATAAAGTCAAACTGACATCAGCTTGGTGAACAATCAGTTAGAATGACTCACCTACAAAATCAGTAATAGCCTGAGCAACTTGCCCACAAATATAACCTAAAAGAAAACAAGAGCCTAGCTTGGTACATCTCCCCTGACTGGTCTCTTGAAAAGCCTTCTTGAACTGTCTTTTAAGTCACAGTACTTAAAAAAAAAACCTTCCCCCCCCCCCAAATGTTGTGGAGAAGCTCTGTGAGCGGTGAGCATACCTCCAAGTAGTAAGCATGGCAAAACTATCCAAAGGTTAGTTGGATAGTTTCAAGAGGGGTAGCCGTGTTAGTATGTTGCAGCAAAAACAACTAAGAGTATTATGACAGCTCATCAGATTGCATCTGCTGGACAACGTCCATAGAAGCTTGTGCTAGAATAAATGTGTAAGTCTTTAAGGTGTGCTACAAGATTCTTTGTTGATATTTGATAGGTACTCCTCTACAAAGTCTCTTTTCCCTCACACCTTTTATTTTCTCTATAAAAGGTGGGGGGATAGTCTACAATACATTAAGGGCTCATCTACACTTAGATCCCTTTTGAGAGGGAGGAGAGATGACTGCATGGTTTCCAGCTTCCGAGACCGTCCCTCACAGGGCACACGTCAGGAATGTTTCCCAGGAGTAAAGGAGAGTCTTTGCGGGAGGACATGCGCCCCGTGATGGTGCTTCCGAAGGTGTATCGGGAGAAGTGGGCGGGACTGGACAAATGGGTATGGGGCATGGATTTTTAAAAAATACCTCCACTGAGATGTGCACCAGCACAAATACACAGAAATGCAAGGGGGATAGGTACTGTGTCGAAGATGTACTCCTGCACATCGATATGTTTGTGTTTAAAAAAAAATACACACGGTCATGGCCAAAACATTCCAATAACCAATCAAAAATGTACCTAAAATGGTGGCCGCCCACTCCTGCACATGTCCAAAACCTCTGAACATGCCCCTGACAATGGGTAGGCTCTTCGCCGAGCTCGGAACTCATGCCAAACAGCAACAGCTTTGGGAAGGGATGCACACCAGCCGTGGACTTCGGGATCATAGCAAGAGAGCCAAAAAAATGTGGTAAAGCAGTCAGCAATAGCCCTGAATAACTGAGGGGTGGGTCCCTAGATCACAGCGGGAGTAGGTGAATGTCATGTGGCACGGTAGGGACGACCTCGATATTATTCCAGAATAAATGGCTGGTGTAGAAGAGGCCACAGTGATGTTCAGGCAGCTTCTCATTTGTTGCATTCAGACAACGCAATAGTCAACAGTTGTTTATCTAGGGATTATTCCCCACACAACATGATAATAATCAACAGTGGTGTAGATTAGGATCCACGCTGAGTTGACTCACTCATCCCCTGCCCCTCTCCCCACTCAGTCCTCCTGCTAGTATTTCATCAGCCATTGCTAACAAAAATCTATCCTGCCAGCTGGACGAGAGCAGCAGCCACCGCTTTGACCACTCGGGCCTTGTGGCTCTGTGGCTGATGAAATAACCAATGGTGGCCAAGGAAATAACCAGCGGTGCCCTCCACACAACATGATACCAATGGTGGTTCAAATAGCCAACTCTGCACAGCACTGGTTATTTGCGTTGGTTATTTCGCACAAATAACCAACTATTGCTTTAAAAAAAACCTCCCTTCACACAACACAATGACCCATGTTGGATTAAATAACCAACTATCAACTATTTAAACCACCACTGGTTATCATGTTGTCTGAACCCAGTCAATGTTTCAGCCTGAATGATCTGAGAGAAGGCTTGAGAGTCCTCCTGGAGCCATCTCTGTCACTTGAGGCTCAAGCAGCCTCAATGGCATGGAGTGCCTGCTACCAACTTTGGTTGGTGGCCCAGCTACGTCCCTATCCGGCTTCAGGTATCTACATTCTGGCAACCTCCAAGTTAGATTACTGCAATGCACTCTACATGGGGCTGCCTTTAAAGATGGTTCGGAAGCTGCAGCTTGTGTAAAATGCAGTGGCCAGATAGATAATGGAGACAAGAGGTCCAAACATATAACACCAATTCTGGCCTCGGAGGGTGACAACAAGAGAAAGGGCCTTCTCGGTGGTGCCCCCCTAATCATGGAATGATCTCCCTGACGAGGTCCGCCTGGCACCAACATTGTTAACTTTTCAGTGCCAGATTAAAACTGCCCTCTTCTCTCAGGCATTTGGCAGCATATAATAAGCTTATAATTAGGTCCTGAATCCACTTTGGCTGATTGTTTTAAAAAATGTTTTTAGATATATTTTGCTTGTGTTCTATCTGTTTATATGGTTTTTATGTAAATGTTTTTTATTACTTTGAATAATGAGTTTTAATGGTTTTTAAAATTTCTGAACCATCTAGATAGCTTTGGCTATGGGGCAGTATAGAAATATAAAAAATGAAATGAATGAAATAAAAAGAAATCCCACAATTAAAAAACAAGCATGAACTATAAAAAAAATATGACATTTTGTCCAAAGTGAGAAATTCCCATGTAAGATGTAACAAAGACAGTCAGGATTAAATACACATTGTTTATTCATACAACATTGAGCTTTACACCGTTTCATGAACAAAAACAAATAGGTCCCTGGCCAAGGAGGTTACAATCTAAATTTGACATCTGGAAAAACAACAGAGGGAAAGACAAGAGTAGCAATACCTTTTATATGTTTTGCCCTAAATCCAAAGGTTCTGAAACTCTGATGTGCTGAAGTTACTTGAAGTAATTATGATTACTTCAATGCACACAGTTCTACTGTGAATTTAGAAAAAGTGCCCTAGACTTCATTTCACTGCATTTTATGACTACTGGCATGTGCACGAACGCAACTTCAGACGCAGGGACTTGAATTATATTTCAAATCATTTAAAATTATGTAAGAAAGAAAAAGGGCTTTCCAAAAGAAACCATTAATAGATCAAGAGGGGGGAAAGATAATTCAAGAGTCACAACCCAAACATGTGCCTGAGAAGAATAAGAGAGAAGAAGCCCACAAGCCCACAGGGAAACCCTCTAGACAGTATGTCTCGACATACCACAGAGCAGGCATTAAAGCACCAACTCCAAGCAATCAAATAGAGAAAGGGAGAAGTTGCTAAGCGACTGGAGAGAGAAAGCATTAATTAAGCCACAACCTAGGAGAAACCAGAGGAGCAAAGTACTCAGGATTCAGCACTGGCTACTGGTTCGAATTTGGAAACCATATTTTAGGCATATTGCCACAATCGCCATAAAGCCAAAAGCTTCCCACTTGAATATTTCACACAGAAATCTTTTGTATGCAACATTACAAGGGGCTTTAAAACCTTTTGGAATGCAGGCAGGGGGCATTGAGTGTGAGGAAGGGAAAGAGGAAGACAAGACAGATCAAATGTCAGATCTGATTCTTAAGAGTTTTTTGTGGTATAGAGGCATCTTCAGAGAGATGAGAGCAAACAGAATTTTAAGCCCATAATCTCACTTTCACCAACATTCATGCTTTTGGTGGTGAGAGTGGGTGGGACTTACTTTTTTTTAGAAAGGCAACAAAATCAGGGATTGTAAAGAATATAAACAAAGAATATAAAAACAGAGAAAAATATACACAAAAATGGTGAACAGTGCAAGAAACATTATAGAGAATGATAACACATGTTAGATAAGGTGTTATATCCAATGGGATTCTAGTTTTGCCCTACCTCAGAGAGGAACATTGGGCAGGCTAACAGATTAGTGGAAGAAAAGGGCAGGAGGCACAGCACCTGCAGCCTCTCTCATTGCCTTGAAAAGCATATGCAGAGTGTCCAGTTAAGTTCTGACAGCTCTAGAAGTTAGTCATTTTATTTAGTTTGGGTAGTGGGATATGTAGGTGGTGAAGGAAGAGACTGGAGGGGCAGATAGAAGCAATAAGTCCACAATGTGTTCAATAAAATCAAGATACTGTATCAGCTTATAGGCCAAAGGCAATGTCCTACTGCAGTTCATTAATTAGGCTGGGTTTGAAACCTTACCTTGAAGATGCTCAACATGTTTGTTTGCTTCACATAATTTGTCTTCTGAGGAATACCGTTCTATGCCAACTTCTTTCCTTGCAATAGCAAGGTCATATTCCAGGCTTTGTCGAACAGCCTCACCTTTCTCAACTTCTGCTCGCAATTTGGCAATCTGACTTTCATAGTTTGATAGCTGTAAAAGTAAGTTAGTCAAACTATTAATAACTTTGCTTGTAAATATTCAAGCAATAAACTATTTAAGAGACAATTTATTAATTATTATTATTTATTACATTTATTTATTTATTTATTTATTTATTACACATATACCGCCCCCATAGCCAGAGCTCTCTGGGCGGTTTACAAAGATTAAAAATAGAAGATTACCCAGTTCACATATAACAACAATTCATGTGTTATTTAAGACAGGAATTGGCCAAGCTAGAGTGAACAAGCATGCTGCCTACTGCACACTTGTCATTTCCGCTTTCAACTAACAATCCAGGAATGCCCATTCCTGGGTTGTCATGATGTCCAAACCCAGGAACTCTGACCTGTTTAAGAATTCAACAACCTGGAGTTAACCTAAAAACAAACCATGGATGGTTGTTGTTTTGCCTCTAAACAAAGTTTCTGGGTTTGCACATCATATTAACAATTCATATTAACAATTTTGTGTGAAGCAGCTGATGTGTCAAAAATTATGTGGAAATCCAGTCTTCGATCTATTTTTATGAGGTTATAGTAGCTTAAAATACTGGCAATGTCCTCATCGAAAGTCAACAAAAACAACATTAGTATACTCAATCTTATTCAGCTTCACTGACAAAAAATAGAAAAATGAAAGCGATATCTCCCTAAATCCATCTCTTACCAGAAAGGCAAGATCACACTATCCTCACAATCTATCAAGTAACAAGCTAAAGAATAAAAATATTCCATACTGAAAGGACAGAAACGCAGCAGCTACTTGGTAAGGAAAAACGTATTTCAAAACTTCTTCTGCAGGAAAGAGGAATTCAGCTACAATCGCTCAACTAAAAACAAAACTGTAATGGGAAAAGATAATCTCTAAAGAACAAACTAGATGTAAGACATTGATGCTGTTTGGCCCACCTTGGTTTGTTTAACTGGCAGCCATTTTAAATATTGAAGCTGCAGCTTGTCATGTTGTCCAAACCCAGAGACCATGGGTTATGCAAGGGTTAAACAACCCTTGGATAACCCAAGAGGCCATGCATTAGACAGGTTCGGATGACATGACAAGCCACAATTTGAATATTTTTTAAAACAATGCCTAGCATGCACTAAAGCCCCCCCAAGGCTTAAACAAGTGATAGCAGAAACTGGGGTAGTGAATCAATGCCAACTAGAGGCTTTTGAGGGCCTTCACATTCCTAGGTGGGGATGGATAATGATCAGGTTCACAGCAGGAGCAGAACGGGAATTTCATCTTTTCCTCCCCTGTAGTGCTACTGAGGAAAATCCCTCCTGAGGCTGCTATTTTCATTTGGAGGAAATCCCCCATTGGTGTTCTACTGCTGAGCTAGGTTCTCTCTTCCAAGTAGCACAATTAGCAAGAAACAGGGACAGGAGGGTCAAGTAATTGCCTGTCCATTTGAACAAACAGTGTAAGCATTTCTTTTCTCCTACTTAAGGATGCCATATTCCCAAGCACAACATCTTCTCCCCCAAAGTCCACACACAGTAAAACAGTGGTAGAGCACATGGTTTGCATGCAAAAGATCCCAGGTTCGATCCCCAACATCTCCAGATAGGGCTAGGAAAGAATCCTGCCTGAACCCTGAAGAGCCGCTGCCAGTCAGTATCGACAATATTGGGCTAGATGAACCAATGGTATGACTCAGTATAATGCAGCTACCTAATGTTCCTTCAATCCCCAGCCCCCTCCAACTTCCAATAGAAAATAGATAGCAATCTGGTTGGAAGGCATGACCAGGATCCAGGAACCATGTAACTAACTCTATGTGGCCTAGGGAAGTTTGTGTTTCTTAAACAGCACCACTATCACCTTCCATGCCATCCAGAAATCTCCCTTTGACGCTAAAGGAGCTTTCAGAAATCAGATTGTGTCAAATGGCTCGGGGATCAACTATTCAAGGAAGAAGAAAACCAAAGTCTCACTGGGCATGCCCAAGCTTGCAGACACGACTGAAGTTGCCCTTCGCTCAAAGCCCATGCTAACTGCTCACCGCATGTAAAGGGAAGCAGAGATGGACAGATTAAGTAAATAAATAAATAAGTTCTCCCTATAACAAATGTAGCTATGGCATTGTTGTCTTGTTAAGAAAGAGACACAGGGAAAAGCCACAAGGGAAAATAAAAGTTTGGGGCAGCATAATGAATCCCTTTTCACTGCCTGCTTTTCTGTGCATTGAGGGCTGTGTCACTGTAGCTGTTCACTCTCCAACTCCCTCACTGCAGTCGGAGGAACCGATTTTAGAAAACGCTAATAGTTAACCCAATTATTTATTCATAAAAGACAACACTGCAGCTTCCCATATGTTTTTACAAACATTTATTGATATGGATATGGGCTAGCAGGAGTTTGGAATGATACTGGGCAAAGCCAAGTCATACAACAAAACGAGCACATTATAGAAAGAAGTTCTGCATACAGTCAAAGCACTTACCTCTGTGTTATGTTTAGCGGTTATATCCAGTTTCTCCTTTTTGGCTTGATGGAGTTTTCTTCTCAGATCTTCCTTAGTTTCCATTTCAGGCTCTCTGAGATTATGTGGAAATGTCTTTCCAGACTGCCTGCTTCAAGATACAAGGACTTAAGTCTACCAGTATTTTCACAGCCATATCACTTCCAAATAATCAAGGAAGCAATCCCAAACACACTTACCCGGGGGTAAGTCCTGTTGAGATACATTAGATTTGTTTGCAAGGAAATATGCATAGTACCTGGCTATTAATGAAACTGTATGAATCCCAATCAGAATTAGCATTCTAGTTAATCTCCTTTAAGATTATCCATAATATCCACAGCGTTTTCCAATATTTTAGGTCGTCTCTTATTACACCTTGTGTCCCTTTCTATTTTCATAAGTGGCCCAAAATAAATGTCCACATACATAATCCTACCCAGAAAAATGAAATGTATTTCTCAGTTGAGTAGAAATATAAAATTGTCTTTTCTTCTAAAGTTATTCTCCAACCATTATAGCAACGGCCCAAAACTTCACACACCTGTGAAAGCTGATAATTCTAGATTAACATTGTTTATGCCCAAAAATACAATTCCCTAAATTAGAATCATACCAGCTAACACTATTGGTGTTGCACTAGAGGTCCCCAACACTAGTGCAATGCAGTGCAATGTTAGTGCTGGGTCCACCCACATGGCAAGCTTCTATCAAACATTACTGATATTAGGATGGCCAGATAGAAGACAGAATAGGCCTCCTGTACCTTTTACAGTTGTGTAGAAGAGGCAATTTAGCAGGTATAGCCTGCCATGCCTAATGAAATTTCCTCTTCTACAACAGTTAAAGATGCAGGAGCCCTAAGTTGGATTAGTCACAGCTGGTAATGTACGATTCAAGCCATATTTCTAGTTAATGAGAAAAAGGGCAGCTGATTGGTTTGAGATGTGCCAAGGGAGAGTAAGTTTACACCAGATGAACACAGCTTGCAGTTTAATTATTGCAATATTATTGTTGTTATTGTAAGATCAATATAAACAGTTATCTTTTTATGCACTGAAAATATATTTTTTTGGAAGTCAGGTATAATTTTTGCCTTACAGATACTTTATTCTATTGAGAAAAAAATAGAATGCAATCGTATCTTGATCTTCTGCAACAATTACCGATGTAACTATGGCAGCTGCACACAAAAGGTGTTTTTAAATTGGAAGCAGAAGGAAAGAAACACTATTTTAAATTAATATTTAAAGAGAAAGACCAGGGTCACACACAAACTATGACTTACTTAATCCAGGGTTGCTGCTTTACCCAGAGTTAACCCACAATTTGGCTGCCAGATGAGTGAGCAAATGGCTAATTGATTGGTCAATTTCTAGGTTGTTTGGTTCCTGTCCCCTTTGCCCTCTCCCTCCTACATCCCAAATGCCTTTGTAATACTAGTACTGGCATGTAGAGCGAGTGTTTTTACTAGTCTTGCCTGCCACCTCCATAGTGTAGCAAAACAACCCAGTGTTCTGGGTTCACATATAACAACCCATGGTTTAAATAATCCAGAGTTCCCAACCCAGCAACAAACCATGGGTTCTCTTTGTGGGCTGTTTATGGTAAACACCCTACAGTTAATGCATAGTTCCGGTTCACACATGACAACCCACAATTCAACAATCTATGGTATGGGTTGTCATTACATGCGAACCCCTGTACAATACACAGAAAACTAAGGCTGCAATCCTAAATCCATTTACCTGAGAGTAAGCCCTGATGAATTCAATGAGACTTCTTTTTCAGTAAGCATACATACGATTGCACTTGATTTGTTTATTTGTAAATAATTATATCCCACTTTATATAATTTTAAAAAGCAACAAAAATCAAAACAATCCAGAAATAAGAACAGTAAGTTAGAATTACAGAAAAAATAGTATTGCAACGTCAGTTAATATGAAACAAAATAGGCAAAAACCTAGGAGGAAAATCAGCAGGAAAATAGGTTAGGTCTCCAATAAGCAACAGACTGTAAAATGCTTCCCTAAACAACACAACTGAACAAGAAAATGAAACCTGCTTTAAAATGGGGCCAGGCAGGTTTCACTAAAGGCAATGAAGAATGTAGGCATCACAGCTGAAAAGACCTTGCCCCTTGTAAAAAATTACATGTTAACACTGATAGCTGCTACCATACTTTGTAAGAAAATGACAACTGTAGTATTTGAAAGGACAGGTTATACAGGTCTGACATTTTTTCTTGTGAGCAAAATTGAATGGGTAGAAATAATAAAATCTTGTGGCATAAGAATAATCACCTCACAGCTAAAAATGTGTGGCATTACACATAAAGAGCATGATTCATCCCATACATATTAACAGTGCAATCTTATGCACATTTACTCTGAAATAAATTGTACTGCAGGATTGCAACCTTAGATGCACTTACAAGTCCATTCAGAAGTACACCCCACTGAGCTCAATGGGGCTTGTTCTTGGTTAAGTATGTATAGGATTTCAGCATGTAATTTTAAGTAAGCATTGGTTTGTGATTTAAATATATATCCAGTGCATTTAAACACAACCCGTTTATGAAGATTTCATTTTGGGTTTTGGTCATTAAACAAGCAGGCTGTAGTTCTGAAGAGCATTTGATTTCTACTAAAGATACCTGGATTACGCACTGACCTGGCTTGCATGCCACACTGCAGTTGTTTAACCCAAGGAATTGAAGTGGACGAGTGATGTGACAAGTTTGCTGCCTCCCGCACGCTCGTTGTTTCAACTTTCAATTAACAACATTGATTAACATGTTGTTCTGAGACATGTGAACTAGAAACTCTGGGTTGTTTCTGAGTTGAACCCAGAAACAGCCCAGATTTTCCAAGTTCACTGATCACAGAAGAGGAAACAATGCAGGAGATTAAGTGCATTCATAGCTCAGTTCAGACAACACGTTTCTCTATGGTGGTTTTTAGAACTCCATGGTGGTTTTACACCACCATTGAGAAATGTGTTGTCTGGAGGGAAAACTCCACCCCACGGTGGAGTTTTTTTAAAGAAAATGCTCCACGCTGTGCAGAGGTTTCTGCACAACCAATGTGTTGTGTGGAGGGCTCCATGGAGTTCTCTGTTGTGTTGAGTTGACTTTTCCCTGGCTACAGAGTTCTCTGGCAAGAGCAGAGAAAGGAGGGAGTGCCACTCTAGGACAGTCGCTGGGATTGGTTTTTTGCAGCAATGACTGATGGGATACCATCAGGAGGACTGGGGGAGGAGAGAGGGCGGAGGAACTGTCAATCAAACATTGTGTTGCCTTTTACTCAACTCCATACAGTCACACAACGGTGGAGTTAGAACATGTTGTGTGGGGAGTACCCCCTACAAACTCAACCACCGAGTGGCGTTTTCCCACTGCGTAGAGAAACGTGTTGTCTGAACTGAGCCATTGCTTTGCTTATCCCCAGCAATTTCTGGGTTAAAAAAAAACAGGAATTGCAGTGTGGTGTTCAAACTGGTTCACTGTCTACAGTACTCTATATTTCTAAAATGTAGCATTAATTATCTACTTCTCAAGGATATTGTGAGGTTAAACACATAAGAATTATTAAGTACTCTGAACATTAGAAAGTTAACATTAAAACCATTAACAATGGTTTCAGCTTAAAAACTCCAAATTGTCACTTGGAACGATACTAAAAATATAGCGCAACAGGCAAAAATAGTTCTGGTGGTTAAATGTTCTAACCTTAAAGGTGGTCTAAAAAATTTAAATAAATACAACTACACAAGTGTCTATTTTTGGGAGCTACTAAGTGGTAGAAATCCCCATAAACAAACTAATCACAGAATGAAAATATGTATTGCTAGATTTCATTTTAATTAAAGAACGGAACTCACCATTTCATTTCAGGCACTATATAATTGATCTGAGAATTCATGTCAACTAAATTTGTGCCTCTTAATCTATTTTCTCTGAACAATGAATGTAATCTTCATAATTAATATTCTTTATAGCAAAAGGAAGACTTCAAATATCGCTTGTTATGATACACATATTTAATAGATGTTTTAATGGCATTCTCTTCATAGTAAAAGTGGTTCAGATTTATTCACAAATAATGAGCTACTAAACAGTGTAGAATCAATTACCATGAAACAATATATTATCAGTTACTATTGGACAGTGGCCAACTGAAGTATATAGTTACAATCTAAATAACCACAGGATTAACAATGGGGCAAAACTAAATGGCACTGATGGATAAACAAAAGGTCTAGGCACACCTAAAATTGTCTAGATTAGGATGCAACACAATGTGAATCACAACCCACTATGTGAAGATCAATGCTTATAACATGGCCCATAATCTTTTGCATGAGCTGATATTCAGTGGCACACATTCAGAAGTTCTTTAGCCGGTGAGCCAACAAGGAAAGTGTTTACTGAAGGCAAAAAGTTGAAGAGATTTTTGGATGATTACCATCTAGAAGGTATCCAGTTTTGAATACAAATAATTTTGTTTTGATCCAGATGCCCAACTAGTTTTGTTCTTAACCTAAATAGGGTTTCTATTCATGGCAGTGAAGAGAGTCTTAGTGTTTTAGACCAAGAAATATCATCTAGATTGCCACTTGATCTTTGCGATTTGCTCCTCTGTGGATCAAAGACCCACAAAGCTATTTAAATTTTAAAAAAATCTTTTGACCAGCGTACACAACCCAACTCTTGTCACTACAACTCCAGCAACGTTGAATTTATCTCAATATAAGGAACAGAGTCTCAGTGTTCTTTCCTCTTCATTCCTCACTTGATAACTACACAGGCAAGGGGATTACAAGAGCATGTGCAGTGTGCATGTAAGTGTGGTTAAAGAATGATCATATCACCTACTATTTTCAATCACAGCAATCTAATACCAGCTTTGTTTCATTGCTCAAGTTAGCTGGCAGCAGATCTTACTCATCTGCTTGACAGTGCAATCCTAAACATGTCTACTCAGAAGTAAACCCTTTCAAATAATGGTGCTTACTCTCAGGTACGTGGATATAAGGATCGAAAACTTAAGAAACTAAAAAGGTTCGAAATAAAACTTAATGAATGACACGTGAAATCCATTAGCAAATACAAAGGTTTTACATGCCCCACTAGAAAACGATACACAACAGGTGTGTTATGTAGGTGGTAAGGAATCGTATATTTTGAACGTTAAAGGTTCCAAATCGCTTGAAGTGACGGTCAACATACCTATTAAATTAGCTTTGCTCACACTTATTACCTAGTACTGCAACTTTTTACTTCTTCTAGAAAGCCTTTTCGCTTATAACAGCTGCAAGGCAGACAAAGAGTCAACAAGGGATATCTCACTGCTTTCACAGACTTGACCCGATGAATTTCTACCCACTACAACAAACGTTCAGGAGCTGTGCCAGGAAAAAAGAACAGCAGCAGTCCTAGTGTTATCCAACTTCTGCGTCTCCTTGCAAAGCCATTCCTCCTCACTGCACATGACAACAAAGGTTAGAGGATGTGACAACTTCGCTCCTGCTCTAACTGCTACCCATCACCTCCCAAGCCCTATTGGTCTAGGAAGCTATATAGACATCCCCAGAGGCTCCCCTCACAAACCAAAGTACTTGGCTTAACTTCCTCTCCTACATCTCTAGTTTCCAACTATGCCCCTGCCAGTCTCCGCTTACTCAAGGAAATCGCTGCCCCACCAATATTCCATATCCTCACGCTCCATCTCCGTTGCTCTGCCTTCTTCATACCTGCCCGCCGTCCTTGCACGCGAAAGCAACAGCGCGAAGCCACCAGGGCAGCCCAGAACCCAAAACACGGCGCTAGGACCCAGGGATTAAAGCTAAGCCTCGCCCAGCGTCTCTCCGGAGAGGTTTTGCAACGGCCACTTCCGGTAACAGCACAGACGCAGCCTCAGGAAGCGGCCGCCAATCCAGCAGCTTCGGCCCTCCTTTCGCCTCAGAACGCCGCTTCTTATTGGAAGAACGGGAAATTGTGACGCTGCGCGCTCGAAATGGGCGGAGAGCTGACGCTTCGCTCGAGCTTTATTTGTGTCCAACTTCTACAACAAGCATGCGCAGAGGCAGGGAGGCGTGGAGTGGTTACTCCCGCTCTGTTTGGCGCTTTACTAAAACCAGAAATCGTTAAAGAGCAGGCGCTGCTTAGCGGCTAGCTCTTTAACAGTGAAGGGAAAGTGCGTAGTGAGTGTCTGTCTTTGCAGTTCTCTTTAGCTGAGACTTCTCCAAACTGGTGCCCTCCATATATGTTGGACTGCAACTCCCAGCATCCCCAGCTGGCCAGGGGGTGCTGGGAGTTGTAGTCCAACATATATGGAGGGCACCAGTTTGAGAAAGGCTCCTCTAGCTGATATATTTCCTGCCTAAATAACCCAGTCCTATGTACATTTACTCAAAGCCAAATACCACTGAATTCAATGGGAATTAATCCCAAATAGGATTACAGCCGTTAATATAACACATCTCAGCATCCAAATTGAAACACCATTTTCAATGCCTGTGGATATTCAATGTTTAAATAGCACTTGTAGTAAATATTAGGTATAAATACAAAGCCATTGCTTGTATCAATATTAATCCTACTTAGAGTAGACTCATAGAAATTAAGTCTAATATTATCTTTAGTCTAATATTAGACACAACTAAACCCCTTATTCATTTCTTTCTTATATTTTTCTACTGCCTCATAGCCAAAGTTCTCTGGCTGGTTTACAAAGGTTAAAAACAGTAAAATACAGTATGCAAAGTTTAAAAACTATTTACATGAAGTAATATACACAACAAAGCATATCTAAAAATGACTGAACAGTTAATCAAGACAGACCCAAGACCATTTAAATACTCATAAGCTGTCAAATGCCTCAGAAACATATTTTCAGCGCCAAGTTAACAATGTTGGTGCCAGAGGCAGGACTTATTGGGCAAATCATTCCACATTTGGGGGGCTACCACTGAAAAGGCCATCTCTCTCATTGCCGCCTTAGGAGCCTCCCTCAGAGGTGGCACCTAAAGGAGGACCTTAGATGCTGAGGAGAGAGTACAGGTAGGTTCATGTCGGCAGAGGCGCTCCATCAGGTATTGGGGTCCCAAGCCATGTAGTGTTTTATAGGTTAAAAGCAGCACCTCGAATCGATCTCAGCATATAGGCAGCATATGGGTACATAATAACGGGTACATTTTCCTTGTATATTCAATGGGCTCTGGCTGATTGTTTTAGATATATTGTTTTGTGTGTGCTATCTGGAAGATTTTATATTTTACATTATGTTTTGTAATGGTTTTTAACCTGTGAACCACCCAAAGGTCTTCAGCTATGGGGCAATATAGAAATATAATAAATGAAATTGTAAAAAAAAATGTTAAGGGCTTTCCACTCAAGGTCCACAATTCCAGGAAATTACAGTTGTTTTAACATACTGTTATTTAGGCAATATGTATATGGTATGGTATCCTTTGCTGTGGTTAGTTCCAGCTTCATCACTACCTTGAAGCTGGATGCCAGTCAATGGCAGAATGCTGGACCTAATTCCCGTATTTGTTTGCTGCAATAGAGACATGGAGTCTATGCAACTGAAGCTACTATTCCACGTTACAAGTACCCAGTACCATCCACATAGAATGATAGAGTTGGAAGACACCTTCAGGGTTATCTAGTCAAACCCCCAGCACAGGTAAAGCATTTTAAAGCATCTTTCCATTTAGCCAATTAAGGCTATTCTTCCCACTTACCCAAGAGTAATCTGCATTAAACTCAGTGGGTCTGCATTAAACTCAGTGGGTAATGTTGCACTACTGTCAGCACAATGTCATACAAAGAGGTAGTGCAATATGAGAATATTTTCAGATCAGACAATGGTCCTTTTCTTGCAAGGTTCTGAGTCCCCAATGTGTGGTTTGTTTGTTTTTTTAAAAAAAGAGCAGACATGTATTTATTACATTGGGGCTACTGGTTCAAATATGTTTCAGCTAGTATTATATATTTTTATTTGTTTTTCTACAAACTCATATGCATGAAATGATAAAGGAATTGCAGACATAGATGACCCAGCAGGATTTAATAATTTGCAAGATAGATTAATATTTTGTATGATAGCTGGGCAGTTGATATTTCCTTCAATCCCAGGGCAGAAACATGATATAAGAAATCCCAATCAATTAATTATGAATTTTAATTTATCTTTCAGTTACATTTGCATACATATTAATACTATTTCTGAGGCAACAAGCATACGTTTTTAGCTAATGCACACATATGTAATAGCAGGTACCCTCTTTGAAGAAAGACCAAAAGGAGGAGGGCATCCAAGTCTGGTCAGAAAAAAGGGCGAAACAAGTTCTCAGGATGCAAAAAATGTTTTATTTCAAAGTCCGACGGGTTTCGGCCTGAATTTTTTCAAAGGCCTTCCTCAAGGGCTGTAACATAAAAAAATTAAAAATTTATGAAATTACATTTATGGGACAACACATAACATTGAAATATATTTACATGTTAAGGTTAATTAAGCAAATTGACGCAAGGGGCAATTATTATTATTATTATTATTATTATTATTATTATTATTATTATTATTTCTTACCCGCCTCTCCCTTTGGATTGAGGCGGGGAACAACAACAGCACGACAAATCAACACATCTTAAAAATTCTTGGTTTCACATTCATCTGGCTATGTCCTTACATAAGTCTTAAAACTTTTAATATTGCATAAAAGTACTAGGACCCGTGCACATGTCTAATGATAAAAGCATATAAAATCATTTTCAACAAAAGTATAATATGTCCTTACTCATTAGAAGATGTCTGCAGCAATACTTCTGGCAAGATAATTGCCTCCTAATCAATGGTGACTGAGAAGAATAACTTTTTTAAAACCCTCCTTATATTCCTGTTATTTTTTTTCCCCATTTCTTTTTCTAGATTCTGCCAGGTGTTTCCATGTAGCTGTGATCAGTACACGGTCTCGTAATGAGACACTACTGCCATTGTGGAGGAGTGTCTGCAAGAAACTGCTGAGTCACAGGAGTGGCAAAAGTTCAAGTTCTTCATTCAAGCCACTTGGATTCAAAGTTTTTAATTTTAGAATTCATTCTATTTCCTTCCCTAAAAGCAGTTTATCATCATGTATGCTAAGTTTTTCCAGTGCCTAAAATTTGAAGTCTGCATAGGAGTGTTGTTGTTCTGCAAAATGGTTTATTAGTGGAGCACCTGTTGTTTTTTATATTGCTCAGGTGCTCCCCTATGAATCTTTTTAGAGGTCTGATAGTTTTACCTACATAAATCTTAGCGCATTCACACTGGATGGCATAAATGACAAAAGCACTGCTGCAGGTGGTAAAATGTTTCAGAAAATATTTCTGCTGGTCGGAGGGATTTTTTTTTAATTCTGTGACCCTGGAGGTGTATTTACAATAGCAGCAGTGTCCACATGGATGGTGACCCTTAGGCATGGTGGCACAAGGTAAAATGTTTGATGAACCTCTGTTATATTCTTCGTATTCCGTTCTGATCAGTAGATTTCTTATATTCCTGGTTCTTTTAAAGGAAACCATTGGTTTCTCCAGACACCCAGAGACGTGCTTGACAATGTGCCAGTGTCTCCTTATGCTTCATTGCAGATGGTTTGTTATATAATCATATGTTAAACTGCAGTTGATTCGGTCTGAAGGTGCCATGTTCTTTTTTGTTAAAAGCTCTGCCCGTGGCTTTTTTTCTGCCTTTTTGAAGCCCTGTGTGATTATAGCATTGGGATACCTTTCTCTTAGTTGCACAGATCCTGAGATTCTTGTCTGGAATCTGATGCCATGGAGCAGTTGCGTTTAAGTCTTAGAAACTGTTCATACAGGAGGTTATTTCTTAGAGACCAGGGGTGGGAGCTATCATAGCTGAGATATCTGGAAACGTCAGTGGATTTTCTATAAATGGAGGTAATAAGATGTCCTCACTCTTTCCTCTTTTAGATCTAAGAAATGAATTTCTCGTGTGTTAGACTGAATGTCACATTAGATGTTCTCATTCTTCAAATTTATCCACATTATAAATTGTTTTAAGTCCTCCCCATTCCCCTGCCAAATGGTAAATACATCATCAATATACCTCGCCATACCAGAAGATGTTTTATATATTGGCCCTCTGATGAAAAAAAAATCTTTTTCATATTCTGCCATATACAAATTGGCCACTTCTGGCGCTATGGAGCATCCCATGGCTACTCCCTTGATTTGCCAATAAAATCTGTTGTTGAGTTGAAAATAATTCCTGCACGAGGCTATCTCTGCAAGGGAGAGAAGGAAATCGGGGGGGGGGGGATGTTCTTCTGTTCTTGGGTATTATTATTATTATTATTATTATTATTATTATTATTATTATATCCAGTTAATCAGTAGTACCTTTTTAGTTAATGAAGTGTGCAAGTGCCCATAAACATCCACGGAGGCTTAGGGGCATCCTACGCAGAGTAGGAGGAGTGGCAGAAGTGAGGTTTGCCTACACATTCCTTCCGCTCTGCATTTTAGCTAGACATATTTTTTCCATCCATCTGGCTGGGAGATAAGGAGTATGCATAAGTTAAAAAAAGGAAAAGGAAAAACCCGTAATGGTGCAAAGCAACAACCCCCCACACAACCCAATGAGCATATTGAATGGCATCAGAATGTTGAGTGCCTGTTGGGGACAATGGGAAAAATGCACTGGGTGCAGGAGGTGGAAAGCAGCATCCTGGAAGAAGGCATGGCTGGCTTGAACAGTGAACAGGTGCACTCCACGCTGCAACATTTTGTTTCACCGCTTGGTTTACCCAGAGAGAACCACCAAAGCAAGGCTTGCGATCAGATATTCCAGCCAACTGTGGCAAGTTACTCACCACTAATTTAATTTAGAAATTGTGGTTAATTGTAACATTCATTTTTTCTATAATCAGACTGCACTTTTCAATGAAATTCAATCATGCTTTTATAATACTGCAGGTGTCCTACTACATTGCATTACATTATGCATGCCCTTGATCAACGACTGTGGCCTGCCTACCCCCCCCCCCGTGTGTGTGTGTGTGTGTGCGCGCACGCGTTTCACCCATTATAGGCTCATGGTTTGCTATGTCCAAGTCGATCAGCTTATGTTTAATCAGTGAGAGTTAGAGACAAGTTGTGTTCTGATGATAGCTAGGAATCTCTTACCAACTTTTTGGAATGGAATACCCCTCAGAGTTTGGGAGGGTAAATGGAATCCTGTCCAGCTAGTGAGAAGGAGCAGAGAAACAGTCGGGTTTAGTTTGCAGTGTGAATTAAGAAAGAATGAAAAGGAGCTGTGAGTTGCCTGAAACTGAAACACCCTTGGGGTGCAGTTGTTCTTTGGGAGAGCTGATGCAGCAGTGCAGTCTGCTGAGGGAATTGGTTTGCCTCCATTATGCTCTGCTTGTATATTTGTAAATAAAATACATATGATTAAGTCTCCAGTGGTCTCTCAGGGGAAAAAAAACCCTGTAGCATTTGACACTGAAAATTCTCATTACTTGAGAAGAGAGATGAATAACAATATACATACTTATGTTTTATTCAGCCCAGATTCCAGTCAAAAACTCCAAATAAAATAAAGCTCCAGGAAATAGTACTGCAGAATTGTATCCTACATGGTGGCTCCAACTAAAGTTAGTCACACTTTATCTCATTGATATCAATAGGACAAATTAGATCAACTAACAAGACCGGTTGATTTCAACACAACTTAAGTGTGACTAACCTTATTCGTATTGGGATCTGTGTCTCCAGGCATAGTCACATGACCTAAGCACAAGTAATAACCAACTAAAACAGAGTCCTGTAGTGCTCCAAAGCTTCATTTTTTATCAGTAATGACAAAATACATAATTTTATTTCTTGTCTTATAGAATCAACATGGTTACTCAGACTTCGATCTATGTTAACCAATGTTACTTTATCACCTTATTATCTTGACTACTTCTATTTTGGAAAAATCAGTTTTTATTTATTTATTTATATTGTTTCTTGGCCACCTTTCAGGGCAGAAGCCCTCCCAAGGCAGTGTACAACAATAAAAACACATAAAACCAAAACAATATAAAAGCATTAACAACTAGCATTAATAACCAACAATAAAACAAGCAACAACAGCATTCATAGCAGGGGAAGGCCAGAGTAAAATAATATGTTTTCAAGGCTTTCTTAAAAAGCCTGCAATGATGGGAGCATGACAGACCCCCATAGCAACTTATTTCACACGTGTGGGCCCTGCAGAGAAGGCCCTCTTATATACAGTCACTCGCCTAAATGATCTCACAGGTGAGCAAATGAGAAGGGGCAAGCTGATATTGGTAAAGCCCTTCAGGGCAGGATCTACACTACTGCTTTAAAACAGTTTATAACAGTAGTGATAACTGTTGGGGGCCAGGACACACTCTATACACAGTTTTCAAAGAGTCGTATCCTGCTTGATGTAGATCCCAGCAGGTAATTTGGTCCCAAATCATTTCAGGCTTTAATGGTCAAAAGCAGCACTTTCAATGGGTCTCAGAAACACACCGGTAACCAGTGCAGCTGGCACAATACAGGCGTTAAGCAATCAAATCACTTTGCTTCCATCAACACTCGAGCAGCCACATTCTGCACCAGCTTTTGTTTCTGAACAAAAGACAGCCCCACTTACAGTGCATTACAGTACTCCAGCCTGGATTTTACTGGTACATGTATAACTGAGGTGAAGTCTCTCTTCTCCAGATAGGCCCACAGCTGGCATACCAGCCTATGCACTCCTGGACACTGCAGCCATCTGGGCTTCCTCAGCCCAGAGGCCAGGAGGACTTCCAGACTACGCACTTGGTCTTTTAGGGGAGTGCAACCTCATCTAAGACCAGAGGTAAACCCCGATCCAGAGTAGTTGGTATCGCAACTCACAGTACCTACATCTTGTCTGGATTAAGTTTCAACTTGCTTGCCTTCATTTACCCTGAAACAGCCTTGACATTGGTTCATGGGTTCAGCAGCCTCCCTTGGATGTGTAGTTGGAAGCAAGAAGCAGAGCTGAGTATCACATGCTTACTGATGACATTTCAGTCCAAACCTCCTGACAGCTTCCCCCAGCATTTTCATGTAGATGTTAAAAAGAATGGGGGCCAGAGCAGAACCAAGGTAGAACCAAATGGAGGAAGGATTCAAGAATCAGAGTGGAAACAAGAAGAAAAATGCAATGAGAACCACTATTTTTATTTTCTTGTTTAATTGTCATAGCTGTTACCCAGACCCTTGTCAGCACAATATTTTAGTATACATTCCAATCCTGGGAGTTGTTTTGCTTATAGCAACGTGTCTATTATCAGTGTGGGAAACCTTGTTGCATTATTATTTTTTTAAATGGAGCAGCAACAACAATAACAGCCTTGACTTTTCCAAAACTATTTAGTTCAAATTAGTGGGTTTTCCCTCTGGGCAAGAGCAACAGCCAAGTTGTAAAAAAGCAAAGTGGGTACCATTATACTTGTTCTCTTTTTAATCTACATTTGAATTTGCTCAGGAGAAAAACAATTTGCTTTATCATTCGAAGCTAAGTATAGCTTTTTTGTTTTCAGATTGCTCTTCCAAAGACACAAATAAGGATCATTATCTTTTTTCTCAAAAGGGCCAGAAGATTGGAACCAGTAAATAATTTGAGGCAAGCCTCGGGCCCAGAGCCTCTTTTCAATGCCAGGGGCAGCCCTGGAACATGTAAAGTAAGAAGAGAACTTTTAAGTGTGTGCAAAATGCAGGTCCTTCATTTCTACATTAATGACAAACTGTTTTAGTGAAACTGGTCTGGAAAACTAGGCTTCCAGTTAGATTTAAGACCTAGCAGCAATACCTCTTTTTCTAGAAAACCCCCCCCCCCATTTATTACATTTTTATCCCATCCTTTCTTCAAGGAACTCAGGGCTGCTACATACCTGCTTGTCTCCACCCCAACACAAGTCTAACAACTATTCCACACTAGTTAAGCAGTGGAACCCACTGCTTGCACAATGAGGAAGTTAGAGCTTTGTAAAGGACAGGTCAGCAGAGGAGTCAGCCCTTCATAGAGGACAGGTCTCCTATTTGCAAGTTACGGTTGCTCCTGTTAGTGAGTGAGCAACATAGGATATTGCCCATACAGCTTAATATAGCACACAATGACAACTGTACACAACTCTCTCATGAGGAGAAAGGTGCGGAGCCTATTACTTTAGTTTTGAAGCAGAAAAGCGGATTTATTTATTATAATTATATCTCACAATTTCTCCAAGAAACTCAGAGCAGCATTTTAACCTCTCAACAAGCTTGTTGAGCTGAGAGAAAACAATTCACCAAGGACACCTAGTGAGCTTCCTAGCCCAGCAGGGATTTGAATCTGGGGTGAATTGATGCATAAGAACATAAGAATTACCTTCTTGGATAAGACCAAGGTCCAGCTAATCTAGTTTTCCACCGGCAGCCAAACATATGCCTCTTCAAGCTCGGAAACAGGGCACGAAACTGATGGGTCATACCCTGTCCCAGAATGTGGTAGTGTAAAGCTTATTACTCAAGATGTACCAGACCGATTTTGTGCATTCTTGTTTTAAACTGTGAAGATGTGCAGACAATTTTGAAGCTTTAGAAAAGTTCAAACTTCGAGCTTAAATAGCAATTAGTTTCTTCCACACCAAATAGGCAGGGTAGCCCCTCCATTAGCAGAATGACAGACAGCCCTGCTCGGCCAATCAGTGTGATGCAAATGCAGGTCCTGGGCAGAGCCACACATTTTTAGGCTGTTGCTAGGAGCGAGAGGTGAAAGGGGATGGAGCCAGCCAATCCGGTCATGCAAAAAAGGGGACAGGGCATCAGAGGGGGGATTCACATTGCATTATTCATGAGCTCCTTGGTGATGAGGGGACTGAGGAGCAAAAAAGGAGCAGCACTACTAGCACCCACGGTGACATGGGCTTTACACTAGTTTTAAGGTAAATTGCTTCTGTACATGGAGGTTCAATTTGAGCTAGCATGGCTAATATCCATTGAAAATCCTTTCTTGTGTGAATTTGTAAGAAAAAAGGTAATGGTCCTTGCTTTCCTTTTGCATAGGATAATGTAGGATTTTAACCCACAATCATACTCAAATCTAAACAAAAATACAATGACTAAATAGTCTTATCTATACCAGTTGGTTGTTAACCTTACAAACATAAAAAGAGCCATGCTGGATCAAACCAAAGTCCATCTAGTCTAGCATTCTGTTCACACAGTGGTGAGCCAGATGCCCACAGAAAAACCCACAAGCAGGATATGGCTACATCAGCATCCTCCGGCTCATGTTCCCCAGCACCTGGTGTACATAGGCATACTACCTTTGATACTGGACGAATAGCCATATATAGCCTTTAGGACTAGTAGCCATAGATGGCCTTCTCCTCCAAACTGGTGGTCATCACTACATCTTGCAGCAGTGAATTCCAATAGTTTAACTATACACTCTGTGAAGAAGTACTTTCTTTTTTCTTGTCCTGAAGCTTCCACCAATCAGCTTCATGGGATCACGCCAGTACTGAGAGGGCGAAAAAGGTCTCCCTGTCCACTTTCCCAACACTATGCAAAACTTTATACAACTCTGTTAGGTCTCCCTTTACTCACCTCTTTTCTAAGCTAAACAGTTCCAGATGTTAGAACCTTTCCTCCCGCCCTTTGAGCATGTGTTGCCCTTTTCTGTACTTTTTCTAATTCTACAATACCATTTTTAAGGTATGGTGACCAGAACTATACACAGTATTCCAAGTCTGACTGCACCATAGATTTGTATAAGGGCAGTATAAATTGGTAGTTTTATTTTTAATTCCTTTTCTAATTATGCCTGACATGGAATTTGCCTTTTTTACTTCAGTCACACACTGGGTGCTATTTTAATCATAGAATAGCAGAGTTGGAAGGGGCCTACAAGGCCACTGAGTCCACCACAACCCCAAGATTGGTCAGCCACTGCTAGCTCAGATCCCACCAGCATTTATGTAACATGGGGGGGGGGGGTGTTGCCCAAACCAGGCTCAAACAGAGCTAGCAGATGTAAAAAGTGGGTAGATTCTGGTCCTTTCATAGCTACATGCCTCTGCAGAAGCCACCAGTGAGGGAGGAAGCAGCAGCCAGGCACCTACCTCTCCACTGTGCCTGGGTCCAGCTCCAGCTGAGAGCCCCCTCCCTCCTGCTGTCAACTGTAACTGCTGAACTTTGCAACTAAGATTGTAGTGCCTGAATTTGCTTTCCTTTTCCCCCTCCTCCTCCTCCCCCCTCCCAATCCCCTTTCCTTTTGTGTCATGTCTTTTAGATTGTAAGCCTGTGGGCAGGGACTGTCAAGAAATACTTTTGTAAGCCGCCGTGAGAGCCTTTTTTGGCTGAATGGCGGCATAAAAATCCTTAAATAAATAAATAAAAATACATAGAAGACACCGCAGAGGGTGCAACTAGCATGACAAATGGCATGGTTATCCACCTTCAAAACCGGATTTTCTCTCAATGTGCAACTCAAAGCCACAGACTATGGAATAAAGGGATCTGGGAGTGAGGAAGAGCCCTATGACCTAAATCAAGATAACAGACTGCTCTATACATATTTTCTTAACTCAGTAACTGCATTCAAACTGACAGCAGTTCTCCAGGCCAGAAGTCTTGTCTTTTCTTGTCTTGCCTCGGGAGGGAGTTTTAAGTGGAGGTGCCAGAGGAAAAACAGAAACGTTATACAGCAGGAACAGGGTGAAATAAGTTGACTATCAAAACTGTAATCCTATAAACCCTTAATTTGGAGTAAGTTCCATTGGGCACTGTAGGCCTTTTCCAGAGTAAAGTGTGCATTGGATCAGCCCGTATGGCAGCATTTTGCTTTGCTTCCTTATATGCGGCTTCACGCCAAATGCGTCTGGATGTCGCATGTTCGTTTTTGTTTGTCCAGCCGGGGGGAAGCGCAAACACGCCGAAAACGGCCGGTCGGCGCAAGACATATTGGAAGTGGCAGCTAAACGCTCCTATATCATCATCAGAACCATTCGAAGTTGACGTTCTCTCTCCCCCCCCCCCTTTTTCTTCCCTTACTACGAATTCACTCTTGTTTGCCTCGCGGCCTGCAAGAGCTCTGCAACAGGAGGAGGCGGAGCGAACCATTGTGCCTGGAGGAGGAGGATTCTTGTCAACGGGTTTCCTGGGCCGGCGTCGTCGCGTCCCACTCTCGAGTCACCCGCCGTTCGCCTAGGAGCGGCGCAGCTACCAGGGTGGGCTGCCAAGCGGGCGGCAGCCCATAGGGTTCTCCGTTGCAGGCAAGCGCTTCCCTTCTTTTTCCTGTCTCCCCCCACCCCACCCGTCACCCCCATTTCTAGGAATCATTTGGAGCACGCCGAGCCACTGGCGCGCGAGCTTGAGGTAGCTGGCGCGAGGAAAGGGCGGGTGCGCGCGCGCGTTCGATCGAGCCAGCCGCGGGTAGCCTGCAGCGGCCGCTGTTTTGCTCTTACGGGAGAGGAGGGAGGGGGTGGCGAGGGAGGAAGAGCAACGGGCAGTTGTGGCGCGTGGAAGGGGGGCTGGCGCGCGTGCGCGGGGCAGGTAAGCGGGGCTCCGGGTAGGAGAGTTCCAGCTGCGGAGGAGAGCAGAGGAGAGGAGAGGGGCGGCTTCCCTTTCCTTGGCGGCGGCGGGAGAGTTTCTTCCCGCCAAAACGGGAGCGATGAAGGGTTGGCGGGAGGCAGCTGCGTTGGCCTGGCGGTCCGGGTAGAGGGGCGGCTAAGAGGGGGCTTGTGCAGCGGGCTCCCCGCTGGCGGGGAGGCGGATGAGGGGAAACGGTGGATATATTTGTGCGGTTACCTCAGACGCTGCCCCTCTGATCTCCTCCGCCCCTTTTCAAAACAGCAGGTCGTGAGAACGGCGCTCGTGTTTAGTCCCGGCCAGTTCTCCGCAGCCGAAGCAGCAACATGAGCCGCGATTTCAAACCCGGGGACCTCATCTTCGCCAAGATGAAAGGCTATCCCCATTGGCCAGCTCGGGTAAGGCGCTTCCCCTCCCTCCCACCCACCCGCTCGCCTCCCCCTTCCCCTTCCCCTCACCTGCCCTGGTCGCCTGGCCATTGCTGCGCAGCGATATTCCCACATCGCGTCTTCGCCTGGGAACGCAACGTTTTGTGCGCGTCCCTTTCTCGCCTTTTCTAGTCTCCCACATTGGCTCAGGTGTTCGCGTTTTGCCTCTGGTTTTGTTCTCATTCATCCCTCGGGCCTAAGCCGCCCTTGTGGAGGGGGGCGTGTTGGTGTTGGTGTGGAAGTGACTTCTAAATCACATTGCAGATACCCACATGCTGTTTTTCGCCCTTTATGTTGTCACTTTGCAACATGCAAGCAACCCCCCCCCCCGTCTTTCTTGGGGGTATATTTGCATTTGGTGTTCAAAAACGTAATTTGTCCAAGTAAACTGGGTTGCTGATAGCAAACCTGCTTGCCTAGCTTTAGGTAACTTAATAAAGACCTGTGTGGCCAATACTTTTTAGGATGTTGAAAATGTTGCATATAACTTTATTTTTAAATGTTGAGTGCTAACCCTGGCCTGTTGGGGGGGAAAGGGGTTGTATCCAGCGTTCTTTCTACTTCAAGTAGGTCCATTGAAATAAATGTAAGTTAGACTAACATTGGATACAATCCAAGGTAAAACTGATGATGATTACTGCTACCAAAGCGTACAGTAACTGCATAGATGCTGATTAGTTTTTATTCAAAGCCACACAAAATCATTCTTAGTTATATGTGGCTAATCTGCATGATTTAGAAAGTCACAGTTCCAGCTCTTTAAGACACACAGACTGAGATCAGAGCGCAGGTCTTCAGGATTTTACATGCCTGTTCTCTAATAGAGCTTCGGCTATTGGACGGTATAAAAATTTAATAAATAAAAATAAAAAAAATAGGGTAGTTGTGTACTGCCAATGGCTTTTTAGCAGATAAAGTGGCATATAAATGTTACATCTTATATTTCCTCTTTCAGACTATGTTAAAAATGAAGGATCTAGACTCTTGTGTCTCTAGTGACACAAAATCTATAGTGTTGTGTGGATATTTGGTTTCTTGTTTCCAATTTGCCTAACTACTTATCACATTTGTTCCTCCTGGCTGTTATAAAATCATGAATCTAATATGGCATAGAGCAGCAGTTTATTTAATGAAAGAAAAAAAGTCCATGATACAGGTCATCATTCTCATGATTTTTACTAAATTGCCCCTTCTAATCCAGTTCCCTTTCACACAGTCACAAAAATCACTGATTCTGCACTTGTGTTATTAAATTCCACATCTGGGGTATAGATGTTCCTGGATGGAATATGTAGACTCCACCCAAAGGAAGTATTCAATCAATATTTTCTTATTGTATTTGAAAGTTGTATATCTGTTATATTTTGATGCTGCTTTGAGACACTGCTGATCTATGTAGTGAATCTTTCAGGATTGTTTTCATTTTAGATATAGATCTCTTAAATCCATCTTCCAGAGGAGTAGCTGTGCAGAATAACAGATTTATTGTGGAATAAGGTTTCATGGACTCATGCATCAGATGCATAAAGTGTTATCTTCAGTTGGCAGGTGTGGTTATTTTACACATACACAGAGAAGGACAATGATAAAAACTAGGGTGAAATGACAATGAAATGCAAAAAATACAGTCTGTGATGTGTCAGTTAAATGTATATAAAATAAGTAGAGTTAATATTCACAACAGCAGTAATTGGCTATACTTTCAGATTTGCTATGTTAATTGCCACCTGTAGAGGGAAGCCATTGTCTCTTCTCATGCTAAATGGATAGAATCAAACTTCTTAATAAGTTCTCATTCAGCAGTTTCATACTGGAACCTCCCTGCAACTCCACCTTGCAACCCTCTATTGCCTTGAAACTTTGTATCAACTCATTTTCTTTATTTCTTTTTTTAACTGGAAACATGGTACTGGATACCTGAAACAAAGTGATCCCTTAATTAATACCACGCAGATTTTTTTTAAAATCTGCATCTGCCTGGTGCCTACATTAGGCAAAAAATAACTGGATCATCCCTCCTGAAGGACAGTGTTAGTACTCAGAAAAGGCAAGCTGGTATCTTCTTCCAGTAGTCAATAAAAAACAATATCAGCAAGCAATGATTTTCTCATTAATATCGTTAAGAGATGCCAATTATACTAATGTGAACTTCCCATAGATTTCTAGTTGGCGGTTCTGTGAACAGAATATTGGACTGGATAGCCCAGCACAGCTCTTATAGCTCTTAAGTTAATACTATAATCCTATGAATGTTTATTTGGTAGCAAGTCTTTCTATAGTCAGTGGGATTTATTCCCAGATAATTTTGTATAGGATTGCAACATAAGAGAAAAGTATTGTGAATCCATTGCCTTTGATGATCAAAGCACCAAATGTATTTGCATTTAATGTATATATGTGGTTTTTTGTTCCTAATCCCAGCTAAGAATAGAACAGTCTGACCACTGTAACCACCAGTGGTTTAGGGTGCAATCCTGTGGCAATGCCTGTGAACCTTCCAAACTTGGAAGGCATACAGGCATCCTATGCAGAGCAGGAGCAGCAGCAGAGGCTATCTTTGCCTCCGTCCTTCTCTTGCTCTGCATTTTCACCAAATGGGCATTTTTACCCTTATAGTTAGGGACAGCAGAGCAAAAGGAAGGGAGGCCTGGGGATACGTTATATCCCAGCTTCCCCAGTCCTCTCTCTCCCTACTGGAATGCTTCCTTTACCCCCTCTCCGAGGTAGCTGACACCAGCTGCAAGGTGGAGGGGCAGGGAGCGTGGATTCCTGGATCTGAATCATCTTGTGCCCACCCCACCCCCGCCCCAGACTCTGTCTGGGGCCTTAGGATTGTTCCCTCTGTGTGTGTGTGTGTGTGTTTGTTTGTTGCTCCCTATAAAGGGTTGACCTATGGAGAATGAGGTAACTGCCCCTATGGACAGATTTTAGACACCTTTACATGGAGGTTAATTTTTTAGTTCTTTATGTTATTATATATTACAGGAAGTGAGTGGGTTATGTTGATTTTGATTTTCCACCTCTTGCCAAACTATACTGCACTAACTCTGAAAGTGTATTTGTAGAAGGACATGTTCAAACAGTAATTTTACTACTGTTGTACAAGCAATAAATGCATAGAAAAAAAGACATAGACTTCTTATATTCTTGCTTTAACTATATTGGGGCATGTGTTTTTGCTAATATATGAATTACCTTTTTTTGACAAATCTTACTAGAAGCAAAGAATTGTAAAAGTTCTGTCAAATATCTTAGTAGGTTACTGTGTGTGTGTGTGTATGCCAATAGCTTTCTTTTTAATTAGTGTGGTTCTATCCATACTGTTACTAGCAGGGAATATATTTCAGTTTTCCCCCTCCCAAAAAATATTAATCATTTATGACAATTGCTGGTAGTTGTGATAGACAGATGTGAGGTGGATTTCGAGAATCTTTATGCAAAAACACAGATTATAGTGAAAGACTCATTATGGATCTTGCATGCACTGTAACTTTATATTTTTGTGTGATTGCAGGAGAAGGACATACTTAGACACATGATTTCCAAAATAGAGAGAAAACCAGTATGAGCATTGTTCAGAAGGAGGATTAGAGGATGAAGTTCTAGGGTATACTTAGAAATATCTTAAGGATCCATGTCTTGGATACTGGATTCTGGAGAATTATGTCATCTGCAACTTCTTTAATTGTGATAGTTTCAGTAGGGGCAAGTCTGAGATGTGATGTGGATTTAAAATAGTGTATTTGTTTTCTGTGTACTTTCTGGACATTTAATTACGATAATTAAGATCTCTGAACATTTGTGCCATTGATTTAGGATTTTGTTTGTTTGTTTTTGGTACAATAAAGTTCTGGATGTTTTCTTTAATTGTGCTTAATGAATTCATGCAATATATGTTTAGGATAAGTGCATCTAGCTTTCATTAAGAAATCCAGATCTGTCTAGATTGAACTTTTATCTAGATCTCCTTATATTTCTATCTTTGGGAAGATTCAATTTATGCTGAGTACAATGAAATAATGAGTTCAATAACTATAACCTTTTCACAGTTCTTTAGCATTAACCCATCTTTAAATAATTTCCTATGAAGTGTTTGATTTAGAATAGTTTTTCCTCCCTCTAGGTTGACGAAGTTCCCGATGGAGCAGTCAAGCCACCTACAAATAAAATGCCTATATTCTTTTTTGGCACTCATGAAACGTAAGTCCTATTTGCACAAAGCTATACTGGTTTGATAGAGATTTTTGGCTGTAGAACTCTAGATTGTATGGACAACTTTTGCTGATTTTAATCTTTATTTCAGAACACACATACAAACGTGTTAACAAAATCACATTTTAACATTGGGTTACTAAACTCAGTGGAGCTGCTTTATTCCCATTCTTTAGTCTCAAGGGTCCTTGTTTTCTAGTTGCAGATCCCAGTTGGTTATCCTATATTATATTGTACTTGTGGTAGTGACGCTTTGCCACAAACAACGTATATGTCAGGAAGGTCAGCAACTGAGCAAGGCTGCTACCCAACTCAAGTTAGGGTACAATTGACAATGAGAGGAGGAATGAGGTCTGCAGTCCTGGCCCTTACAAGCATGCCCTGAACTCTAAGGCCAGGCACTGAAACGGAGCTGAAGCCAATAGGAATCAGAAGCAGCCATTATTTCTCCTGATTGGCTACTGTGCAGATTAGTTGTAGCCACCATTGAGGCTTAAAAGGTAGGAGTGCAAGAGTAAAGGGCTGACTGGTGGCTGAATAGGAAGGTGTGGGTTTAGCAAGCAGGTTGCCTCTCATCAAGATCTGGTCTTGGCTTCCTTGAGCAGCTGACCAGGCCAACTCTGGGTTTTTGTGAAGGAACAGCAGAGTAGGAATTGGGATGGGTGGGAAGCAGCAAAAATAAAGTATAGGGCTGAGGGGAGACTGGAAAGAAAGGGGAAGTGAAAGAGATGGGGAAGAGAATACATGAGGGACATGGTAGGGGGAAGATAATCTGTCAATTGGGTTGCTCGGTGGGAGTGGTGCGTGTGCTGGAAGTTAGCAACCATTGAATTGGCTGTAGGCTCCTAGGTCTCCTTTGGTCTCTGTACCTAAAAAGGATATTGTAGAGTTGATAAAGAAAAGGGCAATGAAAATGATCAAGGAGGTGTAGCAACTCCCCAATGAGAGATTGGGACTGTTTAGCTTTAAAACAAATGAATAAGGGGAGACATAGAGGTGTACAAAATTATGCATGTTGTGGTGAAAATGGATAGGAAGGCATTTTTCTCCCTCTCCTAATACTAGAGCCCAGGATAATCCCATGAAGCTGATTGGTGGGAGTCTTAGGACAGTTAAAAGGAACTTCTGTGGAATTTGCTACCACAAGATGTGCAGATGTCCACCAATCTGGATGGTGTTCGAAGGGGATTGGACAAATTGATGACCATAAGCCTATCAGTGGATAATATTCACACTGGCTATATGCTACCTCCAATATCTTATGGTCTTTCTGACTTTTCTTCATCTCTTATTCCTATCATTTAGATTTCTTTAGAATAGGAATGGGGAGCATATGGCCCTCTAGATATTTTTGGACTGCAACTGCCATCATCCTTTCCCATTGGCTATACTGACTAGGGCTAAGCTGCAGTCCACCAAACATCTTAAGGGCCACACATTCTCTACCATTGCTCTGGAAGTTTATTTCTGTAGAACAATATAATAGTGATTGAGCTTGGTTAGACCAAACTTCCATCTACTCCATGGATGCAGAGCCAAAAAGATGACCCCACACCCTAACCTCTGCAGGCCCTATGATGTCAAATGGGCATACCTACGCACCCCTGATGTTTGTGACTGTGGCCAGCCCTCTGCCAGCAGTGGGCACGACCATGCCCTCCTATCATAATTTACTCCCCTGCTACCTTAGGACAGAGACCAAGCTTTACAGCACGTGGGCTTTCCCTAACAGGGAAGACCTGCATACAACAAAGCTGAGTTAGCTGTATCGCCTTCGGTTCTCTAGTACGCTCAGCTCCAGCTTGGCTGCATGTAGGTGCACAACAAAGCAACAATGGGGATGGGGGAAACTTTGTTATCTCTGATCTGTGATTGGAGATAACTTCCCCTTCCTTCGTCCTCCACAACACAGCTCCTGGGAGAGGAAGGGGCTTGTGTGTTGTATAGGAGAAGACTCTTTAATTCTTGCAGGTTCAGGCTTCTCATAAGTCTGGCATAGTTCTACTGTAGCAAGAATAGAAATGGAGGATCAGTGCCAAAGCAGAAAATCAAGGTTTTTGATCCAGGAACATAGCCATAAAATTCTTCTCTCCTTCCCTCGTTTAGTTACTTTGTGCCTTGTCTAAATTTACAATGTATTTTTTGAAATGGAATGACTAGATCTATACACAGTATTCCAATGTGGCTGCAGAGTTCGTATCTATATAGTGGTGCTATGATATTACTGTAGATTTTCAATCCTTTTCCTAAATAACTCCAACATTGAATTGGCTTTTTTCACTACAACAGCCTTGCTGAAACTACAAAATACTACTTAAAGTTTGGGTTGAGGTTTTTAATAGAAAAGTGGTTTAATGTTTTATGACTACATTTTGTCCTGTGAACTTTTTATTGCAATCCCAAAATTAAATTGCTGGTGCTGTTATATCCAGTTAGAACTCCTGTATGCATATGTTAGGAATTTTATTTTGGTCCAGTGTACATCACTTTCGAAATATGCTGGATCTCAGCTGTTATTCTGTTGCCTAGTTTGGAAAAATTCTCCAGTCTATGAAAAGACATCTGGTATTTTCCCATAACTGCTATGTTTCATAAAGAGTACTTGCTGAAGATTTTTTCCAAAGCTTTTCGAAATCCTAGCATTTAAAAATATTGGATTGGATCCAGTGTTGGTCATCCCACTGGCAGAATGGAAACATCTAGTAGAATGGATTTCTCCTCTCCCCTGAAGACCCCCACGCATGCCCCAAATCTGCTCTGGAAGGAAGGAGGGGACTCTCAAACAAATTTGGGGTGCATGCAAGGAGCTGCAGTGGGGAAAGGAGAGGATGGGGAAATTCCATGGTGCCAATGTTGGATCCAATCCATTGTAAAAGAATAGTTATAAATAATAAAGGACTCTCCCTTCAAATCAGTAGTTTTGCTAGTAAAGGTGTTACTAATAAAGGCATTACCATAACATGTAAATTGCAGAGTGTACATGGAATAATTATGTGTTTCACTTTCTTTATAGAGCCTTTTTGGGGCCAAAAGATATATTTCCCTATGCGGAAAATAAAGACAAATATGGCAAACCAAATAAAAGAAAAGGCTTTAATGAAGGACTGTGGGAGATTGAAAACAATCCCAAAGTTAAATTTTCTAGTCAGCAGGTAAGTTCTCATCTTACGTAGAAACACTAATAATTTAGTCAGATATTTCTACTGACGTTCTAGCCTATCAGTGGTTGTTCTGAGTCTCTAGCCTACTATATGGATATGGTTAAGAAGCTTGTTAGATCATAGAAACTGTAGCTCTCAAAAAGTTCCTGCTATATTTCGATGGGTTACGTTCCCCTTTACTGGGGAGAACTGAGGGAGCAAACCAGTGAGTGATCAAGAGCCAGTTGTAATGTAATGTCTACAAATGTCTGTGGGTTGTCTTCCAGAAAAAAAAAAAAACAGGCTCCTTTCCACCACCCACACACTACAAGTGGTGGCTAGAAAGGACTTCTAGCACTTGCATACCTTTTGCTATGACCTACCTTTCATGTTGTTGCCCCACATCTATTCTCTCCTACAATCCTTCTGGTAGTATGAGTTCTTCCTTGAGCAAGTGGATATACTGCCTCTCTTTACAGTTTTTCAAGGCTTTGGGATGAGAGAAAAGATTCTTCAGGGAAGGGTGCCCTTGCTAGTGGGGAGAACAATTGTTGTATGGTGAGTGAGTGGCAGCAAATGAGGACCTCTCCTTGCCAGAAGTCCATATAAGGCAAAGAGTGAGTTCCACAAGTGTTCTCCAGCTAATGGAAAGAAGTTTGTTGCCTTCTTTCAGAAGACCAATATAGGCTATGGGTCATGTGGGGGAAAAGCTTGATTTCATACATCAGGCAGGATCCAACGCTACATTGTTGGAAGTGCTACATTGCTGCCCCGGAAATGATGGGCTGGACGTAGACAGGGATTGGTGAAGCTGGTTGCCACCCATGGATCCTGCCCATCTTTAAGAGGATAATGTATAAATCATCGTTGTATTTCCATATTAAGATTACATCTCATCACTAATTTCCTAGGTAGCGATGAAAAAAGTGGTTAATGTTGTTCTGCCAATCTGAAAATAGGTTATGCTTACTTATTTTAAGGCATGTTTGCTACCAACTTCTGCCCTAGAGAAGCTACCACCGCAAACTTCTGTATGTCTGTCTTATTTCCACATTTCACAGAGCATGGTTGTATAGATTTAGCCTTTAGAAAGGCAATCTTTGTTTTAGGTTGGCGGCTGGTCAGCAGGCTAGTGGTTCAACAAGCCTAGACAGAGTTCCCAGACAATCTCTAGCATCTCATCCCATGCTTAGACTGAGGAGCCAAACTAGTGCTGTACTTATAGAAGATCAAATGTATTATTATTGTTGTTGTTGTTGTTGTTGTTGTTGTATCCTGCCTTTTGCCCAATGCTGGGCCTCAAGGCGGCCTTACAAAGTTTAAAACATACAGGGGGGGGGGGAACAAAACCATAAACGTTAAAAATACACAACAAAATTATTAGACATTAACATAGATGGAGGGCCAGATTATTCCCCAAAGGCCTGCTGGAACAAAAAAGTTTTAGCCTGCTTCCGAAAGCCCATCAAGGAGGGAGCCAGCCTAGCTTCCCCGGGAACAGAGTTCCAGAGCACTGGAGCAGCCACCAAGAAGGCCCTCTCCCATGTTCCCACCAAGCGCGCCTGTGAAGATGGAGGGACTGAAAGAAGAGCTTCTCCAGAAGATCTTAAAGCACGGGCAGGCTCATAAGGGAGAATACGGTCTTTCAAATAACCTGGACCCAAGCCATATAGTCTTCTGGTTGCCTGGCAGTACACTTATTTTTTTACCAAAATATTTTCATTGGGTATTTGCTAGTTAAGCACAATCTTTGTAACTGCATGTGATTGTGAGAAAATCTCTTTTAAATTAGTAATCATATTTAGTTTTAGGAAGCAATGCTATGCATGTTTACTAGAGAGTAGACTCCATTGAGCTCAACTGAACATTCTGAATAAACATTCTTAGGATGCACTTTTAATCAGTTGTCTGTTTTGTATTTGTCGGTTATGCTGTATGCTGCCTTGAAATCTAATAATGTGAAGGATGGGGTAACAATGTTTAGATTTCAAATGTTATTTAAAAAATCACTTGCTTTGAAAATTGCTGCTCTCATATCTGTTTTTGCTGCTGATTTACTGACGTGATGGCAATGTATTTGTCCACAGTCCCAGCCAACTATTAACACTACAGTTATTAAAGAAACCGCTGAAGAAAGTATCCTAGATACTGAAGAAGGAAATGAACAAAAAATGCCCCCCAAACGGAGGAAGTCTACTGGTCTTAAGGTAAGTGATTATAAATCAGCAATTCAAAAGAGCTGCTTTCTAGTTCAAGTTTGTATTAAAATTAAGGATGCAGTCCTATCAACATATCTGCCTGTCTCCAAACTCGGAGGCTGATGGGCATCCTATGCAGAGCAGGAGGAGTGCCCTACTACAAGCCATGGGTTGTGTCATGGGTAAAAAGTTACACGCATTGCGTCAGATTCAGACAACAGGGCAACTTGTGCTGTATCACGGTAATTATGCAAATCACAGGCACAATGGCTTTCTTCACCCCCATGATAAAGTGCAGCACCTTCAGGAGAAAGGTGCTAAACCTTTTCCGGAAACTGCTTCTCCTTATCCATTTCTCTCTTGTTAGGGAGTATTCTGATCTTGGAGCTTCAGAATAAAAATGGTTATAAAATAGCAATTTAAGGGAGTGGGAAAGCAAAAAGTAGGTAGGGGAAGGATTAAGCACCTGCCTGCCATACTATATTTTTTTAATTACACATGCAAACACTATAGTGGAAATAATCATTGCCCTATTTCTGATGCAGATGTCTGTCACTATTGCATATAATTTGTCCCTTCTACTTGTATAATTCCTGTGCCTCAAAAAAAGCTGACCTGTGTAATGGTTGATTAAAATTGCAACACAACAGCAGAAGCTAGGAACAGCTTGCTTTGGGTTGTGGCTGAGCTGATGGTGGTTTTATAACTTGGTTTGGAGGGAATTCTATACCACAACTTCCTAGTTTGGGCATCATGGAAAACTGTAATTTAAGAAACCAGACTATCTTCACCAAATTTAAGCTCATGTGGGTAGTCTGATCATTCCTAGTCTGATGGTGACAGCTAAAAAATGGCCCAGTTGCTTTCTTTGAATTATTTTTAGGCTTTTGGAGATCACAACTGCTCAACCTGATCTGGAGCTTTTTCCAGCTGTCTCTGTTCTTTTTCCTGTTGATTTATTTTCTGTTGAGGTTTTCTTATGTGGGTTCACTGCATCATCCTTGCATGCCAAAAGCAACTGAAATATTTCATTTTCTAAAAACATGTTTCTTGGAGGGAAGAAACCTGGAACTGGAGGAAGGACTATTAATGGGAATTTTTGTTAGGGAAATTATTGCCACAGGCAAATTGCCTGATTACTAATGGTGAAAAACCATTGATAGTGTAGAGTGTAGACAAATAAGTATACAATTTTGTATTTGGTTATGCATTCATTTTTGTCTTTTTTGTTGTTGTTGCTCCCTAGTAATAGCTTTAAGAGTTAAAGAAATTTTCCTGACATTTGAATTGTTTTCAAAGTAATTTCACTTTCTGGTTTTAAAGATGATTTTCTCCTATTTTTCACTTTTTCTATATTCTTTTATATGTTTTAATTTGTATGTCATCTTGGGGGCATTTTTCAAACCAAAATGTGACTTATAAATAAATATGCAGTTAGTAAATTTGGAAGGTTGTTGAATAGATTTACTGCTTCCTGAGATATAAGGAAAAAAAGGGAGCTGTGACGTTTTCAAAGTATAATAACAAAAAGTAATGTGTATAATTATATGAAGTTCTAGACCTTAAGACCTATTTGCTTTGCTATTGGTGTCAGAGAAATCCCACAGCAATAAGGCAGAAATTAAGAAGGAATCAGGTTCCTAGGTAGATGGCATAGCATGCTATTTGTGATTTCATATTCGAATCATTTTATTATCAACACTTCAGGCAAAACTGGTGTCCTGACCAAGGGAGCAGCAGAGTGTTCACTCTTGTGATACAGAAAGAAATTCCCCATTTCCAGGAGCCAGGGCAAACTTAAATAAAGTTTGACACAAGGGAAACTTGATATATTAGTTCAATTGCATACAGAGCATAAAACTTTGTATAGTTTTATGAATAAATGTTGAATAAATGTTCATCCTGTGCTGATTTATTCCAATGAGAACAGTTCTTATGGAGCAATTTTTGAGTCTCAGATTAATAGATAACCAAATGTAGGGAGTGCCTAATCAGTTCCATGAGTTAAGAGAACATTGATGGTTTTCTCTTGGGTAGGGTTGTGCTCAGAGCAGAGAATCCTTCTAGGCATTAAGGCAGCTTTTAGGAGCAAACTGCTTATGCCTGCCAAATTGAAACAAAGACTTTGGCCAATCTGCCTTGTAAGGCATAGAATGACAGGTCCATCACACGGGCTACCAATGTTAACTTAAACATTGATTAAATACATAATGATACAATGTATGTATACTCTCAATCTCTCATGGGATCTCTTGGTCAGATCCTTACTGGCATGGGCATTCCTAGAGAGGTTCACCTGGCGCCTCTGTTGTGCTCATTCCGGCGCCAGGTGAACATTTTTATTCTCACAGATATTTTAGGAGATGTTAGGATTCATTCCCTTATCAGACCAATAAGGGGCCTAGCAAGGAGGCACCAGTCTTTAAAGGATAGGGCACACAGCCATCTTTTCTTCCACAGTCTCATTGGCTCAGTTCAGACAACACGTTAGTCAACACAGTGTGAATACTCTACTCAACATTTGAGTTTTTAAGGGGTACTTCCCACACAACATGTTCTAACTCCACCATTGTGTGACTGTAGACTACCGTGGAGTTGAGTAAAATCCATTGCAACATTTGATTGACAGTTACTCCGCCCTCTCTCCTCCCCTGGTCCTCCCGATAGGTCCTCCCTATCTCATCCTCCCTATCTCATCAGCCATTGCTTCAAAAAAACCAATCCCGGCGGCTCTCCTAGAGCAGCACTCCCTCCTTTCGCTGCTCTTGCCAGGGAACTCTGTAGCCGGTGGTAAAAGTCAACTCAACTCAATGGAAAACTCCATGGAGCCCCCACAACATGCAACACAATGTTTGAGTAGGAACTCTCCTCTTCACAGCATGGATATTCTGCATGGAGTATTTTCCAAAAAAACCCACCATTGTGTGGAGTTTTCCCGCCAGACAACATATTTCTCAACGGTGGTGCAAAATCTCCACTGTGGAGTTCTGAAACCACCATTGAGAAACGTGTTGTCTGAATTGAGCCATTATTTTCTCCCTCTCTTTCTCTGCCTACTTTTCCACTCTTAAGTGCCCACTGTTGGGAGCTTGCTTGCAAGGAGAGTTTGAAGACAGAGGGGGAAGGACAAGAAGAACTTCTTGTGAAATACTGGTATTGCATACAGCATCTGATTTTATTGCCCCAATCAGAAACTTCTAGCTTCTGCAGAAGCTCAGTGGCTTCAGCACAGCAAAGGATTTAATTAGCCTCCACAAATTTCTTTTTCCTCCTTTACCTTTAAGGTGCCTTACATAGCTGCAGACAGCAGATTAAGCCTAAAGGACAGTTCAGATCATGTGAAATCATGCTCCAGGAAATGCTGGGGAAGCTATGTGCAAAGTGCCTCATGGCACTACCAGGAGGTAGAGGGCAGTATCCAGTAGTGTCATTCCACTAACGCAAACGATGTTGTGCTAGCAGGAACTAAATTCCAAACTAGGCTCAAGGGGAGATTCGCAACAAATGTAAGAGGTTGTGCAATTTTTTTCAGGACAACTGAAAGATTCGGTATAGCTCCACTAGTGCTATTTTAGTTTGTGGAACGACAGTGTTGGATACTGCTCATTGTTTTAAAATAAATTTTACAGTTTAAAGCAAGAAAAAGACTTTACCCATCACAATTCATAAATTTGACTAAAGTATGTGCAACCCTCCACCCACTCCCAAATCTTCTGAAGTGCTACCTCTCTGAAAAGAATGATTTCTCCCTCACTCCATTTTCAATCATTTATTTTCCTCTTCCCTTAGCCTAGTGTTTCTTTTTCTTCTTTAGTCCAACCAGAAAAGTGGGTTCACATGGTTTTGGGGGAAGGAATATAGGGCTATTTTGTTTCTCGATTGTCATTATCGAGCAATAGAATTACAAGCATTTAAGAAAAACAGGTGTTAATTTGGAGGGGGGAGATAAATCCTGCTCACTTATACAATCCTAATTATGCCTACTCAGAGGTAAGTCCGTTATGTTCAATGTGGCTTATTTCTAGGAAAGTGTATATAGGATTCAAGCCTAAGTTACTTGTCAGAAGGTTTGTAGCCTGACTTAGATGTAAGTCCTGTGTAAGTGTGATTCTACAGACTCAATAAATGGCCCACCCCATTCCACTCCACGCTTTCAGCCCAATCCTGTGCATATGTTGTCATTAGTGGTGGTGGTAGGGTTGTTGTTGTTTGGATGGACTCTAGATTTAGTAGTGAAGGAAAGAGCCTTCGTACATGTTCAGAGTTACTTTGTCCATAAGTTAGCTCTAGTATTGAAAACAAACTCCTTGGCTGAATCTTGGTGAAATCTTGTCACAAATTAAGTTATGGGGAGAATGAGACAAGAAGAACTTGTACAAGAAGTAAAAACAAAACATCTCTTTTTATGAAGAGTTGCTGGAGGACAGAAAAATGAGGAGGGATTGTTGTGCAATTTTCTTGTAACAGGTTTGGTGAGAGCTTAATCTCTAAAAAGGGAGTGCTGAGGCTTTAGTCTGTGTGGGATATATTCCATCATTATTAAGTGTATGGGGAGTGAGAGGTGGTAATATCAATGGTGAGAAAAAAGCATTTTGCATATGCCCAAAGGTATTCTTTATTTCACTGGTATTGTGCTGACATTGGCTAATTATAAATATATTCTAGTAATTTTGCATAGCAAGTGTGAAATTTGTGTCATGGGCCTGTTACCTGGAAGTTTTAAGTACATAGCATTGCCCCTGTTTACCAATCCCATTTCTGGCCTGATGAGTTAATCTATGTATATGTAAGTTTTTTTTAAATGTAAACAGTTGACCATATAATTCAGCAGCAGCAGATAGATAGGACTGTCATCATTAGCCACCTGCATAGACCTTATGTGGATATAACTCAAAACAAATGATACTTGTATCTCATTCCCAGGGACCCGTAAAACAGGATAATATAACCACTGAAGCAGAAGTAGAAGAAAAAGAGATTGAAACTTCAAAAGACAATGATTCTTCAGAAAAACCTAGTTGTGAAGTACGTGGGTTTTAAAAAAATTGAATTATTTTTCTTTTTGATTTGACTCTGATTCACACAATGTTGTAAAATGGGAATCACGCACACACAAACCCTGCTCATCTTTTTCACATGAATTATACCCCTCTCCTGAATGTGATCTCTCTTTGGTATTATATATGAATTTGACTTGAATAGAAAAAAACTTTGGGCAGTATCTAGCTGTGTCATTCCGCTAGCTGAAATGATATTGCATTAGCGAGAACTGGTTCTGAACTGTGTGCTTGATGAGGTTATGTTTGCACAATCATAGTTGCACAAACAGTTCTGCATTACACATGCACAATATGTGTGCATTACCCATGTACAACCTCTTGTGCAAGTTTATGTACAATCATTTGCGCAAGCATAATATGCAATCATTTGCACAATGGAAAGATTTGGCGGAGCTCCGCAAGCACTATTTGAGTTTGTGGAACAACACGATTAGATAATGTCCTTTGTCTCCAGTGGGGCTATTTAGACAATTTAGGGCAGAGATGCACAACTGAAATCACTCCAAGGAATGTTTTGTCAACTCAAAAAAGTTGTAATAAATAAATAAAAGCAGTTTTGCTAGTTTTAATTCAGTATTATTCTTGAACCTATTCTCTGTTAGGTCAAAAGTGCATTAGCATGTATTGTGCAACATGTAGGGCTTCATAAATACTTATTATTGATCTCCTTTTTTCTCTCTCCCCAAGACTGTCAGCACAGAAGGGTTTACTACTCTTGAATGGTAGTAGTTTTCTGGGGTCTCAGGCAAAGGTGTTCTCATCACCTGCCAACTTATACTTCAAGTAGAGATGCAAGGAATTGCACCTAAGACTTTCTGCATTCAAAAAACATATTCTGCTCCTAATCCCAATGATTCCATGCTTAGCTTCTATTCATGCTAGCTTTGTTATTTCTAGAAACTGAGGCAATGCTGGATCTACAGCACGGGCTCTTCCATCTGAGAGCTGCAAGTTCCCTACCATCAGTGTAACTTAAGAAAGGGGAGCTTAAATTCCCTACCACCAGTGTAACTTAAGAAAGGGGGGCTTAAAGATGAGAGGACAGTATATTGTTAGGTGCTTCTGTAACTCCTCTAAGTTTGAAAGTAGTTTGCCATGCAGCATGGTGGTTCATGACAAAGTGGTGGTTGTGGTGGGGAGTCTAAAGCCTCCCTGGGCTCATGGAAATAGCTCCGTGGTTCTGTGAATCTTGCCCCTAGTGTACGAAGTTTAGAATCGTGGTACAGGTGGCTAATAATGGGCATGCATGTTGCTTTTTTCTGTGAGGTAGTAGGGTTATGAATTTGGTCAGTATTGATGCCAATAATTAAACTATTGTTTAGCATTATTTGGGGGGGGCATTATGACTTTCAATTTACTTTGACGATTTTCAAGGATTCTGATAATTTTTCTGCCTGCAGGATGTGGATAAATCAAATGATATAGCTGTTCCTAAGATTGCTAGAAGGGGGAGAAAAAGAAAGGTAATACTGAATATTTCTAGCATTTAAAAACTTTGTAAATTTGCACTGGATTATCAATTAAATTTAAAAAATATGGCTTATCATTGCAGGTCTACACTAACTATATCCTTAACAATGCAAAAATCGCAGCACTCCAGAATATGTTGCTAATCTTTGTGAAGCCTGTCTTTAAAAACAACAAAATTGTCTTTTTCCAGAATTATTTAGTAATTATATTTGTATCTGTCAATCCTTCATAACAGGTAGACTGACCTGAAGATAGTAGGTTGGATCTAAGCATATCCATTCATGGGGGGGAGTCCTTTAATGAATAGAAGGGTCTTTGATCCAGTGGAGACTTCTCATGAAGGGAGGGAGGAAAATTTTACTGATTTTACTCCATCCTCAGCCCTCCTTGCCACATCCAACACACTTCCCCCAACCCTCTGGAACAGATTTTGTTTGGAGGGGGAATCAGTGCATATCATCTCTCCTTACATTAGCAGGCACCAAGACTAGCCTTTCCATGATCAGAACTCCACTCACAGGATCTTAGGTTCCACACTAGTGACTGGCCAAGGTGTCCCATTTTATTTCATTCTCCCCACCCACCCCTCTCTCTCCATGCTACATTGGCTTTTTTGAAAAACATCCCAGTGATTAGTGAGAGCAAGACATTTGTGAATGTCACTGAGGTATCTAGATATGACAGTTCAGAATAAACTTTATTATGCTTTGCCATCCGCATCTTGGACTACATCTTGTTAATATTCTCCAAGATTCGAACCAAAGGTATATAAACTCAATCAATCAATCAAGTTTATTACAGCAAACAGCCAGCATGGGTATTCTTAGGCTGTCCAAACATTTGGAACAACAGTGTAATTTAGTAAAATTTATATGAAGGAATTTCTTTAATACAGGCTGAAAAACAAGCAGAAGTTGAAGAGACAGCAGCAATGGTGGCAACGGCTGCAATTACAGCTCCAAAAGCAAGCCCTAAAAGAGGAAGGCCAGCTGGTAAGTTGTAGAGTGTTGACCCTTGCCTGTTGGTCCTAATTTTTCTCAATTAAATATTACATAGAAAAATAATTTATAGACCGCAAAATACCAAAAAACAAGTTGTTAGAGAAGTCCCTATTAGGTTAGATTAATTTGGACTTCTTGCCTATGCAAGTACCAGTTTTATTTATTTTTTAGTACTTTAGTGCTGCCTATATGTAAATCAATCCTTCCTCTTGAACTATGCTTTCAAATGCAGTGTAAAATTGCACAATTGACTTAATCTTTGTGGCCTGTTAAAGGAAATGTAAGGATTTTAAGTACACTAAAAAGGGAAGAGCTTATTTTCATATGCAACAAATGGAAGGACAAAATAACTGAACACATTCCCATGTGCTTTCATCACTAGGCAGTGTATCCTCAGTATTCATTGGTATGCTTCCATTGTGTAACAGTATCGCCCTGATACCAGATGCATTTCTAATGCTAAGCTACATTTCTTAATAATACCCTATTTTAGTGAGAACAAGCAATTGCTAAACATAAAAATATGAGTCCTGTCTGCTAAAATGTTAAACCTCAGTTGCACATAGGTTACTTGGAAAGTTCGTTAATACTGGCAAAATTGGTTACCAATGTAATGTGTTTAAGAGTTCAGCCTAAGAGAGAGATGCAAAGAGAAGACATTTGTGCTCAGACATTTGTGTGCTTCTCACTGCAGTTTTTGCAGTGCCCAAAACATTGAGTGAGCAAACTTTTGGCTAAACATACCATTCTCTTCTGTTCATGCATGTCTTTTCTTTGTGACCTGGGCATACATGTCTAAATACTATAGCTTTACATGATACAGCATGTTTAAATGATCTTCCCAAGCATTGTGATAGAAGCTCTTAAACAGATTGGAGTTCAAAAGTAAATATTTTCATTTCACTTATATTTCTATACCATCCCACAGCCAAAGCTCTCTGGACAGTTCACAGAAATTAAAAACCATTAAAATACATTACACAAAGTACAAAAAAAGCATTTGCATAAAAACATATGGACAGATAACACACACGAACAACATATATCTAAAAATGAATTTTTAAACATTTAGCCAAAGACCATCCGAGACGTAATTAAAACTCATTATATGCTGCCAAAGACCAGGGAGAAGATGAATATATCAGTGTTTCAGAAATAAAAGCAAGAGGAAAATGCAATAGCATGTACACCAAGAGACTTCCATTTTTGTTTCCTGCTCCTACATTGTTGCACCTACATTGACCCAAGTTTCATACTGGGAGTGCAGGATACCTGTTAAAAGGGGGAACTTAGGGAATACTTTCAGTGGACATGTAGATAGTGTGGCATCTGTGCGCGTGCACACACACATGCAGATTTCTAGTAAAATATGCTTTCTTAATTGGGAACTACGTTATAAAGCTGCAATTTTATACATTCTGAGTTGCAAAATTATACAATAAAAATGTTAACAAAGCTACATTGTTTTGTGTGAATACTTGTTCTCCGCATAAATGTATAGAATAAAATTAGCATGTTCATTAAGGACTGGATCTGGTTGTTCTTGGATGGAAAAACAGAAAAGCCATTCTTCAGGTCTTTGATAATATGTTACTAGTTTGCTTTGCTTACCACATCATGGGCTCCAGGAGCTAGTTTAGCTAAATTACTGGTTTTGTAGTAGGGATGATTCTGACCAAGAAAAGCTACTACATTAATGCAGTTAACATTGTTAGTGTCTGGCTGTTAGCTTTCATCTCTTGATGGACAACTAAATTTAAACTGAAATAGTGGTATTATATTTAATCAAATCTAATGTTTCTTTATGAAATTAGCTTCTGAAGTAAAGGTTCCAAAACCCAGAGGGAGACCCAAATTGGTAAAACCACCTTGTCCTCCGGAGGGCGACATGTAAGTTGGTTTTAAAGCATTGGTGTTTATCACAAAGAGTTAAGAATGCAATAGGTGAAAGTGTAGAAATTACATAGAAACTGTAAGTATGTATCTGAGTAACCTGACCTGCCTTCAGGTGCATATTGTTACCCTTTGATCTGCCCTATATCCAGGCCAGATCTACCCTATATACTAAATCTGAGGATCATTCTTATCTCAGGTTATAACATTGCATCAGTTTCTTAGGCGCTTTCCTATTAAAATACAACCAAGTCTTTTTTTAAGGGTCTTAATAGGAAGGGAGTAACAGGATGCAATTAAGAACTTGCTGTGAGAGGGAGCAGTGCCAGCCACCTTGGAGGCAGCAGTTGTTGTGGGACTGCTTCTTAAGAAACCCTTTTTTGCATCCTAAATAGTATAAACAATTATTGGCCAGTCACAAATATCTATCCTTTAGAGCAAAATGCTTAACCAGGTGGCTGCCATTCAATTCCATAGGTTTTTCCCCAGATAATGCAGAAATTCCTGGATTATGAGAGAGACTGAACAGTGAAAAAGAGCGGAAAAAAGGGCATAGCTTTTCCACAGAGGAATGTGAACCTGAGAGAAAGTTCCTAGGATGCAATCACAGCAACAGTTGAGAAAAAATTGAGAGGGAAGGTAGGGGCCACCCTTTTAAGCATGTGCTTTGAGGGCTGGGGGCAGGCCTCCAAACAAAAACATATCTGTCGCCTAGCTTTCTAGAAGATTCTGTTCAGACACAGAAACTATGTGTGACTGCACAGATGACTAGTTAAACTATAGTTAAAAAGAACAACAGTTACAGGTGGATCCTGGTCCATTTTTGGCACAATTCAAAGTACAGGTGCTTACCTGTTAAGCCCTAAATAGCTTGGAAGCTGACTACCTAAAAGACCACCTTTTTCCACATGACCCTGCTTAAAAGCTGATTTTTAAGTTCTTTTATATATTTCTCATCACCATCTGAAGTTAGGTGGCTAGTGACCAGAGAAAGGGCATTCCCCTGTGGAATTCCCTATCCAATGAGGTGCACCTGAGGCAAATTGTGATGTCATCAAGGAAAGATTTTCTATTTGCCTAGGCTTTTAACATGTAATGTCGATTGTTTGAGTATATAATCTGCTTTGCTGAAATGTATGCTGATTTTCTATGCTGTTCTACTGCAGTGTTTTAAGTATTGTTTATATTTCATATTGATGTATTATGATCTTGGTTATACACTGCCCGGCCCTGATAGCTTTGCTGAAAGACAGCTTTAAAGGTGGTTTGCCGTTGCCTTCCCCGACCGTTATTACCTTTCCCCCAGCTAGCTGGGTACTCATTTTACCGACCTCGGGAGGATGGAAGGCTGAGTCGACCCGAGCCGCCTGCCTGAAACCAGCTTCCGCTGGGATCGAACTCAGGCCGTGGGGAGAGTTTCGGCTGCAGAAACTGCTGCTTTACCACTCTGCGCCACACGAGAAAACGTCTGCGAAAGCTGGCATCCCTCCAAGAGTCAGTAATGACTCAGTGCTTGCACGAGAGGTTCCTTTCCCCCTTATATAAAATATATGTATGAACTTGTGCCTCATCATGAGGATGCATATGCAGCCCCTGCAGTTTGGGCAGTTGAGTCTGTTTTGAGTCCATGGAAGCCACACGTACATGTTGAGGCACCTTTTGATGCAGTCAGCAGCTCCATTTTCTTTAAACTGTGTGCCATTTTCTTGGTAGAAAGGCAGGGTACAAAACAAATGAATAAATAAGATTAATCTTCCCTTAGGCATCTGTGTGCAAATTTATTTTTAAGAAGACATTTTCATGACATTTAAAAAAATGATTTTGGGGCTGGCTAGATGATAATAGAAACATAATTCTTGCTTTGGTTTGGGGTGTTTTTCCAGTGTTCATGAGGAAGATAAGAGTAAGAAAAAGGCCACTGAAGAAAAGCCACTAAAAAAACAGAAAAGGGATGAAGAGAGTCTAAGAGAAGAAGAGAAAGTAAGAAAAGACCCAGATAAAAAAGAAGGCAAGAAGGAAGTTGAGATAAAAAGGAAAAATGCTGTTAAAGTGGGATCGGCCTCAGCCTCTGATTCTGAAGAAGATGGAGAAGAGCAGGAGGGGAATAAAGTATGTATGTGTCCTATTTTTTCTTTGCATTAGGCCAGGAGTGGGCAGATGTCAAGCTTGTGGGATTTTCTTTGTTATTTTCCTAGAATCGTGTGATCACCCCTCCTGGAGGCAAGTGTGCAGTAGTGGCTTAGAAAAAAGGAAGGATATATACTTAGACTTAAGGAACCTGGCATATCTGAGTGCATATCACAACTGAGCTCACAAGTCCTTTCCCTCCAAATTTTCTTCATTTGAATAGCCTAATTTGCTATTGTTAAAAAAAACCTGGGAGTCAGAAATCCTTGGTGATCTGCAAATTACTCAAGTTTAGCAGTAGATCCTGATCTACCCTGTATTATAGAATAATTCCTATATATACCAGGGTATAGTCTGTAGTTAGTTTCAGATGCTCCAGATTATTGTTGTTGTTATATAGGGTAAACCGACTCCTTGATAATAGGACCATTTGAATCCATCATGTCAAAGTAATAATTATTATAAATCATTGCATTTATATCCTGCCTTTTCTCCAAGGTATTCAAGACTGTAAATGTGGTTCTGTTTCTTCCCCTCCCACCTATTTTATCCTCACAACAATTCTGTAAGGTGGGTTAGGCTGAGTAATAGTGATCACCCAGTGAGATTCAGGGCTTAGTAGAGATTTGAACTGCCCAGCACTACTATTTGAACCGCCCAGCACTATTATTATCAATACCTATAAGACCCTACAGTTTTCAAAGCTCTATACAGTAACTGAAAAATAAACCAGTCTCTGTCTGTAAGCTCACAGTCTAATAGACATGATACAAAAGGAAAGAGGTAAGACAAAAACAAGCATTGATGGCTGAGTGCAATACTGTACCTAAGCTCCCACCTAGTAGTAATGTGGCCATGAATGCTAATTGCCATGTTTCACTATTCTAAAACATGCTTGAAGTTGTGTCTTAGATATATTTTCCCTTGATTCTGTAATATAAATTCCATTTTAAGAAAATGTTTAAAATAGATTTTTAATGCGCTTTTCATTTACATAAAACTGTAAATCAGTATCAGATAGTTTGAATGTTTGTGCTTTCTGACATCTTTTAAAAAAAACATTTAAAATTTAGTGAGGTTAGAAGATTGCAGCGTTTTGTTGTTGTTCATCTGTGCTTCACATTTATACATACTTTATTTGGAGAAAGAAGGAATAAAATCTTGTTCGTAGATCGTCATCTGGGATAGATTTGGAACTGACCAAGCAGTTGACTTCAGTTACTAAAAATATTATTTCCCTTCCTATTCAAAATTAAAATGGAATAGAAGAAAAAGGGAAGAAATTTTCAAGGACCTCATAGAAAGAATATTTTAAAAACTCAACATGAGCGTGAAGTAGCAGAGAGAAAACGTAAACAGGAAGAGCAAATGGAAGGAGAATTGTGAGTACAACTTACATGGTTGTGCAAATGTTAAGTAGTTATGTGACTAATGCGTTAAAACAAAAGATGAATATTTTTAACCATTTTTATCATAGTGTCTTTGCAAGTAGTATTTAGGTCTGTTAGTATTTAATTTCTATATGAATGTTACTTGTCTTTTACTTAGAAACAGTAAGAGCAGTAGTTCAATAAGACTAGACTCATAGTGTGCGTTTGGACGACACTTTAGTCCACGGAGTGTGAATAGTCCACTCCACGGATGACTATTTGCGTGCCACACTTGGGCAACACAGAAGTACCAAGGGACGGGACGATCGGCGGCTCCCCAAGCACTTCCCGGGATGGGATTATTTCCAATGCAATAGAGGCATGCTGGGCAAGAGCGTGGGGGTTTCTGCCGCTCTTGCCTCGTGACTCTGTAAGCACAGGAAATAATCCACGGAGCCCACCAGACGACACAATACTCAACGGTTGTGCAGTTAGTCAACCCTGCACAGCGCTGGTTATCTCCATTGGTTATTTCTTGCAAATAACCAACTGTGGCATGGTTTTTCCCTGACATACGACACATTAGTCAATGGGGGATTATTTAAGCAATGGTTACTTAAATAGTCCACTGTTGACTAATGTGTTGTCTGAACTGACCCATAGTCTATTTCAATAGTTCGTTAGTTAATAAAAATTGGCTTTCCAGGAAAGGAAGAAAATGAAAACATCCAGCAGCAAGTCAAGACTAATATGAACAAAAAAATGAAACAAACTTCCATTTTTCCTGAACCAGAAAATGTTTCTGTTGAATCTGAACCAGAACATGGAAGACATCAAGTTAACAGTTAAATAATAGGGGTTCAATTTTTAAAAAATTGATGTGGCAAACACTCTGATTAATTAATATTTAAATCAAGAGTACACACAAGCAGCATCTGGAAGGATTTCTATTAACTTGCTTTGTTAAATTGTTCTTATGAGGAAGAAGAGAATAGTAATTGATTCATCTTCATATTTGGTGGATTTGTGGGTGGAGTAAGTATGAGCTATAGTTTTAATTTAAATTGTTGAATATTTTTGATAGCCAAAACAAAGAAGAAGGCAAGAAACCAGAAGCTAAGAAGATGGAGAAAAAACGAGGTCAGTAGTGAAAGCTTATTTTCTGACTGTAATCAAATATTCATTTAGGATATTTTTGTTATATATTCAATAAGTTTATTTTTTTACTAAGGTGCACCCAAAGGGAAGTATACACTGGTTTTTATCATATATTTCTTTTTTCCCTCTCTCACTTGTGTAAATACTAGTTCATCTTTTTAATTTCCATTTGGGGAACCTTCCCTGTACAGATATGTGCCTAGCCTTATAGTATGAAAGGTGGAATATTGGTCAAACTTCTTGTTCCTACTCATCCAATATGATTCCAGGATTCATAGTGATGTTACAGTGTTGGATATCCACATCATAGAATAAAATATATTTGAAAATATATATATGTAAATGTGTAACACTTCTTCAGAGCAACATGTTTATTAAAACGTAGTTGTTTTGTTTCAGCGAAAAAAGCAAAAAGTGTTGCCTGTTTTTCAGCCATGTGCTTAAAACCTGATTACCAATATACTTTTTAGGATTTCACAACAATGTACTTATTCTATTGGTTTGCTGGGTTGCTTATTAGTTTTGGCGTATGTTACACCATTTACTTAAAGATGCTCAAAGGTATGATCTTCTAATAGAGTTTATATTCACTATCATTTACAATATATTGTTTTTAATATTTAGAAACGTCAATGGATTCTCGGCTGCAGAGGATACATGCAGAAATAAAAAATTCACTCCAAATTGACCATCTTGTAAGTATCTGTGTTATATCCATGAGTTTGCTGAAGTGAGGGAAAGCTTAGATTTTTATTCATTTTTAACAAACTCTAATAACTTGTATTCTTATAAAACCATTTTTAAGCTTGGCCTGTTGGTATCTTTAGGTGCAGTCCTATAGGATTGCTACCTGTTAAATAGAAGGCTTCGTGCACAGAAGCTTCTGAAAATCCTATGCCCTGCTGTGCTTATTACTGACAGGGCAGGAGGAGAATGGAGGTGATTTCGCTTCACATTCTCCTCAAGAAATACAACAGGAAGTAGACTGGTCCCTAAGTCCCTGACCTCTCCTCTCCACACACTAGAACACCTTGTTTTGACGTCTACAAGATCATCGGAAAGCAGTGGGCATGGTTCTTTCCACAACAGTTGCGAGTGGGCAGGGGGAGGGATTCCCCCTCCCAAGGTCGTAGGAGTGTCTACATCTTTAGGAGAGAGAATCTGAAATATCCAATGGTCCCTGAGACACATGTAGCTCTGTTAATTATATATTTTTATGTTTAAGAAAGAACTTCCTTCCATACATCTAAACACGTTCCTAGTATAAATCTACTCACCCATTTTTGGAAGTCTTGATTTTTGAAATCTTCCAAAGGCAGGTTGGCCCACAATTTGTATGTGTATATAATTGTTCACTAGGATGAAATGACTGAAAAACTGATTTGGAGACCTAAATAGTTAAAGTGCTTAATTTTTGCTGGATTGAGTCCAGAAAGATGGCTTAACTCTAAATTGTGGATGAATTTTACTGTATAGGTGCAGATTGTTATGGTAAAGTAATTCATTGCCCCCAGATAAGTAATAGACCATTTTCTGGGTTACATGAAAAATCAGTTGTAAAATCACATAGAAAACTAGTATGTGTGTATAAAACATAAAATGTTTGGTGCAAAAGTGGATGCAGTGTTGTTGGTTTTTTCCTGAGAAATTAAAATATTGGGTTTTATTACATTAGGATGTAAACAGATGCATTGAAGCTTTGGATGAACTTGCTTCACTTCAAGTAACAATGCAGCAAGCTCAGAAGCATGCAGAGATGATTTCAACCCTCAAGAAAGTAAGATTGGTAGTTTTCATAAATGTAGAAGCTTAGTTTGTATTTCACTTGCACCTTTTGTTCATCTTCAAATTGAAAACTTGCTTATTAATATTTATTTTTTTATTTGAGGCATTTGTATACCGGGAATATAATAAAATTTCAGTGGTTCACAACGTTAAAAAACGCCATTAAAAAACTTCCAATTGCAGTAAAATAATAATCAAGAAGTAGTAAAATGGAGTGGCATAATTAAATTACTTATAGCCAAGGGAAAGCCTGAAATAAAACTAGAAAGCAGTGCAATAAATGGCCAACTATTACATGTAATAAAATGGATTGCTTTCAGTGAATAGTAGATGTTTTTGAGCACCTCTGTATTGTAATCAGATATATAAACCCAACATCTCTTCAGATACGAAAGTTCAAGGTCAGCCAGGTTATCATGGAAAAGTCCACTATGCTCTACAACAAATTCAAGACCATGTTTCTCGTTGGAGAAGGAGATTCTGTTCTTTCACAAGTATTGAATAAGTCATTAGCTGAGCAAAAACAGCATGAGGAAGCAAACAAAACCAAAGAACAGTGGAAGAAAGGACCAAACAAGAAAGCTGAAAAAGACAGAGAGCAAACAGGTATGTTCAGTTCACAAGGAATATTTAAACTCATCTTCCCAAACAACTGTAGTACATCAGTTCCTTTGTATACTATTTTCTAGAGCATATCCAGTATCCAGTTTGGATGTGCTCTAGAACTGTAAAGTTAATATGAACTTTGTCTCGCTATATACTGAAATCCTATCACATTATGCTTCTACATGAAACACTAGCTTAATGGGAATGTTCATGAAATTTCAGTGAGTTAATTTTCCAAATAAAAATCTGGATTTAACTTTGAAACTTGGTTAAGATTTTTTTTAACATAGAATCACACACTCTCCCATTTCATCTGAATCAGAATAGAATCAGAATACTATGGTTATCATGTTTGAACCAAGCCAGGATCTTAAACCACAGTTTGAAATTGGTATTGTTTTGACTTGTTCTGATTTTGTAACCATTGTTTCCTAGTCTAGATGAAACAGGAAACTGGTTAACTGAAGACTTCCTTGCTTATCACAGCATACCAAGAACGGAGGAGGGAAAGGGCAGCATGAGGACAGACAACGTAGACAGATATTCTTGCATATCTCAACTTAACCTTGAGATATAATCATCTGAACCATGTCATTACTTAATCACAGATCACTTTAGATGGATAAAACAGTAGTAATGTCTTTAAATTTGAGTAGATATAAAATCTTTGAGGAGTTTGCTGTGTTATAAAATCCAAAATTTGGAAAGCTATCATTCCTACTCCTGTTATAAATAATGGGTTGTCCTCTGACTTGTGCTCAGCAGTGTGCCACTAGTGCTTGAAGAAAACCGGCCATGATTTTTTTAATCTTCGTTGTGCTTTTTATACTGTATTTTGTATTTGTGTTTTTAACCTGTTGGTTGTTTTATTATGGTTTTAATTTTTGTGAACCGCCCAGAGAGCTTTGGCTATTAGGTGGTATAAAAATGTAATAAATAAATAAATAATTTCTCCCGATTTCCACCTGCACCCCCTACAGACTATAGCCTAGCACTACCTTCCATGCTATTCCAGAGGATCCCCTAGTACCACCTTTCATGTTGTTTTGGAAGGTTGGGGGAACTTTTCCAAACCCAATGGGAGGTGATGCTGGGGGCTAAACGGGGATTTGAAGAAAATGTCTGCCCCACCCCTCTGGGAGTGGAAAGGGGCTCTTCTGTTTGCAGACATGTAAGTCTGGATTCATCCCAATGTCATTAGCACAGTTATTGGAGAACTAGCTCTTTGTTACTTTCTCCTAGCTTAACAACCAGACTAACACAGAACAACATTTTGCTTTGTCTTTTTAACTTTAAAGGCACAAAGATAGTGAATGGTGCTTCTGATGCTCAAGATGCAAACCAGTCACAACAGAATGGGGAGAATACAGAGGAAAAAAGAGAGAAGCTTGATGCTGGCAGTAAGAAAAAGTAAGGGGTATTTTCTGGTTTTAAAAGAAATAAAAAATTGTTTGGTGTTCTATATTATTTTTAATATACTTTTGCTCTCAGTCTTCGTTTACATGATGTCCTGTGGTAGTGCACAATAGTCATATAGGTTGGTTTAGCTATGTGCTTTCATAAGCTGTGGTATCCTTTTATCTGGAGGTTGAATGTTAAAGCTATTTTCCATGACATTTTCTGTTAAATGGCTAGCTTTTAAACCTGACATTGGTGGCTGCATACCATCTTTAAAGACTATTCAGTTTCCAAACAATGCCACAAGGGTGGCTCTGTGCCCAGATTAACTAAGTGGAGTCATAGGAAAACGACATTTTTTCCGCCTACAGAAGAGGATGTCCACTGCATCTCTTCAGAATTCACGGCTCTTGACAGTCTCTGGTGGTAGAGGGTAATTATGCCATGTCTCTGCATTGGCTATAACTGCATCATATAATCATGTCTGAATAATAGATGCAACAGAATTATCTGCCCTCAGAGGAAACATGTCTGGAATAGCGACATGCAGAAATACAGAAGGTGGCCTCCTTTTTGAGAGCACTTTATTTTTACTCCTATGCATACTAAACATTTAAAGAAACTGTCTCTCTACTTTTAATTCAGACAAAACATGTGCTTCAGGTACCAGATATTTGGAAAACAGTGACATGATAGTGTTTAGCTATCTTTTCTCTCCCTCATCATACCAACCCAACCTGTACTCATCCTATAATTAAGTATAGTGAGATGGCAGGTTCTGCGATACTATTACCAGGCTACAAATGTTATTGTTACTGTCACGGGGAAGTGTGGGGGGAGAGAAGTGGACTACATGATGCATTTGGATTTTCTGTCTTGTGCACCATAATCCTGGACTGTTTCCGATTCCATCCTAAGCCCCAAAATAAGATTTAGTCCATAAGGAATTGTGGGAGTATTATTCATTCACCCAGTACCCTTAGATACACAGAGCAATAAAAAATATACCCAGAAAATTGCACCTAATCTATGTTTCAAATGCATTGGCACTCTGTTTTTCCTCTAGGACATCTGGTGATGGAAGAGAACAAGAGAAGACGAAGGGTTCCACCTCTGAAAATGAATGAATGCGGCCTAAATATTTGTAAAGTACATATTAAAGAGGACTTAAAAGAGTTTGCATTTGAGAACTAGATTGCTGCAAGTTTTAAATTTTATAAGCATAGTATTTTAATGTGTACAATTTTGTGGGGATTGTGAAGAATCCCCTGTTAACCTTTTGTTTTAAAAGTATTTAAACGTCCTGATAGCATTTGGCCCAGTATTAACAAGCAATACTTAGTTCAAATGTAAAGACCAAGTCATTTTAGAGACTGAAAAGTGTTTGTATGTTTCAGGATTAGTACTGTAGTATGTTTATCTGACTACTGTATGTTCTACTTTTGGTTAATGACAGGAAATATTACTTTTTGTTTTGAAATTGCCAAACGCACTCTACTTGTACAAATCTATTTTCTTCCTGTTGTCTGCATAGTTTTCAAAGTTGTTCTTCGCCAAAGTGTCTATTTGCGGTGTTTTGTAAGAAGCTGAAAGTATTTTGTAGCAGCTAAAATGTTACGTATGAGTATATTCAGTCAGTCCTTTATAAAAAAGTTAGTTTTGTTCTTGGAAGCTAATTGTGCCAACTTAATATGCTCTGACTTTCTGTGGTATGCTTTTGTTATTATTGATATTAAGGAAACTAAAGTGTTTCCATTGGAATTATTGATGCACATTAGTCACAAAACACTGTCTTGAAGCAATTTGTTTTTGTTTTTTTAAAAAATTAAAGTTTATGTAGAAAAGATGGATATTTATATCAACTGGAAATGTTCCAATTAATAAAGAGTGAAAGGGCTTGTTCACTTAGGATTCCCATAAGCCTCCAAACTCGGAGGCTGACGGGAATTGTATGCCAATCAGGAGCAGCATAAACGCGATCTTCAGCTCTGCTACTCCTGCTCTGCAGGTTTTGTTTTCACCTGTCTAGCTGAGGTGTCAGGGATGGGGAGGAAGGAGACTGGGGAGGATAAAGTATAATCCGGCCTCCCAGTCTCCTCCCCTTCCACCCACCTGCATGCCCATAAGTTAAAATGCAGAGCAGGTGGAACACAAAGCTGAAAATTGCCTCCGCACTGCTCCTGCTTTGTATAGTCTAGGATTCCAAAATATCCTATGCCCACCCCATCCCCCAGACACTTAGGGGCCATAGGATTGCTCTCCCTGTGACAGGCTAATTGGCCCATTTCACTGGCTCCCCATCCTTCATAAAATGGTATGTCAAAGGAAGCTTTCAGAAACACTGGCCTGGTTCTCACATAACACTAAACTCTAGTAGACTTTGTTGAAATCTGGCTTGTCGTTGCATCTAAGCTCATCTGTTCACAACTAGCTACAAGCCACAAATAGAATCCATGATTTGAGCTGGTTTATGAAGTCTGGCTTGTTTAACCTATGGCTTGTTGTAGTCTTTGAACCCAGAAACGTGACATATCATGTAGAGCTGGCTCTTTAGCAAAGAGGTGACACCATGCAGGATATTCCAGAGAACATATACTTGTGATATACCCTGTTGTTGTTTTTAAAAAAACTTTTGCATTTTGGAGCTGACAATTCCAAAAGAAATTCGCTGCCTGTATTTGCCATTCTAACAATGGAAATTCTCTATATAATATACATAGTGAATTTCTTCCTTCATAGATGGATTTAGCCAGTGGTGGGCAGAAGGTATATTTGAATCTACTTGTAGCTCTTTAGGTGAGATTGGCAAGTGTATACTCCTAATTCTCTTAGACCCATGACCTGTTGGAAAGAGTGGGATAAATTACACATGTGTCTATGGGCATGTCTACACCAGCCCTACATCCTGGGATCGTTCCTGTGCATCCAAATGCCACACGGGATCCCGGGAGCAGGCAGGTACAATCCCTCCATTTTCCTGGGATAACCCATATGTTGGAAAAAACCCATTCTAGTCTATTCCATTCCTTTAATTAGATACTCTAATATTGCTTCTTGAGACAGCAGATGGCACCATTACCTTATAAGACATCTCTGTATGTGTCATACGGGGGGGGGGGGGGAGGACTGTTAAGTCAAAGCTATGGGGGAGAGAGGAGGCAGCATCATAAGGCTCTTCCAGTGCTATCTCACAGCAATTGGCAGACATGCTGAAGGGTCCAATGGGGTGAGTCTATCTGGGGTTCTTCCCAAACACATTGTGTCATGGGAAATAAAGGCTATGGGGCTGCATCCAGAAAGAAGTGAGAGGCCCAGCTATTTACTGTGCTGTTTGGGGGTGCATAAGACCATAAAGGAAAAAAGAAAAGGCACTGCCATTGTTTTAGGGTCTTTATCAATCAGTCCAAGATAGAGGGGTTGTACCTCAGTACATTAAGGAAATAGCAGTGCTAGACCTCTCCTCTGTCAGAAACAGGGCGTGGCAATCTCTGGTAAGGAACCCAAGGAGTCCCAATGCTTATTTCTGAGGAGACTTAGACCCCAACCTTCCTCAGAAACCAGCAGGTAAGCTATGTGGTTCTACAATTCCAGAACCCATTTTTCTGTGAAGCGTTTTATACACACACCTCAGAAACAGAAAGGAAAGTGGGCTGTCAGAGTAAAGACAAGGGAGTTCCCTCCTAGCTGAGAACCTCCTGCCTTTTCTCTCTAAAGCCACTGTAACAGGAGGAGCACTTCTGTGAAGGAGCTGCCTTTCTCCCCTAAGCCCTGAGAAGCCAGGGGGGAGTTTCCAAAGGCCAACAGCTGTAGAGGCTGTTAGCTACCTCAGATGGCCGATATGATCAACTTTTTTATGTGGAAAATAATCTTTTTGGAAATATAATCAAGGACAACAAGCACCTTATTCTATTACATAGATAAGAAGGAGATATTTTTTCCTGGTTTGTTTTTTTTGGAAGAACCTAACATTCAAGTTTATTGATCATCAGCCAGGAGAGCTCAGTGGAGGAGGTGGCTGCAGAGCCATGTGGTCTTTTCACACAGGTCCCTGGGCCAGAGACTTAGAAACATAACACTCAACCCTCCTGGGGTCATTTGTTCATGGAAGAAAATATTTTTGGGTTCTCCAGCAAGGGAAAACTAGATCTCATGGAAGAAGTTAGACTGTTCCTTTACTCTAGAAGTTCCACAGATAATTCAGAGATACCTATGGAAGCAGTTGCTATTATTAATACATGATGCTATCTTCACTATTATTCACTCACCAGTATTTACAGAGGATGCCCGTTAACCTGTGCTTGCTTAACTATTGCATTTGTCCTTGTTTTCTACAGGCAACCTAGCTATGTGGTGCTTATCATTCCTAGTAGGGTATTTACTGGGTCCCATGCCCTTTTGACAAAAAAAAAAACTGTGTGTGTGCGGGGGGAATCTATGTTGTTTCCAAAAATATATATATATATATACAAATACTTTATAATGTGTGAGCCTGCATAGCCTCTGTTTGCTGGACCACTTTTCTTTCTCATTGGTTGTTAAAGCTACCAGAGTGCATTTTAGACAAAGCAATCCTAAGGCCACCTGACTTTCTGCACAGTTGCTTTCTTATGAAGCAGATTTCTTTCCAGTCCCCTGTAGCAGCTTAGGCAGCCTTACCAGGAGATGATGCTATGTCTGCCATACTTCTAGGGGTGATAGATAAGCTCTCTCAGGTCAGTTCCTTCCTGTCCATTTTTGTATAATGCATTCTCATTTTCATGAAATTATACTTGGGGCGTTTATGGTTGTCTCTTATTTTCTTTGATCTGTTACATTATTCTAGTTTGGAGTTCCAAGGTTGAGGGGCCACTGGCTTTTCCAGTTCACTGTGAGAAGGCAGGGTAATCCCTCCCACTGAAGAGGATTGCTTGAATTGGACCCTGCCTGTTGATCAGTGGGAGGGGCTAACCCCAGATGTCTTGGAATGCCTTAAGAAAATTATCGGCAAGAAACTAAAGCAGCAGTTTCTGCAGCTGAAACTCTCCCTACGGCCTGAGTTCGATCCCAGAGGAAGCTGGTTTCAGGCAGCCAGCTCAGGTTGACTCAGCCTTCCATCCTCCCAAGGTCGGTAAAATGAGTACCCAGTTAGCTGGGGGGAAAGGTAATTAAGGCCGGGGAAGGCAGCGGCAAACCACCCCGCTATAGGGCCTGCCAATGTCAGCGAAAGCTGGCGTCCCTCCAAGAGTCAGTAATGACTCCGTGCTTGCACAAGAGGTGCCTTTCCTTTCCTACTACTTATATAGCTACCTGAGTTCTCTCTTATGGATGCAAATGCATGGAAGAGCATTTCAGCTAGCGATAGCATGTTTGCACCTGCAGTGATGACAAAAAGATTTTTACCTCATGCTGGCCATGGCACCTATTATACTATACAGAGGTGCTCCATTAATGGGCACCTCCATTCTTTGGGCAACTTCCCCATGTTTCTTCTCACTAATGCAAAGAACTGGTGGAAAGGTAAGGCCAGTCTCAGTTCTGCATCCTTCCCCAATCCCCCATGATCACAGTCTCCCCTGGCTGTGGAATAAACAGGCAGTGGTGGGAACACCTGCAAAAGAGAATCAGCAGGCGCAAGAGGGGCTAAACACTCCTACCTGCCCTCACAAACGTCTCTGTAAATGTCCACTCCTACATTTGTGTCAGCAAGTGAAGATTTAGACATTCACAGTGCATTCCTCCACTGACACACAGGAAGGAAAGAAATTTCATTTTTTCCAAAACAAAGTTTTGTTGGTGTGTGTTTTTGAAAGATTGCCATATTAAAATAAACTAACAAAAATTAATAAAACCACGGATGAATTTGCTGTAGCAGCCTCAAAAAAACACACCAATAAGCAGTGGCCATGCTTAATGTTAGGTGGAAGGGATATTCCCTACCTGTTTTGATTTACGTTGTTGAAGCAGTAAAATGTTTTAGAGTTGATAAAGTAAGCATTGCATATATTTCAGCTTTTCTTAAAATTTCACAGAGACACCAAATACCCTTTTTCCGATGGCTTCAAGATTTCTGAAAACTTTACATAGTTACTTCCTTGGTGCAAAATTTATATCTATTTAAGGGCAGAGGACATTCAGCCGTGATTATGAACAGCCATAACTGTCATAATTACATAGACAAAACTAAAATTGAGAGACTGATTTTGATAATGAACCCAGACTGAAAATAATGGCGTCCTTTTTTTCTCTTATGTGGGCTTTGACTTTTTGACCACTTAAATGCCAACATCATTAAACAAGTAGCCAAAACACAAATACCCAGCTGGTGTGAGAGAAATTTAATTAGAATTTGACAGCTGGGTCCAATACTGGGTTTGACTCAGAGGAGTCATTCAAAAGAAAATGTTAAACTAAAAACAGACCCAGCTGTCCTGCAGCAGCTCCTGGGACTCATGGAATTAAGGATGTAATGTTTTTACTGTAATTTATCGTTCATTGTGTAAACTCAATATTGGACACTGAAGGTCACTATTTGGGATGCAACAGGATTAGCATAGCATACAATTTCAGTAACATGCAACTCTCCTGCCTTTAGATATGATTCTGCTCAGCATTTTAATGCCATGATTTCCAAAATGGAAAGAAAGCTTCAATGAAGAAATAGGCATTTTCCATCTTTCTCTCTTACGTGATTTTAGCATGCCATCTGACCAAGCAAAGCAAAAGAGGTTTTCACCATTCACTCCTCCATTTTGGGTGGCAATTTTGAGAGTAACAACCCATAAATATTTCCACAGGCCCACTTTTATAGACATTAAAGCATGCTATAATTCAATCCAGTATCTTTGCTTGAGGGATGACAGTGAGCACAATTTTTAATATTTATATTTTTGCATCCTTTTAGTTAACCTTGAATGTACTTCACAAATTTGTCTTTACTCTTTATGGACTTGCAATAATCCAAAACAGGGAGTCCCCAAAGTGGTGCACATAAGGAACCTGCCCTATAGTTCATGGTGAAGACGAAAACAAATGGGTTCTAGTGCATTCCATGTTCTACTCACTGGTTCTTTCATAATAAAGGTCTGCTGCATATGGGAGTCCAATTCAAATTGATCTTGATATAGCAAGTTGTTCATGATTATTTCCTTGGGATATTGATACTACTGCCTATGCCCTTTTGGTCAATGTTCCACTGGACCATTCAATTATAATGCATTCTAGATAGTCATATTTATTAGTTATTAAACAATCAAGTATCAGTGGCCATTATCCATTACCTATCCAACACCTTGTAGCTATTAGTTGAACTATGTCATCATGGAATTTTTACCAACATTCTAACTACTGAAGAGGAAAGGTCAATTTCTAGACTGCTGATGAACAGTAGAGTTTCTGTCACATCATTTATTTACAAGCCAAAGGCCATTAATAAAACCTACGCAAAATTACAAAATGTATGAAAGGAGTGATTAAATTAAAAAGCATGATGAATCTGAACTAAAATAAATTTGGGCTTTTAAACCAAAGAATCATGTTTACAGTTAACTGTGACAGAAGTTAGGGTTTAACACACATTTTTGAAGCCGTTAAGGCAACCTGCTGGGTCACTTGAATATCTTGATCAGACAGCAGATAACATGTATTTGTTAAGCCACATTCAGGATGCGACCCTGATACAATATTCCCAAGATACTTTGAATGTGGTAATGCATATGAGAGACACACCCAGAGATATTGTATTAGAACTTACAATTTCTGGGGCTCTGCAAATACATACTTGTTGGTCATAAGGGTCTGATACTGCTGGCAGCATGGTTTGAAAAGGAAGAGCTGTGTAAGGCTGGGAAAGGTTGGATCTACCAGATACTGTTACAGTAAAAAAAAAAAAAAACCCTGTACTGTTACCTGTGTTTTATCAAATCTTGTCCCATTTATAGCTTCTGTGAGGGAACTGAAAAGTCAGTTTGGTTGGGAGAAACTTCATACATTTAGAGACAGGGAACATGCTAAGAGTATTAAGAGGAAGGAGGAGAAATAGGGATATGAGACAGGCTTTTAGGAAAAAGGCCTAGAGAAGGTGGCAGATGGTTAAAAGGCAGAAGGGATGGATTACGGAAATGACCAAGCAGACTGAAGGCCATTAGGGAGAGTTGAAGAACATAGAAGAAAAGGGGGGGGCGGAGGGGACAAGGAGCTTAGGGAAGAAAAAGCAAATGAGAAATGTGATTGGAGAAAAGGCTCATGGGACTGAATAGGATTGGAAAAAGGAAACTAGATGGGCATGGACAGAATGGACCAGGAAAGCAATGAGGCCAAGGCGTGCGTGTGTGTGTGTGAATGAATGAATTCCATATAATGATTTAGAAGAAAACAAAAAGCCAAAAATTTGGGTTCAGCTCTCTGGCATGAAACAATTCTGTTGAGTCGTGATACTGAATGCAAAGAAAACAAACATTAGGTATAGCGTGGACCCATTTATATTTATTTTTAAATAAATCAAAGCATCAGTACAATAAAAACAAAGTGACATCTGAAACTATATATATAAAAAAATCAAAATTAAACACAGGGAGCAGCACATTCAGTGTAGTATGTTCAACTTATGCCTAATCTCTCACAGAGAGAAAAACAACTGGATTTTATCAAATTCAGAACCAGATCCCCTCGTTTAGGGGAGAGATGCTCCCTTTAGATGTGCTCTCCAAACAACCGACAGCGCACAAAGGAAGAAGGTCCACTGGTTCCAGACCTGCCTATTCAGACAATGAGGCAAATCATCTTGTCACTTCAGAGGCTCCCTAGGATTATTTCTTCCTCCTCTTAGACATTCTTGACATTCTAGAGAAAAGGCCTGAATTCTGGCAACCAGGGAAACAGAATGACATTCTGGCAGGTGGAGTGGAAGGCGGGAACTGCCTTAACAATGCACAGAGGAAGCTGATGGATCCAATGTCAGTGGTGCAGTGAATCCACTCCAATTTTCAAGTCAGAACTCTAAAGGAGCTCCTTTAGAGTTCTAACTGGTTCTGACTGAAGCCTGGAGTGGAGTTACCACCCCCCACTGGCATTGGAACCACCAGCCTCCATCAGCAGTAAACATGCATTGGGGGCAGAATGAAAGAGTTTCTGACACCACTGTAAGGCAAAGGAACTCAGCTTACATTCACCTTTGAAATCCAATTAGATTATAAGCCACTGTAATGGAGGGAAATGTTCCTAATCATGCTGGCCAAGATCACACTAAAAAATGAAACCCACCTAACAAGTTCACAACATATGGCTCTCATACTTGTGAACTGTACTTCTTGGTACCTTCACCATCTGAATATTTGGCAAGATCAAGGAACAAAAGCAAATACACACCCATACATGAAACACTGGGGGTGAAGAGAACAATATGGCTGTTTATATCCATGTTATTTGATGCTACGTGTTCCAGTGGGACATCTTTTTTATTGATAAAGCTTTAATTGAAAATCCCTGGATCAACGTAAGGGTAGGCAAGGAACTCTCCCAATTTGTTGCCATCTACGTCATAATGCAGCATTTGGAAACAGACATCACAGAAGAAAGACGGGTCTTGTGGAGCAAGGCTGTCTTCGTTGGTCACCCATCTGTAAGTTCCAAGGCAAAAAAAGAGCCACTGTTATATGATCCCTGGCCAATTTTATTCTATTTCTAGCCTTTGAGTAGACAGTTTACAAAACAAACATGAAATCCAAAATTACTATCATTTGCTTTTAGCTTAATGCCATACCCCAAATGTAAATACGTCCCTATGTTTGCAAAGGTCTTAACTAAATCACCACTCTTTAATAGCCAACAATGTGACATAGTTGAATTAAGAACAAGAGTGAAAAAGCAGTATCTTCTGGATGCAGAAGAAACCATTTAAATTAATGAAAGTATACTTTAGAAGTCTTTTGCATCAGTAGGTTATGCTGGTTTTGCCTATAATTGGAAATGGAGCTTTATCTGCACCAGACTTGAGCTTTTTCCTGACTACTAGAGAAAGCTGGTAATTTATAGGGACACGGTAGTGTCCCTGTAGTTAAGGTTGGAGAGTAGATAAAGCATTCTACCATTATAAAGGGGTAATTGGGGGTGTCATTCTAATGTTCATAAAACTGAGAATGTTTCACCAATCTTCCTGAAATTTACATGCGCCAGAAAGAAAGTTTGATTTTACATACCCTGAAAATTTCAAGAAGATTGGTGAAAGATTGAGGGAAGGAGGGCAGTTTAAAGTACAAAAGAAAGAAAAAACCCTCTGAATTAAAATGGTTTTGATAGTTTAGGCTGGCAATTTTTTTATGAACATTAGAATGACACCCCCCCACACATACAACAGGGACTGCTGTGTCCCTGTAAATTTAGCAAAGCATTGCCAAAAGGAAGCCTACTCCCACACCCACTACTTTTTGTTGATCCCAGACCATCAGTAGTTTAAAAGATATGTCTATACAGTAGAGGTGTGCACTTTGCCCATTTGGAGGTCTATCGGTGGTCCAATCTTGAGGAGTGGATTGTGGGAGGTTTTAAAACTGCCAGAGATCTTCGGGGCAGAGGAGACGGTTGTCAGACCTCCGAACCACCCCCCAAATGACCAGCTTTTAGAGCTGCTAACTCTATTTGTTTATTTATTTATTACATTTTTATACTGCCCAATAGCCGAAGCTCTCTGGGCGGTTCACAAAAATTAAAACCATGAAGAGCATAAAAGCAACCAACAAATTTAAAACACAAATACAAAATACAATATATAAAGCACAACCAGAATAAAACCACACAGCAAAAATTAATATAGGTTAAAATATGAGATTAAAACAGCAAAGTTTAAATTTAAGTTAAATTAGGTGTTAAAATACTGAGAAAATAAAAAGGTCTTCAGCTGGCGATGGAAAGAAAACAATGCAGGTGCCAAGCGAACCTCTATGGGGAGCTCGTTCCAGAGGAGGGTACCAGTGACCAATTGGGATTGATACTAGTGACCGATGTAGCATCATCAAAAATAACTTATTTTTTCCATCCTAATTCTAAGAAAATTACCAGTTAATGAATTACCAAACATTGAGTCCAGGCCAGCTGAATAAATTTGGCAATTATTATTTTTAAGTGATCTTATTAATTCTAGTCCATTTGTTTGCAAATAATCAAACAAGCTTGCAAACAGAGCTACAAAACCATAGTCTCTCACACATAAATCAAACTACTGGATATACCATGCATTAGGTTGTGTTCAATCTAAGTCATGACTAACTTAAGTCCCATTAATTTCAACAGGTCTACTCTAAGCGGGACTAATATTGGATGCAACCCATTTTCTCATATTATGAGCTCTGGTAGTAAACAACTACCTAGAGTAAACAACTGCAAATAGGGTTTCTGTTCTGACACCATCAGCTGTCTGAACCAGCTGTAAATAGCATAAGTGAAATGCACAATATATCCAAATACACCTAGTTCATCAAGGTGAAATAACCATCTGATCACCCACCTGGCCGTGTACATCTTGCATACAAAGCATTTCTTAGTCCACAGCCAATGCTTCTTGGTTAACAAGGGATAGAGGCTCTTATCCAGGCAGTCATCCCGATGAATAAGCCTTAGATGGAGAAAGATGAAGTAAGGAAGCAGTTTGAATATACAACGCTCAAATGATATCTTCACCATCCTTAACATCTATATGTAGGCAATAACAAAAGTTACAGAGTGCAGCTTATATTTTACCCATCCACAAGGAAGAACCAGCAAAAGGGAGCTTGTACTATTCTGTGGTTGCTCTAATTTATTGATTTGTTTCTTATTTATTTTTACAGTTATATCCCACTTTTTTTTACCTCTTGCAAGGAATCCATGGTGGCTTACTTGATCCTCCTCCTCTCCATTTTTATCCTCACAACAACCCTGTGAGGTTGATTAAACAAAGAGTCAGTGACCAGCCCAAAGTCGCCCAGTGAGCTTCCATGGCTGAGTGAAGACTAGAAACTGGGTCTCCAAGGTGCCAGTCCAGCGCTCTAACCACTATACTGCACTAGCTTCTTAGTTTTAGCAGTGTTTCCCTTCCCTTCTTATAAATGTAATGTTCTCAGACAGTTGAGCTTTCCCCCCTTCCATTGGAAGGTGCAGGGCCTGAAGTGGACAGGGAGCAACTGTATCCTTCCTCCCCTTGACAAAAAGTCCTCACTGATGTACACTATATTTGTAGGGATGACTCTGCCCACACTGCACCATCATCCCAAGCCTGATGTGTAAAGAAGGGAGCTCAGATGTTTTGTTCTAATTATTAGCTCCTTGTAGGTGATTCTAAGATGGGGGTCAGAGATATCCTGTTCCATCACTCCCTATAATAGCAAATTCAAGTGGCAAATGCTGACAGAAGTAGGGCTAAAATGGAAGGAAAGTATCTGCGTGCTTGGGAGAACCCCCAAGGTGTGCAAGAGTAGAAACATCTTCATTTTTCAAGGCTAAAGGGGCAACTTCCCTTTCCTGCAAAACAGCTCGGTAATGATAGAGCACGCTCAGTAACCACAGAATCTACAACATCCATTGGAAAAGGAAAATGGAATAGATGGGGGGCGGGCGAGAAAGAGAGAAAGACGAACAAAGCACATCCCACTTGTTCCTCTGCTAATAATGGATTAATACATCCCGACAACAGATCCTTACATGTATGCAACACATATAACTGTACATGAGAATCTTTGCACAGCCAGCATGTGGAACATGCGTTGATGGTGGGCTGGGAACACAAGCTCCAATAAGTTCAGAGGAGGCTCTTGAGTAGAATGAGAAGCCTTCCAAATGAATAGCGATTTACCTGATATCTGTGATGATAACGATGTGCTCGCAGTCTCCTTGGTGACAGTAAAGGTACGGAAAGCCTATTTTGATGTTCAAGTCATTAAATGTGTAGTCTTCCATTTTAGCATCTTGAAGATTCGCATAGCCTCTATCATGAGATTCTGTCCACTCAATAATTGTCCTGAAATTATTATAGTCAATATTATTGCTGCTTCCCTAAATTAATGGTATTCTGCATCTTCTAGAAGACATTCCAAGACCTTTGGGTTAGCCTCTCCCACTGGACAATTGGCAGGGTCCAATAAAAAAAATCCTCTTCAGGGGGAGGAGCAACCTAACATTCCCAGACCCGCTCCCAGCGATAATTTTTTTAATGTTTTCGACATGATTTTTTCCCTTCCATATTTTTCCTCGTTTTCCTTTCCAGCTTAACAGATAGTGTTCACCAGAGGCAGTTTTAGCTGCATTGTTTCCTAGTGAGTGAGGGTTTGTTTTAGAACATCTCACAGACTAGGCTGTCCTAACCAGATAGGTAGGCCCCATATGTGCAGGTAGAAGCACCCCACATGCTGGCTAGGTCCAAAGCAATCTCTAACTGGAAGGAGGCCAGACTTTGCCACCCTTATTCACCTCAGAGCTGAAACAGACGACATGACTGCTGTTTTTGAATTCCTTCAGGCTGGCCTGCTGAAGGGCCTTAGCATCAGTATGCTTAAACATCAGGTGGCTGCCCTAAACACCATACTGAACCATAGGCAGAAGCAGTCTTTTGCCAGTCATCCTCACATTTGGAAGTTCCTATGAGGAGCTGCCCTTATCAATCCTCCTACAGTCCGTAGATTCCCCACATGGAGTCTGAATTGGGTCCTAAGGGCTCTCATAGCCTCTCCCTTGGAGCTGTTAGCCTCCTGTTTACTTAAAAACGGTTTTTCTTGTGGAAATAGTTCAACTAGAAGAGTTTTGGAATTGGGGAATTGGGGTGCTGTCCTAACTCTATATTTTTTTATCAGGACAAGGTGGTGCTAAGAATGGATCCCAACTTTCTCCTAAGGTCAACCCAGTTTTCCATTGGCAGCAGGAGGTGGTTCTTTCTTCTTATTTATTTATTTATTACATTTATATACCGACCCATAGCCGAAGCTCTCTGGGCAGTTTACAAAAGTTAAGAACAGTAAACATTAAAAAGTATACTAAATTTAAAAATCATCAGAAGCATAAAAACAACAGTATAAAAACAACAGGCTTCATCTTTGGGAACAGGCTTGGCACAAATTAGATGTGCCTAAAGCCCTTCACTTTTCCTGGATAGGACAGGGTCTATCCAGAATAATGAAGCATTGTTTGTATCGGAACAGAGTTGTTCTTTGGGTAGGAAGTCTTCCTTTTCTACCATTTCAAGATGGCTAACAGAATGCATTGTCTTAGGCTACCAGTTGCAGGGAAGTTCCCCTCCCTTTGGAATTAGGGCACATTTCCTTAGGAGGGCGGCCACTATAGAGGCATTCAGAGGTATTGCCTCGATGGATGAAATATGCAGAGCAGCCACATAGGCTTTTCTGCATACCTTCGCCAAAGACAGTAAGGTTGATGTCTTCTCAATAGACACTGCTTTTGGTAGGTCTTGCAGAGGGTTCACATCCAGTAAATGGTACACTTCGATCCCTCCCAGGGGCTAGTACTGCTTTTTGTTTAGACCCTGCCAGTCATCCAGTGGAAGGGGCTAACCCAAAAGTCTTGAGAACATGGTTGGGAGGGTGCTGTTGCACCATGTCCTGCTCGGGGTCCCTGGTCAATAGCTGGTTGGCCACTGTGTGAACAGACTGCTGGACTAGATGGATCCTTGGTCTGATCCAGCATGGGTCTTCTTATGTTCTTAAGAGAGATCCCAGCTGGAGGAAACAGACTCAGGAGGGAATCCACCCCTGTAAGTGCTCCCTCTTGCTCCCTCTCTGATTCCTGCTTTGTCATTTGCCAAGATAACATCTAGTCCTGTCCTAACTTGGAAACATTCCAATTCATAGTATCTTCGCAACCATACAACTTACTCTTAACTTGCAGAAGAGGCTTTCTTCCCCGACCCCCACCTCAGGTTGGGATTTACATATGCAAAAGTAAATTCTTTACCTGCTTAAGTCTCTGCACTCTGAGTACCTCATATCGTTGTAAAAAACACCTTCAAAATAGAAGAAGGCAGACTTGTAGAGATCCTAGGGGTAAGAGAGAAATATGAAGAAAGATGAGGAAAAGATAGTAGTTCAGTACCTAACCAACAGCTTCAACAGGTCAAGTTAGAACAGCCTGGCCTTTTTACATTTTCGGGCCCTTCTCAAACTCTTCATCAAAGTGGTGTTGGCATTCTTGGTGGCTGCCCCACAATTATTTTGGAAATCCACCAAAGCCCAAGACACTGGGCTCACCTACAGCAAAGGATCCTGGGATACAGGTGCTCCAAACTATCCCTTGTACTGAAATTGGCAACTACCCTCCACTGGCCCAGAGAAGGAGGATGGAAATCAATCTCATGCTACTATTATTAGAAAGAAAAGGAGAAGCAGCTCACAGTAGCCAGCCAGCATCTCCCAGCTCTAGCTTGAGGACAGAACTTCTACTACCTGGGACATATTTCTGTCTCACAAATTACGAACCCATTCCTAGTACTGATGGTGCACACAGCCTTGCACAATTATGTGTGCATGATATCAATAATAATCCAGACCAAGAAGCATGGCCAGGTCAGTAGAAGAAAACACTGACATATTTTTTTAAAAATTCGGAAAGTTCTAAAGGCTTCCTCTGCTCATCCCACTCCTTGCCATAACATCGGTATTATCTATGTGTGGAAATAGTTTTCATTTCTCCAAACTATTTGACAACCAAAGTGCCTTCCATGCATGGTAGAAAGGGCATATTGTTTCCCAAGCAAATTGTTCTCCTTCAACTGTTTCATTCTGGCACCAGTGCAGCAAATTTGCCAAATAGGATTCTAAAATGGCACCAACTTCTCTTCCTCAAAGCAAGAATGTCATATTTCCTCCCTTCCCTCCATTAAACACTTGGAGAAGATGAGGAATCCTACAAAAATCCTCTTACCTTTTGTAGAAAATTACAGTTCATCCACAAAAGGCAATTAACATTTTACTGACTTGTATCAGCATTGTCAATGGTTACACAATTCTGCAGCAGCTGAAGAAACTTAAACTAACCGCTAAACGTTCATTATTTATACTGAATGTCAATGTTCGAAGGCAAGACTGTTCCAATTTTCTTCTTAACATACCAAAGAGCTCTCTTGAAAGCCAGAAGATAAATGAATTTAGCAAAAGAAAGCCACAAGTGATTGCAATCATTTACCACAACTGCATCCGCAGTGGCATTCAGAAGCTGCTTCTTCTATGAAGTAACAGCCAAAGGAACCCTTCAGTCATGCAATACTGTTGCAATGGGTTATCCACACATATATTAGTGTTTCCAAGAGCCCTTTCCGACGTAACTTTAGTTGGCGTACATTTCAAATTTACATCTTAAGTATAATTCCAAAATGTGAAGTCTGAATGCCACAAACAGGCAATTGCAAACACGTACGTCATACGGACAAACTCGCCGGGGAAACTGTGATTGCCTGCATCACTGTACATTTTTATCCTACTCTACCTTTAAGAACTCTGGGTACACTGGGACTGCATTACCTTTTCACATAACAATGCTGTGTGGTGATTTAGAGGCACGTGAGATAGGGGAGGAGTGTCTCTCTGTCTGCTTGTGAGGGAAACTGCTCTGGGGCGGGGAGAGGCTGCACACGTGAAAGGACGAAGGCTGTGGTGGAGTGAGGAGGTTGCCAGTCCTGGCCATGACTACCCTCTGCCTGCAGCCCCCGAGCTGGTGCCACAGGAGGCTGTCGGGGGCAAAATTACAACACTCAAATCCAGAATGAATTTCTGCACCTACAGGGTGGTGCCATCTTTGTGAGGGGAAGCATCCAGGCCTTTGCCGCCTGTGAATTGCTGCTTGCCTTCTACTGACCATTTATCTAGCTTGGAGATAACAGACTCAAGTATCCTGTATCTTTTGTCCTTTTGCCCCAGTCTCTCCCTTGTGGTTTACCTTTTCTTCTCTCCCCTCAAATGACTGTGGCACAGACACCTGTTACGGACTGGGAAACAAGCAGCTTATTGCTTTGCTTGAGGATAAACAGGTCAGATGGAGGTGGGGCAGAAATGGCAAAGTAACCGTTGTGTCTATGCTGTCTACTGAGTAAACATGTATAGCAGCCTTCCTCAACCTGGGGCACTCCAGATGTGTTGGACTGCATCTCCCAGAATGGGAGTTGCATTCTGGGAGTTGTAGTCCAACACATCTGGAGCGCCCCAGGTTGAGGAAGGCTGATGTATAGGATTGCTCTGTAAATTTCATAAATATGCTAAGTACCACAATTTATACTTTAACAAAATTATAAATGCTGCAGTTTTTGTTGTTAAAGCAACAATGTAAGTTTAGGGTTGATAAGAAAGTATGTATTGCACAGATTTCAAAATATATTTCAGTTCCTCTCTCATCTAAGGCTGTTAGAGACTTGTGCCAATATAACCTCATGCCAATTACCTTTTGGTCCATTTTCACATACTGAATTGATTCTATGGGGAGACGCAGATTTAAATTGGCAAGAAAATGTTTTTGTGGCAGACTTGGACTGGTAAGTTGATTTTTACCTTGGATCAACTAGTGGATGCTGCTGCTGATTTTTTTTTCATCCCCAGCTCTGCATGCCAAATACAATTTGCCTGATATGGCTGAATAGCGATACTTGCAATTGGCAACATTTGTTAGGATCTAGATTTGGCCCTGACAGTTTTACATCTTCAGAGTCTCCTTTGCCATTGGAAATACTTACTGAAGCAGATCAGTTTATAAAGACATTATTATTGAATAAATATTATTGAATAAATATGATACACAGAGTCTTAAACAGGTATGGAATGGGGAACTGGATTGTCCCACTGTGCCTCATCAGTGGGTTGCTGTGTTAGAGTCTGTATCTGAAGCTGCAGCCTTTCTACACCTCAAAAGAGCTAACTTAAAAACAAGAATGAAAACAAAACAAAAAACACCTGTCCAAGTTCTACTGAACCGTTAATATGATGTCCAAGTGAGAAATTTATTTTTTATTTATTTAAAACATCTCTTGGCTGCCTTTCAGGGCAGAAGCCCTCACAAGGCGGCTTACAACAATAAAATACATAAAAACCGTTAAAATATTCAAAGCAATAAAAACCTGATCGCAATAAAATAGCTATTAAACGATAAAACCAACAATAAAACCCGCAGGAACAACAATAGCAGCAATCATTCATGGGAAAGTCACAGTAAAATAAGATGCTTTTAAGGCCTTCTTAAAAGCCTGCAAAGATGGTGCATGGCGGACCTTCAATGGGGGAAAGGAGCTCTCAGCCTCCCAGGCTTTTCCCAGAAGCAGCTAAGCACATTTTCAAAGAATTAGCATTGCCAACCGATGTGTAATCTGGCCAAATGTTGCCAGATTATAGCCCATAATCATACACCCCACCACCTTTTTTTTTTCTTTTTAAATATCAGAAATGAAAATTATATTTATTTATTTATTACATTTATATCTCGCCTTTTTTCCTCCAAGGAACCCAAGGCAGCATACATAATCTTCCTCCACCTCTCCATGTTATCCTCACAACAACAACCCTGTGAGGTAGGTTGGGCTGAGAGTCTGTGACAGGCTCAAAGACACTCAGTGGGTTTCCATGGCTGAGTGAGGACTAGAACCCGGATCTCCCAACTCCCAGTTTGACACTCTAGCCACTACACCACACTGGCTCTTATGTTACCTTGCTGATGTTTTCCGGTGCTTGACCAGGATGACTGCTGAACTCTCCGCCGATCTGAAGGTCACTGACACAGGAAATGGAATCTCTCAGCTCAGTAAGTTTCTGGCTACCTAGAACCAACACTGTCTGATAGGGCTTGTGGAGCTTATGCTGCAAAAGACAAAGACAGCCATGATCAATCAAACCCAGAGCCAAGGCATTTCTGGCTCCATTGCTAGTGTTGAAGACCTAAACGTACAATGGTCAGTAGTCCCTTAGCCTTGGTGCTTTTTCTTGCAGGAAGGAAACTGTAAGTTTCACCCAGTTTGGGGCGTACCACCTGCAAGATTTATAACACGGCCCTCCTCTACTTGAGGAGAGCTGAGGAATAGAGTTGGACCTAAACAGTACATAGGAAGCTGCTTTATACCAAGTCACATTGGTCCATTAGCTCTGGAGTGCAGAATCTCTTTCATGCCGAGGGCCAAATTCTATTCAGGAGAAGCAATCAGGGGCTGCGTTCCAGAGGTGGGCAGGGCCAAAGGCAAAAAGGGCGGGGCCAAAAATACCAGCATATTTTAGTTTAAAGTTCTTACTGCCAGTAACTAAACCTTAGGGGGAAATCTGCACAAAAGCCAGGGAATCACCAAACCATCGGTGGTCAGGGAAGCCAGAGGGAGGAAGCATGGCCAGATTGGGATTTCTAGATGGGCAGATTTGGCCCCCAGGACTGAGGTTCCACACCCTGATCCAAGTCAATATTGCTTACACTGACTGACAGCCACTCCCCAGCGTTTCAGACAGAGATCTTTCCCAGCCCTACCTGAAGATGCCGAGCATTGAAACTGGGACCTCCTGCATGCAGAATGTCGTGTTCATGCCTGTTCCCTCTGTCATTCACATATGCTGGCAAGCTGACATGAGACACTCACATCAGTGAGACTTCTTTTATTGAGGAAATCACACGGTAGACAAGCTTAATGGTTACAGAGTCTCAAAAACACACTTAAAGCTGAACGATGGTTAGAAAGCTTTAGGTTCTTTTTTCTGAAACGATCCTTAAGGCAAACACTCGGAGGGTGTGTGTGAATGGAGTACGCCAATAATAGCTTTGAGCTTCTCCAGATGCTGCATACGCTGGCTCCTCAAAGGGACATGGCCAATCTCCTAAAACGAAGTCCCAGGAAAGGTTGCTCTGAGCCACCAGAGCCGGGCTGAGAGATCAGTCACACACTTGTCAATCTCAGCCTACCACTACTGAGCTGACCCCGTTACCATGACTTCAGGAAAGGTTAAGCCTCAGGCCCAGGAGTACTGGGAACTCCTTGCCACCTGAGTCTGGGCACGAACACAAAAAAATCCACAGCATATGCAAGTCCAAGTCTATGAAAAGCCTCACTACTTTTCATGGCACAGTTCTTAGTTATCCAAAATCCAAATAGCAAAGCGTCCACATGAAGAAAGCTTTCAAGTCCCAAGCAGAGACAGAATCCAAAGCAGGAGGGAGATCAGACGTTGCATCGAGAGATGAAAGCTAGCAAAGCTTTTTCAGCTTTGCACCAGCATATAAGGCCTATTCAAAGCCACCTGGCAGGTCCTCTGACCTGTAAACCATGCCCACATGCCAAGAGGGTGGGAAGTTACAACCCACTTCGAGGAGCGGCCCCCACCTTTTCCAAAACACTCTGAAGTTCCCAGAGAACCAGCTATTTCATGGTCGAGGCAAAGGAGCAGCTACTCCCATGGGAACTACTTACAGAAATAAGCTTGCAAAAAACACCAGACATTCTCAAACCATTTCCTAATATATCTAACAACTAGGTACAAGGCCTATACCTGACACAGAGCAGGTGCTCTGCCCCTGAACTATGGCACTTTCCCAGTTATTCTCATTGAAACAAGAATATGTAAAGCATGCTCCACTGCCATTAAATGTGGTATAGCGGCAGGTGATTTGGCAGTGAAAGCAATTTAGCATTCTCTCATAAAGATGGCTTAGATATATCAAGCCTGCTTGCGCTAGTAGAAACTTCATCTGTGGCCACTAGACCTGCAGCAGAGACTCACCTGATTCACACATCCCTAGTATAGAACTCTCTTCTGCTGGAGAACTGCAACCTATACACACTTACCATTGAACTCAATGGTGCTTACTTCTGAGCAGTAATGCACAGGTTTGCACTGCACAGTTAAAGCTTTAGATTGAAGTAGGGCTAGGCTAGGGAAACTATTCCTTTCAACTCAAAGCAGCCCCTATTGTGTTCAGGGATGTGCTCCAAGAATCCGTAACTTCTTACACTCCCCTACAATTCTCACTCAATATTCCCCCAAATAATAAGACCATCTGTTAAAATGAGGAAAATGTTTATCGGTAACTCTGTTGTTGGATTCTACATATAACACATATAGGGCCTGTTCTGACAATACACTAAGCCATGGTTAGTCCACTAACCCTTTTGCAGCAAGTGGTCAGTGAGCGTGTTTAAACCATGGTTATGTAGCCACCATGGTTGGGAATGGTTCACATGACATGCTAAGCCATAATGTTTAGTTCAAAATGCTTAATCATCAAAGTTGTATAACGAATATACAAGTATGGAAATGCATATAGCTTAACCTAGTAACCCAGACAAGGGATGTCTTATATATCGTTGTATATAGTATGTATTTTATTGCTCTTATTGTTTGTGTAATTTATTTAAATTTTAAAAGAATAATCAGAACTGTCTTTGAACAAAACAATTAGAAGGGATTCAAACCCTTCCTATCTAAATGAAAAAAGGGGGAGGGGAGGGGATGATGACGATGAAGAAGAAGAAGAAGAAGAAGAAGAAGAAGAAGAAGAAGAAGAAGAAGAAGAAAGCCACCAACCTTTTGAAATATAACTGGGTAGAAAATATTGAGAGTTAAAACAAGCTCTGACTCCTTGACTAGGTTTATTGGATCCTTTGGCCTCTTTCCAATTGCACGTGACTCCTGATAAAGCAAGAAATTAGAAAGTTATTCTAATGTTTTATTTAAATAGCATTGTAATATTCCTGATATTTAAAGGCAATTTTTGCCAAAATGGCACACATGCAGTTGTATGCATTAGGCCTAGGCTACATTCAAGGAACTTCATCTTACAATGATTTTGATGAACAATTCCATTTTAGTATGCATTCACAAAACTGGAAATTCTTATTGCGCCCCAGCTGTCCAGAAGTTATCAATCTCTGGATACTCTCAACAAATAATGCATTTACATTTAAGTTATTTCTTTGTCCATCAGCATCATACTATGATTTTCATGATTTCTAAATTGTTTATATAGAAAACTTAGTACAGAATCCTTTAGCTATAGAATTGTGTAGGTTATTATACCACCATCTCCCCAAGCCAGGCAAGTGTAGGGAGAATATAGGCACTTACTAATGAGTACAGGGTCTTCTTCAATTTCAAAAGAGACTTACTAGGAGGAGAGTTTTGGTTCAAGTAATGGGAGTAGCCAAATCCAGAGTAATTAGTGAGTGATACTGGGAAAAGCTATAATCTTATATGGCAATCATCCTAGATCACTGAGCCACAGGGTGTGGTAATTCTATCCCATAATTTTGATCAAGATCCAAAGCGTTGCTCTCACCACGAAGTAGGAGTATCATCTCCTGCTTAGAGCAAGACAAAGAGATCAGAACTAGATTTCTTCTACAATGTCTATGAAATGTACCCTAAGATAACTAAGCTATATAGCAACAAAGTTTTATAAAATCAGAAGAACATAAAACTTGTAATTTTGAGATGCAAGAGAACGTGGTTTGGAAAGCGTGGGACATCCCTAATTGCCTACTTAATATAATGTGGTCCCCACGTAGGTGGATGCTACAGCAACTCTTACATCTGTTAAAAAGCCAGCATAGTATAACAGATGGGGTCTGAACTAGCAGTGACCAACCAGATCTTGAGGTCATGTTGGATAACTCAATGAAACCATCAATTCAAAAGGCAAATTCCATGCTAGGGATTGCTGGGATAGGGATCAAAAATAAAAAATGCCAATGTGATATGATGTTATGCACACATGCAACTGCATTTGGAGCACCATGTATCATTCTGATTACTCCAATGTTGTTGTTTTTACTAAAGCCCCAAGATCCACCAACCAGACCCAGACACAAAATGGTGGCTCTCAAAAATAGTATTATAGAACTGGAAAAGGAGCAACCAAAATGATCACAGAGTAGTGGGAGATTTCGTACTGAGAAACGCTAAAGCATTTGTGGCTTTTGAGCCTAGGAAAAAAGGCAACTAGTGGAGGTAGGGGGAATGATAGAACTTCATAAAATTAAGCAAGGGGCAAAGAAAGTATATACATGCGGCACGTGTATAAAACAGTCTGGCTGAGGATGATGGGAGTTGCTATCCAACACAACTGGAGAGCATCAGTTTGGTGAAGGCTGGCTGTAGGCTGGCCCTTCCTCTGGAGTTAGCTCTACAGCTATTGACCTTGCCCGGTGCTTTCAGTACAATCCACACGGTCCCCTCTGACATGGCAACTCTTCCCCACATGCATACAGCCTGAGCAGGACCTTAATTGAGGGTTTTTAATAAATGCTGTGTACTTGGATTAGCTTTAAGCCAGCTTGGGTATGTGCGGAGGGCAGCAGTACAAACAAAGAAGGCTTACCATCTCATAAATAAATGTTTCTTGTCTACATGCACGATCCACAGTGATCGTTTCTTCTCGCCTCTCCAGAGTCTTTTGTCTAATTCTAAAGCACAGGGCAAGACAAAACAAGATCAGGGGGGAAATGGTGTACCCATAGGTCCAAATGTATGATCCAACACTCTTCCGTCTAAATATTAAAACACAGGCCTTAAAAGCCAAATCAACACTCACATACTTTAGTTTGCAATATGAACTGATTGACCTAAATGTCTAAGGAAGCAGCACCTGGAATGTTCATCAGAAGACAAGATACATTGAGGGTTCTTAGAAACTTGTTTATTCTAAATTTCAGTACAGACCGGCCTGTATCAGAAACATGATCTGAAATAAGCTTTGATAAATTTGTGTGCTCTTTACCCACAGTAAAGGCTATATGAACACCAGGTTCTTCTGAATAAAAAAGGAATGTTTAAATAACCAAAGTTCTAGTATACTCCAGGAAAGATATGGGAGAAAAGCACTGAACCTGGGCAAAATTGTAACAGATATGCTTGAAAATGCTTTCCACTCTGAAATGATAGCAGATTAACATATCCAAAATTTGCCAAAATCAAAGAGAGGGAATATCTTCAGATTTGCATTTTAAAATTGTGGCCATTAACTCTCATTTCTCTGTTTCTCCCCTTTTTCTTCTTTCAGCCTTTTTGTTCCCTATTTCAGTATTCCTATCTGCCTCTCCCTTATAACTAAGCCACTGCAAACATGGTTATCGGTCTCCCAACATGTCACATACTGAATAATGCAGTAGGCTGTGGAATCTCTGAACTGATGGAGAGGAGGAGTCATGCAAACAAAGTGTTATATGCAACCTAACACTAGTGGAAAAAGTAGAATCATAGAATAGTAGAGTTGGAAGGGACCTATAAGGCCATTGAGTCCAACTCCCCGCTCAACGCAGGAATCCACCCTAAAGCATCCCTGACAGATGGTTGTCCAGCTGCCTCTTGAATACCTCTAGTGTGGGAGAGCCCACAACCTCCCTAGGTAACTGGTTCCATTGTCGTACTGCTCTAACAGTCAGGAAGTTTTTCCTGATGTCCAGGTGGAATCTGGCTTCCTGTAACTTGAGCCTATTATTCCGTGTCCTGCACTCTGGGATGATTGAGAAGAGATCCTGGCCCTCCTCTGTGTGACAACCTTTCAAGTATTTGTACAAGAGGTGGCTTTGTTCCAGTGGTGCAGAGGTGTTTAACGTCTTTTAGCCTGGGAACCATGAGAAGTGTTTGGGGGCCCCATTGTGGTAGTGAAAGCAAAAACGAGCAGGGCCAAAATATATACAAAAAAATCCAGCATATTTAGCTTAAAGCTCATGCTGCCAGTAACTAAGGCTTAGGGGAGGCATGCCAACCTTTTAGAATGGGGGTGGGGATGTGAAAAAGCTACCAAATGGTAGGCAGGGAAAAGGGAACATGGCAATCTGGGGAACTCCAGGGCACTGGATTGGGAACCCAGGCCTGTGGTTCCACACCCCTGTGTTAGTGCTTGTATATCCTGCCAGTAGCAGTGCAAGCACTAGTTAGCGGAACAATCAGCACAGCTAGCACAAATAATACTTACTTAATGACGTGGCAATGAGTTGTGAAAAAGCTTCTGCAATAGCAAGTCTGGGTTTGACACTCACCCAAAGATTAAAATGGAGTTCCAGCAAGCAGTACAAGTGTGGTGTTGTGAGCCAGTGTGGTGTAGTGGTTAGAGTGCTGAATTGGGAGATCCTAGTTTTAGTCCCCACTCAGCCATAAAGCTTACAGGATGACTTGAGGTTGTGGTTGCGAGGATAAAATGGAGAAGAGGAGGGTTATGTACAACACCTTGGGTTTCTTAAGTAGGAAAAAAAGGTGGGATATAATAATAAAATAAAAATAAATGAAACACCATTGGAAACAACATCAAGTAATGGAGGCATTTTCAGACCCCATTTCCAGTTCTGATGGGGTGGAGGGGACCTTGCTTAGACATCCCCATAATTGGGAAAGGGTTGTAAGCAGACTATGTGAAGGTTCCCAGGGGACTGCAAGGAACCGGCAGGCCTTATATTGTGCAAACTGTTTACATTTGTGGTGATGCACAGAGAAAGAGTGAGATTTCTCCCCCCAAAATTGTATAATATCCCTATTAACTAACTCTATTAGCACATACAGTTGAACGTGGCCATGATTTTTCCCCCCTTCAGATTCTTGTTTACATACTCAATAATGTCCAAACAAACATGGTAACTGTATTAGTGTCATTAAAAAATGATTTGGATTGCAATTAGAATAAAATTCAATATACCTAAGAGTTATTAAGCTAGTGTCTTCAGGTATAACTTCCGTATCTTCTTTACCAGAGCTCTTCAATGCATCAATTCTACAAACAAATAAAAACACTAGTTCATATGAAAAATCAATAACCCAGTTTGCACATAATGGTGGAAAGTCATGGATTAATTAACCCATGAGTGTGTAGTGCTGTTTCTTTAAACATGCAACCTCTGAGTGGCTCAACTGGAGATTGCTCGTGATGTCTGAACTCAGACACTATGGGTTAATCAAGGTTAAACAACAACAAAGTGAACTGACAATTTGTTGTTAGTTTAAGTTTGGCTGGTTTAACCCATGACTAACCTATAGTGTCTGAGTTCAAACATCATGGAGCAACCTCCATATGGGCTGATCGGAGGTTGCATTTTCAAACCGGCAGCAGCACATACTGCGGCAAATTGTGGGTTAATTAGACCATGATTTGCTACTGTTACTTCCAAATAACATGTAGGAAGAGCCAGCCATTAAGAATTAATTTGTGGTTATGCTGGAAATGAACCCCAGCAGCTGCAAAGAAATTGTTTTCATGACTAGAGGTTAGTTGCCTGGCTCTACCACAGATTTTCTGTGTTACAAACAATATATTTAAGGTGGTTCTCACAAACAGAAAGAGGAGGCTGTAGTGAGTTTGTTAGTGACTTCACAGAGTTACAAAATGCTGCTTAGAGACCTGTGTAGTCTAACACAGCGAATAGATTTTAGCAGGTTTTAGCTGACAAGAGTAGGCCTCCCATAGTTATGTCACCCCTTTCTCATAGAATCTTATCTCAAGATGAGCTGGGAAGTTTTCACTCCAAACCAGGCACTGGAAAGGCAATTAGTTTTCTAAGCTGAGATGCTTTGGGAACCTGCGAGAGGCAGCCCCCCTGCTTCTTCTGAGAGGGATGCAGCCTATCAGCTCCTGAGAAGGTAGGCAGACATTTATCAGAGGAGCCTGTAAGATTAGATTGTAAGCCTATGCGGCAGGGTCTTGCTATTTACTGTTTTACTCTGTACAGCACCATGTACATTGATGGTGCTATATAAATAAATAATAATAATAATAATAATAATAACACACAGGGTTCATGCTTCGGTTTTGCTTTAGGAGGAATTGCACAACCTCCCTGGTGAACCTGCTGTGGCTCAAAGGGACAGCTTCCATATAATCCACCCCGCACACTCAGGTCCTCTGGGAAAAATCTACTTCAGTTAGCAAAAACTAGATTAACAACTGTTACCCAGAGGACCTTCTCTTCTGCTGCTCCCAGACTGTGGAATGGCCTGCCGGAGGAGACGTGTCAACTTAACAGTCTACTAGCATTCAAGAAAGCTATAAAGACTGATCTCTTCCGGCAGGCCTATCCAGTGGAATTTTAAGATGTTTTTAAAATGTTTTTAGGATGTTTTTAACAATGTATATTATGTTTAATTGAGTATTATGTATTTTATCATTTATTGTTGTTCCCCGCCTTGATCAAAATGGAGAGGCAGGTAAGAAATAAATTTATTATTTATTATTATCTTGGGGTCCGGATATTTATTTATCATATTTATACCCCACTATATATATTCTGCATCCATTTTCTATCACTAAACTGACATCTCTTTGCACAAGTGGCTTGTTTCATATTGGTAACCAAAAGAACTTGATTGATGACTTCAACCTGGCAGAACCAGAACTTAGAGGCAAATCTGTTTCTCCACTGTTAACACTTTAGATTGCTGATGGGGTTCACATGAAGGTTGAATGCTTCATAGGTATAATTGTATTTAAAAAAATTCCAAACCCCTAAACACAGAAAACTAGCATGCCGGGGAAATAATGTTTCCCTAACCTTGAAATGCTAGGTTTTTAGCTGTAGTGTTGCTATCTTTGTATAGAGGATCAGTCAATAATATGAGTGCCACTTACAGTAGAGAAACAGGCTTAGTTCCTCGTGTCCTGTTTGTAAGAATTAGGTATACATGTTACAAGAAATATGGGACTGCCACAGAAATTGGCATCTCTGAGTCTAGTTCTCCCCTGTTGTAACATGTAGTAAACTTTGCCTATACCTTAAACATCATCATAATGCAGTGCATTATCTCACTTCATATCTTTGTCTGCAGTGGGAGAAGGTAAATGTATAATGTGAGGATGTCAGGCATATTACATATTATAGAGAGGGAGAATGAAATGCAGGGATACCATTTTATGAGGTATCATAGCAAGAAGTCCTGTTCTTAGGCCTCATTGACACTTTACCCAGAAAGGATGTTTGCCACATATATCTGGGGAGTCAAACATCATACAATATGTGTTTGTAAACATACAAGGGCACACTACAGACACCAACTAGTTGCAGCATCTATCATATGTCTACTGCATGGTTTCCACGTTGTTTTACAGTGGCTCATTTCACATGATTACCATGACTTAAACAAGCCACAGTGGGTTATTTAAGACATGGAGCAGGCCAAGCGCCTTTTGCCTAATGACCTGCCCGGACGCAGTTTGTCATGCTGTCTTAACCCAGGCGGCATGTCTTTTTGAGGGGGAAACAATCCTCAAATAACCCTTGGGGTTGAGTTATTTGGGGTATTTCCCCCCTTCAAATGAGACATGCCACCCAGGTCTGGACGACACAACAAGCTGAGCCCAGGCAGGTAATTAGGCAAACGGCACCTAACATACACTGCTGCTTAAACAAGCCACCGTGGCTTCTTTAAGCCGTGGTGATTGTGCAAACCGGGTCAGTATTTGCCACTCAAACACTGCATATGCAGAAATGCTCTTGCCACTTATGGTGTAAATCTGTTCAGCATACTTGTATGTTCAGAAGGGATGGGGCATCAACACCCCGCTGAAGCTTCTGGGCATAGCTGATGGGCCCCATATGCTAGTAATCTTCTCTGCCAGGGGATTCTCTGCAAGGGCAAACGCATCAGCCCAAGAGACAGCACAAACATTAATGCAATAATATTTAGCACAGCTTTGTAATACAACCCTATCAAAACGACAGGGTTGGCCTTAGAGAAGGCAGGATTATGGGGAGGGTTGGGTTGGGTTGTCAGGGGACTGGGGATATCACCTAAGAACTTTCCTAAGTTAACCAAAGTGGTCTCTTTGGAAGAGCTGCCTTTCTACATAACTATGCAATCCATGCCTGGCTCACAGAGAACAAAGTGATGCATTTCCTGGCCTGGATAGGAAATTTCCAGGTTCGTATTGATAGACCCAGGGAGAGATTTCATCTCTCTGATGAATGTAATGTGCCAAGGGTTAAAGATGGCTTCTCTGCCAAAGGGTGGCTACATGCCAGATTTGCATTCCTTAATGGTGGACATCGTGTCCTAGCAGACAAAGGGGAAAACTTTCAAACAATGGAGGATCAAATGTAACCTATGACTCATTGAGATTGTGCACCTTAACTTGAAAATTGAATGTAACTTAACTTACTAATTTAGAATTGATTAATAGAAAGGTTAGAAAGAGTCTAACACCCTCTTGTCGGCAGGGCATATATATACTGTGAGATTCCCTTGTTCTTGGTGCCTCCATTTTGAACAGGAGAGCACCTCCATACTGCAGTATCGGAAGTAAATAGATCAGCCTCATGTGTTTGATTGGCTATTAACGCGCTGGGGTAGTGGGCCTTTAAATCTCTGATTGAGGGACAACAATATTAGAGAAGCTCCTTTTAAAACTTCCCTGAAGACAGGCAGTAGACAAGATGCAAGAAGCTTACTACAATCATCTTGCAATAGAATCCACAATTCATATAGCATAGCCTTTCCCTCCTAGTGGCCTCCCCATGTTTTGAGTTACAACTCCCAGTATTCCTAACCATTGACCATGCTGTCTACTATGGGAATAACTGGAGGGCACCAGGTTAAGGAAGGCCGATATAGCAGTTCAGTTCAAGACAGATTTGGAGTTCCAGCCAAAAATCACCCAAACAAAATGTACCTATGATTGCAGTAAAAGTCAACCTCCTTAACTTACTCCCTCCTACCTCCACTCAGCCTAAATCCAACACTCAGTTCCACCCATAAGTAGTTCACTAGCATGTACTTTTAAACTGTGTTGAGTTTTTCAACTTTTCATATGAAAAGCTCATGTTAGAAAGGGCAAAACACCTCCATTTGCTGCTAAAAAATTTTTCCGGTGATCTATATGGGCAGACAGCCTGTGTGTCACTCTAACCGTTTACTTCTATCTCTGCAGCGAGATCCAAATTCAATCCAGTGTGAACTACTTCCTGTTAAGCACAGCAGGGTTGCAGTCTTACATGCCGAGGCTGCAATTCTATGCACGCTTGCCTGGAAACGACCTCTCTTGAACTCAGCGAAATAGTTCTCGGGAAATAAATACAGGATCGAGTTGCCCGTGCTGAGGACTGCTGATTAGAGCCGATCTTTCCTCAGAAATAAAACCCCACTGAATTAAATGAAACCGAGTCCTTCGTTAAGCGAGGATAAAACTGCACCCTTGCAACCCAATCCTCTGCACGGTTACTCTTAAGTAAGTCCCAAATGAGGCCCAGGGGGTTTACTCCCAACTAAAAGTGGGCATATGATTGTAGCCTTAACGGGGCCAGGAACTATACAGCCCAATTCTAGCAGTGCAGCCCTACACGTGTCTAGTGAGTTCAATGGGGCTTACTCCCAGGTAAGCGTGTCCCAAGTACCCTTTCTCGGAGGCCAGAATGGGCAGCCGGTAATGGGCACCCTTTCGGCTACCTGCAAACAGCCCTCAGCTCGGCCGCGATCTCTGGCGTGCAGTTCAAATCCTCCGCCACCGCAGCATCTTCGTCCTCCGCCACCGCCTGCTGCAGGGACAGGTCTTCGGCGCGCAGCGCCTCCTTCCAAAGAGCCCCGAAGGAGCCCACGTGGAACACGCGGGTATTCAGCTCTACCGTCTCGTATTCGGGGAGGTTGTTTCTGGAGCCCCCGTCGCCGCTCCCGCTGCTACTTCCAGCCATTTTTGCAGTAGCGGATGGAGGGCCGGGGCGAGAAGCAGCGGAGATGTGCGCGCACTGGATTGTGGGACTTGTAGTTTAGCTTTCCCCAAGCTTTGGAGGCCGGTTGAAGTCAGCTGCGTTTGTGTAGATGCGCGGTTTATTTTTACGCAAAGACCACGTTTTCTGTCTTCAAGTAATTGATGCTAGAAGGGAAAATATTAAAGGAGAATTTTGTGTCTCGTCAAGGAGATTCAGATTGTTTAAGTTCATGAGCGATTTTAAATAATTTTATATAAGTTTGTTGTTGAAAGCCAGAGTTTGAAGTTTGCGTTAACTTTATGTAAAAACGTTACCAATGTCTTAATATCTAGTATCTTTTGTTAAATGTTTGTTTTGTGATGGTCCGCTGATTATGTACAGTTACCTCTACATGTTCTCTGGCTAGAATCGTAACATTGAGAGGAAGCAAAACCAGAGAGACACTCTTTGTGAAAATAGTCAAATGCACTGAGCTCTTGATAAGTAAACTTGGTGCTATTTTGAGGCGCCATCCTATGCACGTTTAGATAGGGGGGGGGGAAAACTAAATTCCCAGCTTTCCCCTGCCAACATGGTTGGCTGGGGAATGCTGGGAGTTGTAGGACTCTTTTTGTCTAAAAATGAATAACATCCTTAAATTCATTTTTAAATTGTGATGTTTTTAAGTTTAAATATTTGTCATTGCTATGATTTTTGTTTTAATTATTTTACATCCTTATGTCGATGTTAGCTTGTCTGAGCACTTCTTGATTAGAAGAGCAGGATATAAATATTTACAGATAATGGGATAGAGAAAGGGTGTCTATGCCAAGAAAATCTACACTTGTTGAATGGCTGCTTGTCAAACAGTAGTTAAAGTAATGGTCCTCAACTTTTGAAATTTTGAGAGTGTGTCGTGGGTGCTTTCACAAAATGGCTGCCATAGGGGTTGTTGCCCATTGACAAAATGGCTGTCATGGGGGGCATGGCCAGTCACAAAACACCAGTTTCTCAGAAGGCGAACGGGTGAGGCTAAAAGAAACAAGGCAGAGATGGGGTCTGAGTTCTAAAACATAAAATTACTCATTAGAACCCAGTTTTCAATGTGCTCAAAATGATTACTGAAGAAAACTACGATTCCCCTTTCCCTACACTCACAGAAAAAGCAAGCGCTGTCTTGTCTTAGAGCTATTAAGTATGTTGCATCAAATGTGATTAGGAATCCAGAGAGGTAACTGGTACCAACAGGAAGGATGTAAAGTGAGTTCACAATAAAATTTAGGTAAATGTTATCAAACTGTAACTGGCAAAGGAGTTTGGATAATATCCAATGAGAGAATGCTAATTATAACTCATCATCAGAGATGAAAAGATTATGTAAAATAGAGACATCAAAACTATTATTCAGCTTCAAAGTGAACTTATAGATTTCTCTTGCCAATTAATGTGCAAAAAATATTTTGTAAGTTATAACCATTTTGTAATTATGTTTAATTAGTAAACATTGAGTAAGAAATCACTTTTCCAAAGACATGTATCAAAATTAATGATATCTGATTTGAAAAGTATGAGCTTAAGGTTTTGTACGTGCGTTTTGGTAATAAAAGATTCTTATAGAAGTCAAGATCGTGAACTTAGATTTCTGAAACAGCTATTACTATGATGTATAGTAATATACATCATGTAGTAATATATGTATATACATATGTATAGTAATATACATTCTGGCAGTGAAGTAGTATTTTAGAAATTGTATAAATATGCAATATAATATAAATATAAATATGTATAAATATGTCTTGATGGCAGTGCATTGGCGCCGCAAGGCCTCGGGCTCCTACATTGGCGCTCCTTCCTGGCAACTGCACAGGAAGGAGCGCCAATGTGGAATTGCTGCTGCTGATGCGTGGAGGAGCAGGGTGCCACGAGTCACTCTCCTCCTCCTTCTCTGGCTGCCCTGTTCTTTCCCCTCCCGTTTTTTCGCATCTACAGATTAAAAAATAACTAAAATTAAAAAACGGGGGAAGCAGCAAGGCAGCTGGAGGGGGAAGAAGAAGGAGATGTGCAGGGCCTGAACTGGCCCTCCTCCAGCCGATGGCGACCAATCAGGTCGCCATCGACTGTGGCACACCTCCACTTTAAAAAAAGTCAGGGTAAGTGCCCGACTTTTTAAAAGCGAAGTTTAAGGGGTTTACTCCTGGATAGCTTTGGGATGGCAGCTGCATCTTATAGATGACCTGCCATCACTCCGAATCCACTACAGGGCAAAATCCTCGTCAAGACAAGGTCCCTGTCTGATTCAGGGATTAAATAGCTTTTTTGATATCAAAGCTCCTTACCTGTGATACTGCCACACTCCTCTATAGAGAAGGCTTGGTAAACAAAATGGACTCAGCAATGTTCTCTTCTGTAACAGCTAGAAATGTTTAGGAAATATAGCTTTAATTGCTTTTAAGTACTTTAATACTTGTATTTTAATTGGGAACTTATCCTTGTATCAATAAAAGAAATGGATTCAAAGATTCCTGCACTGTAATTATTGTTAGGTTTTTTTTAGTATGCAGTTGAACACAAAATGTCCAGTTGGGGGTAGGGGGGGAATGTGCACTTGGAAATCTGATAATGTGCAGTTGAAAAAAAAGTGGTAAAAAAAATAAGACACGTGTTATGTGTATGTGTTTATTAAGAACTTAACAATAGACAAATTCAGGGATGATATGTAACACAAATTATATAAGGATGCAGGTGAAAGAGCCCTTGATGGTGTGACTGATGTTGTTGGGTCCTGTGACAGTGTTGCCTAAATAGATGTGGGGGCAGAGTTGGCACTTGGGTTTATTGCATGGTTTGGTACCTCTGTGTCCTGTTGCTGGTTAGCATCCGCTTCAGGTTGGGAGGTCGTCTGTAGGCCAGGACTGGTCTGCCTCCCAAGGCTCGTGAGAGAGAAGTGTCTGTGCTGCTGATGGGTTAGAGTTCACTGATGATCCTTTGCAGTGGTTTCAATTGGGTGCTGTAGGTAACAACCAGTGGTGTACTTCTCTTGGTCTGTTGGCCTTCCTGGGTATCCATATGGCCCTGTCAATCTGTCTTTAAGTTTAAGGTGCTACTAGTGTTGGTGATAATTTGTCCAGTCGTGAAAGAGAAACAATGTGTTTGGCTTGGGTGAGGGCGGATGTGTGTGTGTGTCTGACAGGACATTTGTGCAATTGGAAAATCTGGTTTAAAACCAGATTGTTAGTACTATACCTGAATTGCAAACCACCAAAAATTCCTAGGTGCACACTTTGTTTGGAAGTATTTTAATCTACTATACGGGGTAAATAGGGAACGAAACGCTCCCAAAGTACTGAACTATAGACAGAGTTCTCAAACTGTCAAACCATAATACCCTCTCAAGGCAGCACACAACAAAATTAAACTGAGTTTTGCTAAGATTTCATTAGAAGTAGTCTGGAAGGCTTTGGGGCCTGTTCGGCGTTTGGAATGTTACAATGTGTGTGAATAGATCTCTGTCAACATTCTCAGAGCAGAGATGGAGGAGTGTCCTTACTCCCAGTAAACCACCTGGTTGTCTCAGCCTTGGGCAAGGAACTGTCTATGAGAAATTGATAGAGAAAGGGTGGGGGGTTGCAGAAGGGTTGCCCACGTTGAAGCGTCATCTTAGTGGGCTGAGCAGTGCCTCCCAGTTTGGACAGGGGCCTTTCTGAACAGAAGGAGGATTTTTTGAGAAGCAACGGATACTTGGCGTTTAGGCCAAGAGTTTCTTTTATAATCAAGTTTTATTTCTCTTTTTTATTATTGTTTGGGCTGTTTGACTTTGACCCATGGCACTGTTGTTTGATGTTTTTCTCCTATATTTCCTTCTTCAGCTCCTGACAAAGGACACTTGTCGGAAACGTGTAGAGTGAGTACATTGAAGATTTGAAAATAAAGATTCAAAGCACCAGACCTTTGCTCTCCATTTTTCTGCCTTTCTGAAAGGCCAAACGTCCTTGTTTGTCAAGGGGTCCGGACAAAGTCATGCCTTTACTAGGAACATCTCATCTCATGGCCTGAAACCCCTCCCTGTTTGGATCCATCACCGTCTGGGACTTTGAAAGCAAATAGATTTGACTTTGGATTACTAAGAATTGTGTGTTTTTGTTTGTGGTCAGCTCAGTGTAGTGGCAGACTGGGATTGATTATGACTGTTTGACTTTTCTTCTGTCAACTCAGGAGACAGGGAGTTCCCAGTGCTAAAGCAGAAGCACGGGACTCCTTGTACCTTATTATTATTATTTATTTATTTATATAGCACCATCAATGTACATGGTGCTGTACAGATAACACAGTAAATAGCAAGACCCTGCCGCATAGGCTTACAATCTAATAAGTTGTAGTAAACAATAAAGAGGGAAGGAGAATGCAAACAGGCACAGGGAAGTGTAAACAGGCACCGGGTAGGGAGAAGCTAACAGTATAGAGTCAGAACAAACTCAATATTTGAAGGCTATAGGGAAAAGAAAAGTTTTTAGCTGAGTTTTAAAAGCAGTGATTGAGTTTGTAGTTCTCAAGTGTTCTGGAAGAGCGTTCCAGGCGTAAGGGGCAGCAGAAGAAAAAGGACGAAGCCGAGTAAGGGAAGTGGAGGTCCTAGGGCAGGCGAGAAGCATGGCATCAGAGGAGCGGAGAGCACGAGCGGGGCGATAGTGTGAGATGAGAGAGGAGAGATAGGCAGGAGCTAGACCGTGAAGAGCTTTGAAGGTCAGCAGGAGAAGTTTATATTGGATTCTGGAGTGAATTGGAAGCCAATGAAGAGATTTCAGAAGTGGAGTGACATGGTCAGAGCGGCGGGCCAAGAAGATGATCTTAGCGGCAGAGTGGTGGACAGAGACCAGCGGACTGATGTGAGACGAAGGAAGGCCAGAGAGAAGAAGGTTGCAGTAGTCCAACCGAGAGATAACCAGTGCGTGAACGAGAGTCTTGGCAGAAGAGACAGACAAAAATGGTCGAATCCTGGCAATATTATACAGGAAGAAACGACAGGATTTAGCTACTGCCTCGATGTGAGGAGTTCCCTCTGACCTTGTTTAGGTCTTGGCCATGTTTCCTCTAGTTACCAACGAATCCATGTTTAAACTAGCTCCCTTAGGTGGATTTCCCCCTGTGATTGCCTGAGGGATCATATCAAGAATCTTCCCCCACCCTTGTACAGGTTTGGAACCCATTTATGTGAAGATGGCAACAGGGATAGTGATTAGCTTTTGATTCTTTTGGAATTTCTTGGAGCCTATAGCTCTGACCATCAGTTATATGAATTTCTGAAGTGTGTAAGCATTAAACTTCTGCTGTGGGATTTCCTGCAATAAAGAAGTCTCACTGATTTGGGTATCCCATGTCAGTTTACCAGAATGTGTGTTTGCCAGAGACCTGACAGCAACCAAACTGTACTATATACATCTCAGCACCCAACAAAGTCCTAATTCAATTATAGGCCAAGGTAAATAGGCAAATCTTTAGAGCAGGCCTATAAGGTTGGAATCTAACGGGCATAAATGAGAACAGAGTTCCACAAGCAGGGGGCACTATGAAGAAGGTCCTTTCGTGCCTACCAGCCTAATTGCTTTGACAGGTGGGTAGACAAGCAGGAACTCCAATGTTGATCTCAAGAGTGCAGGCAGACTAGTATGTCTGCAGGTGATCATTCACATAATCTAGATCCAAACCATTTAGAGCTTTAAAGGCCAATACCAGCAGTTTAAATTGAGTCCAGAAATGGATTGGCAACTAATACAGCTGGTTCAGTATAGGTGTCACATGGTCCAGCCCCCAAGCACCTACCAGTATGTGACTGGCCAAACTATGTACTAGTTGATGTTGTCCAACTATCTTTAAAGGCAGCCCTATGTAGACTGCATTACATTTACAATAGTACAGCCTGGATGTCACTAAAGCGTGGATAACTGAAGCACGGTCCATCCTCTTCAGATAGGTAGTAGTTGGCATACCACCCTGAGCTGATAAAATCCACTGTGTGAACAAAATGCTGGCCTAGATGGACCCTCGGTCTGATCCAGCATGGCTCTTATTATGTTCTTATTTCTGTTCACTAATGGAAATGATTTCCAACCTCGGCAGAACAGAGCTTGAAGAGCAGAGTGAGAACTTGTTTGTCTCTGCCCAAAGAGAATCACAAATTCTTTGATCTACTTTAAAATATGGAAAAAGCTGTCCAAATCCAAATCAGTGTGTTCTTTAAGAATAGCTGATAGAACCAAACCAGTTAGTGACATTATAAGTCCTAATAAGCCTAAACATTGTTTGGTAGGTTACTGACCTACCTTTCCTATCAAAGAAAGGGACATAGTTCACCTAACTGAAAAAAGAAGATGTAGAACTCTTTTTGTGACCCTATATTGGCTGCCAGACACAAGATGGGATTCTCACATAGAAGTAAGGTATGTGCTTCTGTGTTCCGATGAGTGAACCAACATGATGAAATACCTAGAAGACCTTATAGAGGCAGAAAGAGAGCCACCCATCATTTTCCACCAGTGACATGCTCAGAACTGATCTTGCCGAAACACTTAATGAGTATATTCACACAGCCTGCCAAGTATATCTAAACCTGGTAGGTGGCAGACTAACAAAAGTTCCTAGCCTCTGCAGGGCTGGAGGGCAGTGTGCCTCTGGATGCTGGATGCTGAGAACACAAGCAGGAGAACACAAACAGTACTCATGTAACAGTACGCTCTGTACTGTGGGAAGCCCCACAGGCAGCTGGTTGGCCACAATGTGAAGAGAATGCTGGACTAGATAGGCCTTTGGTCTGATCCAGCATAGTGTCTCTTATGTTCTTACATTTAAAAGATCCGCCCCTACCTTCCCCAGGGCAAGGTGGATCTGAAGGGTTTCCTGACAGTCCTGGGAAAGTTTCCTGCTGCCTTAGCCAATGATTCTCTCGAAATCCCTTTTGATCTCTGGAATAGTTAATTGTCCCCTGAACATCCTCTCCCTGCAGATAAGAGTCCAAAAAAGCTCCCTAGAATATTTGTCAGAGTATTTGGAGTGATGAAGCAGCAGGGACGATGACTAGAGACAACCCGAGACCCTCTCCCCCACTCCCGAAAGGCTCATAGGTGAGGATGAGCCCACAGTCCCAAGTTTCAAAGGACCGCATCATGGGAAATCTGCCACCGTACAGTTGTGGCAAAATGTGAAACCTACTACAAAGCTACTATCCATCTGGACCGTCTGGCAGGCATGAGATTAGTACAAACTGTGTTGTGATGTTCCAGTAGACAACAAAGAAGTTAAGGAAAAAGATTAAAAATAACGATTTTATTGACTGAAAGATTTAATAACAATGTTTAAAAATATTATATACAAAGCATTCTATCACATGTGCAAAAATACAATCAATCCATCAGACAATTCAACACAGAATGCTCAGTAAAGTTGTATCCATTGGCCAGACGCATTTCGATGCAAGGTCTTCTTCAATGGCCTGTGAGCTATGGAACAAATGTAAACATAAATACAAACATTTGTAAGGGCCAAGGTAAAGGCAAACGCTTGTTACTGTAATTTTTCAGACAAGCAGAATGTTTTTTTTTAAAAAATAAAATTAATTAGACCTACCAAAGCTGGTTGGAGCCCAGCTATTTTTGTTATTGTTATTGGGACTGACTACAGGTTTCAAATAGTAAAGGAAATAAATGAAATCAAGTGTCACTTTCCACTTTGTAGTTCCTGCACAATATTAAGAAAATAAACAGCTCTCTAAGATTATCTTTCCTTGTAATCATTTTATCTCAAGGACAAAGGGGGAAAATATCCCAGAATATTTATCAATCATTCGCAGGAAGCCCATACAAAGTGTCTCCAACAACCTCTACTCAAACACAGTATTGCAATATCTTAGCAGAGCACTTCACAGCTGTGCTTTTATTTTGCTGCTGAAGACTCAGCATACCTTTGTGATTTAAGCAGCTCACCTTTATCACCGGTAATAATGCTAAAGAATTTCCCGGAGGAATTAAAGAGTAGATTAAGTAAAGTTTTAATAGAAAAAAATAAAATGAAATTAAGGGAATGGTTAAGAGAAATGAATACAAGAGAGGATTTGGAAGAGGCTTTAAAAGATAAAAAATTAACTTTAAATTAACGTTAAATTATTGGCAATTAGAACAGTGGACCAAAAAGTGGGTAAGAGAAAATGGAGATTGTAGAGAATTGACGAAGTTTGAGGAATTAATAATTAAAAAAGGAAATGATAAGGTAAAAAGAACAGCGTCAAAAGGGTTAATGAGTGAAATATATAGAATATTGTTGGAGAAAGGGTCGATGGATAGTTCAGGAAAAATAGCTTGGGAGACAGATTTGAATGTACAAATAGGACAACAGAGCTGGGAGGGACTATGGAAACAAAGAGTGTTGAGAAATATGTCAGTAAGAATAAAAGAGAATTATTTTAAAATTATATGGAGGTGGTACCTAACCCCGGTTAGATTAAATAAGATAAATAATCAGCACTCAGCAAATTGTTGGAGAGGATGTGGGGGAAAAGGAACGTATTTACATATGTGGTGGGAATGCAAATATGTACAAAAATTGTGGAAGATGGTGTTTTTGGAGATTAAAGAAATTGTGGGAATGAAGATAGAACGAACACCAAAAGTTGCATTACTGTCACTATTTGAAGATTTAAAATGTAAAAAAGAAATTAAGGAATTGATAACGAATTTGCTGACTGCAGCAAGATTGATTGTAACTAGGAACTGGAAGATTCAAGGGGATTATTGTATTGAAGAATGGTATAAAGAAGTATGGGATATAGCTATTAATGATAAATTGACTTGTAATATTAAATGGAGAAGAGGTATAGCTAAAACAAATGATTTTGAAGGAATTTGGAAACAGTTCCTAATATTTGTGTTTTCTAAGGGAAGTGGGAAACCACCAGCAGAAGAAAGTATGAGATTTTGGAATCAGGAATGAGATCCCGAGGTGGGGGGTGCACTTATATGTTAAGTTTTGGATCCAGAACTCTTGGATCCAGAACTGTCACTTGAGGCACAGGTGAACTCAGTGGCAAAGAGCACCTTTTATCAGCTTAGGTTGATATACCAACTACGCCCTTATCTGGACAGAGATACCCTAGCTACAGTTATCCATGCTCTGATAACCTCTCGCTTGGATTACTGCAATGCGTTATACGTGGGGCTGCCTTTGAAAATGGTCCGGAAGCTTCAGCTGGTACAAAATAGGGCAGCCCGTTTACTAACAGGGACTGGCCGATGAGATCACATTACGCCAGTCCTTTTCCAGCTGTTTTAACTCTGTATTTTAATCTTATATCAATTTCTGCTGCGTGGTTTTATCCTGGTTGCGCTTTTTATACTGTATTTCGTAATTGTGTTTTTAATCTGTTGGATGTTTTTTGTGGTTTTAATTTTTGTGAACCGCCCAGAGAGCTTCGGCTATTGGGCGGTATAAAAATGTAATAAATAAATAAATAAATAAATAAATAAAGTTTGATTATGTTATATAGATATGATATTGATGTTATTCAACATTTATGTAGTATGTTGTTTCTTTAATTGTAATGGTGTATGTTTAAGTATTGTAGAAAATAAAAAATATTTTTTTAAAAATAAAGTTGCAGGGCTTTTTAAAGGTTCTTTTACAGACTACTGTTGCCTTTACCCTAAAAGGTCTTTAACCCAAGATATCTTAAACTACTGGACAAGAACGACAAGTGAACATAACAAAGAACATATAAGCTTACATTGGTTTATAAAGCTGAGGCCCAATTACATTCCTCATTCAGACCTTTGGGAGTCATACTTTGTAATGAGAATATCCAGAAAAGTTCCCTCCTTTTTAGCCTATTTTCTAAGTCCTGTCCTAAGCCAATTTGTCTTTCACTGACCCAAAATTTAATGTCCTCCTCAGAGTGGCCCAATTCAATAAAGTGCTTTGTAAGGGGTGCCTGTGTTCTATGGTTGTTAATACAACTCTTGTGTTCCCAAATTCTAGCTTTTATTCTCCTTGTGGTCATGCCCACATACAAGAGTTTACAAGGACATTTGATGACATATGTCACACCTCTCGATTCACAGTTAAACAAGTCTCTGATTGTATACTGTCTATTATTCAGCGGATTGATGAAGTTTTTGCAATTGTACGCTATTTACACAAACGCTACATCTATGGCACGGGAAATTTCACCTGGTCTTCTCATATGAAGTGCATACTTAATTTTCTTTGTTACTTTTTTTCAAGGTACTATGTACCAAATGTCTTTGAGATTTTTAGCCTGTTTGTATACAGAATGGCCACCAGTGTTGCGTTTTTCCCTGGTTGGATAGCCTGCCCTCCCTCCTGCCCTCTAGCATTATCCTTTTCACTTCGCAGCAGCGATACTGTTTTGAGGGAACCACCTGCGAAATCAGCGTTATATAGACACTCGCTTGGTTTGCTGCCTGGGAGTGTTCCGCGACTTGGCTTTACACCTGAGTGTCAGGGTGGTTGCTGTGGCCAGGAGCTGAGACTGGTGGACCTGTTGCACCTCTTTCTGAAGTCGGTCTTGACCTTGATATCACATGCTTTAATTATTTATTTAAAAGCATTTTTATACTATTCCTCTGCCCAAAAGGCTCCCAAAGCTGCTTACATACTTGTCATTAAAAACAAGACAGGCCTTGCAATCAAGCTTATAATCTAAAAAGACACCACCCCAAAGGAAAAAGAGATGAGGAGGGAAGAGGAAAAAAGCAAGTGGTCTCTCAGCAGGGCAGGTGGAATGTCTCTGCTTCTCATTGCATTTCCTTCTGCTGCAGCTGGCTGAAAAAGCTGCTGGTTATGACATCTTACATTTCAAAACTAGCTTGGGGCTAGTTTTGAAGAGACTTTGGAAATTTCAGTTAGTACATAATGCAGCAGCGAAGATGTTCATGGGCATCCGCCCAGGGGATCAGGTAATGCCAATTCTGCTGCATTGGTTGCCAATTTGCTTCCAGACACAATTCCTAGCGTTAGTGATTAAAGCCCTAAATGGCTTCAATCCAAGATGTATGAGGGATCGCCTCTTCCCATATTATCTTTCCCACTCCTTAAGATCAGGAGTTGAGGCCCTTCTCTGGCCTGGTTCAGACAACACGCTAAACCATGCTGTTTAACCACAAAATGGCGGCATGGTTTAGCTTGTTGTCTGAATCAGGCCTCTGTCTTCCAGAGAAGGGAGCCACAGTTGTTGGCAACACCCTCTCAGTGGCTACACCAATATTGTGGAGCACGTTGCTTATGAAGCTCCTCTCTGGCTGTCTTTCGCTGGTTGGTAAAGGCATTTTTTTTATTATTTTGGCAGGCTTTCCCCCTCGCAAAGTGTCTACTGTTTTCTGTAAATGTTACGTTTTATACACACTCCCTGCTTTTTTGTGTGTGTATTTTAAATGTATTTTTATTGTACCTTGTTGTATTTTTATATATTTGATTGTATTTTATGATATTGTGACATAAACCGTCTTGAGTAGTGCATAAGCATTAGAAGTGCAGGATTGAAATGCTTATATCATTAAATGAATATGCCTCAGGGAAACTGCAAAATACATCAGATGTAGTTTGATAGAATTCAGGGCAGCGGTGGAATTCAGCTTCCCCCAGCCTACCTAGCTGTTCTTACCTCTTGAACTCAGTAAGTTACCTTTTTCTTAAGTTAGGTTCTCAGTACTGAACCTTTTACATTTGCTAGTTTAACCAAAAAAATAGGAATATTTAGAAAACTAAATTTCAGGATTTTGAATTTAGTTGATAGATAATCTACGCTCACATACAGTACATACACACACAATCATAATTCAACAGACTATAGGCCCCTGAACACATAATATACTTTTGTTGTATCTTTGCCTCACCTCATGTCGATTGATGGCTAATGAGCTGAATTAAATTTATGCATTGGAGGTCTGCTGACTTTGATGAGAGACAGTGTAGTGTAGTGGCTACAGTGCTGGACTGGAAGTCAGGAGATCTGGATTCTAGTCCCCACTCGAACATGGAAGCTCACTGGGTGACTTTGGGCCAGTCACGGACTATCAGCCCAACCTACCTCACAGGATTGTTGTTATGAGGATAAAATGGAGAGGATGAGGCTTATGTATGCCAGCTTTGGCCCTTTCTACACCATATTGGCGTAGAGGGAGGGAGGGGGGAGGATCTCCCGAGATCCTGATCATGAGATCCTCCCCTTAGCCCACTTGTGGGCATGACATCCCGAGAGAAATGAGGGTGTCACGGCTGCCTTTTTTTTTTAAAGGAGATGAATGCACGTGCGCTCCAACTAAACGCAAGATTTTTTTTTTTTAAAAAAAAGACCCGACCCCACTCCCCCCCGATTCCTCCCGGCCTGGTTCCTTCCCTCTACTGACCCCTGCTACTCACAAGGAGGAGGGAAGAACTGGGTTTTCCCAGGGAGTACTTATCCCTGGGAAAACCTGTTCTCGTACCTCCTTCCTCCTGGGAGTTCCTGTGCATCATTTGAACGCACAGGGATTCGGCCATGACCAGCCCGGATTTCCAGGCTGGTGTAGAAATGGCCTTTGGTTCTTTGGAGGAAAAAAGGCAGGATATAAATGTAATACATAAATAATAAATAAATGAAAGAGTAGACAAGTGAGCCATTTAATGGTGAACAAAGTCTCTAAAAAGAGCAGCTAGAGGCTAGAGCAAAGAGAGGTCAGGGAGTACAACAGCATATTGAAAGGGCTGCTCTTATACTAGGAGAGTGGAGGGGTTTCCTTTGTGTAGAAAGCAACAAGTTACTCAGTTTGCCTCAAAGTAACTCACTGAGGGTAACTCACTTCTAGATGTAGGCCTCCTATCGCTTATGATCAAAAGACACTGTGCAGCTTTTCAATCTCTTCTTTGATGGATTTTTGTGTAAGAAATAAGATGGAAGAAGTATTGGGAAAATGTGGGAGGGATACCAATTGAAGAGGACACAATCTCCTTTCCCCACTCCCAACCAAAAAATTCTGTGTGTGAGGCAGCGCAGTTGCACAATAAAAAGCTTATCTTGAAGCATCCCAGTCATTTGATGAGGCCGACACCAAATATGTTCTCACAGATCCATAATACAAGACCAAGCAAGCACTACCAGTGATGTGGACAAGGCCAGAAAGAAATTGTTCCAAAGAGGAACTCTGTGGAAATAATTCCCCCCAGAACAAGGAGCATATAAAAGGGGCAGTAAACCAGTGTGAACTGTCTAGGGCCTTTCTTCCCCAAAAGGTTGGGGTTGGATTCACAGAGCGTCATCACACGGGGGAAAATCTGCCCAGAGGGGAAAGAGGAAGTAAGCAAAGACTGCGTGGCCCATTCAGGGGGTGATTTAATCGCACCGCTTTTCCTGCATGCAGCAGGAGATTGTGGCACATTCCGTTAAAAAAAGTCGGATTAAAAGTGGTCTATTTTGTGACAGAAAAATTAGTGGAAGGAGTGGGAGGTGCGTGGGAAGCATGCAGGAGGCAGACATAATCTAAAGGATGCACATACATCCGTAAGTGGGCAGTAGCAAGCGTGCAATAAAACACTCGTCTGATGAACCTCATAGATTCTGGATTATATGAACCCTTTGGACTCTGGCAGTCTCTGAAAATCCCCAGACTTGCCTTGTGGCTGTACAACATGATATCAAAAATGCTACATATGCAAAAAAGGCTAACCTTTAATGCACTGCTATTGTGAGTGAGAATAGTCGAATAATTCCATTTGCTTATCTGAAACAAAGCAATCGTATTTGGCACTGGTGTCAGCTAAATTAAAAACCAATATCATTTTTTAACAGCATATGTCCACATTTTTACCAGATTTCAATGAACAGGATTAGATCCAGCCAACACAGTCATACTATTACAAATGTTTGTGTATATATTAGATGGGGGGATTAAAAATTGTATGATTGTTCAAATATATCCTAGTATTTCTATTATGTGGTCATATAAATCTTTTTTTGTATATGTATCACTGTAGTTTTGTATGGTTAAAATCTACTTGCTACAGTGCTGAATCATGATGCAAAGTTTGTTGAAACAAATCAAATAGTATTGAAGCAATAAATCTGTAAAAAAATTGATTGGATGCCACTTCATTTCAAGATGGTGGACCACATTTTCATTATGCCTAAGGCCATCCCAGATGAGGGCAGAATAAATTTTAAAAGTCTCATAACAATCAGATGTACGGTTTTTGAGTCCTTAAAGAATATACAAACAAACAATTCTGTTTATAAGAGGAGGAGGAGAAAGAGGAAGAAGAAGAAGAAGAAGAAGAAGAAGAAGAAGAAGAAGAAGAAGAAGAAGAAAGATTAGAGGTACAGAACCTCTGTGAATTCTGTACTTTTTTTTGGTCAGGTCTCCTAAATTTGCATTGCCTACCATTGTATTATCAGAGCTTGCTGGAACAGATGCTGTGTGTAACATATCAATAAAATATCCAGGGTTCAGTAGAGTATTGCATTTAGTCCTTTCTTTTTAAAATAAGCCCAATTACTTTATGTTAATTGTTAATGCTGACAGAATTAATTATGTATTATTAACTTTGAATAAATTATTTATTTATTTATTTTATTACGTTTCTATACTGCCCCATAGCCAAAGCTCTCTGGGCAGTTTACAAAAATAATGCACTAATAATGTAGAAAAATAGTTAATTTCCACAAAAGCTTTGTATTTTGTTGTATTTTTAATGCTTTTACATCCCCCCAAAACCTAATATGATGGACAGTATATAAATAAATAAGCTTTATGAGGATTACATAGCAATCTATCAGCCCCTAAAGGAGATCTGATTGTAAGGGACAGTCTCTGTATATTATAGAAAAGATCTCAGGCATATTTAGACACTACCTCTCCCTCTTCCAGGATTCTTCTCAGAGAGAGATCAGGAAAGGGCCTCTAGTGTGCACTCTACCTTCTCTGTTATCTCACTGGTGGAAGAGCGTGGAAGATCCTGCAATTATTTTAAATTGGGAGCTGCCCAGCATGTGGGAAATTACATACTCTTTGAAGAGAATGTCATCTTTCCAAGCTTGAGGGAGTTCATATCTTAAAATAATCGCCATGGGAGCTGCCAGTTTGGCTGTTCAGCTCTGATTGTGGTGAGAACAATGGGGGAAGGAGACCATGAGCCCAGGGCCTGCTTCCAATACCTTCAGGCAAAGGATAGGATAACATGTTCATAGCACATTATGTTCATAATAGTGGTATATCATAGCCTTTACATTAGGGTGACCATATTTTGGAAACCAAAAAGGAGGACAAAGTGGCCTCCCCCAAGGGTGTTTGCCCACCAACATGCCCAGCCCTCAAAGGGGCGTGCCTTGGTCACAAGTCTGACTTCACAAAATTTAGTACAGCAAACAAGCATTCAGAAAGAGTATAAACTACTATTAGCCTGCAAGCATTAGCCATGGAACAAAATGGACTAAAGGGTAGCACCTCTTAGCTTGTTTCAACTTCAACAAGACATAACAGTAAAAAACAGCAACACCCCCCCCCAAAAAACTGCCTCATTGACAGCTGGTGGCTGCTGCTACTGGTGGTGGCGGCGGCGGCTGTGGCTCCTGCTGCTGCTGGCTCCTGCTGGCAGCTGCTGCTGCTGCTGCTGGCTGCTGCAGCTGGCAATGGTGGCAGCTGTGGCTACTGCTGCTGCTGGCTGGTGTTGCAGCTGGCAGCAGCTGCAGCTGGTGACGGCTGCAACTGCTGCTGGTGGCAGATGCACCTGGTGGTGGCAGTGGCGATGGAAGGCTGGAAGGGCCTTAAAGCACACATTTCCAAAATGTGGCAATGTGCGCTTCAAGGCCCTTGCAGGCTTCCGTTTGGGCGTCTGCTTGGTTGACGCAGTGACGTCGCCCAAGCAGAGGCCCGGCCGGAAGGCTGGGAAGGCTTTAAAGTGTCCGTTTCCAAAACACGGAAACGAGTGCTGTAAGGCCCTCGCAGGCTTCCGTCCAGGCCTCTGCTTGGGCGACGTCACTGCACCGACAAAGCAGAGGCCGGGCCGGAAGGCTGGGAAGGCTTTAAAGTGCCCATTTCCAAAACACGGAAATGAGCGCTATAAGGCCCTGGCAGTCTTCTGTCCGGGCCTCTGCTTGGGCAACGTCACTGCGCCGACCAAGCAGAGGCCAGGACGGAAGGTTGGGAAGGCTTTAAAGCGCCCGTTTCCAAAACGTGAAAACGAGCACTTTAAGGTCCTCGCAGGCTTCTGTTTGGGCGTCTGCTTGGTCGGCGCAGTATCATCGCCCAAGCAGAGGCCCGGACAGAAGGCTGGGAGAGCCTTGAAGTGTGCGTTTCCATGTTTTGGGAATGGGCGCTTTAAGGCCCTCACAGGCTTATGTCCGGGCCTCTGCTTGGGCGACATCATTGCATCAACCAAACAGGGGCCCAGACAGAAGCCTGCGAGGGCCTTACAGCACGTGTTTCCTGGACAATTTTGACTAAAATAGGATTCCCCGCCCCCGGACCCAGTTTGCCTTCCCCCATTTCCAGACATGTCCGGGCCAAACCAGATGTATGGTCACCATATTTTACATGTATTTAGTAATTCTAGGCCCATGACTCAAGGTTTATTTGTTGCACTTGATTTTCTGAAGATGTTCTGTTGGGAGTTAAATTCTCTTGCCAGAGATAAGCAGAGTTAGAAGCGTTTCTCAGCGTAGAACACAGCAAAGACACAAATGAGGCTAAGGATTCTTTGCTTAGTTAAAACAAAGCCTTTTTACTAGCATGGAAGTTCAGTTATAGCATCACAAGTTATACTCACAAACTATCATAACAAATTATACAGCAGCAGCGTTACAGATGAGGTAAAGATGGAGTGGAGAAGATCATACAAAACACAGGCACTTATATAGGGCAAAACTGTACAGTCATTGCAATCACTAATTGACTAATTGAAAAACATCTCAAGCCAATAATTCAATAATCGTCCAGCTGAGGCCTTGACATTTAGAAAACACATTTCTTCTGATTTCTTCATATCTCTTCATGCCACCAGGCATGAAACAGTGGAATAAAGTAAAACCAGATCCATTCCAGGATCCAACAGTGTCCCACAGAGTTGGTGGGAGAAACTCTTCCTAAAGCTATGATTGTGCAGACTTTTATCAAATTCCAAGGTTCTATTGGCATCCCCACCTAAATGTAGGGTGGCCACTCTGCCAAAAAAGAGGAAACGCATCAACAAAAAAGAGAGGACACAGTTTTACACAAAATTTGCAAATGCTAATTTATACATATTTATTTATTTATTTATTTATTTACATTTATATACTGCCCCACAGCCGAAGCTCTCTGGGTGGTTTACAACATTTAAAAATAGTAAACATTAAAAGTATACAATTTAAAACACACACACACACACACACACACAAAAAAAAAAACAGTATAAAAACAACAGTATCCATTTAAAAACAACAATTGTGGGGTCCATTAAAAACAAACTTAACGTTGTTAAATGCTGTTAAAATGCTGTTAAAAATGCCTGGGAGAAGAGAAAAGTCTTGACCTGGCGCCGAAAAGATAACAATGTTGGCGCCAGGCGAGCCTCATCGGGGAGATCATTCCACAGTCGGGGGGCCACCACTGAAAAGGCCCTCTCCCTTGTTGCCATCCTCCGAGCTTCCCTTGGAGTAGGCACTCGGAGGAGGACCTTAGATGTTGAGCGCAGTGTACGGGTAGGTTCATGTCGGGAGAGGCGTTCCATCAGGTATTGCGGTCCCAAGCCATGTAGGGCTTTATAGGTTAAGACCAGCACCTTGAATTGGGCTCGGAAACATATAGGCAGCCAATGCAAGCGGGCCAGAATCGGTGTTACATGCTCAAACCTCCCTGTTCCAGCTATCAATCTGGCCGCCGCATTTTGCACAAGCTGCAGCTTCCGGACCGTCTTCAAAGGCTGCCCCATGTAGAGGGCATTGTAGTAATCTAATTTGGAAGTTACCAGAGTATGGACAACTGAAGCAAGGTTATCCCTGTCCAGATAGGGGCGTAGCTGGGCCACCAACCGAAGTTGGTAGAAAGCACTCCGTGCCACCGAGGCCACCTGAGCCTCAAGTGACAAAGATGGTTCTAGGAGAACCCCCAAGCTACGAACCTGCTCCTTCAGGGGGAGTGCAACCCCATCCAGAACTGGTTGAACACCCCCCATCCGATCAGAGGAACCACCCACCAGCAGCATCTCAGTCTTGTCTGGATTGAGCTTCAGTTTATTAGCCCTCATCCAGTCCATTATCGCAGCCAAGCACCGGTTCAGCACATCCACAGCCACACCTGATGAGGATGAAAAGGAGCAGTAGAGCTGCGTGTCGTCAGCGTACTGATGACAGCGCACTCCAAAACTCCGGATGACCGCACCCAACGGTTTCATGTACATGTTAAACAGCATGAGGGACAAGACCGATCCCTGCGGAACTCCATACTGAAGAGTCCACGGGGCCGAGCAATGTCCCCCAAGCACCACCTTCTGGAGCCGTCCTGCTAAGTAGGAGCGGAACCACTGCAATGCAGTGCCCCCCACTCCCAACTCAGCCAGACGTTCCAGAAGGATACCATGGTCGATGGTATCGAAAGCCGCTGAGAGATCAAGGAGAATCAACAAAGTCACACTCCCCCTGTCCTTCTCCCGACATAGGTCATCATACAGGGCGACCAAGGCTGTTTCCGTGCCAAAGCCGGGCCTGAAACCCGACTGAAATGGATCCAGATAATCAGTCTCATCCAAGAGTGTCTGGAGCTATATATATATTGATGCAGATATAGATATAATGACCCTGGTTTGCATGTCACAGCCAATTCCTGAATTGTTTAACCCAAGAATTGATGGAGGCATACAAGTGAGCAAGCGAGGCACTTGCCAATTCCATTTTCATTTAACAACCCAGTAATGTCCCATTCCTGGGTTGATTCGTGACATCTGAACCCAGAACTTTGAGTTGTTTAGGGTTTAAACAACCGAGGAATTAGCTGTGATGTTCAAACTGGGTCAATGACTATGCTTTAAATAGAAATACAGATCATCTCATCATAGTGAGGAAAATTGTGACCAGGCAACCTGTGTGCTTCCTCAGCCTGCTGTCCAGGTGTGAACTGTTGATGGGCAACTACTTGACCCCTGCTCTACTTGGTCTTAGACTGGACAGCCCTTCAAGTGGGGTCTGTCCTCTGCAAAGTAGGACACATGGCCACCCTATAGCTGTTTGCAAGAGTTTGCTGTCCTCCATATTAGTAGAACTTTAATAAAATGTGGAACTCTCCATCTTCAGCTAAGTTCAGACATAGCAGAAAACCATGGTTCCCATTACAAGACCATGCTTGCATGAGCCTCAGGCTTATATGGACTCCTCCCTCACCCCCAGCCTTTTTTGTGCATGAGAAGAGGAGACTCAAAGCTTCTGGTTTGTTTTTGCACTGACTACAGTTCCCTGTTATGTCTCAAGTAGAGGAACTGTGATTTGTTCTAAATGTGGTAAGTCTAAAGAAGCCAAGATCATGATTTTTAAAAAATTATTATTATTGGTTGTCTCATCTGGGGTTACATAAAAGCTGCACCTTCAGCATTCAGAAACACCCAAACTCAGAGACGTCTGAACACCCAATGCAGGGTGGGAGGAACGATGGATGCGATCCTCTCCTCTGTGTCCTCCTACCATGCAGGTTTCTCTAGACAGGCTTTTTAGCCCATCTAGCAAGGGCACTTTGGAGGGGGAGAAAAGGAGATTGGAAGAGGCTCAGGATAACTCGTATCCTGGCCTCTCTGGTCTCTTCCCCTCCCCACCCCCTGGAATGCTCCCTTTTCCTCCTCTCTGAGGTTATGTTTCTGACCTTGGAGAGGCAGTCAGTGCGGTTCTTTTTACACCGACTGAAAAAGGCGGGGCAGGGGATCGGACCTCCAATTCCTGCTTCCAAGGTTGGAGAGCTGTCTCTGACCTCAGAAAGATTTTACGACCAAACCTATGGTCCCTGGGACTCTCTCCCAGGGACCACAGGATTGCTCTCTAAAGCTATGACCATATAGGCTTTTCACACATTCAAAGGTTCTACTGGCCTTCCCACCTGAATGGCTCATGCTTGCTTGCCAAAGTGTGTAATCTTCCACTTAATACAGAAACCTTAGAAGAGCTCGTAATTATAACTTCCTTTACAAAACTATTAATTCTACGACATTTATGCCCTGCCTTTTAATTGAAATACAAATGTTACAAGTTGGCTTGCAAAATTATAGGCACTTTATGAGATGTAGGTGTATGAAACTAAAAATCTGGGTGTGACACTATGAATGACACACCAAAGCATGTCTTTTACATGGTGCCTTGGATGTTGGATAATTAGACAACCACAGCTGAACTAATTCCATCACGGTCATTAAGTAGAATACTGCATGTGACTTTCTTTCTCTGGAAATAGCATGTCAGTGCTTTTTCAAGAATGTTGTTATGAAAATAATGTGATGTAATGCAACGCCCTTGTTGTCCTATTTTTTAACTTGTTCTTTAAGAACAATCACTATAGCATTTATACACCATTTATCCCAAGTATTCCTAGGACTTCACAGGGCTTGTCTATATGCCCTACCTACCCCATTGCAGCTGCGTAGTGGTGCTGTGTTGTTTATATGACGCAGCTGCCAACTCATACCCACCTTGGGCTCCTTCCCACCCAAAACTGCACTCTTTCGCAGTGTCATATTTAGGGCTGTGCACGGACACACACACCCTGAAACACTTCATGACTCAATCCGCAACTTTTGGATTGGGCCGATCTGCCCCTCTCCCGTTCCGCAGAGCAAGTTCCGGAGGGGCGGATCGAGATTTTGCCTCCTTCCCTACTTACTTGCCTCCGTGGTAGGCGGTGGAGACAGGTAAGTGGCGGTGGCGGAGCCAGGTAAGCCCCCTCCCCCTCACTTACCTGCTTCCGTCGCGGTCTGTCGCAGGCTTCAACTCAGGCCCACAGTTAATTAAAGGTGGTTTCAGATAAGGCTTTTATTGTGCAATCACCCTACCTCAAACACAAATGTTAGGAGGAGTTCATACAATGTCTTCTGTGAGTTGTAATACTCCTGTTTTCCCCCCAACACTTTTTCTGACTTTTTTTCTTACCAGAAAAAAAAAGGTTCCCCGGTCCCTCAGGCAAGCACTCATTCTGGCAAACTAACATGGGATGCCCAAATCAGTGAGACATCTTTATTGCAGGAAATCTCACGGCAAAAACTTAATGGTTTCATACTTCAGAAATCATATAGCTGGTGGTCAGTAGCTATAGGCTCTAAGAAATTCCAGAACAGGATAAAGCTAATCACTACAACCATGACTGAGATCCTCATCAACATGGTTCTCTGTTGCCACTCTACAGTTCTGAACCCAAGGGAAGGATCAATCCATATACAGGTAGCAAATACGGACAAGAAATGGGGATGATTCCAGACATGATCCCTCAGGCAATCCAAGGGGCAATTTCTTGAAAGACCTAACAAACCACTCCAAAGAGAGCTGGACCAACTTTGAATCATTTGTTGATAACTCCAGGCCACACAATCAAGGCCTAACAAGTCCAAAGGAAGGGTAACCCGTAGATGCAAGGAGTTCCACGCCACTGCTTTCACATTGACAACTCCATGCTGCATGAGTCCAGGCAGAGGAAAGTCCAAAAGTTGTAGATCAAACCCAGTCTGCCAGTACACTGAGCTGATGACAAAGACATATAATCCACAGCAAATAAGAGTTCAAGTCTATGAAAAGCCTCCCAGTACTTTTCATGGCAAGTCCTTAGCAATCCAAAGTGCCTCCAGAGGCCCAGACGATGATGGATCCAAACAGAGAGGGCTTTGGGCAATACAGATGAGATATTCCTAGCAAAGGCTCCTCTCCTATGCATCAGCTTAAAGGGGGAGGTGTAACAGTAAGACACCTCCTCCAGACCCCTTGGCAGGCAAGGGTTTTTGGCCTTTCAGCAAGGCCCCCGTCCAAACACAGCATCACTGCTCAGCTCTCCAGAATGACGCTTCAATCTGGGTCATCCTGCTGCAAACCCCCAATCCTCCTCTGTCAGGTTCTCATGACAAGCTACCTGTCTCCCTGCTTGTCAAGGTCAACTTTGCAAATGGGCAGAGAGAGTAGCCTGACTCCCTGCTGCTCTGCTCTGAGAACATTGACAAAGATAAGCTCACACAGATTCTGACATTCCACAGGGTGAATAGGCCCAAACACTCCAGACTACTTCAAATTAAATCTTAGCTCCAAACTACAAGGCGCACTATGGTACTGAAACTATTCCCAGACATTCCTGCTCCATTCACAACAACCCAGGGTTTAAAAATCCCGGGTTGTTGTGACATCCGAATCAGGTCCAACTGTATTTCTGTTAATGCTGCCCAGTCTCTCAGAATTCTTTCCCCCCCCCCCCCATTCTTTTCAAATACACATGTCTGGATCCAGGGCCCGCTCTTTCACGTAACCTAACTAAACTATAGTTATAAGTCATATAATAGGCCATTATCTTGAAGCTTGCTATGAACTGCCTTTCAAATTCCTACAATCCAGAATTCTTAATTCACATGACATGCAATGAGATCAGATTGTGAATGGGACTGTATATCTTTCATCTCATTTGTATCTTTCACTAGCTCTTTGGGGTGTTATGCAAAATCAGCATGAGTGCTCTTCCTGGGCCGTTTCTACATCTGCTTTTTTTCTCGGGATTGTCCCAGGATCATCCCTGTGCATGCAAATGACACACAGGGGATCCCAGGAGCAGGCAGGGACAATCCCTCCATTTTCCTGGGATAATCCTTAGGTGAAGAAAGGGGCCCTGGTGACCTTTTTCATTACATCTGAAAATTAAAATGTCAAGTGTTAAGACAGAGTGCAGTTTGTGCTTGGTAGGTGGTACTATTGGCTGTTTTCATTAGTCACTAAAGTCACAACAAAGATGATATCTGTGAGCTTTTTCCCTGTAAAGTGGATTTCTTTGTGGAAAGCTCTGAGCTGAAACACACTCTGGCCACAGCTAGACCTAAGGTTTATCCTGGGATCATCCAGGGTTCGCCCCTGCCTGAGCACTGGATCCCCTGTGTGTCACCTAGATGAACAGGTTTGACCCCTGGACGATCCAGGGATAAACCTAAGGTCTAGCTATGGCTTCTGTTCTAAAAACGAATGATGCAACTGTTGAAAACAAACTAGTTGGAATGGAAACACCCAGTTAAGGTGTACATGCCAACAAAAAGGATGCTAATCGCTTTTGTGATTGCTACAAATCTGGGTGTGGTTCCAAGAAGCATCAGTTCAGAGACCGGTTGTCTTACAGCTTGCTTCATCTTGTATGGGAATATATTGCAAAGGTCATATCTCCCTTAAAATTACCAGGGGGTAACAAAGGCAGTAACTGCATGTGAAAATATCTTGTAGCACAGTGGGGGCTTGTTAATTATACTTTCGCTGACGTCTGCTTTTCAAGGTCTACAACTGCACCTGCTATATTTTAAATGAAGAAACTTTAGGAAGAAACTTTATTCAGAACTCCTTAATGAATTCAACCCTCACACAGAACAAAGTTTGATGCTACACTTGCTAGTAAGCAGCATCATTGAACCTGAGCACAAACTGTCTTATTCGAATTTAAAACACGGCAGTGGATTCTTTCAGTGCAATCCTATGTCTACTCAGAAGTAAGTCCAGTATGTCCAGGGGATAGGATTTCCACTTTAAAGAATGGTCCAATGAAAGTACACAGTACAGATCTGACGTTAGTCAAGCCAAGCTCTTTTAATCTGCCTGGGTAGGATTTTGCCTGGCAACCCTATATATCTTCCTCTGTTCTTGGAGGAGGAGAGAACAACGGGGTGTAAGTATAACAAACAAGCGGCTTAAATGTGGGCTAAATAACTCTTCCACAATATAAAGTTGAGTAGCCAATGAAACCTTGAACTTGGAGACTGAAGTTCAAAGATGAAGTGGCAATATCATTGCTTCTCTAGCAGAAGGTGATTGTTCGGAACATTTTAGAGCTGAGCATTTTTGGCAGACAGGGGCCTGCCCCCTCTCCACTGTGCACACTCAGGCCGTGGATCCTGCCGTTCCTGTATGGTAGGAGCGGGCAATGTACAGGGCTCAGGGTGCCGCATTGCCCCCTTGGAAGCCACCGGGGGCCACACGCCTCTTGCGAGCCACTTTTCTCCCCCACTGTGGTTTTAGAAGGAAGCAAGTTGAGTGGCAAGTGCGTGCCTTGTTTACAAGCAGAATCATACCCAGCTTCCAAGCAAGGTGCACGCTCCCACACAATTTCTTTGCTTTTAGAGTCACTGCTTTTTTTTTTTTTACTGCTGCAGTAGCAGCAAGTTCAAGAGCAGGAGTGGCACAAAAATTGCCAGGGAAAGCACATCCTGGGCACATGTTGCCCACCCTTGCCATATTGGTTCCACTGCAGCAGGTCCTATGGGGCACAGCTGTATTATATGAGGGTCTTGTACAATTCTTGCCCACGCAGGGGAGGCATAGATCAGGTGAAGCCAACAACGTTCTTATTAAGATCTGAGAATTCCACCTAACCCCAGATTTTCTGCGTTGGTACCACCTTAGAAATAAATAGGAAGTAAAACAAAACCTTTATTTATACAAGCTAATATTTAAACATTTCACATACAATCTTCCATACCCCACATGAAAATTCACACCCAGCGTGTTAAATATTAGGTGGTCCAAATATTGGGTCTCTGCATAGCCAGGACTGGGCAGACATCACTTTTTGTTGTTGTTACTGGAACCCTGATATTCACCAAGGGGACCAAAGTGCAAAATAGTGAAACAAAGGATGCTTCTGAGCACATGGTCAGCCCAGGAATTTGTAACTGGTACCAGAACTAAACTCACAAACCCTTTCGCACCCAAACCCACTCTGGCTTTCCCCCCAAGTGTTCTTTTTCAGCAAACCTAATTTAGGGATGAATGGGAGTGGGGGAAAAGCTTTTTAGTTATTGCTATTGGAAGTCAGAAAGCCTTGATGATTCACTACAAGTCACCAAATGATCTACCAGTAGATCCTGATCTATTTCTGTCTGTCCCTGCTGTATAACAGTACTGTGACCACTATTTATTTATTTATTGCATTTTTATACTGCCCAATAGCCAAAGCTCTCTGGGCAGTTCACAAATCCACTAGGATTTGCACTATCACCCTGTATATACTTATTTGAGAATATGGTTGTGACCTGAAGCTTATTTACCAGGACACAAATCTCTTAGAACACAGTGGGATTTCTAAGTAAATACATTTATAAGTAATCTGGTTCAATGGATAGATATTCTTGTGCTCTAAGTTCCAAGTGAGGGCTTTTAAATTCTCTAGATGAGAAATCAAAAAAGAAAAAATCCTAATGTCCTTCCCCACACTCCTCACATGAAATTTTATTTTGAAATATTTTTTTTAAACCAACAAAAAAGAACCCACATAATAATATAACAATTTATTTATTTAGTATATAACAATATAAATTTTAAAATCCTCACTAATTATAATTTTTAGACTTTCGTTAATATGCTTCCCATGTTTTTTTTTTTTAAAAGCCAACAAAACACAACATACATAACAATATAACAAGATCGCTATTGAAATTAAAAGGCCCTCACTAATTATGCTTGGTCTATGCCTTGATCATGTCCCTCCTATTGAAAGCTCTAAGCACCCGATTAAAAGAGGCTCGCGCTCATCGTAACCGCAGGGCGAGCCTATTAGCGGCTTGCCGTATCTTGCGCGAAAGGACCATCCATCCTTAGAGCAAGAGAAACCTAAGACAATGGGGAGACACCCCATAGGCTGTTCCGTTCGTCATGCAAAATAAGGTGGGTGGAGCCTGCGGAAGAGTTCGGGGAACGCGGCGGACTTCTGAGCGGGCTGAGCGAGGGTGGGCGGAGCTTCACGAGTAAACGAATCCTTCGGTCGCCGGCAGGAAGAAGACGAAGCGCTCTTCTCCCTCGCGGTGGCGCTAGGTGGGCGGGCCTGCATATGCAGATGAGAGAGGGCACGGGCTTGGGCTTGGGCTTGAGAGGCAGGACGCGGCCAACAGCAGGCTGAGGGTTGGCTTCCACAGAGCCCGAGGAGCAGCTGGCCGAGTGACTGACGGACAGGCAGGCAGACAGACTGACTGGACTCGAGCGGAGGCGACGCGCGGGAGGCAGCCCTTCGTTCCGCCGCGCGCCGCTGCCAGGGGTGGCTTGAGGCGGCGCTCGTCTACTCCTCACACACATCCTTCCCGGAAAGTCACCGTGACACGACGAGGGAAACCGACCCCTGCAGGGAATATGGCGAGTCTCAGAAATGGCATCGAAGGGACGAGCGGCGGCGGCGAAGAGGTAACCCTACCTGGAGTGAGGATGGGTGAAGCAGCCGCGATACGTGTTCGTACGTGTGAATGGTGCTCGCTCGTTGTCTTTTGCAGCCCTCCTCGGTTACCAGGGAAGGGGGGGGGGACGTCTGTTGGGCAGTAGAGAGACGGAAGAGCGTTTCATCCCGACTTGTAGACGTAGGAGAGCTTCTCGTCGGCGTCTAGGTACGGGTGGGTGGGCAAGGATGGAGGGGGAGGCCTGCGGTGCGAGCTAAACCCCGCGCGTACACGCACTTTCTCTCGCCTCTAGAACTCGCTGCTCGCTTTCTGGCGCCCAACAGGTGCTGCTGTTGGTCCTTCTGTTAAGAATAGACCATTAGATGGATGTCGCTACACAAACCTGAATGGTGGGGGGGGGGGGTACCACTGTGGTGGGTTTGGGAAAATTCATTTTTTTTAACCCTCCAACACGCCTTTCTGACGCATATTTTTTAAAAAGAGGGTTATCCCTTATCTCAGTATTTTAAATAAGGAGGTTTGCTGGATTCTATATTACAGAGCAGAAGCCAAAATTGATTTAATAAAGACAAAGTAATACACTCCTCCCTCAAAGTAAGACGCTCCCTTAATTAATGCAAAGTAACACACACCTCTCTCAAAGTGGATACCATATAACTTTTTTTCTATCTTCAAACTGCAAACCTGCATCAGAGCCCATAAAATGGTTCAGAACATTTGCTTGCAAGTAAGCCTTAGTAGCAGTCGTACACTCAAGACAAGTCATTGCTATTCACAATATAAAACTTTCTGAAAATTATGCCCAAGTCCTTTCTCTTGTGTAGATCATGTTGTAAATACTTCATGTGCTAAAGGTGGCCATAATGCCCAACCTGGGCAGTCCCTGAAGGAGAATCAAACACAAAACTTCTAGCAAGCTAGTCATTCAGTCATCAAAAACATCATGCCTGTGCCTGTTTTGAGTTGGGGTAATAGTGTTGCTTTCAACTTTGAAAATTGCCTAGAGTGCTACTTTTCTAAGCAGCCATTGTACATTTATTTTCTGCCATGTATACACACTGCCCCAATTCCATGCCCTGTAATAGTAGGCCACCTACATATGAACCTAATCACCTAGACAGTGTACTATGTAGAGCAGGAGGAAATGGAATTCCTCATGCTAGAGATGCTGTGCATAATTAAAAAGATGTTTTAGTAAAACAATCCAAATGTCTTGATCAAGTGAGTCAAATTGCTCATTTAACATGAAACCAAATATTATGGCTTCCTGTCATAAATATGACATGCATTCAGAGACAACTGCACATTTGGTTTTATGTTATATCCTGATTTTGTGTGTACGCTTCTCATCATTGGTTTTGACTGAAGAAATCTTAATGACAAAAGTGGCACCATAAACGCCCTGAAATTGATATTGAGGAGTTGGTAATTCAGGTGTTTCTTATTATAATTAGCAAAAAGATATGTTTATAAAATCTAGGCATAGTTTTGAATTGGTTGCCTTGGGAAGTTTTTTAAAAATGAGATGTGGTGATACAGTGCCCTGTCAGCATAGGTATAACACAGGTATATGTCTAGCTTTCTGTTGTCACTGGTGGTTAGATATATCAGAGAAGCTTGTTCAAGCAAAGAAAGGTGACTAAGGATGCAATCATATGCATGTTTAAACAGAAAAAAAGTCTGTCAACTCCCAGCATTCCCCAGCCATCCATGCTGGCAGGGGAATGCTGGGAGTTGCAGGAACTTTTTCTGTCTAAACATGCATAGAATTATGTCCTAAGCAATCACACCCAAGTACCTTTCATGATTGTGCTACTCACTTCCTTTTCATATGAATTGTTTATGAATCCTATCAATCCTCTTGTCTGAGAATGGATAGTGTCCTGACTACTTTGCAAGGCTACAGAAATTGCTTTGCTTGGATGAATATTGTTATATTGGGACTTGTATAATAATGCTAGTTGATCATTCAGGAGTATAAAAATGAGAGCAGTGACAGGATATGAGTTGTCAGTTCGGTGATGCCCAATGTCTTGCTGGGCATCACCAAAGCAAAAAGCAAAAAAACCTGCTTCAGCAAGTTGTCTTTTCCTCCTAAATATATTTAAAATCTTAGTAAATTTGTGAAGCTTCAACTATGAAACTGTACATTTCACTTCCCTGTTAATTTACTTTGTTCTCTCAGGATTGTTACTATTCTGTTTTTATCCTCTCAGAGGATCAGATCTCTTGTGAGGCTGCCTTTCTACCTAGGGAGAATCGCAGAAATATGCCTTGCAGTGTATTGACTCGGCCAGATCTACACGGACCTTATTCTCTCAACTGTCAGTGGGATGGATGAAGATTTAAGCTCAATCAACAGAGCTGGTGGAAGTGGACTTCCCTGCTTCATCTTTCTACGGCAGCCCCTGCAGCTCTCTGAAAATGTTACCCAGAATCAGGAAACCCAGCTTAATGGGGGTTCTGTGGTGTAGGGAGGGGGAGCCCCCAAAATATTGAACAGCAACTTTCCATGAGTGGTGCCCTTTTATGGATGGCAGATCCTGAATCCAACCCAATATCTATAGTAGCTTTACAGTGCTGAAGCTCTTGTGTTACTCCTTCTTATTAGACTGTCACAACATTTTTGTTACCCTATAAAAACTGGTTCTTTAACATTTGCAGTACATAAGCAGGGAATGCATCTAGACTTATGAAGTGAAAGAACAGCATGCCAGCAACTGGAGAAAATAAAATAGCATTATGCATAAAAATCTTAGGTGAGGGGGAAATGGAACTATGTGTATAAGCAAAAGTAGAACGCAGTAGTTTCATGGAAAAATGACCCAAAGTAGGGCAGTTTATATGCAAGGATTATAAATCACAAAATAAACTACTGTTTAACTCTTACTAAACCAAATTCTACTAGGTGAATGAAATATAACTTCAATCTGTAATATAACTTTAAAATGCAGAAACTCTAGCAAACAAAACTAACAGCAGTTTTAGTTATTGCTTAACTTTAGAACTACCTTGAACTTCCACCCCACCCAGCACTTAAGGACAGGTTCCTAAAGACTCAGGTTAAGGTTGAGAAAGATTTATAAAGGATTCAGTACATACAGTGTTGAGGAAATGGAGTAGGATTAAAAAAAAGAAAAGAAAAAACTCACATGCTATGTTAAGATGATCATATTGTTGCTTAAATTGCGGAGATGTGTACAAATCTTCTGCCTGTGCGTTCTTTCCTCACTCTGGCCCTTCCTGCCTTCTTTCTTGGTGTGCCATGATAAGCTAGGAAATCTTCAAATAATCATAGTTTCTCAGTTTGTCTGAACCTCAGAACTGTGGTTACTAGTTTCAAAACAAGTTGGGATATTAAACTTTGATTTGAAATTCTCTTTAAGATCCTGTCTTGTTCTGAGTCTGGTAACCATCAAGCGAGAAACTATGGTTAATTGGAGATGTCCAGGTTTTGGGAAGGGGCTGCATGCATTCGCACATGGCCCATTCTTATCTTGTTTTATTAAGCTGAGATATGATTGTCCAAATTTGGCCAGATACATTATCTGCTGCTGCTAAGAAGGATTTCATACTGAGGAGGATTTCAACTTGGGCTTCCCTGCTTCCAAGCCCAACATTTGAATGTGAGCATGGGAAGAAAATGGACTCCAGTTCACCCAGTGGACTACTGGCTAACTTCCAGTAACCCATCAAGTGCTTTCCATTTGCTAGTATTCTTACAATGAATACTGGACTGGGTGAATCTTACGTTCCTAAGCAAGAATTAATTTTTGATTCATTCTAATACAAATGAGCTTTGCCTTGCTTATTGAAAGATCCTGAGTGTGCACCTCTGCTATGTAAATTTCAGCCACCTTGAGGACTCTATTGGTTTTTTGAAGGCTATATAAAATTGGCTCCCTCCCTGCTGTAGCTGCTATAGAATACTGTCTCTGAGAAAACTGAATACCCCAATATAACTTTCCCTTGTGGATTCACACATAGTGTTAATCTGTGGTATGGGCTGTCATGTTGTCATGTTGTGTGAACCCAGCCATGCTGACAAGCAACCCAGAAAGAGAACCCATAGTTTGTTATTGGGTTGTGAACTCTGAGTTGTTTAAACCATGGGTTGTCTTTACTTGTGAACTCAGGACAATAGTTTATTCATGGATTCTTCCATCAGGATACAGAAGCAGGAGGCAAGAGCTACAAAAAACCAACAACCTGGCTGCTCTACATGCCAGTACTACAGTGCCGCGAAGACATTTGGGATATAAGTATACATTTTGGCTGATCAGGAGTTGCAAAGGAAGAGGGAAACAAACAAGGAGGAAGAATTGAGAAATCAAGTCACAATTTGTTCTGTTAACCTGTTTCACATGAAACATCAGCAAATCTTGGGTTAATTAACCTACAGTTTGTCAATACGCATGCTGATCCACTTTGTATCCATTTTAAATATTCAACCCTGGATCGGGCCAATCAGGAGTTGCTATGTTATGTCTGAACCTGGGTTATAACTTATAGGTTAATCATGGGTTAAACAACCTTCAATTAGCAATTGGTTAATTGTGGGTTGTTTAACCCATGATAAAGTTACAGTGTCTGGGTTTGGACATCATGTCACAATCCCTGATTGGTTCAATCAGGGGTTGAATACTCAAAAAGTCTGCAGCACACATGCAGCACTTGCCACAGCAAACAGTGGATTAATTAACCAACTATTTGCCACTATTATGTGTGAACAGCCCCACCATTTCCAAACAAACCTTTGGTAGGGCATAAATCAAGGGTGGGCAGAAAGTAGATCTCTATATGTTTTGGACTTTAACTCTCCAGAGGTCCTTGCCAGAAAGTTAATAGAAAGGGGTGCTTGAAATTGAAGTTCAAAACGTCCAGAGATCTACTTACTCTGTACAGCACCATGTACACTGATGGTGCTATATAAATAAATAATAATAAATAATAATACTTTCTGCCCACCCCTGGCTTAAATATAGCATAGGTTAGGATTATGTGAGAACTAGGTCATAGTTTACAAGACCAGCACTCAATTCCAAGTTATGGAGTCTTTCTTCCATCTAAGAATGCTGTTGGCTGGAGAAATAAGAAAAGCGTAGTATTGGTTCTTGAAACTTTTAAAAATAATCCTTGGGTCTAGTACTAGGAAGTGTTCCTTCCACACCCGTAAGAGTTTACCTACTGAGAAATTATTTTTCCCAAGCAGGCTATGAATACCTCAATAAATTGAAGTAATTACTAAGTTAATATTATGTAATATTATGTACAAATCTGATACTGCATTATTAAGAGTTAAATTATTCTTATTTTGGGCTGGATATGACTATTATATTACTTCTAGGTAGTGAATACTAAGCTAGAAACCCTGAGGCTCACTTACATGAAATGTCTATTTTACTGCTGACTCTCACAGAGACAACATTCTCAAGTTGCACAACACACTAAGCAGTACAGTGATATTAGATCCTTTGATAATTATTCTAAGGTTTATGTAGGACCAGTTATGTGAGTGTTTATAATTATTTTAAGGTTTATGTAAGACCAGTTATGTGAGCATTTAGTTTCCAAAGTAAGCATTCTTGTATTTAGGGAAAACTAAATGTCAGGTAAATAAGCATCTGGAATCCAGCAGGAAGGAAAACCAGCTGAGGGGAGGCACTTTGAGCAGAAAATAACATGGCTAGAGAAAGCAGTAATACCCCCTTTCTCATACTCTTCTTCTGTCCAAATTGTAGCCTCCTGAGGTTGCTTTCCCCATTGCCACAGAAATAAGGACCCCAAATAATGGGTATAAGTTACAGCTTCCTAGATTTCAATTAAATATAAGTAAAAGCTTCCTGACAGTAAAATCTGTACAACAGTGGAACGGTCTACCTATAGAGGTTGTGGATTCTACATCTCAGGAGATTTTTAAGAAGAGGCTGGACAGCCACCCCTCAAGGATAGGTTAATTGGTTTCCCTGCATATTGCAGAGGGTTGGACTAGATGATCCTTGTGGTTCCTTCTATTTCCATAATTCTATGATTCTTTTAATTTATTACAATTTAATAAAAAAACCTACCTCCTGGGCTTTGTTTATTTTTTTATTGCATTTCTATACCGCCTAATAGCCGGAGCTCTCTGGGCGGTTCACAAAAACCGTTACATTTGTGTCATTTTGAAGGATTTTTGCTTTTTAAGGGCAAGTTTATACATTACATGTAACAAAGCCCTATTTTTTTCTTTCGTTTTTAATGAAAAGTAGCCTCCGGAGATTTTAATTTTGACCAGAGGTAGTGGCTGAGAATGCTTAACTCTTTCCTTGCTAGTCATTTTCATTTCATGCAGCTCCCCTGTACCAAGTTGCTTTCTTTCTTACTGGGTTCCGCTTTTGACATGGGTGCTGGAGAAACGAATTAGGTAATCCAAAGGCTTTGGCCAAATCAGATCAGTTTGTTCTGACTTTGGCCTTCAAACGTGCTGTTCAATAAAAGCTGCTGCTGCTGCTTCAGTCCCAAAGGTCTTTCTACTGACTCCTCCCTCAAGAGTTTTTGCAAAACAGAACACTGCAGAATAGATTTTGAGAGGCTTGGGAGTAGTTGGCTATGTGGGATGGAGGTAGCAGAAATGCTTGCTGATCTAAGTATGGTGTGACTTGATATTCTTCTACCTCACTCATTTGCTATAATGGTTAATGTGAATCACACTATGGCCTAGCCTTCCAACTCATAGAGAATACTAACTACACTATATTCACATTGCATATTTAGTAGCTGCCAATGTTATTGTTTGCCTAAGATGTATTACTACAATAAACAATACAGTAGTGATTAAGAGGGTCAGTTGCACATTGGTTCCCCCCACCTCATATATTGCATCTCTCAAACATGCAGCCCTTAATACAAAGAGTCCCCCTCCTTCAAACAAAAACAAACAAACCAACCCTCATGATGGCAGCATTCTTTGGGTCACATTAAAAAGGAAATTAAAATTACCATTAACTCCTGTGGGATCTATCAGTTTATCCAAAACCAAACTAATTTGCCTGCCAGGAACTATTTCTTTGAAGTGAAACATCTTAGAATCAGTGATAGAAGTTTTCTGGGAAGTTTTCCTATAGAAATAAGGCTAATTTGCATAGGATCATTTGCATCAGAAATTTTTCAGGTTGCACTGGAAATTTTTGGGAAGTCCTAGAGAGTTATCTAATTTAGCATGTTTATTTTACTTGTATTTAATAAACAACAAAACTAACCAAAGTATGCTATGTTAATTTCTTTTCCCAATAAACCATAAATATATAACTTAAAATATCTGAAGAATTTTTAAAATTACATTTAATAAGATTTAAATCTTATATTATGTAGACATTTTTATTGGAATATTTATAAAAAAATTAACAATAATAGCATTTACTTCCTTTACATTGTTTCAGTGTTGTTGTTTTTTTAAAAAAAGCCTATAATGAAAACTGTTTATACACAAATTCAGTCTTTCCCAACCTGGTGCTCTTCAGATGTGTTGGACTTCAATTTCTAGCATCCCCAGCCAGCTATGGACCCCTGTTCCCAATTATGGATCCCTGATCCCAATTTTAGTAACCCAAAGAACTGTGTATCATATACTAATAAAAGCTCACCAATTTTAAGAATTCAACTTTCTTCCACTGAGGTTGTTGGGGTGCCTTCAGTTTCACTGTCACCATTTAGTACTACCATTTCACATTGAGATATATAGGTATCACATGCTTGCAAGGGATAATCACTTGAAAAACAATAATTAAAATTTTGAAACTGCAAACATTTCTTACTCTTGCATTTGCAATTGCCAGCCATTCATTGTTACTAATAAACTTATGAAATTTATTTATTTATTCCATGGAAACATTTCCATGGAAAAATAAAGCACTGGGAAAATTTCCACATCACTGCTTGGGAGACATAATCAAAAACATCTAGGTCATATGAAGAAACTGTTTTTTAAGTCTGAAGAAGAGATCTGCTGTGTTAACCTTTTTCCCCCTGGTGGCACCTAAAATTGACCAGCTACCACTTTTACCAGGGAAAATGCCTATATCCATTCATACCTTATGTTCATGGACACTATATATACATAAGTATGTAAATTTGATGCTGCTTACTCACAATACGTTTCTAAGGTAGTAAGTCCCTGCTGTTGAGCTTAAACTAGATGGTCACAAAGTTGTCTGTGATCATCTAATCCTGGGAGTGGGTGGTGGTGGTGGTGGTGGTGGTAAGTGGATTCCTCCCTAGGTAGGAACATAAGAACATATGTGCCATGCTGGATCAGACTGAGGGTCCATCTAGTCCAGCACTCTGTTCACACAGTGGCCAACCAGTTGCCAGCCAGGGGCCAACAAAGCAGGACATGGTGCAACAGCACCCTCCCACCCATGTTCCCCTGCAACTGGTGCACACAGGTTTACTGTCTTGAATACTGAAGATAGCACACAACCACCAGGGCTAGTAGCCATTGATAGCCTTTCCCTCCAGGAATTTATCCAACCCCTTTTTAAAGCCATTCAAATTGGTGGCCATCACTGCATCTTATGGTAGTGAGTTCCATAATTTAACTATGTAGAAGTACTTCCTTTTATTTATCCTGAATCTCCCATCAATCAGCTTCATGGGATGATCCCGGGTTCTAGTATTTTGAGAGAGGGAGAAAAATGTCTCCCTATCCACATTCTCCATACCAAGCATAATTTTGTACACCTCTAGCCTCCTTTTTTCCAAGCTAAACAATCCCAGTTTTTGTAACCTTCCTTCACAAGGGAGATGCTCCAGCCCCTTAATCATTTTAGTTGCCTTTTCTGCACTTTTTCCAGCTCTATAATATCCCTTTTTAGGTGTGGTGACCAGTGTACACAGTATTCTAAGTGTTGTCTCACCATTTGTTGTTTATTCGTTCAGTCGCTTCTGACTCTTCGTGACTTCATGGACCATCCCACGCCAGAGCTTTCTGTCGGCCGTTGCCACCCCTAGCTCCCCCAAGGTCAAGTCTGTCACCTCCAGAATATCATCAGTATGATACTAGCAGTTTTATTCTCAATTCCTTTTCTTATAATACCTTACATGGAATTTGCCTTCTTTACAGCGGCCGCACACTGGGTGGACATTTTCAAGCTGTCCACCACAATCCCAAGATCTCTTTCTTGTTCGGTCACCGCCGCCAGCTCAGATCCCATTAGGTTATACTTGAAGTTGGGGTTTTTTGCACCAGTGTGTATCACCTTACACTTGTTTACATTGAACCGCATCTGCCATTTGTATGCCCACTCTCTCAGCTTTGAGAGATCCCTTTGAAGCTCTTCATAATCCCTTTGTATTTTAACAACCTTAAATAATTTGGAGTCATTGGCAAATTTGGCCACTACACTGCTCACTCCTAATTCCAGATCATTTATGAATAGTTGAAAAGAACTAGCAACCTTGGGGTGTGTGTGTAGAACAGAACAGCTCTAAAGATGTACCTTTGTTTGTTACTGTAAAGGTTGAAGAAAATCTTTTCAAAATGAAATAACTGGAGAACAAAGCAAATGGAGTTGCAAAAGTCAGGAAAAGGCAATTTTTCATATACTGAGAGGAATAGGCCTTAGCTAGACCTAAGGATTATCCCAGGCAAATGGAAAGGTCCTCCCTGCCTACTCCCGGGATACTCTGTGTGTCATTTGGATGCACAGGGATGATCCCGGGACAATCCCGGGATATAGGCCTGGTCTAGCCATGGCCATAGTGTCAAAGGTAAATGACAGGTCAAGGAAGCTGAGAATAGAGTACTAAATCTGAGCTTTAGAAAGGAAGGGAGGTCACTGATGCCTAGTATTCAGTGACTTATCTTTTGCTCCTTATGCAAAATTTTAACGTTAAAACACAAATTGCTATTTTTCTGTTTTAATTAATCAATCTTGTTCAAAAACAATTAGATTAATCTAACGTTGGGGGTAAAACATTTTCTGCCCTTTTGTTCACCATTGTGTAAAAATGAATTGTTTATTTTTAATGTCTGAAATCTTGAAATGCAAACTGTTCTTGGGCTATAATGATTACTTTGAAATGGAAGTAATTTATCTTACATAATAAAGCTTAAGGCTACTTTTTCTATCAGAATTTCCCTTTAAATTATAATAGTTTCTAATGGTAGAATTACATGTTACAAGGCAAATATGGGGCTTTTAACACCATGATTTGCGTCAATTCTAATGGAGGTGTGGAAAGCATTTGCAGGGAAAAATCAGTGGGGTTGGGGTGCTTAGTTCTGGGAGCATCTTTACCTCGGTAATTTGTAATTCTGTAAATCTTCCATTTGAATTTTATTAATTTTCTCAGATCGAAAAGGTATAATTCTATTAAATGAAATATAATAGGAAGCAAAACATATTTTCTTCTGCAAACAAGCAACCATACTTCTAAAACTTTACCAAAGAGCTGATTATATTTGAATTTAACACTTTGTAGATTCTGTAATTAGATTATGAAATGCAGCAGCTTTATAATAGGGTTTTCAAATGAACACCCCCGTGTGCCTAAGAAGGGAAGCCATAATCCCTCCTCACTGATGTACTGGCTGGTCATGCACCCCAGTGACCACATGCTTTGCCTTGCAAAAAGCACACCCCACTCATGTGGGACTCCACCATGCAAAGGATTCCCCTTTTGTGTTGTAGAGCCCTACATGCAGAGGGCCTATTCTCAGTGATGCTGAAGACACATCCCAGCACTTCTTCAAGAATGAAAGATAATTTGGAGTAGAGCTGCACAAAGTTTTATTTTTAATTTTTAATTTTTAGTTTTGAGTTGGATGACGTGAAGGACTGGAACTAGTATCTTGCATTTCATTTTATCCTTGTCAAAACCAGAAAAAATGAAGACCCCTTCTTGCACTAGAGTTCTTGCAGTGCTCCATATAGGTAGCAGCTAGGCCAGCTCCAGATAGTCACTGCAGAAATCAGTTGAGGCTGTCCAGTTCACTTGAAAGGAGATAACGTTAGTTGAGTACTCAGTGTCCAGCTCAATTATGTAAGATCTCCGTGGAGAGGACAAGGGTATCATGAACCTCCCTACTACCTCCGTAAACACTAGCACTAAACATAAGAACAAACTTTGGAGATGGAGTGGGGCCACTGTGATGCTCATAAGAGCCATGCTGTATCAGACCAAGGGTCCATCTAATCCAGCATTCTATTCACACAGTGGCCAAACAGCTGCCTGTGAGAAACCCCCAAGTAGGACATGAATCCAATAGTGCCCTCCCCAGCAACTGGTATCTGATATGTAGCCATCATAATGAGCAACCATTGATAGCTTATCCTCCATTAATGTGTTTAATCTCCTTTTAAAGCCATCCAAACTGGTGGCCATTACTACACTTTGTGATAGCAAATTCCATAGTTTAACTATGCACCGTATGAAGAAGTAGAACCTTTCTCTATCCTGAATCTGTCACCAGTCACCTTCACTGGATGACCTCAGGTTCTAGTATTATGAGAGAGGGACAAAAGTGTCTCTCTATGCACTTCCTCCACACCATGCATCCTTTTCTTCATGTCCGTAATGTCTCCCCTTACCTTTTTTCTAAGTTAAAAGTCCCAGACATTGGCTGGGTTCAGACAATCAGGAAAATAAGTCACAGTGGGTTCTTTTCCCCGCCCTGCATGTGATACATGCATGCATGTCATTTTCCTAATTACCCTTGCCATGGTGCAGGTTGCTGAGTTGTCTGAACCTGGCGAGGTGCGCGGTTGAATACTAAGCTACCCCACAACCCATGACTTGTAGGGGTTACAGGGTGGTTTGGAAACTCTCTGCTCTGCACTTCCCTGGGTTCAGATGACATGGCAACCCACACCCCAGTGAGAGTAATTAGAAAAATGGCAGATGCACAATCAGCAAGGGGAAAACAAGCCACGATTGCTTCTTTTCCTCCTCTGATCATTTGAACCCAGTCATTGTAAACTTTTCTCAGGAGTTGCCTTTCCTCCAAGGGGAGTCGCTCTAGCCCCTTCCTCATTTTGGTTCCCTGTTCTGCACCTTTTCCAGCTCTACAATATCCTTTTTTTTAGGTGTGGTGGCTGGAACTGTACATAGTATTCCAAGTGTGAGCGCACCATAGATTTATTTAAGGGCAGCATGATATTGGCAGTTTTATTTTCAATTCCTTTCCTAATTATGCCTAACATGGAATTCATCTTTTCCACACACTAGCTTTTTACACAAGAATGCACCTCCAGCTTCTATATAAGTTCTTCTTGATACATTTTACCACCAGAGGGTCTTGTGCTGATAACACTGTAGATTTCTGGTGCAAACCTAATGGTGTGGTTACATACAAGTACTCCAGAGAGTCACATCATTCCCCTAATGAGTTTATGTAAACTGAGGTAACACAATGAGAACTTTGATGTGAGAATAATTAAGAGGTCTATGGAAATATCACAGAACTGCCTTGAGTCTGGGCATGCGTGGGTATCCCTGGATAAGCTATTATGGTGGCGAGTTTGAGGTTTTTAACGTGCAAATTGACGGAGCTATCGAAAGGGGTGTGAATGGGGTGCCCGATTTTCATACATTCCCCAAAAATCAGGGGATGATGGGACTGCCTTGAGTCTGGGCGTGCGTGGGTATCCCTGAATAAGCTATCATGGTGGCGAGTTTGAGGTTTTTAACGTGCAAATTGATGGAGCTATCGAAAGGGGTGTGAATGGGGTGCCCGATTTTCATAAATTCCCCAAAAATCAGGGGATGATGGGACTGCCTTGAGTCTGGGCGTGCGTGTGTATCCCTGGATAAGCTATCATGGTGCCGAGTTGGAGGTTTTTAATGTGCACATTGACGGAGCTATTGAAAGGGGTGTGAATGGGGTGCCCGATTTTCATAAATTCCCCAAAAATCAGGGGATGATGGGATTGCCTTGAGTCTTGGTGTGCGTGTGTATACATCCATGAGGTGTCATGGTGCCAAACTTGAGGTTTCTAACTTTAACAGAAAAAAAGATGTATACATTTTTAGCTCAATGCAAGCCTATGGGGGGGGGAAACAGAGCTCCGATCCAGATCCGGAGCTCCGCAGCGGAGCGGAGCGGACATAGGCGGGGCGGAGCGGCCCAATCCGCAAATCACGGATCTGGAAGAGAAGCGGAGCGGGGGGTCCGTGCACACCCCTATTATCCATGCTCTGATAACCTCTCGTTTGGATTACTGCAATGCGTTATATGTGGGGCTGCCTTTGAAAACGGTCTGGAAACTTCAACTGGTACAAAACAGGGCAGCCCGTTTACTAACAGGGACTGGCCGGCGAGATCACATTACGTCAGTCCTTTTACAACTTCATTGGCTGCCAGTCCAGGCCCAGGCCCAATTCAAAGTGCTGGTATTAACATTCAAAGCCCTAAACGGTTTGGGGCCAGGTTATTTGAAGGAACGCCTCCTCCCATATGTACCTGCCCGGACCCTAAGGTCATCCTCAGGGGTCCTTCTCCGTGAGCCCCTGCCAAAGGAGGTGAGGCAGGTGGCTACCAGGAGGAGGGCCTTCTCTGCTGTGGCACCCCAGCTGTGGAATGAGCTCCCTAAGGAGGTTCGCTTGGCACCTACATTATATGCTTTTAGACGCCAGGTGAAGACCTTTTTATTCTCCCAGCATTTTAACAGTCTATAAATAAATTTTAACTTGGTGTTTTAAATTTGTAATTTTGCATTGCTGCTGTTTTTATCTGGTTGAGCTTTTATATTGTATTTTATATTATGATTTTATACTGTTGTTTTATACTTTGAATGTTTTTAATTTTTGTGAACCACCCGGAGAGCTCCGGCTATTGGGCGGTATAGAAATGTAATAAATAAATAAATTCAAAAAGCAAGGAACACCAATTTTTTTTGGGAGGGGGGAACTATCTGATTTTTATCTTGCTCTTCTTCCAAGAAGCTCACAGTGATGTATTATCCCAGTGTTATCGTCTTGCCCTGTAAAGTAGGTCAGACTGACAGTGTGTGACTTGCTCATGTGGTCATCTCTTGCTGCTCTTCCAAGTCCAGCTTTCAAACACAAACACACCTGTGATTGAAACAGGTCTTTCATTCCATGTGGAAGCAAGTGCAAGCAAATGTTTTGATGCTCTAAAAACATTTTTTTTAAAAATGTCAGCCTGAATTGTATCATTGTATCAAATGTTTACTATCCTAGTGTTGCAAAGGGGATTTCATGGTGACTTAATTGGCCATTAGGGGATTCTCATGTGGTACAACTGCAAGTAGCTTGGTGTAAAATAATTGGAAGGCACATAGAACTAGTATACTTACAGCTTGGTTAAAATGCTGCTGGCCTCTCTGTATGGCTGTTGAAGGACATTTTTACACCTAGAATTTGTTTTTGACTTGAAAGAAGATTCTACATGGCTGCATTTAAGGCTTTCTGAGTAATAAGGTCTAAAAAGTCAAAAACAGGTGAAAGTTTCTACTTTGGTAGGTTTATTAAAAGTGATTCATCTGGCCTTGGTGAGGATGATGCTGTGCCAGCATTACAGATGCAAATGTGCTGTTGCATCCCCACAACAACCATTCTCGACTAAAAATTCAAAATATAAGGGAACTTCATGTGCTAATCAAAATATCTGAAGTAACTAACATTGAATTAAAAAATGGTAGTAGGGATGAAAGGGGGCAGGATTGGGACAACAGTTATTGAGACGTTGAATGTGTTGGGTTATTGTGCCAGAACTTTTCTCTCTCTGGAACTCTGTTTGTGCTCAGAAACAAACACATATCACACAGGTCTTACACAGCAGAGCTGGTTTATTTCCTTCAGGCTTCTGTGCAGTTCAATTCAGATCAGTTCAGATCAGCACACTGAGGCATGCACAGAGAGCAGTGATCATAGAGCAGTGATCAGTAAGCAGTGATCAGTTCCATTTTACACAAGTGAGAAACTATATACAGATCTACACAATTCTTATCTACATTACATACAGCTGTGATGAGGCTAACTTAGAATCTTGGCAAGGTTCCCAGAACAGCCTCTATCTCAAGGTAATTGCCCACAGATAGACTTTCTCTGTTTAACCCTGAGATAGCCATACACACACAATTTTAATGACTAAGCAAGTATTTCTTTTCATATACTTAACAGTCCTCCTCTTGCGCATGTTGTTTAAATTGTGTTACAATCTGAGACCCAGCTTTAAAAGCATCTCTTTGTGTTTTACCATTGAACGTTCCACCTGTCCTTCCTCATTTTGTTTTACTTTGAATACCCATTTACTGTTAATGGCTTTACGACCTTCAGGTAAAGGTACTAGCTCCCACGTTTCATTTTTTTCCATTGCTCTGATTTCCTCTGACATTGCTTCATGCCAGCCCTGAGCTTCTGTAGGTTCCATTTCCTGAATTTCCTCAAATGAAGTCGGTTCATAGGCTATTAGTAAAGCTCTATGAGAAACCTGTTTGCTTTGGTATTCATCTGAGTAACGAATTGGAGCTTTGCGTTCCCTTTCTGATCGTCTTGGCATAGTTACAGGCATAGTTTTCTCCTTTACAGTTTCTTCCCCCTCCCTCTCTTGCTGAGATTGTTCAGGAATTTCTTCTGTTTCTACAGCTTTCTGTTCTACAGGCAAACTTACATACTGTTTTGTTTCCTGCATTTGTTCATGAAAAACTACATCTCTGCTCACAATTACACTTTTGTGATATGGAGACCACAAACGATAGCCTTTTGTTTGTGTATCATATCCCAACAGTTTACATTCCAAACCTCTTTGAGCTAGCTTTCCTGGTCTGTTTTCTTTCTGAATATGAGCAAAACATTTACTTCCAAAAACCCTTATATGTGACACTCTAGGTTTTCTTTTGTAAAACATTTCATATGGAGTTTTTTCATGTACAGAGTGGTAAAGCCTGTTTAACAAATAATTTGAGGTGGACAAAGCTTCTGCCCAGAACAGATTAGACAATCCTGACTCTTTCAATAGAGCTCTTAACATGTTCTGCAAGGTTCTGTTTTTCCTTTCTGCAACTCCATTTTGAAATGGTGAATATGGAGCAGTAAGGTCATGTTGTATACCCTCATCACTGAGGAATTTTTTAAATTGGTTGCTAAGAAATTCACCTCCCCGGTCCGTTCTTAGATTAGCTATAGGTTCTTTAAATCTATTTTTACTCCACTTAACAAAGGCTTTAAACTTTCCAAAAGTTTCACTCTTCTGTTTTAACACATACACAAATCCAAATCTACTGTAATCATCAACAATAGACAAGAAAAATCTGTTTCCTCCTTGACTTGTCTCAAAAGGACCTGCAAGATCTGCATGAATTAATTCAAAAATTCTTTTTGTTGTTCTCTCACTATGTTTTGGAATGTTTGACTTATGACACTTGGTTTCACTGCATACATTACATTCTACATAGTTAGAACATGGTTTGATTTTCACCCCTTCACACAATTCTGGAATCTTAGAAATTGTTTTATAGTTCGCATGACCAAACCTTTTATGAGTTAAATGGATACACTCTTGGTGTGGTTTGCAATTGGCTATTGTTTTTGTTGTGACTTTGCTGGCTACAACTTCATTTTCTGTACAAGTATTAATTACATACAAAGATTCTTTCATTATTCCCTGCACACACACCTTGTTTCCCTGTTTTATAGTACAATTTTCTTCAGTAAAACAAACCTCATACCCCATTTCTGTTAACTGAAACACACTTAGAAGGTTTGTTTCTAATTCTGGTACATATAAAACACTTTGTAGTTCAACTCCCAGACAATCAAAATATACATTACCCACACCACAAATCTGGATTTTTGTTCCATTTGCAAGGGTAACACACTTTTGCTCTGAAGTAGAAGTTTCCAAGGTTACAAATGAAAGTTTGTCTTTTGCCATACTTATTGAAGCCCCAGAGTCCAAAAACCAAGGATTCATTGTCTCTTTGACTCTTGCTAGAAGACACTTCTTTGTTGATTCAGCTTCATTCATGTTGTTTTCTTCTCTCCACTTTGCTGTTGACTGCTTTTTCTTCTTGTTGTTGCAATCCCGCCTTAAGTGTCCTGTGGAACCACAGTTAAAGCATTTCCTTGCCTTTAATGCAGCCACCACGTCAGAAGATTTATGGCTTTGTTGAAATTCAGCCACAGGATGTTTAAAACTCTGTTGTTTTGAAGCTTGTCTTCTTTCATAGGTTTCCAGTAGTTTTCCAGCTACACACTCGAGGGTTAAATTTTTCTCCTCTTGACTTTCCATCATGGTGACAACCGCGTCGTACGATGAATCAAGACTTGACAAAATCACATAGACTTGGTGTATAGTTGTAAACTCCATCCCTCGTGCCCTGAGTTGATTGAAGAGTTCTCTCATGCTTTTCAAATGGTTTGACATAGACTCCCCTGGTTTCAGCTTCATTCCATACAGCTTCCGGGTTAGAATTACTTTACTGCCCGCTGTTTCTCTTTGATATACAGCTTGTAGCGCATTCCAGCACTCTTTTGATGTATTCAAAAACTGAATGAAGGAAATTTGAGAGTCTTCCACAGCTAATGCAATAACTGCCATTGCTTTTGCATCATCCTTAAACCATTTAGCATTCTGTGGATCTGCTCTATCTGGTGGATCCTCTGTGACTACATACCACAGTTCAGCCTGAATCAGATACATTTGCATTTTGTAAGACCATAATGCATAGTTAGAGTCATTCAGCTTTTCTAACAATTGATGCAAACCAGACATATTAGCTCCTGCCATTCCCTCTGCTTTAGGAATTGGTATCTCACCGTCCTCCTGCTCAGAGTCCTCCTCAGAGTCAGCCGACTGAGATTTTTCCTCACTTTGCAGCACTGGCTTTAGCTTGATGTCTTCCTTAATCAACAGTTTTCTGTTTTAGCAGACTCCTGGTTCTGATACTGCACCGTTCCCATCAAGTTCTGGTTCTTCTGCCTGGATTAGGCTGGCGTAGGCTGGTCTAGGCTAGACTGGACTGGGCCCATAACCTTTGTTGGGTTATTGTGCCAGAACTTTTCTCTCTCTGGAACTCTGTTTGTGCTCAGAAACAAACACATATCACACAGGTCTTACACAGCAGAGCTGGTTTATTTCCTTCAGGCTTCTGTGCAGTTCAATTCAGATCAGTTCAGATCAGCACACTGAGGCATGCACAGAGAGCAGTGATCATAGAGCAGTGATCAGTAAGCAGTGATCAGTTCCATTTTACACAAGTGAGAAACTATATACAGATCTACACAATTCTTATCTACATTACATACAGCTGTGATGAGGCTAACTTAGAATCTTGGCAAGGTTCCCAGAACAGCCTCTATCTCAAGGTAATTGCCCACAGATAGACTTTCTCTGTTTAACCCTGAGATAGCCATACACACACAATTTTAATGACTAAGCAAGTATTTCTTTTCATATACTTAACAGAATGAACTGCCCTAGAAATTAATCTATAATTATCTTTCCTCTTAACTTTTTATTCTTTAACTAAAATTTATAACTTAGTTTAAACACATCAAGGTTGCTTCTGTAGAGGAAAATCCTATACCCCACACTTTGTAACTTTGTGCAAAAATGGGTGGAGATAAGGGCAATGTTATACTTCCATTAATAGACATGGAATATTTGATTCCAAAACTGCTTCAAGGAAGAATCTATTCACCACCCTGGTAACTTTACTTATTGAGTGCAATCTAGACGTTTTCCTCTCTCCTCCACCTCCACCACCCCACCCCAAGTGGTTTTTAAATACTCTGGTTTGCTAATCCTTCAGAAATCAATCAGTTATTCCAATTTAATATGGGAAGGCTTGTTAGGATGGCAGTTCCTTCCAATGAAGTGATCGGGACCATATTCTGGGATTAGGATATCTTTATTTATTTATTTTATTTATTTAATTACATTTATATACCGCCCCACAGCCGAAGCTCTCTGGGCGGTTTACAACATTTAATTGATATCTTAAGGCACGGGTATAGAACCTCAGGCCCCATGACCAAATCCAGCCATCTTGGAGTCCCAACCTGATCCTCTAGGGTTCTGCAAATCATCATGCCTCTTTCCCCTGGCCACCAATCATTTGGTCGTTTCCTAACTTTTGTGCATATTTCCCCATACTAAAAGGTTGAAATGCCTCACTACTGGTAGTAAGCGCTTTAAGATAAAATATGCTAGTATTTTTGGCATTTTGATCCTGGCATTTTGCCTTTGGCATCACCTTTACTGCCCCCACCCACAACTAGAATTTGCCCCCATCCATCTTTGAGAGGTTTTCTGAAATGGAATTCAGTCCTTGGGCTGAAGGAGGTTCAACATCCCTGTGCCTTATTCCATATGTGTCCCCTGCCATCTAAAGTTTGGTTGATGGACACATGGGACTCCTTTTTCTGGGATGCTTATCTAGCCCTCACACTTGGGCTTTCCAGCACAACGTAAAGATCTTCTGTTTTGAATGCACTGTTTAGCCTTTGTGTGTGTGTGTGTGTGTGTGTGTGTGTGTGTGTGTGTGTGTGTTTTCATTGTAAAATAATTGTTTTCTGTTTCCTCTATGAATTTTTGAACCTTCTGGCAAGGACAGCCTTTGAACAGAAAACATCATCTGTGGTATACCCTCAGAAGCACACCAAAGTAGACTTTGGAACCCAGCAGCCACCCATTGCAAAAGGGGATGCACAGAACATGACTGGCAGTAGCTCTCCAGAGTTTCAGTCACATTTCCCCCCAAGAGATGTCAAAAATTGAACTTTCTGCATGCAAAGCAAGTGTCGCACTACTGCATCCGTCCTCCTTTAGCTATTGTGTAACACTCAGATTGTGGTTGGTTAAAAAGGTTTAAGCTAAGTCAATGTGTTCCTCACATTTCACAAAGGTATTGTGAAGAACATCTTAATACTCATCTCTGTTGAGCCATTGTATGTACTGCAGTTGAGGCCAAGAAACAATTATACTTGCCTATGAGAAAAGCATTGCAATACATACCAGAAGGGTCAATCGAAATAAGTGCTGTTCACAACCTTATAGTATGTTACAGCTTGTAATTACCGATAAAGAGTCCTGCATTTTAAACCATCAAATGCTACCACAGTGCATTCTTCCTTCCATTATTAAAAGGCAGCAACTTTGGGCTAGACTTTGCAGCATTTATCTATTTTGGTTTCTCTACTTCCTTCCTGACTTGGCTTTTTCAATATTTCACCACCATCCCCCTTCTCATTATACTCTTCCTGCAGCAGAAAGCAGTGTTAGACTGCAGTCTCAATATCCACATTTACCACAGCAGGCTGAGCTGCAGCTGAGTAAAAGTTAACTACCACAAGCATGAAGGTGCCACTACCCATCTTATCTAAAAGAGGCAGTTGTAAGACCTTAGTTAAAACCAAAACAAAAACAAAAAACACCTCCCTGAACCCCTGTATTGGATAATTTCCACATATTTGGCCTACCATGGCAAATAACAAGTTTTAACTTGTTATGAGAGAAGAATGAACTCCATCCATCCAGACTTCCCAAAAAAGTTGGATACCGTTTATCATTATTGGAATAGATTCTGGCCAGGTGATTTAGCAAATATAGATGTATTATATATGTGTTAAGTTGAAGTCTTGAACTACTGTATTGGGAAACAGTATTGAGCAAAAGGCAGGATTCAAATAAATATAATAATAATAAAATTAAAACTTTATCTGAGGGAAAAAACATAGACATTAGCATCTGAGTGATATTTTTCTCCAATATATTGATTTTATTTATGTGAAATTTATTTATGTGAAAACATACATATTTGATTTTCTGTTCAGCAACATTCAAAGCACCATTTTAAAAAGATAAGCTTTGAAAAAGATTTTAAAAATCCTCAAATAAGTCCAGAAAAACAAGCAGAGAGAATAGCAGCTTCAGAGTTAGTTCCCTATACCTCACCTTAAGCGATATCTTTAATGGAGAAGCCTGTAGCCTGCAACATGAGAAGCAAGAAAGCGAACTTAAGACTTGCCTGTGATCCTCATTGCTGCCACTAACGGTAACACTTTTAGCTTTCCTGACTGCTTTCACTAGATCATCTTTTCATCCTGTGGTGTGTGTTTTTCTTCTGCTATTCACTTCCTCAATGTCCCCAGTCAACTCACTATATCGACTAGGGTTTTAAGGCCATTGACATGGGATGAAATGGAAAGCCATCAATCAGACCAAGGTTTTAACAAAGGGAATTTGCAAAACAAAGAAGGATTTTAAAACAGTTTTAGCAGTTAACCACAAGACCAATTAAGATACGGAAACATGGGGAAATGCATTCATCTAAACCCTGCCTAGACTGTTTCCCTATTGGTAATGCAGCCTCCAGTCTTCCTGCATTCAGCTCTGGTTCTTTTGTCCCTGGAGGCCAAGGCCATAGCTAGACAGGGTGATCCCCAGGAACCCAGGAGAAGGGAGGGATGATCCCTCCCTTGCCCCAAGATCTTGCCCTACCCTTTGAGCCTGCTTTTTCTGCAGTCTCAGGCTGATCCTGAGACTGTGGAATGTGTGTGCGGGTGTTGCGGTTTGTCCCGGCTCCTCGTAGTTACTTGCGAGGAGCCGGGACCTGCATATACGGCGCAGAGCTCCTCCCATCGGGGGTGGGGTGAGGTGAGCAGGGGAATGTTTTTAAAACAACAACAACCAGGCACTTGGGCCTCCAATGACAGTGATGGGTCTAGGAGTACCCCCAAACTACAGATCTGATCTTTCAGAACGAGTGCAACCCCATTCAGAACAGGCAATAAGCCTATCTCCCAGACTCAGGAACCACTCACCCATAGGCCTTCATCTTGCTGGGATTCATTTTCAGTTTATTGGCCCTCATGTGGCCCATTGCTGAATTTAAACACTGATCCAGGACTTGCACAGCCTCTCCTGATTCAGGTGTCACAAGGGGATAGAGCTGTGTGTTGTATTTTCTATAGGGGATGTATTAATGGAATAATATTTGTATTGATGGTGGGTGTTTTTTTTAAAAAAAAATCATGGAAACTTTATAACCTTGCTAAATAGAAACAATTATACTAAAGGCTAATTTTCCAGCTAATTTTCAAGAAGCTGGTAACTTTCTTCTGTTTAATCTACACACCTATTTGATTCTCAAACTATTTCATGATTTTTGTTGATGGGATTATTTAATATTACTGATGCTTACATCGCTGAATACACTTCTATCAAGGGTTAACATGGATAGACTCAAGCTTTATTCAGTTTCTTTGACTGTTATGGTACTCCCATTCTTTAGATTGGAGTTTGCTCCAGTGTAGCAGATACAGGGTTTATTTACCTAATGTTTATCTAGAATTCTTTGTCCCAAGAGAGAAATCAGTTGTACAACTTCCATTTAACAGAAATGCATCAAGCTTAGGGTTATTATTATCTGGCTTGTTTTATGTTTTTGGCCACATAGCATATCTTACTACCCCTAGTTCCTTATAGCTGTTTAAGGTCAATAGGAAAATTCTGAAATTGACATAGATCATCTAGTTTAAGGGACACTATCTCTTGCTTCACTGAGGTAGGAAATGATTTGTGTCTTAGCTGTGAAGGAGGAGAAATGAGAATGAGAGATTGACCCAGTTTGACCCAGTTTGTACATCAGGGCAGCTAACCCTGAGGTAATTAATTATTCCACAGCTATTTTGAATATTTAACTCTCAATTGGGCAACTGGGTTGAACTGTAGGTTGTTTAACCCATGATAAATGCATACAGTCCAAGTTTGGACGTCATGTAACAACGTCCTGTTTGGGGTTGAATATTCAAAAAGCTGTGGTATAGGCCTGGCATGTGCTGCAGCAAATTGTGGGTTAATTAACTCAGGCTTTGCTACTGTTACATGTGAATACTGTCAATCTGCTTGTGAGAGTGTAATTCTTAGGTCTTAAAAATGTTGATCCCTGGCTATCATATCTTTTTTGATAATTTGATAACATTCCCATGAACTATTGAATAAATTTATATTTGATGTGATTTGGAGTTCTAAATTTTGTGTTCAAAATCATATAAATGATCTAGTATAACACGAAAGTGGTTGTTTTTAACTAATAATAGTATATCTGGGTATCAGTTATGTCTTTGTTCTCTGTTTTTGGTTTGATCAACACAGCTATTAATGACAGTCTTTTCCTAGACAAGCTACCAGAGGACCTAGTATATATTCTTTTATCCCTATTGCCGCAGAAGTTGCGGGTCTCCCTGCTACTTGGTTCAGATAGCATATTTTTTCATGAAAATTAAATTCTCTGGTAAGAATGCACCTGAGGAATATTTTAATTCCAAAATACTGATGAGTAACGATTGCCTTTCTGGATCAGTTTAATCAATTGCAGAATAAAGGCAATTTGCAACTAGAAAATAGAGGGCATTTTAGCACTACAGGTCAGTGTACAATTGACTTGGAGAGCCCACACTTGATAATAGCCTTGGCTCTATATATGCACAGTAGGAACTCACAGTAGCTTAGTTCTTAATTCGTATATTTCAAGAGGGCAGAGTTTCACAAGTGCAACACACAATATGCAAAAGAGTTCCAACAAATATGTGTTAATTCCCACTCTGACTGTTTGTTGTTCTTGGATTGAATTTGCCTGTCACTAGTTTTCTTGCCTCTGCCTTTGTTCATTCCCCAGTGCATCAAATGTGAGATGCTTGCATGAGTCTGTTTTATGCCCAGTTCCGAGAAATACCTTTTATGTCATCATTAAGCAAACATCTAATATACTTCCGTAGTAATAGTGTTTCAACACAAGCATGAATCTCCTGAGATATTTTTTGTATTAGTGAAGTATAGAAAACAAGTATTGCTAGGCATGTTGACACAATGCCTGGAGGAAAATGTGGTTAAATCTGGAAACAGACGACAGATATTATAAATAGCCAAATGATGAACGCGCAGCAAACAAAGAGAAATGAACTTTTGCGGTTTTTCTATGTAGCTAGACTGATCGTACTGAATCTCTTCTAAAATCAGATGGCCATAGTGTATTGTCCCTTGAAAAAATCAAAGCTGTGTCCAGATATAGTGCTTTAATCCAAATTACATTAAAAGGCACAGGCACTGAGCTGTAGCCATCAATTTCCTCAAGGTTTAAGAGAGACTTTTAAGCTTAGCAGAACAGCTTTATAGTGCCAGCTACTTTAGTTGTAAGTGTCAATTAGTTGCACACAGGCAGGTAGGTTTAACTGGATTTTTACAGTTGCATATGTTCTTCATATGGATTGTCTTCCACTTGAAATATTCAGACCATTATTACAAAATTATTGGGTAGTATTTGTTTGTTTGTTTGTTTATTTCGGTCATAGACCACCACAGCAGAAAACATAATCACAATAATATTAAAAAACCCAACATACAATAAAATACATACATAAAATACAAAAAACATGGCAGTCTCAGCCTAAGTCTAAGGTACAATAAAATTCTTCAATATCAATTTCCGTCGGCTTATGGAAGCTGCACAAAAACTGGCCACTTTTAGAGTAACCTGAGGATTCTGATCTGATAGAAGATGTTTTATGTAATATTCATCTGATCTACCAGGAGTTCGCTGCAAGATAGAGGTTATAAATGTTTGGCACAAATCTTGATAAAAGGAACAATACAGCAGAACATGGCCTACTGTTTCCACTTTACCCATCTCACAAGGACATACCCATTCTTGGTAGGGTATATTTCCAAACCTTCCATCCAAAAGGGCTGAAGGTAGAACGTTAAACCTGGCCGGAATGAAAGCTTTTCTGAATTTAGGAATATTCAAGTCCACCAGATATTTTGCATAAGCAAATATCCTCCCATTATCTCTAAATTCAGGATACCTTGAAGCCAACCACAAATGATTTTGCAATTCCATATCCCAAATACGTTGTTGAATTGTCATTTTAGCTTTTTCATAGCCAAGAACAACTAGGGCATTTGGTGAGAAGCCCAGAACTCTCAGTTTTTCATATAGCGTAGTTTTCCATTTTGTCTGGAATGTATCAATTAATGTCAGTGGGGCCAGGCCCACTGGGGAGAAAATCAGCTTCAGCCAGTAATGAATCCTAAGGATCCATATACGGGCTTCAATAGAAATTTGCCCTGTCTCTAAACGGACAATTACATTTGGAACACAACTTGGGACTCCCAACACTGAACGCAAAAACTTAGTCTGAGTGACTTCAAAGGGGGCAAAACTTTTGTATGCACACAACTGTGATCCATATAACATCTGGGAGATGGCCTTCGCCTTGAAAACTTGAATGGCTGAAGGAATATATTGGCCTCCTTTCATATAGAAAAAGTAGAGGAGAGCCTTGATGCTTCTCTGTGCATTCTCAGTTGTATTTTTAGTTTGCAAACTCCATAAGCCAGAAGAATGAAAATATCTAAAGGATGAAACTTGTTCAATGGGATGGTTGTTAATCTGCCATTTATGCTTTAACCTTCTTCTGGAAAAAACATAACCTTAGATTTAAGATGGTTAATCAACAGTAATTCATTTTTACAATAGAGGTCTAATGCTTTTAAAAGACATCTTAGTCCTACACTTGTTAAAGAAAGTAGCACAGCATCGTCGGCATACAGAAGTATTGACAAGGGCTTATTTGCCAATTTTGGGGGATGGGAACATATTTCCCTCACACTTTTAACTAATGAATTGATATAGAAATTAAATAGAGTAGGTGCAAGTATACAGCCTTGCTTTACTCCATTAAAAGTTGGGATTTGATCAGTTAGGTGTCCCACCCGATCGCAACTTATCCGAAGATAAGTGTTCTCATATAAGCAGCGTATGAGAGTTAAGAGACGTCTATCAATATTTGTATCCTCAAATTTTCCCCATAACCTCTCTCTTGAAATTAGGTCAAAGGCCGATTTGAAATCAATAAAGGCTACATAGAGAGCTCCTCTAGCTTTTGATGCATATTTTTCAACCAGGTGTTGGAGAACCAAGCCTTGGTCAATAGTAGATCGCCCAGACCTAAATCCTGCCTGTTCGTCTTCTAGAATATTTTCTTGATCCAGCCACATAACTAGTTTTTCATGAAGATGGCTGGCATACAATTTACTAATTATACTTAAAAGGCTGATAGGTCTGTAATTTGCAGGGTCCAATCTTTCCCCTTTTTTGTATATTGGGATGATAATTGCAAGCCCCCAATCTTCTGGGATGCACGTGAATAGGGCTGCCAAAACTGGCGCCCACCACTCTTTCTTGGCTTTAAGCAGTTCTGGAGGGATGTTGTCTCCACCTGGTGCTTTACCCTCTTTAAGTTTCAGGATAAGGTTATTTATTTCAGAAACAGATACAGGGGGCCACTCAGGAGCACAGGTAGTATGTGGACTATATCTTAAAACTCTTAATGTAATATTTATGTAAGTACTATGTTAATGTTTAAAACAATGTTTTTGAGCAAAAGCTATATATAATCAATTTTAACTTGGTAACATCTATTACATAGAGATGGGCTTCATTGTGAAAGTTTTCAAACAATTTCTACACAAAATTCCCAACAAGGAATTTAATCCATCTAAAATCAATCCAATTGAATTTAATCCAGTTTCTAAATCTCATTAGAGTTAAACACGTGCCTAAATCCTTCCCATTAATGATCAATGGAATTAAAAGTGCAGCCTTGCAGATAAATCCACAACAGTAGTTGCCCAAAAATCTTTACTAGTTCTCTTGACCACGCATTCTTGTGATTGGCCATTAGTGGCACATCAGTAGCCTAAAAAAAGCCAAACCTTTTCCAATTTACAAAACTTTCTCTCTTGAGTTGCTTGGGACAATTCTTATCATGAACTATCAGGTGAGTAATTGTTTACATTCTCAAACTTGCAAAGTAGGTTAGGTGGCCCAACTCTAAACTAGAAGTGGCAGTGGAGGCTGGTGGCTCCGATTGCAGCGGGACGGTAAATCCGCTCCGGATTTCAGTCACAACCAGTCAGCACTCTAAAGAGCTAACCAGGGTGCTTTCATGGAGGCACCTTGGATAGCTCTTTAGAGTTCTGACTGAAATCCAGAGCAGATTAACTTTCACTGACATTGGAATTACCAGCCTCCATGGAGTATTGGTTTTTCCCTGTTAAAATGCTATACTCAAATCAACCAACTCCTCTCTCTCCATATCTGAGTACTGACTGCTACTTGGGACCAGAGCCATGACACTTCTTAATTGGTATGAGTGGAGGAAAGAAAATGGGATGACTATGAAGACCAGAGGCAATAACACATCCTTCCCCAAACTGATACTCTCCAGATTTGCTGGACTACAGTTCTCATCACCTCCTGCATGTTTGGGGAAGGTTGTAACAGAATCTTACAGCTAGGTGTAATGGAGTGACAGAAGGGCAGGGACCTAAAGAGGCTTTGGGTTCTCTAGATGATCTATTTATTTATTTATTGCATTTCTATACCACCCAATAGCCGAAGCTCTCTGGGTGGTTCACAAAAATGATTACAAAATAGATTTTCCTGCTTGGGTACCACATGTAGGGTAGCCTAGATCAGCAGAACCAGTACAGTAGTACATTCTCCCTGTGTAGTAGATGAGGAAAGGCTTGCTATAGAGAGAACTGTACATGCAGTTTTTCAAACCGAGAAAGATATATGTTGGAGAGGGGGAATAAATATTAAGAAAACAAAATAAGGAAAAGTTTCACAAAATAGTGGGACACTATTGGATGGGATATGAGGTCTTGTTGTTAGTCTTGTTGGTTCAGCCTTTACTACAGCAGGTTATGCATGCTCAACTAAAGGTGTGGTTTTTCAAAGAAAGTAATGACTAGGCAGCTTTTAGGAGGTGTCAAAATAGTACAGGCTTGGAGAGCTAGATGTCATTGGTGTCTAATAGCTAATAAACTGTAGCAAGCTTTTGGCTTGGCTTGCACACTGCTTCCTCCCCTCTCCAGTGCAGCCACAAGGAAGAGATTGGAAGTTTTAACTTCTGATTTCAATTAACCACAGTTTGAGCTAGTGTCATCTGAATCTTAAATTGTAGTTAATTGTAAATATAGTTTGCTTAAACAAACCAGCTTGAAGCTGGTTTATCCTAAACAAACCATAATTAAGATTAACTACAGTAAAGTTTGTCAGATTTGGATGTCATGTCCAGCTGCAGTTAATCTAAAATGGAAATGAAAGCTTCTGAACTTCTCTTTGAGGTTATGCTGGAGGAAGAGGAAGAGAAGGAGGAGGAGTGCACAAGCTTCAGGTTTAATGCAATTATTCTCATCACACTAAACAATGGGGTAGCATGACTACTAAATGGGGCCATTGGGTGGTCCTGTCATGGATCTCCTACATCTGTTTGGCCCTTGGTTTAATTTCTCTTTGCTTTTGTTGGTTTAAGTTTAGCAGATTTTTTTTACAATGATTTTAGTTTGAAAAAATAATGATTTCATGCATTTATAAGCAAGTGGTGTACCCCTTTTCTTCTTACTGCAGGTAAACTGGTATCTTATTGCAGGTAAACAGTACATTTTTAAGACAAATATTATTTCAATCCTATATTAGGAGCAAGCTGCTTACACTATAATGATTTAAATGTAGAATAATATTGCTTGCTAGCCTGATCTCTGAAGATTCTAGAACAGAACAGGATAATGTATAACCGCCCCCTCCACTATTTCCATGATATAACTATGTAATGGGACTGCAGTAAGAATTAAATCACAGTGTCCAAAATTAGAATTATTAGTGCACAGTGAGTAGTTGACATAGTCATTAATGCAGTGTTAACTTTGTAAATACAGTTTTTAGTGCACTATATGTTGTGAAACGTATATCATTTTGGATAGTAGTGATTTTTAAAACTCTTCATGTTTGCTTTCAACTCTGCTAATCCTTGTTATATTTTAGTAAATAATATGTAAAGTCATTCAGGTAGTACCATCTGCCCAGGTAAGGAGAGGCCCACTTTGGACATTAATGCCTTGTATTATCCAGACCTAGTGCTAACACACTGCCAGGGCTGAGTGGTTACTCCTGGTGATGAGGCAATAACAGCAACAAGTAGTGAGCTTTTTATATCACTGTTCTCTCAACGCCAACATGAGCGGTAGGGATTACAAGATATCATTCACCCAATAAGATTCAATGAAGAAATGCCCAATCTTGCTATGTAAACCAAATTGAACTTTTTGTTGAAAGATGGTATAATTCTAATAAAAATAGCATTTTTGTTTAAAACGTGTTGGATGAGAATATTTACAAACCCAATTTTTAAACATTAAATATACTATGGCAGCATAGCATAATCTGTGATTGATAAACTGCACAAATGGGACTCTTTCTTTTTTAACCTCTTACCTCAAAGTAAGTATGACCACCGCTATGAACAATTTGCAGTGCATTTTGCAAGAAAAACTGCTTGTATCCACACAATTAGATGCCATGATTGTAACTGCGTGTTGTAGTGGTTAGAGTTTTTAGACTGGGGAGACCTGAATTCTTATGGCCATGATGCTCAGTGGTGACTTTGGGACAGTCACTTACGCTCACCCTAACCTACCTCACAGGGCTGTTATGAGGATAAAATGGATAGGAGGAGGATCATGCCTGTCACTTTTAGCTCTCTAGGGGAAAGATGGGATATAAATGTAACAAATAAATAAATAACAGGCTCAAAAATGACACAGAAGGCCAAGCAGGTGAAAAAATGATAGGTAGAAAAATGTATACTGTCAGAATCTGTCTTACGTAACATTTGAATATCGCCCTTGCATGACACAGTTATCCAATTGTTGGAGCACCAACGAATGGTATTTGTAACAGATTGTCTCATTGATCAAATTCTTAGAATTGCTCCTCTTTTTTTAGTGCATCTGACCTAAGTTCATAAGAGGTTAAATGGAGCCCGTGTAACACGGCAGTTCATTATCCTATTCTGCCTTTAAATACAAAAGCAAACAAATCCCAGATTAGTTGAGTGTCCTTAGCTTGGTATTCTTTCATGAAGCAGCAGCAGCATTAATCCTAAAATCTCTAGTCTAAAACAATCCATAATTTTTAAACTAACTGCCATATTTTACAAACTCTCTCACTTGTCATATAGTTTAATGTAATATTTCAAAGCACTTCTGCTCACTCCCCTCCTTCCTTCACCTTCCTTCACATCACCACATTTTTAAATTTTTGCGTTCACCCCTGAACTACTACATAAAGTAGCTTTTTTTTCTAATAGTAAAATAGTTTAGCTCTATTAATGCTATTTGCTGCTTATTAACAGCTTGTTCTTATGAAATTTTCAGGAAAACTTTGAAGATGCCTTTGAAAACATCCCAGTGTAAGTATAATTTATTACCTCATTCTTCTGAGATGAAGACAATGAAGTTAGAAGTGAAATGTAGTATAAAATTAAATGTAGCGCTTTGCATTCTGTTCTTCCCACATTGTCTAGGGCCGACAGTGTTTCTCCTTATACCAGAGTAGTTAAGCCCGAAATTCTGCACTTTTGTTAAAAGTATGAAAGTGGCATGTATTGACTCATACTAAACATGGGTTTGGGGGACGAAGAGACGAACAATTGTATTATTCTGTTTTTTAGTACATGAGCCTGAAAAACAATTCTTACTATATGTGATAACTAATGCCAAATGTGACCCATAGCAAGGTCTACACTGCTATAGTGGCAGCACACATCCCTACCTTGGGACCAACTGTATGGGTAACAAGTACACCTCTGATGGTACTGGCACCCTTGGCAATGCTGAACTCCCCAATCCTGATACCATCTGGCCCTATGGCATCAGTCTCATTTAACAGGCTCGGTACTTAAAGTGTCTACATTGGAAGGTGAGATTAGGGATGTGTCACTGGTTCCATTATCAAGCAGGAGGCACGACAACTATCAAACCAGATCTCCATCTCTGTATGATCATTGATCGCCAAGTCATAAGGATTCTCCAGATTTGATGTTTTCTGGCTACTGTCCTTTTATTAGGAAACATGCCCCTAGGCATTATGAGCATCCAAGGTGCAGAGCCTGTTGCGAAATTGGGAGAGACACTCGGCATAGTATATTCCACTGAGACATACCTACTACTGGTATTCCAGATATGGAGGGCAGCCCAGGAATAAATATTGTCAGACTTACCCAAGCTATCCTAGAGGGATCTCGCCTGCTCAATACTGGGATTCTTCGTCAGTTGCCATTTCCCACCCCCCTGCCCAGGGGCTCTTTCTGGCCACCGGCATAGACAGTGTGGTTGCTGATGGGCTGAGTCGGACCTACTGGGTATCTCACAAGTATGCATTGGATTGGATGGTGTTGATGGAACTTTTCCACACTTGGGGCAGTCCAACGGTGGACTTGTTTGGTCGGGCATAGATCAGTACTTGTCCTACATTTTGCAGCAGAATGAGAGTGGATGCAGATTTTCTCAGAGATGTTTTCACCCTCTAGTGGACACTGTTCTGTCTGTTTCCCCCATTCCCACTCATAATGAAAGTGCTCGTGAAGATAGTGTGGGCAGAACCAACTGCATTCTTGTAACTCCACAGTGGCTGAGGCAACCTTGGTTCACCCATCCCCCCCTTCTCTGCCTCTCCTGGGATGAACATGTCCAACTTCCTTCGATACCAAGCCTTCTTACTCAGAATTGAGGCAAAATTCACCACCTGGACCTGGCCGTGCTACGCTTGACCATGTAGCAGATCCACCAAATAGAGCACCCAGCCCTCTCTCTGCAGCAGTGCAACATATACTTGATGTCACTCATAAAACATCCCACTTGCAGTCTTAAGAGCGTCTAGTGGCTGGTTTTTCAAGAACCGCTAGTTCCTGTTGTGTTAGTGGCCCATTCTGCTATACAATACTGGCCACGCATCCCAGTTGGTGACTATTGCATGTTAAGTATCTGTATATTTCAACCTGTCCAAGTGATTTTGCATCTTTAACCAATATAGCAGTGTAGTGGGATGAAGCCACAGAAAAATAGCCCCCACAGCACTGCTGCAATGTGGAAAGATGCTGTCACACTTAACAGCGCTTTTGTAAGGATTACTCTGTGTATGTGTGTGTGTGTGTGTGTGTGTATGACTTTGTATACTTAAAGTGTGCTATATAAATGCTAAATATTAATATCAGTGACTCCAAATCCATTTTATGGCATCATGGCATTAGGTAGAATACAATAACTTTTTAGAATAGTGGAATCCTTTCGCAATTACAAATTTCAGGTGTTGGTATGAAGAAACATTAGAAGTACATTTCCCTTTCTTGTATTTCCTTTTTCTTCATACTAAAGTGGGATATTCTTAATCCTTGATCCTACCAAAGCTGCTCTCTGTGGTATTATTGCAGAGACAGAAGTCAGAACTGTTTAAGAAAGGTTAGCCTTTTAATCTCAAAACTGTGCTTAAAGATTCCACTATTATCTCTCCATAGAGGTAAATAAAATTGGAATAGCATCAAGAAGTAATGAAAAGAGTCCTATGTTGAGCGCTTACTCACAAATGTAGGAAGTAATTTAAGTCGTGGGTGGGGAACCTTTTTTATGTCAAGGATGCAATCCCTTGGGAGAAAGTTGATAGTGGATGAGCCAAGAGCCAAAAGTGGGCAAAGACACCTCCCCGCCCCTTGCAATTGTACACACACTGCCTATCTGCCACTTACCAATTATGGTTAGAAAAATATCCCTGTGCTATCAATGGGAATTATTATTTTTTCTAATTCTAACTGCTGCACAAGGGAGGGCAATTTCCCGGTGACTGCAGCCCCAGCTTGCATTCTCTCTCTCTCTCTCTCTCTCTCTCTCTCTCTCTATCTATCTCTCTCATTCTTTGCCATGGTCCAGCATGCAGAGGGAGAATAACTGCTGTAGGCAGACAGGTGGATGTGTGAAGTCAGTTGTCCAGCCACAGAGTGTGGCAGCAAGGAGGTTTTCTATAAAGATGCCCTCAGCACTACACTCTGTAGTTTAGTTATTTGCTTCCTTCTTTTTCTGCTTTTCAGGCTGCCGCTTGTTGCACTTGTTTAGCCACCCTGAGCCTAGGCGCTCAGTTCCTTTGCTCTTCTGTCTCCTGGCTTTCCTCCCACTTCTTAGCCCTTAGCTACTTTGCTATTAGATCCTCCCACCACAATTTCTTACTCTTGAAAGACAAAATTCTAGTTTCTGATAGCAGCCCAGGGACAGAGCCTTGTGGGGTCAAAATAAGGGGCCTAGCAGAAAAGAGTGAGTCCTCAAAAAATGCTTTGTTCATTTACTTTTCCTGACATAAACCTACCTGGACACTATGATCAACATCTGGGGCTTTCCTCTAAGTCCAACTAGGGAAAGGGCCTTCTCAGTGGTGGCCCCGCAACTAGTTCCCCACTGAGGCCCTCTTGGTGAAAACACTAATATCTTTTTGGTGCTACGTTAAGACTGCCCTCTATTCCCAGGCATTTATTGGCATTTGATGGGGCACTTTCGTCAGCTGTCTTGAACAGGTCTATTATTGAAAATGTTTAGTGGAATTGTTTTAAATTTTGTATGTTTACATTTTATTTTAATGTTGTGGTTTGTATTTGTTGTGAACTGCCACAGAATCTCGGCTATTGGTCAGTATAGAAATGAAGATGCTGATGCTGGCAGCTATTACACGTTCTTGCAAGCTCATTGCCATCAAGCAGTACTATCCAAACATGGTATCATGGTACAGCAGATCAACCTAACACAATCCAGAATGCAACATTTCACATGTTCAAAGGAAAAATTTAAAGTGCAGGCTATGCAGATAACTCAGCCATAGTCTAGAGGTGGTTATATGTATGACACTCAACATATTATTAGGGAATTAAACATTTAAAAGACATTTAGAAATATTTTCTCATTTTACAGATGGGCAATACAGACACAGAGGCCTTAGCTAGACCTAAGGTTTATCCTGGGATCATCCCTGGGTCATCCCTGTTCATGTAAATGACACACAAGGGATCCCGGGAGCAGGCAGGGACAACCCCAGGATAAACCTTAGGTCTAGCTAAGGCCTAAGTCTGTAATCCCAAGAACAATTAGTGAATCCATGGCAGAGATCTCAAAAGGCATGTAGATCATGTTGCTCAAAGAAGCAAGCCAAACTACAGACTACAACCCCTGTTATAACATATGGGCAAGGAATTAAGCATCTTAAAAATATTTACTCATTGCACGCTTCCCTGCTCATGTTCTCAGACAAACGGCCCTTTTCACATCCTGTAATTTACAGACACACACACACCAGTCATTTATCTGGATTACAAACCTGCTTCAGTGGAAGACAAAAGAGGAAAAGATAAAGTATTTACAAGACATTGACCATTTTGAGCACCTCTGAGGAGACCACCCAAGGAAGTCATGAGGAGAGGAAGGGGGCTATGCTGTGGGCGCAGTCGTAAGAGAAGCACACTCAATTACGTTTCTTACATGCTCTGTTGGATCCTCTTGTACTATACTTAAAAAGGAGCATTGAAAATATGCACTTGAAAAATATCTATAAAAACTTTGGCTGTGCATTTGTTCAGTTTGCTGGAAGAACTACGTAGGACATAAAATACATGCAAATCTTCCTTCACAGACCAAAAGCTAAGGAAGAACCTTAGAAGTAGAGTTAATATTTTGTTCATAATCATATTTTCATTCTCTCTCTCTCTCTACGTGTGTGTGTGTGTGCGCACACACACACACGTGCACGTGCACACACACACACACACACACACACACACACACGTATTTAGCTGCTACTTCTCTGCACACTACCTTTCTGCCAGTCCTTCCCGTTCTCCCTTTCTTATGTCCCTTCCAACCCAGAAGCCAATATGGCATATCATAATCCTTGTTACCGACCTGTCAGTCGTCTTTCCACTGTGAATATCAGTGTGGTGCTACTGCTGCCACTTGCTATTTATTTATTACTATTTATTTTTTACTATTGTGGAGTGGAATACAAATGCAACTAACCACTGATGGTGGCCATTTCAACTTTTGTATCTGCAGGTTCCTGTGCCAAAAGCTTAAGAGCCTGCTCATGCATATGCTTAACTTTCTCCTTTCCAAAAGAAAGCAAGTGGAGGCAGCATCCACTGTACTGCAGGAGCATGCTAGCTGCCCACCAAGCAAATGGAGGAAGGGCATCGCTCTCCATTTGACTTTATTTGCAAGTTCACCCTTTAAAAAAACCCCAGACAACTTGCTGAATTTCCCTCTGATCAGACATAAACTATAAGCCTAAAATATGCTACCAGTAACTTGGTTTGCTCATAGAATTAATCGTGTTTGTTATATTAAATTTTTAAATTATAGTTTATTCAGACAAGAATTACAAATTTACTGAGTTCACTTTCCTGGCTATTGGCCATCCTGCCTAAGGCTGATAAGAGCTGAAGTCCAAAATATCTGGAGGGCCCCAGGTTGGGAAAGTCTGTCTGAAAAAAACAAGTATTACTTATTTTTCATTACCCACCCACCCCATTCCATTTTTTGGGGTGGGGGGGACACCCAGGAAAGAAACAACCAATTTTTTTCTCAAGGCTTCAAAATTTCCAGAAATTTTACATATCTAGTGCTAGCCCAGCCACCTTTCATGCCATTGCTGTCCATGGTTTCTATTAAGCTTTGAATAAATAGGGTGTTTATTGGGCAGCTAGATGGTAAGAAGCTACCTGAGTAGAGATTACTTCAGAGCTAGTGCTGTGTACTGCCCCATAAATTAAGGCTCACTTCTAAAACAAATCCTACAAAATCAAAATATGTAAAAAGGCTTAAACACATATTTTCAATGTACATAAAATTAATTCAGAATTATATCATAGAATCATAGAATAGTAGAGTTGGAAGGGGCCCTATAAGACCATCAAGTATGTATCATTGGGCTTTATGAGGTTTGGCAACCCTTCAGTCACATCTCTAACATATCTTTAAGAGAATTCCTTACTCAGAACTTTATTGAACTTAAATATATAAAAATTTCTAGTCATCTCTATGCTAAACTGTTTGATGTCTATACCTTATACAATTTGATTTGCTCTTTAATTGATAAGCAAAAAACTTTAACTATACTTCTTTCTTCTTCACCAATCTTTAGATAAAGCTTGATTCTAGCTATTAAATCTCACAACTCTTCATTCCTCAAATAATTCTTTGACCTTGAGCAAAGGGCTATAACTCACCCCTCTCACTTTAGATATTACTCAAAGCCAGTTGTTTTTGATATCAGTTACTAGAAGTCATTGTGAACCTGCTTGTGTGTCTTTTGTGTTCCTGTTAATACAAATACTACTTTTTACTTATTGAGATTGCACATTGTTAATCATTTCTTATTAAGCATTTATAAGAAATGCCATACAATCCTTGACCGTAAGCTCCATTTAACTGAATGAGTCTTACTTTTGTGTAGACACTGTATAAGGTTGTACTATTAGCTTATGCTTTTAAACCCTTGAAAGTGTGTCTTCTATAGCTGCATTTTAAATATAATTCTGAGCTGAATTACTTATCATTTTGCATGAGCTTTCAGATCAGATGGTTGTCTGAAAGGTTTTGTGGGATTCGTAGATAGCAAGACCAAAAGGGTACCTGAGAGTTTAATGCAGAATAAATAACAAAATGGGCAGCACATTTTGTTCTTTGTAAAGAAGGAATAGAGGCAAAGGGGAGCCACTGATACTCTGTTGCCCAAGCATTTACCAAGCCTGGAGCTGTTCCTATGTGCACAAAGCATTTATTTGCAAACCAGTTATTGTTCAAAATAAATAACTAGGGATGGGAAATCATCAACAGGCCTCAAAATCTCAAAACCACCCATTCCTGGGGGCACAGGCCCTAGAATCTGCAAAACTGGCTGAGCTGGTAGTTTTCCAGCCAGTTAGCAATCCTACCCCCTCCCCAGCCCATCATGTGAACACATAAACTTTTCTATACATAAACATAATATTGTGGTGGGCTGCCTGTGGCCTTAGCTAGATCGAGCAAAATCCTGGGGTGAACCCCACGATCATCCTGTGCGTCCACATGATGCACAGGGGATCCCAGGATCAGGGAGGGATGATCCTTCCCTTGCCCTGGGATTTATTTATTTATTTATTACATTTCTATACCGCCCAATAGCCGGAGCTCTCTGGGATCTCGCCCTCCCCTTTGGGCCTGCTTTTTCCACGGTCCCGGGCTGAACCTGAGACCGCAACACGTGTGGCCCATTGCTGTGGTTTGACCCGGCTCCACATGATTCCTTGCTCAGAGCTGGGAGCTGTGCCCATCGGGGTAGGGTGGGGGGAGCGGGAAAAGTAATTAAAATGAAAAAAAAAGAACCCTTACCTTTAGCGCACGAGCATCCGTGCGCTCCTTCCTCTTTAAAAAAAATGGCGGGCACAACGCCTTTCCTCCTGAGGTCGTCAGGGCTCATGTGTAAACGGAGGTGGGATCTCGCATTAATCACAACACGAGGTCTTTCCTCCTCCATCGCGGACTATGAGGTAGGTCTAGCTAAGGCCTATATCTTGGTAGATCTCATATGTGGTGTAGCGGGAGGGGAAAGGATACTCATGACTTGTAAAAGTACATGCTTAGGAAAAAGAACATTTGTCAAAAGGGGCTAAGATCTCCGTAATCAGGCTTGAGATAGTTTCACAGTATTATTTTAAGCCAGAATGGAAAAGTGGACTCGGCTATGAAAACTTTCTTACAAAAATAAAAGGGGCTTATTTTAATGGCGGGGGGGGGGGGGAGTAGACGTAACTCTGAAATGAAGCTGGTCTCCTGTCAGAGCGTTTTTGCCAGTTATGAAAAGCAAGCTCTATTTCTGGGGCCCATCTAAAAAGGTTCATTTCTTTGAAATTGGCACATCATATTGGAGCATAACTGCATAATTATTGCACCTGCATGTTCCTTGATCAGCTGTCTTGGCCCGCTAGACTTTGTTCTCCACATATTAATGACATAATTACCCGGGCATAAGACCATGACATTTCTAGATCTTTTTTTGGGTGTGCTATATTTCAGAGCATTATTTATAGAAATTATTGTCAATTGCAGAGGTAGCAGCATCTGTGGCAATTCCTCAGTGCATCTAACAATGTCTGCAAATGCATGCATATCTGGAGCATGTACCAAAAAAGCATGGAAGAGAGAATAAAATACATCTTCAAACCTTAGGTAGTACATATTCTTGGAGAGAATGCCCATGAGAACTTAAAATATTGTAATACTGATAAAGAAGCGCTGTAGTACTTAAGCCAAGGCCTTGAAGTGGTACGTGACGACTCCTAGAAAGCTCACTTACTATTTTTGAGTCTCTTTGGAACATTAGTGGAGGAATATTCTGTACTGATGGATTCTTAAAGTTTTCATGCTCTCTCTGCTTTGATTTCCTAGGTATTGGTGGTCTCACATATGTTTATCCAGCTTACTGAAAGAAATCTCACAACTATTTCTGATATTTAAGGGGGGGGAATCTATATATAACAGACTGAATTTCCAGTAAATATATAGTGTTCTCTGCTTATTTTTGGAATGGGGGTAATGAATTATTAAAGAGCTTTGTTTCTATTTACAAACCTTTTTATTAGGGTTTGTTTTAAAAAAAAATCTTGATAACTGAAGCACAAAACCTGAGCTGATTTCTTTTTTTGTCCTTCAGTCACATAAATAATTGAGTTGCTTTTGGTCTCCATTTCCCCCTGCCCCCATTGTGGTTAGGCAGTGATGGATTAGAATTAGGCTGCAGCATAGATTGGGAAAATCTCCCAGCATCCTCTTCCTGCAGAGGCATCACCTACCAACATTGCTGTAGCTGCAGCTATTTCCACTGACATTTCTTTTTAAAATCCGATATGAAGGATTCCTCTGATGACAGCTGCTGCCGTGTGAACTTTTATATATTCTTTCTGCTTGATGACTAATTAATAAGAATCCCATGGGTACTGAGGAATAAAAAAGAGAAAATGCGATATTATCTGGGCGTTTTTTGTTGGCTTTTCTGCATCTGACGGAAACAAAACGCGTCTCACAGAGGCTTATCTTCCTATAGCGATTGCAGTAATTCATCTAAAGTTACCCAATTTAATTCTGTGAGTATATAATGTTTCGTCTCCTCTGTAGAGTTGCTAACATCGATGATAGAATTCAGTGTATAGCTACAATAATTTTCTGGGGAAATTGCTTTATATGATTATTTTATCAAAACATATATATTGTATCTTGTAATTAAAATATAGCAAGTTCAGCATGCCTTTTAACGTGTGTGTGTGTGTGTGTGTGTGTGTGTGTGTGTGTGTGATAACAGCATTTTTTTCAGAAGTGATTGATTTTCCTTTCCCCTGTGTGGTTTGTTTCTAGCAGTCATCATTATGTTTCTGCTGATCTCAATTATTTGATCAGTTGGATGCTATAGGTTGCAGAATACTGCAAGGTGTGTAAATTGCATAAAAGAATATCTCAGAACTGCCTGTGAAATATGGAAGTTTGTGAGATTCTTTATGAATTGAGCTCATGTTGTCTAATGACTTTGATATATGGTTACATTATTTGTAAAGGATCAGTAATCTTAAAAAAAACTAGTAAAACTAATCTGATATTGCAGCATATCATTATATTTGGGAGCTTGTTCACTACAATTATATAAGTGTCAGATAAAAGAAACTTCCTGCAACTTCACAGTAATTTGTATGAATCCATAGGAAAAGGATCACTCCGTCCTAATCATGTGTCTGGATCTGGGCCAGCATTTGAATGACGCAGTCCTAGTTCCATAACATCTGGCCTGATTTTGTTGACTTTGGATCTGGATAACAGGCGTTTTTCTCTCTCTAGAGAAATTTTAAAATGAATGAGCTGTGGGTATCCCCTCCCATCTCTTCATCAGTATTAATATAAGGTTGCATTCATTAATTTTATTTTCTTAACTGGTTATTTTATTTGTATGGGTATATATTACTGTGATTGCTGAAGGTTCTTGCTATCACCTCTTGGCTGCTTTTAGATGTGTTTTAGGGAACCCACAAAGTACAATTATCACTAAAGTAGTACTAGTTTTATGTAGAGATGCTTGAGGAATTCAGAGTTTGTGAATTCTGATAGGCTCATCTACACCAAGCAGGATATTCCACTATGAAAGCGATATATAAAAGGCAAGAGACACACTACTGCTTTATAGCAGTATTGAAGTGCATTGACAACTGTTGGGGCCCATGACACATACCATATACTGTTTTCATACCACTTTCATAGTGTTATATCCTGCTTGGTGTAGATGTGTCATGGGCCCCAACAGTTGTTAGTGAACTTCAGTACCACTATAAAGCAGTAGTGTAGATCCTGCAGTGCACTTCAATACCACTATAAAGCAGTAGTGTGGCTCCTGCCTTTTATGTACTGCTTTCATACTGCTTTTATAGTGGAATATCCTGCTTGGTGTAGATGAGCCCATAGACTCACAAGATACCCAGGCTAATGTGCAGATCAGAACTTTATTATCCACCAGTGTTTATACTTTCTGAATGTTCAAGGCTATTATAAAAGGCAGCTTAGAAATTTAATAAATAAATACGTACAATGTTCTTATGCAGTTTTTGACTTAAACATATCAAAATGTGATTAAAATGCGTGTTTTGTGCTTAAATATGTTTAAAAATACATATTTAAATATGTACTTAAATCCAAATTTTCTGTGTGTGCTGACTTTTTTTTAAAAAAAGTTCATAGATTACTGTGGGAATAGAATGGAATGGGCATATCAGTTGAATACATGTAAAAGTGACATGGACCAGATTCATCCGTAACTTAGTGGCTCAGTACAGACAACATGTTAATTTATTTATTTATTTATTTATTTATTACATTTTTATACTGCCCAATAGCCGAAGCTCTCTGGGCGGTTCACAAAAATTAAAACCACAAACACAGTGGTTTGTGGTTCAACACAGTGTGAAAACTCCACTCAGCGGTTGAGTTTTTAGGAGGTACTCCCCACACAACATGTTCTAACTCCACCGTTGTGTGACTGTGGGCTAGCGTGGAGTTGAGTAAAATGTTTGATTGACAATTCCTTCGCCCTCTCTCTTCCTCTGGTCCTCCTGATGGTATCCCATCAGCCATTGCTGCAAAAAACCCAATCCTGGTGGCTCTCCTAGAGTGGCACTCACTCCTTTTGCCACTCTTGCCAGAGCACTCTGTAGCCAGTGGGAAAAGTCAACTCAACGGAAAACTCCACAGAGCCCTCCACACAACACGCAACACATTATTGTGCAGGAACTCTCCTCTGCACAGCGTGGATATTCAGCATGGAGTGTTTTCCAAAAAAACCTCCACCACGGAGTGGTGTTTTTCCGCCAGACAACACATTTCTCAATGGTGGTGTAAAAACTCCACCATGGAGTTCTTAAACCACCACTGAGAAATGTGTTGTCTAATACTTAAGACTAATATACAAATGAAACCAGAAGTCTTTCTATTGGGACTAATGGGGAGAAGGTGCATACAACCAACTGAAAGAGAAGGGGGAACTTTGTTTTTATACATGACAACAGCAGCGAGACTGCTATATGCACAGAAGTGGAAAAATGAAGCAACGCCAACAATGGAAGAATGCCTATTGAAGATATTAGAGTTGGCAGAGATGGCAAAACTTACAGTGATAATGAGAGATAAATCAACAGCCACATTCATATTTGAATGGAAACCTCTGATAGAATTTTTGCAAGAAACAGAGAAAAATGATGTATTTGTCTGTGGATTCAGTGTATAAGATATAGTTTTGAGGACCCTTCTTCAACTCCCAAAGTGTGTCCCTAATTCTGTACTTTTGTTGGAAACCGGGGAAAGCTCTCTTTCGCTTAGGGCTTGCTGGTCTGCCTTAAAATTTTGGATGGAAGTTAGTCTTTTTGGGAAGGGCTCAGGTCTGCTTCCATGTCTGGCTCAGGACAACTATGTGAACAGCTGGTCCAAGCTTCTTGCCAGGAAGGCAGCTTCAATTGGTCTCTCCTCTTCCCTCCCCCTTAATCTGGGCTTGAATTTTGCTCTTAAATCTGTTAAACAAAGACTGTGGGATGTAGCCTTCTGCGACTTACGCACTCGCTCTTATGTTTCTTGCTCTCCCAGTGCATTGCATGTTCATTACGTTGGGCCTCTTCAGCTGGCTGACTATCTAAATAACCTGTTGGTGGCTAAATATCGTATTGCTTTCTCCAAGGCCAGATGCAATGTTTATTCTATTGAATTACTTCGGGGCAGATATGCTGGTGTCCCTTATCAGGAACGACGGTGCCCCTGTAGGAATATGGAAGTGGAGACGATGGAGCATATCCTTCTGTCCTGTAGCTTTTATAATCAGGCCCATCATCTTATGATCACCCCATTGTTGAGTAAACTGTCCAGAAGTTCAGACAAATTTTATGTTAAGTTTCTGTTGGAAGATAAGTCCTCAAAAGTAATTTTGGCTGTTGCTAAATTTCTTACAGTGTCTGCCAGGATTAGAGCTCTCTGTGTATTAGATGAAAGTTGATAATAGCTCTAACTGTATGATGTTTCATGTTTGATTTTTTGTTTTTTCATGGATCTCTGGATTGCAATAAAGAAGTAATAAAAAAAAGATATAGTTAACTTAGAAGAAAGAAAAGAATTTGATTATTGTGTTAAATGTATCAAACAAGGAGAGAATATAATTCACATTTGTGATATGTAGAGAGCTGAAAATACAACTTAACCTCTGTGTGTGTGTTCTTCCCTTTTTCCTTTTCCCCCTTTTCCTTGGATGTAATGTCGTTATGTAATGCCTTTATGTTATGTATGTTTGTGAAACAATAAAAAATGAATAACAAAAAAAAGGGGGAGGAAGAAGAGAAACATGTTGTTTAAACTGAGCCATTCATTGAGCTCTAGGGCTTTGCTAGACCTACCTTGGAATCCGTGCAGGAGGAGGGGCGGGCCTGTGCTACAAGTAGCACGGGCCATCGCCCCTGTTTACATGTAAGACGTGACGGGCTGCAGGAAGGACCTGTTGCGTCCGCCATTTTTTTTTAGTTTTAAAGGGCCATGTGCGCAGGAGCACACCAACGATAAAGGTAAGGTTTTGTTGTTGTTTTTTAAAAAAGGGTTCCTCGCTCCCCCTGGCTCCGATGTCCCCCCACTCTGTCTCCGATGTCCCCCCTCTCCCCACTCTGCCCTGATGGCTGCAGCGCTCCTGTGGAGCGCTGCGCCCCATCCACCGCTTTTCCGGCTACTTGCGAGTAAATGTAGTAGCCGGGAAAAGCGGTGGACCAGTCTACACGCCCGTGGTCTTGGGCTGAGCCCAAGACTGCAGGAAATACCGGGCCACAAGCGGTGCCGGTTACCCCGGGGCCAGGTAAATTTGACCCCTGCCTGAGCATGGGATCCCCTGTGCATCATCTGGACGCACAGGGACGAGCCTGGGCCTTGCACTGGGCTAGCCCCTTGTCTAGCAAAGGCCCTAGTTTCATGCATCTTAGCACTGTAATACTGTGAATGTGGCTGCAGGCAGCCTTGCTGCAAGGGAAATAGCTGTACTGTGAAGGGGTAGCCTTGTTGACCTTTTCCCATTTTCAATAAAGTAAGTATGCTCCAGTGGTGGAGAGAAGTTGCATACAGCTTTGAACCAAGTGGAAAGAGAGAGAAAACAAAGTGGGAAAATATACTTGCTGCTTTGAAAACACTTTAAAAGGCTACATGAGCAATTTACTGGCGTGACCCTGCAGGAAGTGCTCAGCTTCTAACAATCCAGAAAAATGCAAGCAGTTAAAAGAAAAACATTCCAAAGTGTCCCAGCTATGTGCCACGGCAGCCAGTAAAGTAGTTACAACTGCAATGAATCTGGTGGCTATTAAAAACCATTGGGATTTTCCCAGCAGCAGCATAATGCAGTTTGAATTCTGGGAAACAGTGATTCATCCACAAAGTGATAGCTGAGATCATTACTATTCTAGCTAAAACACCCTTTTGTATGGAAGGCTCTCAAAAAGTGTGATAGTCATAAATTAAGTTCAACAAAGTCCAGCTTTTCAACGAAAGCATTAACTTTATATTGTTTTAAGAATGACAAAATAAGAATCCCTGAAGTAATTTGGTCTCACCATATCAACTCTCTCCTGAGTTGATGTGGACAAGGTGCTTGGCCAAGTCAGGACGACCACCTGTGTACTTGACCCTTGCCCTTCATGGCTTATTACATCAAATAAAGAGGGGATTGCTGGCTGGGTCCAGGAGGTTGTAAATGCCTCCTTGAGAGAAGGAGTGGTACTGGCCTCTTTAAGAGAGGCGGTAATCAGACCACTCCTGAAAAAGCCAAACCTGGACTGGGAAGATGCTAAAAACTATAGGCCGGTGGCTAACATCCCCTTCCTGGGCAAGGTGCTTGAGTGGGTGATTGCAAGACAACTCCAGGCACTCTTGAATGAAATGGATTATCTAGTTCCATTTCAATCAGGCTTCAGGCCTGGTTTTGGATTGGAAACTGCCTTGGTCGCCCTGTGGGATGACCTTTGTTGGGAGAGTGACAGGGGGAGTGTGACCCTGTTGATTCTCCTGGACCTCTCAGCAGCTTTCGATACCATTGACCATGGTATCCTTCTGGATAGGTTGTCTGAGCTGGGAGTTGGAGGTACTGCGTTGTAGTGGTTCTGCTCCTACTTGGATGGCCGATTCCAGAAGGTGGTGCTAGGGGATTATTGCTCTGTGCCGTGGCACTTTGCCACGGGGTTCCACAGGGCTCTATTTTATCCCTTATGCTGTTCAACATATACATGAAACCTCTGGGGAAGGTTATCCAGAGATGTGGACTGAGGTGTCATCAATATGCAGATGTTTCTCATACTTCTGCATCACCCACTGCAGCTGCTACCACCACTCTAGCTCCAGGTCTAGCCAGCCCTTACTTCCCTTATCAGCCAAGCTAGGGCTACAATTCCCAGCATCCTTTGCTCAGCCTCCATATGCAGGTATGTTGATGACACCTCAGTCCACAATATGTGGACTGAGGTGTCATCAATATACCTCTCCTTTCCATGAAACCCTGGTAAGGCAGTGGCTGTCTGAACCAGTGCTTGGGCACAGTAATGGACTGGGTGAGAGCTAACAAACTGAGGCTCAATCCAGATAAGACGGAGGTACTGTTAACGGGTGGTTTTTCTGTACGGTGAGGTGATGTTTGCCCTGTCCTGGACAGGGTTGCACTCTCCCGAAAGGATTGAGTCCGAAGTTTGGGGGTACTCTTGGATCCAGAACTGTCACTTGAGGCACAGGTGAACTCAGTGGCAAAGAGCACCTTTTATCAGTGTAGGCTGATATACCAACTACGCCCTTATCTGGACAGAGATAGCCTAGCTACAGTAAGCCATGCTCTGATAACCTCTAGTTTGGATTACTGCAATGCGTTATACGTGGGGCTGCCTTCAGCTGGTACAAAACAGGCGGCCCGTTTACTAACAGGGACTGGCCGGCGAGATCACATCACGCCAGTCCTTTTACAACTTTATTGGCTGCCAGTCCAGATCCGGGCCCGATTCAAAGTGCTGGTACTAACATACAAAGCACTAAATGGCTTGGGGCCAGGTTATTTGAAGAAACGCCTCCTCCCATATGTACCTGCCCGGACATTAAGATCATCCACAGGGGCCCTTCTCCTTGAGCCCCTGCCAAAGGAAGTAAGGCAGGCGGCTACTAGGAGGAGGGCTTTCTCTGTTGTGGCACCCCGGCTATGGAACGAGCTCCCCAGAGAGGTCCACCTGGCACCTACACTGTATTCTTTTTGTCGCCAGCTGAAGACCTTTTTATTTTCTCAGTATTTTAACACCTAAATTTAAACTTTGCTGTTTTAATTCTGTATCAATTTCTGCTGTGTGGTTTTATCCTGGTGTGCTTTTTATATTGTATTTTGTATTTGGGTTTTTAGATTGTTGGATGTTTTATTATATTCTTAATGGTTTTAATTTTTGTGAACTGCCCAGAGAGCTTCGGCTATTGGGCGGTATAAAAATGTAATAAATAAATAAATAAATATTTGAATGTTTTAAAAAAGCAAAAACTTTAAAAGTTATTTGGGTTAAAAGTCCCTGTTCTACTTAAAGATAGTTGTGTTTGCTTTTTTAAAAAAATTATTGAAAATTTGAATTGTGCAAATGTAATATATCTCTTGCACTATGCTTTAATACAAAAATTAGAGAGTCGGTCTGAGCTTGGAAGTTGCAAGTGCATTCCAATACCTCTTCTTTCTGATAATTTTGGTGGCATTCTGTAGTCCGTCCACATGGCAATGCCTTTTGTGAACATCCGAATACTTGTAATGCAACAAAGGGCAGTTCTCTACAGCTAGAATTAAAACAAGGGCCTATTTCTCAGTGGTAGAGCACATTCTTTGTATGTCGAAGGTCCCAGGCCTAGTACCTGGCACCACCAGTTAATTCAAAGGTGGGGATCCTTGGCCTAATTTCACATACTCCTCAGGATCTTCCAGCTCTCCAGATGCTGTGCTCCCAGTCTTACTCTGCAGATCACCCCTCTGGGAATGATTTCCTCTTCCTCTTCTTAAATGACAAAGGGAAGGACGGGGTGGGGGAGAGAGCAGTGTCACAAACTCTTCCCATTTGATTTCTGGCTCTACACACCAACCAGCTGCAACTCTTCCCTGTGAGTTAGTGGTGGAAGAAAATTTATTTATTTATTTATTACACTTATATACCGCTCCCATAGCCAGGGCTCTCTGGGCGGTTTACAGAAATGTTCTCCACCTCTGACTTAAACTCAACTAAAAGTGCCAGGAATGCCTTCTGCTCTGCTTGAACCTTTGGAGAGCTGCTGCTATTCAAAGTTGACAATGGGCTTTGTGGGACCAATGAACTGACTCATTACCTGAGCGAAAGTTGCTTCTACTGATTGTAGTTTGTCTTGTGTATATACCTCATTCTTGTTGTTTTAATCAGAGGGATCTAGACTTGTGATCTAGAATGTAATGACGTATAAACCGCTACCAACTTGGTCATTAAGCTGGCAGAAAAGTTTCTCAATAACTAAGAGAAGACTGGAATAGTTTTTTTTTAAGTTAAGTCCATTATTGACTGTACTGTAGAGTTTAATTAGTTAGTTTGAATATGGTGGAAGTGGTTATTTAAGCACAGTTCAACATTCTTATTATTGCCTATTGTTTACTTTATTAGGGCTACCAAGATGGATCTTGCGTGTGCTTTGGAAGAGAGTTCGATGGCATTGAATCTATTTTTGAATAACAAATTCTCAGAAGCTCTGGAATTACTTCGTCCATGGTGAGATTGTTTCGTTCGCTGGAAGCAGTGCAGGGAGATGTTAAGACATCTGGTTGCTGGATATTAATTTAAGGCCTGTGAATATAGTCGCTTTCATTATTTCTATCTCTTTTCCTGCCCGAAAGAAGTGTTCTGCAAAGTAATCTTTAAACCTTCTGAAGTGTCCTATATTGTTACACTGGTTGTTGTTTTTTTATCAAAACACGATAAAATAATACCCATAACTAAGGAGCTGCATAATTTGCAAGACTTTTGAGGAAGAAAAGCATCTCATGGAAAATTTTTACACTTCAGATGTAAAAGTTACCTTTGTAAAAACTGTACTGTCGTTCTGGAAGAACACAGAACTTTTTTTTAAACAGGAATTGGTGTTTCTTTTAAAAGGAACGTGTTTATTTTTATTTTTCAAAACAGGTCTAAAGGCAGTATGTACCATGCCCTGGGATATAGCAGTATTTTAGTTATGCAGGCTGCAATGACCTTTGAACAACAGGATATCCAGAGGGGACTTGCTACAATGAAAGAAGCTTTACAAACTTGCCAAAAGTAAGCATGAATAAAATTATGTTTATTAAACATTGCACAGGTATGAATGATCACATGTGTATTGCCGCTCAGCTAGAAATTAGAGGAAGCGACTAATGAAAAAGATGTTGAGAAAAGCAGATTTTTCTAGGTTTAATATGTAAGGTCCACTTATTATCTTTATTTATTTGATAGGAAAGAGGTTCCTTTTCCTCAAGATCATAATTTAGAATTTTAAATACATCTTATTTCCCCCTAAGATTGAGAGTGTAGTCCTCAATTAGCTCCTCGTCCCAGCTTGGAAGAATTTACTCCCAAGAGGGACACCTGACACCCCCCCCCAAGATCAGCCCCCTCTCACCAGATGTTATTCTTTTTTCATCTCCCTCCCCCCTATCCATTTCCTCACTTTCTCCCGTAGTTAGGGATCACACTTCGGAACACAGTGGAAAGGATGTTTTCTTTTTGTAAGGGGGGCTGCATCTGTCTCTTCAATTGTCTGTCTCTCTCCTGTGCCAGAAGTAGTTTGGACAAGCTGTTGGCTGTAGCAGGCTACATGATTTTCTTTCTCCCCCTCCTACCATGGGTTTACTGGGAATGGGGAGTAAGGAAAGCCCCCTGGGCTAGAGCAGTGAGTTTTAGCAGTCGTAGCATATTGTCTCTTTAGATCAGGGATGGACAACTTCTGACACTCCAGATGTTTTGGCCTACAACTCCCATCCGGCTGATGGAAGACGCAGGCCAAAAAATATGTTTGGGGGGACAAAAGGGGCCCAACCTTGTTTTAGATGCACACATGTGGAGGAAGTTCACAGCTCTCCTTCCTCACCCCTGCAGCTGGGAGCAAGAAGCCTCTAACAACACTATCTGTTATACACACAGAGAGAGCAGTGTGTGAAAAATCAGAAGTTAGGGGATGTGAGAAGAGGACCCTAGCTGTTATTTCGAGAAGGCCTGTTTTGAATACAGAGCCATCAAAGATTAACAGATAAGAAATCTTCACATTTGATTTTATGGTGGCCCAATTGACATGTAACAGTAATTTCGCCATCAGCCAACTTTCTCTGCTGTGGCACCCCGGCTGTGGAACGTGCTCCCCAGAGAGGTCCGCCTGGCGCCTACACTGTATTCTTTTTGTCGCCAGCTGAAGACCTTTTTATTTTCTCAGTATTTTAACACTTAAATTTAAACTTTGCTGGTTTAATTCTGTATTTTAATCCTATACCAATTTCTGCTGTGTGGTTTTATCCTGGTTGCACTTTTTATATTGTATTTTGTATTTGGGTTTTTAGATTGTTGGATTTTTTTTATGTTCTTAATGGTTTTAATTTTTGTGAACCACCCAGAGAGCTTCAGCTATTGGGCGGTATAAAAATGTAATAAATAAATAAATAAATAAATAAAATAACTTTCAGTCTCAAATGGTGCTTTCTCTTCCTTCCTTCCTTCCTGGTTTGGTCAAGCCATGGTTTGCCATTATATCTTCAAACTAGAATTGGAAACCAATGCTTGAAGAGGATTTCCAATTGTAGAATTCTAGTTTTATGGTTTGCCAATTTGGATGAAAAGCTAAATTATGGTTTATTCAAGTCAAGAATGGTACATACGGAAGAAGGAAGTAGAGAGTGCATAAGGCCGAGACTTGGACCCAACTGTCAAGCTATGGTTTGACTGTTATGACAGAATATCTGGTGTTATATTTCCAAACCACATACAAACTTCTCTATGGCCCTGTTCAGAAGACATCTTAAACCATGGCTTTAACCAGGGTGAATATGGCTTTTCCCCCTTATTCACGATGGTTAAAGCCGTGGTTTAAGGTGTCTTCTGAACAGGGACTATATGTCTGTGTATAAATAGGTGCATATATGGTTTGGAGTGGACTAGTATCTGTGCTGTAGGCTCCCTGCATGGATTTTCCTACATATTATTGTAATTGGTTTGACCATTTGGGCACCTAAGCGTGAAAGCAGGTAACTGCATGATACCATGTAGCTTGGGATTGTGGCAGCAGCCATAGTGTCAGCAATAACATATAAAATGGGCCTGCTTAAACCTTGCAACTGAGTCAGAAGTGCTGAGTCAGAAGTGTGACAGTGCTTGCAGTCTCAGTGGCAGCCAGAGGGCAGGGAACATATTCGCACAGCCTGTGATGCCATGCACAGGCTTTTACTAGTTCATTTTAAATTTGAGGAAAAGGGGAAATGCTTGAGAATTTTGACATGCATAAGGACCTTTTGCTAAAATTAAAGACAAAAGATAATTATTCATACCAAGTGATGTGGATTGTGGGACAAATTACCTGTCCTGCAAATTAATTGACTGGACTTACAGCCTTTGCTGGAAATAGACACTGTTCCCTAGCAATTTGTTTGGTGTTCAAAATAGAGAGGCGATATCTTTTTTGCTTGATGGAATTGTTGATCTTAAGTTGTTATGTATATTCCTTTGGCTTTGTAGCAGAGATATGGGATGGAATCTGAAGGAGGTTCCAGATCTTAACGGCATTTGTGTGTGTATGCATGTAGAGCTCTACATATATATTGTGGGGTTTTATTGCCAGTTTTGAACAATAGCTGTCACCTTTCTGCATTTGTTGCTAGGATTGGCATACACTTGTGCTATAAATTTTGCAAATAATAGTGCAGGAGAAGACTTCGTTTTTTATGAAGCTTGGTTTTTTTTAAACAACAACAACTTGGTATAAGCCTTTTAAACTAACTTTATTATATAAGGAAAAAGGCGCTATTACACGCACACACTAAATTTCCATCTTTCTTAGAAAAGTTCAAGTTAATCTGAAACGGCGGATGGCTTGTTCTCTTTACAAAGAAGAGAGCTCAAAGTCTACATCACCTACTTATTTTGGTAGCTATGAGATTGGACTGAACAGCGATGCAATTACTTTTCAGATGTTCACATTGATTGAGTGCATATATTTTGCCTTGAAAATGAGTTATAGTTAGGAATAGATACCAAAATGTCAAATATCACCTGTATTGTATTTTCATACTCACAGACAAGAGAACTATATCTGTGTGTCTTAAGATATTTAATATTTACAGTTCAGTTCAGTCCAGTTAACTGAAATGACTGAGCAGCTGCTCACCAAGAGCAACAGCTGGAGGCAAGTTTTCAATTCACATCATTCTCGGCCTAGCTCCATTCTTCCACCTGTGTTCTTCCTGACAGGTGGCGGCTGGGTGACAGAGTGCTTAATACCAAGTTGCTGGAAATTGTTCATTCAATAATGTTGTGGTCTCTGTTCAGGTTCTATAGATTTTGCTCTTCCAGCTGCAGCATAAGTGTTTAGGGTATTTAATGTTTATGATTTAGGGCCTAACTAAATGTGATATGGTGCATGTATTTGAAAAAAAGTTTTTTTAAAAATAAGGTTTTGAAGTATTTGTCTCTTTCTCTTTCATGCTAATATAGATTCAGGAAAAGAAACACAGTGGTAGAATCATTGTCCAGTTTAGTTTTGAAACAGAGTGTAGATCAGCTAAGTGAAGGTAAGAAAAATGTGGGGTGAGATATTTTCTCTAAAATACATACTTACTGCTAATTTGGGTGAATACATAAATACGCTATTTCACTTTGTTTGGGTACAAAGAATTATGAAACGCCTTTACAGATTAATTTATGCAAAATGCATTGGGAATGAAAGAACAAAAGTTTTTTTGTATCTGCAAGGATGAAGGGTAGTTTAACAATATTTTAAAAAAATAACGTTTAAAATTATCTCATTATCTAACTAATATCTTGGTCTCGGTTCCCCAATTATAATATGGGAATAATAATATTAGCCTGTTTTATGGGCTATTTTAAGTGTTACTGAGATTGTGTCAAATGTTATTTATTAAAAATATTGTTAAATCCCACCCCTTCATCCTTGCAGATACCAAAGTGGTGTACAAGGGTATGTTAAAAAAAATCGTAAAAATAATTAAACAAAAAAAGGCAGCAAATACAATAAGCAGATGTGTACATGGTATTTTGGTATATAACTGGAGGCAACAATACCAGACAAGATAATAGAATAAGATAAACAGTATGAATCAGTTTAAGAAATGAATAATACAAATCTGGGAATGCTTTTGGGGAAGTGGACGTTTAGCATAATTCATTACTACTGTAAAGAATTTAGGTGTTTTACTGTGCTTTGTAGTAAATCAAACTTTCCTTCTTTAATAGAGGAAATGCATGCAGAACTCTGTTATGCTGAATGTTTACTACAGAAAGCAGCGCTGACATTTGTACAGGTAATGTAGGCTTCATGCAACAGCTGTCTGTGTGCATATAAGACTTTCAGTAATGCTGGAATACACTTTGCCCTGCAAGTTCTGTTCCCTAAAACCACAGTGCTTCTAATGCCTTACTAAAGATGCAACTCCTGCCTTTGTATATTATGCATATGATACAAAGGTTGGGGCTTGTAATATTGCTATAATGAATTATAACTCTTGTTAAATGTACCCATGGTCTTCGTCCCCTCTAAAGCAGGCACTGAAGCTGAAATTGCAGGTGCAATCTATGTGATGTCTACATAGTTTAATTATCGCTTCGGGAATCCTCGAATCCTTTTCTGCTTTAAATATCACCATGCTGCCTCCAACTAGTTCAGGAGAAGACATTTCCCCTTACTGCCTTGCAACTATATTCTGATGCCAAGTCAGGCAGGTTGCCGCCTGAAGCGAGGACCTGCCACCGCCGCTTCCATCCCTCCCGATCTGCACGCCTGCCCACTTTCTTTTCTTTTCGCACTTATGCACACATGCCTCACCAGCCAGCTTAGTTTTCTTAGTGTGCAATATGCGTGCCCGCCTGCCCTGCACACTACCTATAAGGTATTTCTGCCTTCAGGAGCCACGCGGCCCCTGCACCTTGGGCAAAGTATCGCGAGAGGTCCCGGAACTTCTGGGTCCTCTTGCAATAGTTTGGCCAACCTCGTGCAGGGGCTGTGCTGCTCCTGAAGGTGGAAACACCTTATGGGCAGCGCATTGGGGTAGCGGGCTCACATACGCACACCCAGAAAAGTAAGCTGGCTGACTGGCAGCCAGGTAGGCAGGGCCAGGTGGGTAGGGAGGTGCATGAGTAGGGTGGGAGGGGGGTGAGCAAGTGGCTGCTTCTTTGTCCTGCCGGCTTCCTGCATGGCAGACCCTTTGGAACGGGAGAGTGCCGCTCTTCCTATATTCCACCGCCTGATCTGCCCGCGTTTTCCCACTTCATGTCTGTTGCAGTCCCACAGGTATCCTTCTAGTACATTCCTCTGTCATTTCTCTCGCTGTCTTGCTCACTTGCGGAACTGACAAGGTTGCAGAGAAAGCCTTGTCAGTTGTCTTGATGCATTCTCTGCTTGTTGGTATGATTTTTTAAATTTAAATATTACTCTTGACACAATCATTAGTGTTCATGCATAGTTTCTTGAAGGAAAAGTCCAAAAACTGCCTCTCCCCTTCTTAAGAGCAGCAGCAGAAATGGCTTCAGGGAAACTGGGTGAATGTGTGAAGTTTTCTCAGCATCAGTGAAACTGACATGGCTTTCTCTATGCACTTTCAGAGGAGAGGACAGGTTAAAATGACGAAAACCCATTTCCAGTTCTTTCCACAAATGGTGTGTGGAGGACTAAAAATGCACTTTAGATAGAACACATTTGTTTACAGGTGACAGGAATACAGAAAACCTGAAATATAAATCCAACTTTCTGCATGGTTGTCAACTGGTATTAAAACTCTGATACAAGCTTATTTTAAATCGCATTTCTCTGTCTCGTACACACATGTGGGTACAGGCACACACAAACCCCATAGGCTTCCATACTTCTCAGTTGAGTTCATTGTAATATTTTGGACATGAAGAAGTGGGATTTCAGAAGCATGAGTAGCTTATGCTTCTAACTACCCTCTTGTGTTGCAATTTGCAAAGTGAGACTCATGGACATCAACTGGGTGAAATGTATCTCAGCTTGAGTATGCAGATCTTATCCCGTGTGGTATCCACGAGTCCCTTCCATTGGTTAGTAAAACAAAATGATTGAGGAGCAAGAGGTGTTATGTACATAATGATCAGGAAGATCTCTTTCCAAACGTATATTATTCAATTGTCAGCACTCTGCTTTCTCAGCCATTCTGTTGCCAAATGTGCCATGTGTCTTCACTGGGTGCCATGTTGTTTTCACTGTTGTCTTTAGTTTTTGTGACTTTGTATACGCAAGATACATTTATTTTGTCCCATATCATTATTAACAGACCTAAAAAAAGTAGGTCTCTAAAGAGTAATCCTGTGGGTTTGGCATCCATACGATAGAGTGTTCATTGTCACAGCACTCTGAGTATCCAATGCCATGCCAGCAAGAACCCAGCAGAGCAGAGGCTTTTTTAACCTGTCCATCCTTTGGAATTGCTTTTTGCATTAAATGGGCATCTGAGCCCATCTAACTCATCTTGTCAGGTTGAGGACAGTGGCTAAGCAGCCGTTGGATCCAGTGGATCAATGGCCTTTCTGTTCTACATCCCCTTCCTTCCTTCCTTCCTTCCTTCCTTCCTTCCTTCCCTCTTCTTCCACTTCCCACAGATGGAGCTCCAGTCTCGGGAAAGAGGGCCACTATGGAGCTTTCCATAGCAGTTGGGAGGGAACCCTCACTCAGTTCTCCCGCTCCAAAGGTGTAGTTTTGTCTAATGCTAGGATGGGCATCTGTGGGACCTCTTGGGGGGGGGGATTTTGCTCCCCAGACCCCTCCCCCCATGGACAGCACATTCAGGAACGTGCACACACACAAACATTTGGAGGTTGATGGGAGCTACTTGTTGCCTACCCCGGTCTACTACCTGAGAGGTGGAAATTATTAGCATTCTATGGCCCCTTAGACAAAGTTTTAGAAGACCTAGTTGTTGACCTTTCTCCACTGTATAGTAGGGGTCACATTACACCTCTATAGATCACAACTCTTGCCATTCTGTTTCCTGTTAGTAAAGAGACATGGAAAAGGCTTTTACCTGTTCTATAACCATTGTTCTTAGACTTCAGTAAGTTACTTTTTGGGCAAATCACACTGAACTGCTATATTCCTACACATGATCTTGTACACTGTATTTGGGATTGTATTCCTTGAAAGTTGGCATGTAGTGCAAGATAAACTTAATCCCTATTAACTATTAAATAGTTCATTAATAATTATGGATCATGTTGCTCTTTACATAAGTACACCCATTATATACCGCATGTAGAATATCCAGCAACACATGCACTGAATTGGGAATGATACAGAGTTCAACAAAGCATTCAGTATTTGTTTTTACTAAAGATTGCAGAGGATGTAAAGTTTCATGGGATTATTATTATTAGTTATTTTTAGATACTTATAGCGCCATCTAGTGGTGTCCTATTTCAGTTTAGCTTGATATACAAATATGAACATGTCTGTAACTATAAACCTTGCTTGATTGACATGTAAATACGTGTTGCCGTTGTGTTGGCAGATTACACTTCGAAAACATATGGAAATGTTATAAAGAGTATTTCCTTGATTATGTGTATCTTACCCACTCTTATATATTAGGCTTCACATATAAGTATAAAAACGTTATGTTTCAAGCTATTTTGAATGTTTATGTTTTACAGGCAGTTTGTTCAAATTAAAAGTCCACATATAGGTATGGTTTACAGAACTACACTGTTTTGTTTAATATGTTTGTAAACATTTTCCCGCAGGATGAAAATATGATCAACTTCATCAAGGGTGGCCTCAAAATCAGGACAAGTTACCAAATATACAAGTATGTTGCTATGATATTTAGGTTGTTGTTGTTGTTTGTATATTCCAGCAAATCAATTCCTGCCATGGCAAAAGTAGTGGGAAAAGGGTGAAGGCGAAAGGAAGTCAGGGCATATTTACTTCAATTTCCAAGAGCTCATTCAGCCCCCACTACAAACCCCAGTTTTCTATGAAGAAATTATCAGTGTGTAATTATTATATTTGTAGGTAGCTGAGTACTAATTGTTTGCCCTCTGTTGCAATTATGATAGGATTCTCCTTGGGATGGGTATCTGTGTTTTTCTTATTGCTCTGTTAAGCAGTGATGCTGCTATATAATTAAAACAGGACACCTGAGCAAAAATGTTTTTCAAAAGTCTAGATTTAAATGAGCCCAAAAGTTGTCACATGATGAGCTAAATCATCAAAATAAATACAGTCAATTTATACTGGACTCTATGGCCTTATAGGCCCCTTCCAACTCTACTATTCTATGATTCTATGATAACAATGCAGTTGCATTTCTGCTAATATTACATTATTGTATTAATTGCAGTTCCTATTATCCTATTTAACTTGAAAACTTTTTTTAATCAAAAGAGAATGTCATCAAGTTCTCCAGATGTCTCAGGACAGCAAAAGCAAGAACGAAATATTCCACCAATTTGAAGGAGGTGTGCAACTAGGAATAGGAGCATTCAATTTGGTATGAGTCTTTAACTTTTAAATATAATCTAGCTTTCAGCACATGAATTCCTATGTAAATATTTGATCCAAAATGCTGTAATTTTAAAAATTAAAAACTCACGTTTTTGCTGGGTGCATCGGAATAATACAAATATTTTAATGTTTCAAAGTTACCTGAATTTTAGGATAAAATGTTTTAAGACGTTGCCTGTTTTCTTTGAAATATTTTGGTGTTTAGTGTTGTAATAAAACTGATGGAATTCTTGTTGCTTGTCTGTTGCAGATGCTGTCCCTTTTACCAGGAAGAATCCTCCGGCTTCTAGAATTTATTGGGTTTTCAGGCAATAGGGTATTAAATTTTGTTTACACCATTCATAATTCTTGCACAGAATTATGCGCATGATCCCAACAAACAGCCCTCTGTGGGTAATGATGCCCTCAGAAAGGCCTCTCCTGAAGATCTTAAAACTTGGGTAGATTTATAATGAGACAGATGGTCCCTTATACAGTTGCTAAGCCATTTAGGGGTTTAAAGGTTAAAGGCAACACCTTGAATCAAGCCCAGAAAGCAGTTGGCAACCAGTGCAAGTCTTACAAGACAGATAGTTCTGATACTGTGCACCTGCTTGGAGCCTAGCTTCTGCGTTTTGCACAAATTGTAACTTCCAGACACCTCATAGAGCGCGTTGCAATAGTCTAAACATGATATGGATATCTGTTGCCAAGTCAAACTGACTCAGGATCGCAGCTGGTGGACCAAGCATAATTGTGCAAACACACTCCTTGCCACCACCGCCACCTAGGATCCAGGGACAGCATAGGATCACAGTATGAACCTGATCCTTTAGGAGAAGCTCAAGCCCTTCCAGAAAAGGTTGAATCCCGATCGGACTTTCTGATGACCAGCAACAATTCTGTCTTATCTGGGTTTAACCGCAGTGCGTTCACCGCCATCCACTGTTTTCCTCAAACAGTTTTCTATAGATCAAGGGTGTACAGCTTTTATCACTTTGAGGACCACTTTTGTGTGTTTTTTTATTAACTCAAGAGGGCTACATTAATAGTGGAAGTGCATTTTTGTTACAACTTTAATGTAGTATTTTTAACCCATTTTAACCCATTCTCTGTTACATTAAAGTCCCCTTTTATCTCTATACCATATAGCATGCGCTCAGAACCACTTTTTCTGTTAGTTTTCCTTTTGTCTCTCCAGTCCATCACCCACAGCCACATTTTTGTAAACTGCCCAGGGAGCTTTGGCTATTGGGGGGGTATAAAAATGCAATAAATAAATAAATAAATCCTCATGGGCCTTTTTGCTTACATGACCCCATTTGCACAGGCCCCTACAATTAACTGGTTTTCAACCAGAATGGTACAGCGGCTAAGTGTTCTTGTACTTGGATGTGGGTAACTGAAATCCCTACTTAGCAATGAAACCCCCTGCTTAGCCATGGGACAGCTACTGTCTTCCAAGCTAACCTACATCTTCGGTTTGCTGTGAGGCTAAAATGTCACTCTGGAAAAAGGGTAGCATAGAAATACCAGAGAGCTTTGGCTATTGGGCGGTATAAAAATGTAATAAATAAATAAAATAAATAAATAAATACTTGATAGAAATATTTTAATAAAATGTTCTTCTACTTCCCTTTTTTATATCAGATTGTAACATAAAACAAATACAAATATTGTGAATAAGATGAACCTGTTAGTTCAGTTCAGTAGGTAATACAGTCAAGCATAGTAAGCATGGACAGTGTGCAGCTGATCCTGTCCCTGCTCTAGAGATGTGCAATTGAAGCAACAGTTGCTTCCCTTAGGGAGGGAAGGTGTGGAGCCCCTCTGCATGAGGATAGGAAACTCAAAGAGCATTTAGCATGAATGAGGCAACACCAACAGGTTGGGTCCAGATTTTATCCCGGGAATGGGAGCAGCCCCTGAATGGAGTTCTGCTCATAAAACAGTGGAAGTGGGGAGAGGTGAAATTTACCGATTCCTCCTTGCTCTGTAGTGCCTTTTTTAAACCTCCCCTACTGTTCCATGGTATTCCCCATAGTAACCTATGGCTGCGAGAGCTGGACCATAAGGAAGGCTGAGCGAAGGAAGATAGATGCTTTTGAACTGTGGTGTTGGAGGAAAATTCTGAGAGTGCCGTGGACTGCAAGAAGATCAAACCAGTCCATACTCCAGGAAATAAAGCCAGACTGCTCACTTGAGGGAATGGTATTAAAGGCAAAACTGAAGTACTTTGGCCACATAATGAGAAGACAGGATACCCTGGCGAAGAGGCTGATGCTAGGGAAAGTGGAAGGCAAAAGGAAGAGGGGCCGACCAAGGGCAAGATGGATGGATGATATTCTGGAGGTGACAGACTTGACCTTGGGGGAGCTAGGGGTGGCAACGGCCGACAGAAAGCTCTGGCGTGGGCTGGTCCATGAAGTCACGAAGAGTCGGAAACGACTGAACGAATAAACAACAACTGTTCCATAGGGTCTCCCAACCCCCTAGAGCAGTTTGTGGGGGCATAGGGGTCTGGAGAGCGTGGGGAATCAATGAAGATTGCCTCACTGGATCAGAAGTCTCCCATGGATGAAAGCGCTTCCATTCATGGGAGGTGTATGCTGGATCCAATCCAGTCTGGGGTAGATTTTGTATTTGAATATATCCTTTGTTTATGCATCACTCCACCAAAAGTATTCTAAAACGTAGTGGCTGCCAAAATTGCCATTCTACCTTGAAGGTCACTCTTTCCTTTTCTCATATTGTTCATTCCTTACAATTTGAAATTATTATTATTACTAATAGAAATGTTAACACTGTACAATTTTGTTGTTGCTGATAGGAGCTGGGTCTCCAGCAGTTACAGGAAGGGGCTTCTGGTGCCAGTCTGCGGGCCACACTGTGTACTTTTACCTTGCTGCTGTATCACACTTACGTTTCGTTAATCCTTGGTAAGACCTGAAAACTAAATCCTGGGTGAACTCCGTCGGAACAATTATAATGCCGTATATTGTAATCTAATCTCTAGTATAATATTTCAATGGGGTATTTCATGTGTTTTATTGCACTCTGTTTTCAGCAGTACTACCCACTCTGTTCATAGCTTGAAGTGGGTTTGAGATCCTGGATTAGTTGGATTTAATAGCTGATAAACTTCTTAGCAATTGGGTGAGGGGGGAGGGAAGGAAGGAGAAATTTGCTCTAGGGGGGCATGGAGCCTGTGCTCCCGTGTCTGTCTCCTGATTTGTAAACTACATTTTAACAAATTCACCAGCGGTTTGAGCAGAAATAAGTCAAGAAAGATAACTCGGGTTTAATCCTGAAAAGCGTTGTTTTCATATTTTAAATTTAATTTAGCAATGTCAGTACAAGAATAATTTTGTGTATTTTGCTGCATTTCTAGCATGTTCACTTCCCACATTGTTTGTTGATAGCAGTTTAGTAACCTTTATGATGTTTCATTAAAATAGGTTTTTCTCTCATATATGAAGTAGTCTTAATTTTCTAGTAAAGCGATACAGTACTGCTTATAGTACAGTGCAATATAGTGCAGTATAGATTAGTTTAGAAGTATCAGCTTTCATCCAGCATCATTACTAAGAGAAGATTTTGCTACCTTTACAGGAATAGGGGAAGCCAACCTTTCAGAAGCAGATGCCCTCCTTCACCCTTACCTTCAGAGGTTTCCAAAGGTGGTGTTTGTTTTCTTCACTTTATAAAGGTGTTGTTGTTTTTATGATTTAAAAGGTTGTAATTGTCACTTTCTTTCTTTTTATCAAGGGTGCCATCATTCTGTTTTATGATGCCAGAATAAACGTACTAAAAGGAAATTTTGAAAAGGTAATGGATTCCCCCTTTTTACAATAAAATCTGAGGATAGTGCTTTAAGGAACCTCTCAGTTTTCTGAGCTTTTTTAAAAATAGTTGTGTTGGTATTGAAACTGATAGCCCTCTACGGACATACTTCTCACACTTTGAACCTTATGAATTAAAAGAAGTTATGTACATAACAAATATGTAAACTTCTTGCTTAGTTTCCTGTATAGATAAAATCCTCTTTAAAGCCGCTCAACCAAGATCCTTTTGGATCAGCAAATGGTCCTATTTTCTTCCCACCTAACCTCTGCGCCACCCCTGCCGGCCACAGACACAAAATAGCAGTTATTCATTTAAATATGATGAAATCATGATCTTGCTAGTTGTAAATATGAATAGCTTGGTCACTTTTCTAACCACAATTTCGATCAAATAAAAGTCTATAATTTGAATTAGAGATTTCGTTCAAACATAACTTCTGTACTGTAATTTTGAATTCCAGGCTCAGGGAACATTCCAGGAATGCATTGCAGCTCAGCAAGAGTGGAGACAGATCCATCACCTCTGCTACTGGGAGATGATGTGGTGCTACTCCTTCCAGCAGGACTGGCTTCAGGCATATCGGTATGCAGATCTGCTGTGCAAAGAAAGCAGGTGGTCAAAGGTAAATGGGGGATCAGATACTTTTATGAAGTGGTGGGAGCCACTTCATAGTTACAGTTTATGGTAATATAGGCCCCTCGTAACTACATTTATGAGTTAAAATTCAATTATTCAGATACTCTCCTCCACTACAAGTTCAACTTGGCATTGCCCCCGTGCTAAAGTTGATCTAATCACCAGCTGAGTTGCAGCAACCATCTATTGGGAAACTGATGTAAGGATCATTGGAGATTGGATCTGCATGTTTTGTTTGATTGTGATGAAGAGAGAGAGAGAGAGAGGTTTCTGCCCAAATCTGCTATGTTAGAAATTGCAGTTCAACCCTTTATTCCATGAGCTATCCTGTCTTCATAACCTCTGTTGCCTTCCCCCTGGTGCCTGTCTCCATTCTAGCTCACAGAAAGGTAACTTTGTACTACGCAATACCATTTTATACAGTTTATTGCAGTATTTCAGGAAGATTAGGGAAGGGATTGGGTAAATTGTGTTTGATGCCAGCATAGCTCATTCTATAGTGGTCAAATGCTTTTACTTTACTTAGGATGCAATCCTATGCATGTTTAGAGAGAAAACAGTCCTACAACTTTCGGTATTCTGTAGACGGCATGGCTGGCTGGGGAATGCTGGGAGTTGTAGGAATTTTTTCTGTCTAAACATTCATTGGATTACACCTTAAATAATAAGTCTATTCCACTGTTATAAGAAGTCCTCCCAGGACAAGGCATCCCATAGTTCATAGCTCCACAACTGAGAAGCTCCTACATTTCCTACTCCCACTTATACATACTTTTCAGGCTGAAGGGAAGCTAAGGATTTTAGATTATACATTTCCCCCTTTGCAGCACTTAATGCAATATGCCTAGTCTTTAAAAGCTCCATACTATAGACGTTGCTCCAACTACATGTGCCGTGTCTGCATTCTAGCACCACTGCTCTCAGGAATGTATACTTCTGGATGGATACACTGGAGGCAATTGAGCTGTCATGCACAATAAGAAGATTTTTAGCATTATACTTGGTATGCGGAGTGAGTCAGTAGGAAAGACCTCCCAGTGGTTTCCACGTGTTCATACTTGCAGATCACGAAAGTTAACTGAGTTCATATCGGTGGAAGCTTTGCTTGAAATATGCAGGACATAAAGCACTTAAGGCTTTATAAGCAATAATAGTCCAGTCATTTCCCATCCTACACTTACCACAGCCTTCCTCGGCCCATGTGGTGCTTTGTGCAGTACCTGTGTGCGTTTTATCCTGATAGCTGTTACTGGAAAAAATCTTTGGCTTGGCTTGTGTCTCATCCAAAGCATCATAACCTGTGATATTATATGGAACTGCCTATAGGAGTGGGCTGTTAAAAAGGTTTTCCATAGTTCTGGTGGTGTCTTCCAGCATTTGTAGTAATTTTGCTGACTCTGGAGTTGTTTAGATCTTTGCAACCATAATGCTGGATCTCAAGAGGCAAAATACCATATCTTCATATTTTTAATGTTGCCCCCCTTTTAAGATGTATATTCTGCTTAAACTGAAGTTAATAAGATCAAGCTACACTGAAGCTAATAAGTTTTTCTTTGAATGTCAACGGGGAACTTATGACTACCTGCAAACACTCGTAACCATCACTACAAATTCCACCTGGTATCCATTTTAGTGAATAGTTTCTTATTACACCCACATGCCATACAGCATGTGCAGGATTAAAAGCCAGGGATCAGAACATCCACAGAATTTGATCGATAGTTTTCATCTATCTAGTGAGTCATATCTTGGGATTTGGCTTAATCTAATTATTTTAAAAGGCAAACTTACAGTGCTAGTTAAAAACATCTTATGGAAGTAATGTGAATCAGTGGAGATGTGACAACATAGAAATCATAGCAGAAAGAAATTATATGAAGTCAAATTAAAATAATTTGCAAGATTTGCAAGATTCGATGTGTTCATAGGAAGATGGTTGAATGATACAGTAGACACATGAACAAATGTGTTGCATGAAATGATAAATGGTTTGAATATTTTCATTTTATTTGTATAGGCAATATATATGTTCCAGAAAGCTGCCATTTTGGCTATGCTTCCAGACGCTGATGTGAAAGCAACAGGAGAAGACATTGTATCTTTGTTTAGGTATTTTTTTTAAATTGTCTACTTGAAGCTACACTAAACAACTATGGAAGTAATTTACTTTCAATGCATGTGTCTTGAAGATTTCATTTTCATTTGTTTTTTTCTTGTATCGTTGTCACAAACCTGCTCATCTGACGGAGTTTGAGCAATTGCTTTTACACAAGGTCTTGTGAATTGTGACAAAAAAACCTCCCCTGGGATTTACTAAAGTTTCTTCTGCCACTAGCTCCTAGTGATTTACACTTCATAGTAGAGCAGGACTCCTTTATGGAGAAAGTACTCACAAAAGTGAATCCTGGGAGCAGGTCTATTATGCTCTTTCTGGTGAACGTGCTTTTCCCAGGCGCACCCACTACCTATTCTCCTCAAGCCAGTAAAATGACTAGGGCATCTAGGCATGTGAATGCATGATTGAATATAAGTCTCTGCTCTTGCTATGCATTACTGGAAGATTCCTGAGCCAGCTTTACTTCTTAGGAAGTTAGTAGGTTAAAAATCAACATAGTTATAGCTGGATATAAAATGTGGCTAGAGACTTCTACACGATGGGTGATTTCTGACTCCTTCTCTCCCGCGCCCCTTGAGACAGAAGTGATTTGAGACTCTTAACCAATCAGGCATGCTGTGTGGGGCTTAGTGTCACTTGTGATTTTGGAATAGCTTACAGGGATCTTCGTTTTGATTTATTTGCTGGGTGCAATCTGGAGTGCTGGTTGTGATCTATAAAGCCCTAAGCAGCTTTGAACCAGTTTACCTAAAGGGTCGTGTTCCCCCGTTTGGGTGTCCAAGTTTTAAATTCTTCTGTAGAAGCCCTTCTCTTAGTCTTGTCAATATCTGAAGCAAGCTTGGCTTGAATGTGAGAGAGGGTCATTTCAGGGGCCGTGTCCTTCCTTTGGAGCCCTCTCAGTGGAGTCTCCTTTAGTTCTTTTCAGGAGCTGAAAAGGAAATAAGCTACCTGGTGAGCCTCTCTGGGGAAGGCATTCCACAGATGGGTTGCTAACTCTGAAAAGGCCATCTCTCCTGTAGTCACCTGCCTCATTTCATTTGGAGGGGACACTTGTTATAGGGCCTCGGGTGATGGAAGACCTTAGTGTAGATAGATATGGGAGAAAATGCTCATTCAGGAAATTTGGCCTCTATCTTTAGGCTTCTATGTATGTCTTAAGAACACGTGTAAGAAAACATAATATTATAATCAATTCGCCATCTTCTTATTAAAGTATATTATTTTCTTTGGTCAATATAATGTAATAGAGATGAGAGGAGTCTATACATTTCTATTAGCCTGGAGAAGAGAAGATTGAGGGGAGACATGATAGCACTCTTCAAATACTTAAAAGGTTATCACACAGAGGAGGGCCAGGATCTCTTCTCGATCCTCCCAGAGTACAGGACACGGAATAACGGGTTCAAGTTAAAGGAAGCCAGATTCCAGCTGGACATCAGGAAAAACTTCCTGACTGTTAGAGCAGTACGACAATGGAATCAGTTACCTAGGGAGGCTGTGGGCTCTCCCACACTAGAGACATTCAAGAGGCAGCTGGACAACCATCTGTCAGGGATGCTTTAGGGTGGATTCCTGGTTGGACTCGATGGCCTTGTAGGCCCTTTCCAACTCTGCTTTTCTATGATTCTATGATGTTGCCCTGTGATTCTTGGAAGAAAGTGAAATAAAATGTCATACTTAAGCTCCAAAAATGTCTGTTTTAAAAAGATGTCAATTCTATCTGACATTCTTTAGGTGTAAGTGCTTTACCGGTGCACAAAGCTAAGTTTTGAGATAGATTTAATCACAAATTTGGAAATCAATGGTCTAGAAGAGGTTAGACAGGATCGTGGTAGTAGACAATTAGAGCTGTATTTTTTTTAGATTTTACTTCTGTAACTTCACTGTTTTTCATCTTGTAGGCAAGTAGAAGGCCTAAAGCAGAGAATTGCAGGAAAATCTATCCCAACAGAAAAGTTTGCTGTAAGGAAAGCACGACGCTATGCAGGCTCCCAGCCAGTGAAGCTAATAGTACCTGCTCTGGTATTTACTTCAATCATATTTTGAGTGATAGAGTAAATATGTATTTGAGTGTATATATTCCTGTGAATAACATAAGCTGAATACATTTTCACTTGGCTTTCTCAAGATATGTATTTATTTTCTTGTCTTTTATTTATTTATTATATTTGTTTTCATTTCTATACCGCCCAATGGCTGAAGCTTTCTGGACAGTTCACAAAAATGAAAACCATTCAGAATATAAAACAAATAACAGTGTAAAAGCACAACCGGGATAAAACCGAGCAGCAATGCAGAAATTAATACAGATTCAATATACAAATTTAAAATAGCACAGTTAAAAATTATGTTGATAAACTGTTAAAATACTGAAAAAATAAAAGGTCACCTGGCGTCTAAAAGAGTATAATGTAGATGCCAGGCGAACTTCCTTAGGGAACTCATTCCACAGCCAGGGTGTCAGAGGAGGCCCTCCTCCTGGTAGCCACCTGCCTCACTTCCTTTGGCAGGTGCTCACAGAGAAGGACCCCTGAGGATGATCTTAGGGTCTGGGCAGGTACAAATGAGAGGAGGCATTCCTTCAAATAGCCTGGCCCCAAGCCATTTAGGGCTTTGAATGTTAATACCAGCACTTTGAATCGGACTGGCGTGATGAGGTCTCGTTGGCCAGTCCCTGTTAGCAAACATGCTGCCCTGTTTTGTACTAGCTGAAGTTTCCGGACTGTTTTCAAAGGTAGCCCCATGTATAATGCATTGCAGTAATCCAGACAGGGGTTATCAGAGTATGGATAACTGTAGCTAGGCTATCACTGTCTAGATGAGGGCGCAGTTGGTATATCAGCCTAAGCTGATAAAAGGTGCTCTTTGCCACTGAATTCACCTGTGCCTCAAGTGACAGTTCTGGATCCAAGAGCACCCACAAACTAATGACTTAATCCTTTAGGAGAAGTACAGCCCCCTCCAGAACAGGGTGAACATCACCTAGCTGGACAGACGAACCACCCCCTCACAGTACCTCCGTCTTGTCCGGATTGAGTCTCAGTTTGTTAGCCCTCATCCAATCTATTACCATGATCAGGCACTGATTCAGAACAGCCACTGCCTCACCTGGGCTTGATGAAAAAGAGAGCTGGAGCTGGGTGTCATCTGATGACACCTCAGCCCACATCTCCAGATAACTTCTCCCAGTGGCTTCTTGTAGATATTGAACAGCATAGGGGATAAAATAGAGCCCTGTGGAACCCCATGGCCTAGGTGCCACAGCACAGAGCAATATTCCCCCAGCACCACCTTCTAGAATCGGCCATCCAAGTAGGAGCGGAACAACTGAAAAACAGTGCCTCCAGCCCAGCCCAACTCCCAGCCCAGACAACCTGTCCAGAAGGCAACATTTATTGAGGCTTCATGTAATGTTGAGGAAAGTAGATGTAGACATATGCTAGGTTGGTATTGTACATGGGTTATTGTACATAGTCTAATGAAAAAATGTAATGTATCACTCTAGGACATTCCAAAAGCATTTCCTAGGGCAGATCCACATATAGCCTTCGGGACGCCCTGAAGGCGCTTTGGGGCGTCCCGAAATCGATGATGTGTACCCTACCTTAAGCGTCCCAAGAAGAGGCGGCGGAGGAGGAGGAGGCTCCTCGCGGGGACGGGATGAAGACTTGCAGCGCCCGGCGCCTTCGCCGGGCAATCAGCTGCCCCCCCCCGCTGTTTGCCTGGGTGAGATGTCCACCTACCCGCCGGCCTCCTTTTGCCGGCGAAAGAGCCACCCGGGCCCACCTGGGTCGGAGAGCTTGGTGGAAGAAGCCGCCGGCGGCTTCTGCCCGGGTGGCTCTTTCGCCGGCAAAAGGAGGCCGGCGGGTAGGTGGACGGCAATGAACATCTCACCCAGGCAAACAGCGGGGAGGGGGGGCAGCTGATTGTCCGGCGAAGGCGCCGGGCGCGGCAAGTCTTCATCCCGTCCCCGCGAGGAGCCTCCTCCTCCTCCGCCGCCGCCGCCTCTTCTTGGGACGCTTAAGGTAGGGTACACATCATCGATTTTGGGACGCCCCAAAGTGCCTTCAGGGCGTCCCGAACGCTATGTGTGGATCTGCCCCAGGATGCAGAAGTTAAGGTCAGTTGTCCAGTTTCAGATAACTGCTCATTTGTGAGCCAAGTCACCTAACACCGTAGGAAGAAGCTTCACTTACAAGCTGCTCCTAATCTTAATCACTGTAATTAAGTTGAAAATTAACAAAATGTTTTTAAAATGTTCTACATATATAGATTCACGCTGCAAATGAAGCATCCAGAATAAAATGATCTTACCATTTTATTCCAGAAATCAATGGGGGAGGGGGGGGCTTAATGCATAGATAGGAATGTAAAGCTTTTATCATTAAAACTTTAATCTTTGTGACCTCTTATTTGCAATTAATTCTAAGCAAATTAATAGGAAGCAATGTGTTCATTGGTATACTCTAGGCCAGTAACTGTTTCTTACAGATTATCAAAATATAACCTCAGAATTTTTAGTGTTTTTTACATAATTTTGAAAGGAATATAGCGTAAAACACAAACTGCTCCTTGGCTTGTTCAGGAACACAGGTAAATTGATAGCTTTACTTATTATTTATTATTGGCTTACTGTAGATTATTTATTTATTTATTTCATTTCTATACTGCCCAATAGCCAAAGCTCTTGGGTCGGTTTACAACAATTCGAAAGACAATAAAATACAGCATTAAAAATATAGAGTAAAATACAGCTTAACAATTTAAATATCCCAAACGTAAAACAATTTAGACAGCTAAGAACAGTTTCAGTAAACTAGACATGTTTAGAAGACTGGCATAAATGCCCCCCATCGTATGCCATTTAATGCCTGGAAGTAGAGGGCAGGCTTAACCTTTGGTTTGTTCTTGTTTTTCTCAGGAAATGATGTATGTCTGGAATGGCATTTCAGTTGTTGGCAAGAGAACTGACCTCACTGAGAATTTATTAGTTACAATTGAAAAAGAAGAAACAGCATTAAAAAATGAAACTAGTAAGTAATATTTTGAGTGATACGAAGGTTACAGAGGAAGGTTTAATGAATTGATTTGGAGAAAGACGTGACTGGTTTGAACAGACTTCTCTATTTGTTCTCTCATTCTGTGTTGGCTTTCATCAAAAGTGTATTGGCTACAGTGATAAATAGTGTTCTTTTCATACAATCCCAATCCTAACACAATTCATGGAAACTCATATTGACAAAAAAAACCACCCACCTTGCAACCTCACACCTTTGTTTGACAACATGTAAGGTTGGGTGTTCAACTGCTTGTGTTTAGAACATGAAACAGGCCAGCTGCTCTATATCTTCTGGAAGAAGTTTAGCTAACCATAAATTCTCTTCACTCCTTCAAAGGATGCAAAATCTCAATTTGAGCTTGCAGTAACTGTGAAATCAAAGCATAGAATTCCGTTTATGTAAACTACAAACAGCAGCTTGGAGGGTGCGAGGAAACATTGCAATTCTAAATGGTCTAATAAATTTTAAGACGTATTAACCCATTGGCTTATTTGACAGACAGCTTCTATGAATAACAGGTGCCTGGTTTCCTGAATTGTTGAAGCATGATCAACCCTTTTCCACGCTGCTTTTACTTTCTGTTGCAGCTAAACAAATGAGGCTCACAAATGCCGTAAGAAAAATCATTCCTCAAGAGACCCTTAGCTTTAGACTGCTGTCTATTTCAAGATTGCATAGATCAGTGTTAGACACTGCTGTGAATATTTAATGTATAATTTTAGCATAACCCTCAAAAGGCCTATATCATGTATTATGTATAGTCGTGTATATATATCTTGATGTGCCATTTTGTCAGATTAGCAATGTTTACCAGTACTCAGATTTAAATGAGTTAAAAAGGTAGTACTGGAGAATATAGAATAATGTATATGTTACTGAATAAGCATTTACTGATCAGGCATTTTATTCAGTTGCTTTTGATAAGAACTTGTATATAACTGAATATATAGGTGCCTGAAAAACCTGTTATGCCCACTGTTAGCATTTGACAACTCTTTCGATATAGTAATTATTTTCACATCCATCAGTATTGTGTTTATAATTCAAAACTTGGTGTTGTTTTATTTTTAAGATCATAATGAATACTACATGGATGACATCTGTCTACTGCAACTGCTAAAAGGTCTATGTTTAAAACATTTAGGAAGACTCTTGCAAGCAGAACTCTGCTTCAATGAAGTTATTCAAAGGTAAAACAGGAATTAGAATTTTAGGATGTGGTGATCTTTGCAACATCAGAAAATAACCAAGAACATTCCTTTTTCATAGTTTTTGCACTTAAATCTAGAATAATTTGGTTGTTACATCACATTCTTAATATAGGCCATAGCTAGACCAAGCCTATATCCTGGGATCGTCTCAGGGTCATCTCTGTGCATCCAAATGACACACAGGGGATCCCGGTAGCAGGCGGGGATGACCGCCTGGGATAATCCTTAGGTCTAGCTAAGGCCATAGTGTCTGAAGAGCTAGAAGAGCCAGTGAGATTGAGTGGTTAGGATGTTGGACTAGGACTCTGATATCCAGGTTCTGGTCCCCACTTGGCTGTGAAGCTCACTGGATGACTTTGGGCCAGTACTGACTCTTAGCCTAACCGACCTCACATGGTTGTTTTGGGGATTAAATGGATCATGTAAGCTGCCTTAGGGCATGTCTACACCAGCCATTTATCCCGGGATCATCCTTGTGCATCCAAATGACACACAGGGGATCCCAGGAGCAGGCAGAGATGATCCCTCAATTTTCCTGGATAATCCTTAGATGTAGAAAGGGCCTTAGACTCCTTGCAAGGGGAAAAGATGGGATATAAATGTAATAAAGAAAGAAAGAAAGAAAGAAAAGGTCATTTGGAGGTTTAGGCTGAAGTGCCATCAATATGCAGATGATACTCTGCTCTACCTCTAGAGAGGAAAGTTCTTGCCTCGGTTATTCATGTTCTGATGACATCCAGGCTGGATTACTCTAATGTGCTCCCTTTAAAGATGGCTCAGTCGATTTTATGTTAAGTTATCATGAAAAATGACATAATGTCCTCTTGATTTCTTAGTGAGAAACAGCTGAAATACGATAATTACCTAGTTCCATATACGATGTACGAGTTGGGACTTCTGTACAAACAACAGGATGAAAGAGAAAAAGCAATAAGATTTATAGAAGCTGCAAAGTAAGTGATGGTTATCTTAATGCAACTGCAGTAGATAAAAACAATTTCGCTTATTTGCTTCAGCACATTTAATGGTTTGCCATAGTTAGCATATGTACACTGTTAGTGCAACTTAAATTCTTACTGTTTGTAGGGAACCTCTTGCAGAGGATATGTGTATGTCTTACAGCTCCAGGGTCCACAAATGATTGCTTGATTAGGATGAATATTTTAGCAAAGTGTTTCGGACTCCTCAGTCCCTTCTCCTTTCCTTCCCTGAGTGATACATTAATTTGATGGCAGGAAGTAAGGAGGAATTGGCTGAGTTTGGGTGTATCAAAATTGTTAGGGTACTTGCTGATGAGTTAGAGCCCTGAACTGTGATACATGCATAATTCAATACACCCCAGTAGCTAGAAAAGAAACCAAAAATTGGACATTTGTACCCCATCAAAATGGGAACTCAGAATGCTCCAAACCACTCAGACAGTAGAATTTCTTTATTGTTTAACAATGTATATCCCCTGCCCTTAGGAATAAATACTGTTAGGATGACGAATAATAAAAGCAAGTAAAAAACAATAATAATTAAACACAGCATTATTAAAAGCAGAGCAACAGATAAACACATTTTCAGCTAAGAGGACTTTGATATATATGGTGTGAGATGAATCTCCCTGGGAGAGCATTCCAAAAATGGGGTGCTGCAGCTGAAAAGACCCACCTAAAGTGTTATGGCAGGAGCACCTAGAAAAGAATCTGCAATAACAATATTGGCTGTATGAGCAGTGCACCCATGAGAAGGAAGTCCTTAGCATTCCCAGACTCTAAGCACCAGCACTTTGGATTGTGCTGGGAAACACGTTGCCCAAGATACCCTGATGTCTAGAAAAGTCTCAAAGGGAGATTTTTGTATCTCTCTCAATACAAAAGGACTCCCAAATGGTTAAGCAACTCCCATATTAACTAGGAAGCTTAAATTTGTTATACATATAGTCCAAGCTTTCAAAGGTTACTACAGAAGCTTGAAGCAGGTTGGGATGGGGGAAGAGAATAGAACACATTTGTAACTAGGAAACAGGGGCTCTAAATGTACCCTGAAACTGTACTTCCAGGATACCCTGTAAGCTGAAATTTGATACATCATCCAAGACATACTGAATACTAGACAAATTTGAAAATAGGACATTTACTGCGCAATTCTATATATGTCTACTCAGAGAAATGTCCCATTGAGTTAAATGAATCTTACTCCCAGGTAAGTGGAGTAAATATGTAGAGCGTAATAAGAGGTCTACAGTACAGCATGGAGCAAGCCAAGCTGGAAATGAGCAGGGCATTCCTAGTAGCATCCAGGAACAATTATCTATGCTTTTATAATGCAGAGTAGGGTTTGTATTCATTTCATTTTATTCTGCTCCTCTGCAGCTTGCAAACGAAATAATAATATAAAACAGCTTACGAAAATTACTAATATAAACATTAAACATTTTACAAAACACATCTGAGATAACATCACTATTTCAACATTTAAACCGCATGTAAGCAATTAGGTGGCTCAAGAATGCTGGGAGGTGTAGGACTTTTTTCTGTCTAAATATGCATTGGATTGGACCCTAAAATAGAGTGACCTTATGGAAAGGAGGACAGGGCTCCTGTATTTTTAACAGTTGTATAGAAAAGGGGATTTCAGCAGGTGTCATTTGTATGCATGCAGCACCTAGTGAAATTCTCTCTTCATCACAACAGTTAAAGCTTCAGGAGCCCTGCCCTTTTTTGTATCTGGTCACTCTAGTATAGCTCTTGCAGCTTTAACTGTTGTGATGAAGAGGGAATTTCACCAGGTGCTGCATGCATACAAATGACACCTGCTGAAATTCCCTTTTCTATACAACTGTTAAAGATACAGGAGCCTTGTCCTTCTTCTTATATGGCCACCTTACCTAATACAGCAATCCTGTGCACACTTACCTGAGAGTACATTTCACTGAACTCCACGGTGCTTACTTCTAAGTGGACATCTATTGAATTGCAATTTAAAATAGCAGAAAAGATGAAAAGATTACACAATAAATGCCTGTCTGAGTGGCATTTAAAAACAACAACACAGCCAATCTGAAAGTGGGGGGGTGGGAAGGGAGCCTGTTGTTCTTCACGGAGGGGATTCCATAACTTTGGAACCACAAACAAGAAGTTTCCTTCTGCCTGCAACCATATTCCAACGGCCAAATTCAAGACACCATTTTTAAGGCTTGCTTGAGCATGTTCAAGTGCGTTAACCGTTTTCAGCAGACCATAAGTTTATAAGATGTAATAATCTTTGCACAGGCTTTATGCCATAATTTTCTTTCTTCAGTTTTATTACTTTTTATTTCTGTATGAAAGACTCCAGAAAAAAAAATAACACAGGATAAATGGTTGTTTGGTCAGTTTTCCAACTAACTCGTTGCTTTTTGCAGAAACAATTATAAGGAATATTCGATGGAATCCAGGTTGCACTTCAGAATCCACGCAGCACTTAACAGTCTAAAAGTGACTCCTGCTCCAACACCTTGATGTCATCTGAGCGTGATGCGTAACATAAGTGTCTACAAGTTACTGTATGAAAGCTTACAGAAATCATGTAAATGATGTAACAAAAGAGATGTCGTTTATATTTTCTATCATTTGTGATATTTGAATGTTTGTCATCCTTTTGAGCTCTTCATTTTTCTATGGTGCACTTCCATATCTATGCTTCACATTTTAGAAAAAGTCCGTATATTTTGTTTATAAAAGGATTGATTTAACGCTTGACACGAAAAGAGAGTATTTAAAAAAAAAACCTGTTGGTGCAATAAAGAGTAATTCAGACTTTATTTTTTTATGAGAAGACTAATATTGTTTATGTATGAAACTGATGATTGTGTTCAGTTTCAGCATTTCATGAAAGCTTGAATTTTTGCAATATCTTTCTCATATAGAACTAAAAAAACATTGGCTGCTGGTAGCCCTAGTTGTGTATTTGGATTTGAAGCTTCAATTTACCTACCAAAGACCTGACTTATCATATTGTAGCCAAAAAGAATGAATGGCTTAAAGTCATTTCATGAATGTTAGCTGGAATTCAGTGCAATATACTGACAATGCATGTGTAAACAAAATTAAGGAAAGACTTTTGTTGTTGTTGCCCTCTAAAACTGATTTTAGGATACATGCAAGAAGTAAAAAAAAGAAACTCTGAATAATAGTATCAGTTTAGTTGTTTGTTCCACTGTTATGTATTTAATTAACTGATGTACCCACAGCCAAAGGTCAGTACTCCTACTACTGCATGTTTTTGAGGGAGGTTTCCAATTTAATTATGAATATTTGTTGAGAAAATTGACACCCATAAAGTATATTTGGCATATCATTATAGCATGACGTCTTTAATACATTTGTATTGTAAAATAAGTGAACATTCTTATTGTCTGAATCAATCCCTTATTAATATAATCTTTGTGCATAAAGTATTTTATGCTATATAACCTGCAGGCAGATGCACATTTCTGAGGGTGTGTACCCTCTCTGTCCAGGTTTAGTCCTTTAGCAATATAATGAAAATATACCAGAAGGCACAAACAACTTCTGTTATTTAAGGACCAAATCTATTCATGTGAATGTTTACTGCTTCATGTAATATTGTATATTTATGATGCATAGTACTATTAGTACAGTTTGAGGTGGTGTTTTTTTCCTTGCTCTTCGGCATTTTTTGTACTTGGGCTATTAATAATGGGCTGCTAAATTAATGGGAAAGTTGGGCTATTTATTTTGATCAAAATTGTGCTGGCTGATATGGGACACACAGTACTATAAGCAGTAGTTTTAGGATAAAAAGGACAATTCTGGTACAGCTCTCCAAACTTTAATAAATGGGTTGTCTTGCTGGTAGATGGTTGACAGCTATGTTCAACAGGCTCCTTTTATTTCTTGCTATATTTTATTCTAAAATACTGTTTCCTATCTATTCCTTTTAAACTTTTAATGCCCTCCATTTGGTGGTAGATGAGGCATTTTCCTCCATCTCTCTCAGCATTTTAAGATTACTGTAACAGAATTTCAAGGGAGCAGGTCTGCCTTGTTAAATTCAGGATAAATTCAAAGGAAGTGAGTTTGTGCCAAGTCAAGGGGACACTTTGCACATCACTTTTCCAGATATGGATTTTAATACTCTTGCCAAGGAAAGCACATATAGTTAACAAGGATGTTCCGGCACATGTGGCTTTTTGCTTTCAATCCATGTGATAGCATGAATGTTCAACACATTATTTCAGTTCCGGTATGAGACTTGCAGGCAAACAGTTGTGATTTTAAAAGATTATGTTTTATTTGCTGCCTGGTGACTATTTAAATCTTTTTGTCTCTTAAATAGCCACAAGTATTCTTAAAATATCATTGCAAAGTAGAATTCTTTTGTGTAGTTTGTATGTCCAGGGTTTCATATGCAGAACTCTATCAATGTCACTGGGTTATTTAATAAATACTATTAGACAAGAATCTGGTAAACATATATGGAGTCACTACTAGCTTTAAATAATTGTGGTGTTAACTATAGGGATACAGTTACTTAATATGCTATGTCAACTTTGCTCCTAGTTATAATTTTGCATTAAATTTACTACAACTATATGCTTATGCTGTATATTTAAATGTTGATTATTTTAGTGACATGTTGCTTAAATATATATTCACATTCTATTTTACTTTTAATAACGGATAATAATTTCCAGCTTCTAATAGAAATGTTAATGAGAAATTACATTTTTAAAAGGGGGGTTACTAAAGGACTCTGTTCATGTAAATTATAATGGTTCTGGTTGTCAGCTGTTTTGTAACTTTATCAAGGCCAGAAAATAATTTGGCAAATAGATTTAGAACATTTTGCCAATTGCAACATAATGATCAACAGCTATGTCCTATACAAGGAACAAATTCATGCTCTGGATCTGGTTTATTGGATTTGACTGTGAATATAGCTTTTATTATACTGCCTGACTAAAAAAAAAAATCAGTAGTATTCTTAGTGGCTACTATTTTTACTGTCTTGATTGCATTTTATTTCACAAAACTGTCTAAGAGGATATTTATTTACCAGTGCTATGTAAAAAAAATGAATAGACTAGTATCCTATCTCTACACATTTGCTTGGAAAGAAGTCTAACTTGGTTAACTGAAGCTTACATCCAAATAAGTGTGCATAGGATTGCAGCCTTAGTATGATGCTTGCAGTGGATCACAAAGTTTATAATAGTGTAACTGAGCAGAATTAGGACAGAGATGATATCCATACCTCAGTGTGAGTTTTGTCACAGAGTTCTGTTATCCTGACTTCCTATGATAGGAAAAGCAACAAAATAAACATGCATTTAAGAAATACTGCTTTGATGAGTAGTAATATCCTTAACTGGCTAAATAACTTGCCCTTTGATTGTCAAAGAAGCATAAACACAATGAGATTTAGAGATTAAGATCCTTTGGAATTAAAACAAGATCTTCACACACTGTTTTCTCCCCCACTTTAGGTCTTATAGAGGTCATGGAAAATCTGTAAAACAAATATAGAATTGGGTTGTAATATTTTCAAGCTGGTTTCACTCAACACGTTACAATTTATCAAAACTCAAGTCAGTGGCTTTAATCTACTTGGATAACTTGTGTTGTTAAAATTTCATCTTTGTGATGATACACATTAAGGCAGGACACCTTAATGAATGGACAGAGAAACAGTTCCATTGGGTTTTAGATATCTGCTTACTTGCTCTAGTTCACTATGAAAATGTGGCTTCCATCTCTGTGTTCTTAGCTGGCACACTCTTACTTTAGACCTAAATGGAAGGAGTAGAAGAGTGCATATAATTGGAACACAACTTTATTAGCTACAGTTCCCACGAATTTGGCTCTACAAGAACAGGGACACTCAAATATTCTGATGGCCCAGCTGATGGCAGAACCCATTTCCTGGGGAGGGGGAGGATAGGATGAGGTTAATGTCTTAAGGCAGTAGATGGCACGAAGCCAGTTTTTGCTATCAACCGCTGAATATTTTTTGTTGCACAAGTGGATGCCCATTATGCTTGCGCTGCCAGTTGTGCAAGCAGTTGCACAACTTGTGGCACTTCCCACTAGTGCATGGTGTTGCGCTTTCTGCTTGTTCCACTGCTTGCACAAGGGATGGCGCAAGCAGAATGCGCAACCCTTGTGCATCAGGAAGATTCAGTGGAGCTCCTCTAGCACTATATGAGTTTGTGGCATGACACTGTTGGATACTGCCCTGTCTTACTTATCCCTAAAGTTAAATCATTACCATCCATGAGAAATAAATGCAAGTGTGTTTTTCTCGTACTTTTGCACATATTCATTATTCCAGCCCCTTCTACCTCCTCAAAAACTGCTCCAGAAGGTTATGTGACCTGCAGTGGGAAGGTATGGAACAGAGTGGAAGTTTCTTTGTGCAATGTTGTATTTCACCTTATGCGCTGGCTGTACACCATATTCAATTGTTCCCACAGTGTTTCAGGCCACAGCGACAATGTAAGGATATTGCAGCAAGGGTTGTCGTAGAAATACGCAATGGAATCAAATGGCTTCGGATTTCTATGAACCTGACCCGCAGATTCTGCAGCGGAGCGGCTTTTCCCAAGTCTCACAGTTTCCGCAGAATTGCGCACCTGTTTTTTTACTTTCTGGAATTTTACGTAAATGTGATTGTAGAAAAATACATTAATTTTTTAAAAAAAAAAAAACCAGTTGAAAATGCACTTTTCCCCCATAGATTAAAGCCTGAAAATGCACATTCGGGGAAGATTTGTGCATATTTTTGCAGTTGTGAATTTGGGGCGGGATGACTGTCATTGAACAGAAGCGGAACAAAAGGCACCTGACAATCTGAAGCACAGACAGAATGGGTTTCATGAAATACGAACATCCTTAATTGCAACTGAAACTCCTGAAACTATTCTTAAGGCTGCTATCCTATACACAACTGAGGAAAAAGCCCTATTTTGCTCAGTGAGGCTTAATCCTGAGCAGATGTATAGGATTGTACTATAAATCTCAAGCTCCTTCGGTGATATGTCATTCAGCATCCTTTTCTTGAGAGTCTAAAAATATGACTTTTCCCAAACCTGATACAACAATGCAGAAGGCAGCAGTTGGAATTAACAAAATGGAAAAATCAAATGCTAATCAGCACACAACTGCTAAAATATTAAATGATATCAAAGCAACTGGGATGGTAAATATACATTTTATATAAATTTATCATAAGTGAACAAACATGTTATATAACAATCAAGCATAACTGAACAAATTGTTAACAGTACCAAACTCAAATAGTTTGCAATAACGGAGTCATAACTGAATGGTAAAGCTATAGGCCTCCAGTTTTATTTCTACCTGTTTCACAACTGCTTCGTCGAGATCAGAATATCACAACAGCTTAATGTTGCTTATGGTTCGGGAAAGAGGAGGATTTGTTGAGTTTTATTCCTCGTATTTCAAAAAGGCTTTTAAGTCCTGCAAAAAAAGATTGACTTGGATCCCCAGCCAAAAAGACGCGGATCTCTCACCGCAGGAGAGACTTGTGAACCAGTGTTGAAAGATGCCAAATTCTATTTTTTGCTTTGGTAGTTCTGTCATTACCAAAAACTAGGCATACCAAGGTCACATGTTTCGCCATCTTAAAAACTATGCACAGTTCCATGTCCTATACAATGCTCTGCCTTTACATTCATGCAAAGTTTAATTCAAAAACATTTCTGATTGTACTGAAGACTTGATAATTTAACCGTTGTCAAGTTTCTTTAGTTCTTTTCAAGCAGTCAGCCTGAACATGTGGATTTTGCCCCAACAGTTATCAATGCATTTCAATACTGCTATAAAGCAGTAGTGTAGTTCTAGCCTAAAACCACGGACATTGCAACAAGAAAATCTAAAAATATCACAGAAATATAACTACTTCAAAACAACATCGCAGCAGAAATATACCAAAGATTAAAAGGCCACTGAGAATACAAAGGTGGTGCCGGGTAAACCTCTCTGGCAAGTGTAGTCCATAAAATGCCTGAGTGTCGTTTCGTGAGGAATCTGCATGGGTACTGTATAAGTACAACTATCAATGGAAATCACATTGGTTGGGCACTTTGAAAGGCTATTATTCTTAACTGCTTTGCTATTACATAATCAGTTAAATAACAGTCATCGTACAGATGTCTACTCAAAAGTAAGTCTCATTGAGTTCAATAGGGTTTGCTCCCAGGCAAGTGGGTACATGATTGCCTTACTTCATCAAACGACATGCAGCCCAAGGTGCGGGGATGTAGCCCTCAACAACCCTTCTTTAAAGAAAAGGAACTTTCAGCAGGTGTCATTTGTAGGCATGCAGCACCTGATGAAATTCCCTCTTCATCACAACAGTTAAAGCTGCAGGAGCTATACTAGAGTGACCAGATACAAAAGAGGGCAGGGCTCCTGCAGCTTTAATTGTTGCAATGAAGAGTGGTATAGAAATATTATTATTACTATTAATAATAATAATAACTTTCACCAGATGCTGCACGCATACAAAATTGACACCTGCTGAAAGTCCCTTTGCTATACAACTGTTAAAGATACAGGAGCCCTGCCCTCCTTTCCGTATGGTCAACCTACCTATTCCCATAAACCTGCCTTCTGTCCATTTTCTTGGTGGAACTCCCAAGAGCAGGCATTTGTACGTATTGAAGTGTTCCATGTGGGTTTGCTGGATTAAGGTCAGGCTTACTCTGTCCCCTCCTGCTCCTCTTTAATCTTGGACAATGCTGTGCTCCATTTCCCTCAGCAGGTGGCAATCTTCACAAACTCAAGCTGCTCTTGTTCGCTTCCTCCTAACTTTCACGAGTTCATTTTGGGAACAAAGTGATTGGCAGGAGAGAGTGTGGAATAGAGGGCAGTGTAGGCAGGATTGCAAATGAAACTGTATGTAACGAACAAGTATTGAACCTGATGAAACCATGCTTTATAACTGCATAACCTTACTGATTGTTATAATTAAAGTTCTTCCTGTTTCATAAAGTGGAGTGGATTTTTGGAGTACCTGAGGCCAAGTACAGTGGTCAATGGTGGCAACAGTGGAAGAGTAGGGAAAATATAGAGTGTTGGGCTGGCTGCTGTGATTCTCCATTGTTGGATTGGAGTGACGATGACGACGACGACGATGATGATGATGATGATGATGATGATAACACTTTCAAAGTGCTATTAGGATAGGCTGTGGAAGCTGTGTACAAGACAAGAGTAACAAAATTATCACATAGAAAGGCTCTTAAAGTTGGACGTTAGGCTAGGGGTCTGTCTATATGCATGGAAAGCCCTGTGGTGGCTGAGGATTAGACAATGCAGGTGCAGCTTTTCAGCCTGTGGGGCTTCCCTGTGATGCTGCATTTTGAAATAGTAGGGGATTTACTCTGACTTTTTCAGACGGTGTGATGTCAACACAGTGCTTTCACCGTGTAATGTTGCTCTGCGGCCAATCCGGGGTCAACCCAGGGGCGGAGCCTTGTGGAAGGCGACTAGAAATTTGTCACCTTTCACCAGGAAGAGGGCGGGGGTGGGTCTGGGACCCAGATGGCTGCCCAGAAACCCCGTGCTCCCTCCTCAGTTTCGGGATTACCCCTTGCCGCCCCAGGAGAGGGAAAGCACGGGGTTGAAGAGGGAGGCGGTGCCAAACCGGTGCTGTGAAAATAGCCCCTAGATGCCCTGTTTTTCTCCTGCTTTATGATTCTATAAGAATTGAAAAAGCAGCAGTGAGCATTAGAAATGAGGGAAACAGGCTGCTGAAACAGCTGTTGCAGCTGCTAGGCTTAATTTTAAATGCATTTCACTTCAGCAAAAAGGCATATCTGCCATATCATATTCACAGCCTTGAGTACATTCCTCAGGGAAATATTTCTTGGGGGACAGGGAGATGTGATAGACTTATTCACTGACTTTCTATAAATTGGGAAGTTTTCTTGTCCAAAGTCCAGCATTTAATAGCACACTCCTTTTCATGATACAACTCCAAAGCTCAGTTGGAACTGAATTGGACAGGTACTGCAAACACCGAGAGCTCTTTCTGACTCCAGTTTGTTTCAGCGCAGCAGAAATGTGAGAAGAATTCAGAGGCTGTAGAAATCGACAATAAATTGGATCTCATCTACAGAGCAGGATTTAGCCATAGGGAAGAAGTAATTTCTGACCCAACAGATCTACACCAAGCAGGATATAACACTTTGAAAATGGGTTGAAAACAGTATATTCATTGTGTCCCAGGCCCCAACAGTTGTCAATACTGTTATAAACTGTTATAAAGCAGTAGTGTAGATTTTGCCAGTCACACTGCTTTTCAGTGGCAACTCACTGGAAATAAGAAAACGGAAGCAGTGCTGCCTCCTTGCGACAAACTGATGCTGAAAAGTGGTCCTTGTATTTGTTTTGTGGACCCGTAGGAACAGAATTTCCTTCCTCCCTGGGGTTGTTTCATAGGCAGCCGTTCCAAACAATCAAAGGCATTTTAGTTTCTGAATCAACTACTGAAGCAATCAGTTGTTGCGTTTTTCTTCTTGTCCCATGCTTCCCTCTTCTCCCAGTATCTGGGACACATAAAAGTTGAATTGGATCCCAACAACTGAGACCTTGAAACTGCACTGTTCCAAGCTCTAATAGAAAACATATTTGCAAGGAATCCTTCCTAATCCCCACTGAAATTATATATAATCTATTTTTTAATGGCATTTTTGTTCATGAACAGGTGGTGAGGCTGGATGTGAGTCTGACACACATTAAGGCAGTGTGTAACAAGACTCTGAAAGCCAAAAGCATTTCTGCATGTGTAAGTGCTGTTTCGCTTATTCAAGTTTATTTATTTATTTATTTATTACATTTCTATACCGCCGAACAGCTGGAACTCTCTGGGTGGTTTAGTTCTTTTAGAGGTCCCTGTAAAATAAGTTTGGCCACTCCAAATATTTCAATGCATCCACCATTGGTCTCCTATTTGTTTGGTTCATACTGAATGCCCATAGATAGTGAATAATTAAAATCAAACCCATGGAGAATATTAAAATCACAGAAGACTCTTTCTAGCCAATACATCAAAAGAGGACCCAGTTAATTCCTCAAGCAGTCAATATATCAGGGTGCTCAAACAGGGCAAGAAAGGAGTTTAGAAACATAGATGCCCTCTGAAGCCACCTGATTTATATTTCATTTAGGTTTCTTCTCATTTTTTAAAAAAACCGGGCGACTGATATCCTGCAAAGCAAAATGACAGTTTTCAGTACCATCTTTATTTCCAAGAATGTCTCTGGGCCTCATGTGGCATTCTTAGCCAACTTACTTCTCTCTGAGGATCATCAGTTTGTGCAGAAAACTCTGAGTTCAAAAGAGTGATTATGTATTTGAGAGCTCAGATCCATCTGTGCCTTATACTTTGTTCTTTGATAAATTACTTTTACTTTAACTTCACCAGATTGACTTCTAGAAAATGGGTGTTTTGCAACTGACTACACCCATCATGGTAGCCATTTTGTGAATGAACAACACCCTCCCATGGCAGACTTTTGTGGGAAAGCCTATATCATGGAATGGCAGCACATTCCCTTTCCAATAAAAATGATTAAAAGGGGGCATTTTATGGCGGAAAAAAGGACAGAAGGATTGGGGGGGCACAGGAGGCAGACAGCGTTGTCTAAAGGACTCACAAAAAAAGTAGCATGCATGCGATAAAACGCTCATCTGATGAACCCCTACGACACAAACTGAGACTTAATATCTGACAGCAGGTCCTGATAAGTTCCACTCCCTAGTTTGAAGTTTTGCACCCATGCAGTAGTCTGTATCTTCTAGCCAGATGGGTTGGTGCCTTAGCTAGGGAGCTACTAATGCAGAGTTCTGAGCAACTGATTTGGGGGTTTGCCAGAGAACACAACCTGGATTTATGAGTTCAAGACCAGGAGTCAACAATGGGAATTCTTCCCTATGCTAGTCCCAGAAGGATTAGAAAGTCTAGGAGGAGAAAAACTAGTGATTAGCAGTGATCCTGTGAAGTACACCCCAAAAAGATTGAGAAAGAAGAAGGAAAGCAAGTCCCTTGCAAGTCCCTTGGAATATGGGAGCTTCTTGGTGTTGCCTTTTGGGAACCAAGGCCAGAGACATGAAAGGTGCTGGGGCTCACGTCTGTTTGGAAATTAGATCATCTGTCCTTAACATGCAAAATTATTAAGCTTCTTGTCAAGGGGCTTGATCATGTTTCTCCATTCATATTTATTCACTTTTAGGTGTAAACACTGGCTTTAGGTAGTTCAGTGGATTCACTACACACCAGTCGGTGTAAGTTGTCTCCTGTCTTCTCTGGTCCTCTTGCTCAAAACCTACACAACAATTTTTAAAGCATCTGGAAAAGTCTAGAGTTTGTAATACAGGCCACAAAGCAGGCTTGCTTTTCAAGTGGTTTTGACAGTCTAAAATCAAAGTTCTTTTATGCTCCGGTCTGAGACGCTTTGAGACCAACAGCTTTATTGCCAGTAAAAAGTCTGCCTGCTAAGTTTGGTCAAAATGTCATTAACTCCTTGTGATCTTTAGCTCATTAATTCTTCCATATGGCACACAAAATGTGGCAGGAGGTACATACCAGGCACAAAGAGCTAGTTTTTAAGAACCCTAATGGATTTATGGAAATGCTTTTTGGAATCATGGAAAATGTTGCATAAATAGCATTGCTGGCTGGGGAATGCAGGGAGTTGTAGTTTTTTCTGTCTAAACATGCATGGGATTGCATTCCAAATTTGTCACTGCACTCATTCTCACTGCCCAATAAGAATGTAAGAAACGAGCCCTACTGAATCCACCCAAAAGTCCATCTGGTCCAGTATCCTGTTTGCCATCATCAGATCCCTATGGGAAGCTCACAAGCAATACTTGAAGGCTACCATTCTCTCCTGGTTGTGTTGGGGATGGACGAATCTGTCAATTTCAGGTTTCCATTTTTCTCATCCTAAATCTGTTAAATCTCATTTCCAAATCTGTCTGCAATTTTTTTTAAAAGTCCATAAAAATACATACGAACCTTTGTGTACGTTTCCCCTAATATCTGCATTTTGTACGCATTTGCCTAATATATAATTTGGTAATATAATGCTGTTTTGTAATTTCCTCTAATATATGCATTTCCTACAATGCATATGTCTTTTTGTACACATTTTTGTTTGCTCAAAATTCTGAGAAGTGTGAATATTGAAGGCTAACAGCACTCCAGTTTGCATACTGTTTTAGGAACTGTGAACGGGTAAGCATTTATAGAAATGTGAACCAAAGAAAATTCTCCCCCATTCCTAGTTGGTGTACCCCACAACTGCCTCCATGCCTGGAAGTTGCAAATAGCCATCATGTATAGTAGCAGCCATTAACAGGTTTATTCACCATTAATTTGTTTAATTCCCTTTTAAGACATCACCACACCTTGTGCAGTAGTTGTCATTAATTAATGATGTGTGAAGAATCACTAGTGTACTTTGTGTTACTAAGCTGCAATGGGTAAGCCTTACCCAGGTTTGTTTTCACCATTGTTACGTACGAAGCTTTATGGGGTGGTTAACTTGTGGCCCTCTAGATGTTTTGGCCTTTAACTTCCACCAGTCCTAGCTAGCACAGCTAATGGTTTGGGATTCTGGAAGATGTAGGGCAAAACAAATCTTAGGGGGATATAAGTTGACCACCCCTGCCATAAAGTAACTCACAGGAGCCGAACAGCCATAGTAAGCTTCATTTTACCGAACATATGGGAAAGAGGAAGTAAAATTTCAATGCTGTTGAGAACCCTGCATTTTTTTGTAATGACATCCAGCTCCACCCTGAGGCACGAGCAGATTTGCCTTGAAGTACAGAGTACTATGAATGTGCAAGGCTAGAGCATGGTCTCTTTAAACTCTGCATAGTGGGGTGGGGGCTTGGGCCTAATCTACACCAAGCAGGATATTGCACTATGAAAGCAGTATATAAGAGGTAGGAACCACACTACTGCTTTAATATAGCGGTATTGAAGTGCACTGACAACCGTTGGGGCCCATTGACACATACCATATACCACTTTCATACTGCTATATCCTGCTTGGTGTAGATCTGGTCTTGGATTAGGGCCTGCTCTGTAGCTTGTGGCAACAGGTCTCCTGCTTCTTGGAATTGTCTAAGACCTCCTGGATGATGGATCCTGCCATCTGCACTCTCCCTGCAGACTCTTCCCTAACTGCCAACCTTCTACTTGTGAGTCCAGCTTCAAATGAGTGTACCTGGGGCCTATTGCCATGTTTCTCGCCTGCCCAAGGGTCTCTACTTCCCTTGCTCAGCTTTGTCCATTTTCTTCTGCTGCCCCTTATGCCTGGAACGCTCTTCCAGAACATTTGAGAACTACAAGTTCAACCACAGCTTTTAAAGCTCAGCTAAAAACTTTTCTTTTTCCTAAAGCTTTTAAAACTTGATTTTGTTCTGACTTTATACTGTTAGTTTTACCTTTCCCAGTGCCTGTTTACCCTACCCTGTGCCTGTTTGCATTCTCTTCCCCTCCTTATTGTTTTATTATGATTTTATTAGAATGTAAGCCTATGCGGCAGGGTCTTGCTATTTACTGTTTTACTCTGTACAGCACCATGTACATTGATGGTGCAATAATAATAATAATAATAATAATAATAATAATAATAATAATAATAATAATAATAATAATAATAGAAACAGAAATAAATCATTTTTAAAAAAACCAATACATTGTTATAAAAAGTTTTGTTGAGCATTTTTTTGCCAGATCAGGCTAGACTTTGAGCTGCTTCAGATGAGCGTTTTATCTGACATGAGAGGGGAAGGCTGCTTCTAAAACAATGCATGAACGGAAAACCCACAAGTGTGCTCCTTGCTGGTCTATCGCTTTTACCCATATGCAAATTTAAGTCATAGATTAATCAATTAATTGACTAAAAGCCATGCATGAATAGATTAAAGTGTCTTTACTCAGGTTGCAGCCGTACTTAAGGACTGTTGATATCTGCGGTCATCCACCTGCTGTCTGAATGTTCCAGTCCACGCCCAAAACCATACCAGGTAATTCCCTTGTATGCATCGATCAGGTATCATTCTTGGCCTTGCGCTGCCATCTTTATTCTGTCCAACATATCTGCAAAAGCATTTAGCATATCAGTATTTGAAACCATGGTAGTTCTCTTGCAAATTAGTCACAAGCCTAAAGGAAAAAAGAGAGAAAAGAACAAAAGACACATTTCTGTTGGGTATTTGTATAAACAACAAACTGAGAAAGTATTTTGGTTCATGGAAGTCCTTTGGATGCTGTACAGATCATGGGTTTGTCTTGGAGCTAGTTACATGCCTTAATAATTTCCGCAAGTCAACGTCAACCTTGGTAACAGTTATTCATAGGAACACTATCTCTTTCATAGAAATGGCTGAGCTTGGTTTTCTGTTTTCTTTATTCACAGTCAGTTCAGGAATATCCCAACTATTTTACCGTAATCTCCCTGATTTGTCTGGTGTATGTGTGAGTTCTTTACAGTTCAAATATGACCTATCGGTCCCCAGCTGTTACTGTCTGTTCCTAAGCAGCCTAGCTGCCCGGCTTTCAATCCAGAGCAGATGGGGTTGTGTGCCATTTTTTGGCAACAAAAATACTTTGTTGTATTTTTCCCCAGTCTCCTTTCAGCTCAGCTTTGCATGCCATGAATCAATCATATGGGTAATCAATCACTCTTTGGTGCTTATTTAGTAGGTTGCAGATTGCATGAATTTATCCTACAAACCCGTTCACAAAAAATAATTTCACATCCTTGAATTAACTTATTCACTTGTCCTTTACAACCTATACTCATGAAACTTTGCCAATTAGTAAAGCCTCGCCTTCGATGTCTCATTACAATGTATTTTACATTCCTCCTCTTCCATCTCCTTAAAAACAGGTGCAGGAATTGAGTAGGTATTTGGACATGAAATGTAAAATTGTACCCTGAACAAGAGTACCAGATTTCATTCCAGTGTCTCAACATTCAAGGGAGATATTGGCCTAGTTTGGATGTAATGTTCCCTGTTCCCTGTGGTTTTGTTGGAGTGAGAACAAGAAATAAATTCAAGTGCTCCTCTTTTGATTCACGCACTGTCTTGCACACCTGGCTGCATAGAGACTTCCTGGTTTGTTCTCATGATGTCCAAGCTGGGAAACTGCGGTTTAAGTGCTTCCTGCAAACCAGGATTCCAAACCACAGTTTAATCCTGGCTAATTAAGACGCAAAAGCCCCCTCTAGGTCAGGTGCTAAGAATCTTATGCAGCCCTAGTCTGCTTCTTGCTGGTTTTCACAGTGTTGTTGACTGACAACAAATAGCATTATTCTGTGGGCAAGATATGTTTTGTAACTTGTTGAAAGTTGCATGGAATTTATGGAACCCATCAAGCCTTCTAGATGGTTTATATTTCAATAGTTGGAAGCCCTTGGGACAGCTGAGCCCAAGGTTACAGCTGCTTCATGAACTCCCCTTTCCCATCTGTCTCCTATCCATGACTGAGTGTTGGATTAGTGTCCCATGTTGACAATATTTTTTCTACGCCTTTCTCCCACCACAGTGTTGGAGAAATCACAGGAATGTTTTTCTTTCATTAGAGTGGGTTGATATGGTGCTTTGGAACTTTCTCTTGTGTATTTTGCTGGTCCTAATGTTGTGTGACATATATGCTGTGGGAGTATTTTTGATATATAGATATAGATACGTATATTTGGGCCATATATTTAAGCATAATGTGCAGGAGCCGGGAGTCCTCCAGATGTTTGGGACTACAACTACTCTCAGCCCCACGTCAACAATCAAGAATGCTGGTGTAGTAGTTAGAGTGTCAAACTGGGACTTGCGAGACCTGCGTTCTAGTCCACACTCAGCTCTCTGGGTGACTTTGGGGCAAGGTTTTGTGAGTGTAAAATGGAGAGTGAGAGGAGGAAAGATAGGATATAAATGCAACAGATAAAGTAAAAATAAAATGTGTTGGCATAATCCCGTCAAGTTTAAGCATTTCAGCATATTTACTCAGAAGTAAGTCCAAGTGAATTCAGTCAGACTTACTCCCATGGAAGTGTCTGTAGAATTGCATATGTGCAATGTAAACAAAATACGTTAGGTGGGCAGTGAAACAGCTAATTTGTCACTTCATCAAAAGTCCCATTGGGTTGTCCTGGCCAGGACATAATAGGGGGGAGCAGTGTATCTCCCCCCTCTGACATGGTGCAGGGTTGTTGTTGTTGTTTTTAAAAAAAACGTTGTAAAAAAAATCTCGTATCAGCTTCAGGCTGGCATAGCTGAGGGATCCGATCCTGGGGTCCCTCAGGGGAATGGAGGGGCTTTGGATCCGATGCCCCCCTCAATCCTTGGACTTCCCCATTTTGGGACTTTCCATTAGCTACCACCCATGGGAACACTGCTGGCTAATGTATTTACTGGTGGTCGCACAGGGCTTCAACCTTGGAGCTTTTGTCCTTAAGGTTCTAGATAAGTCTCAAGCCTCATGTGTATTAGAGTCCAGTCTCTAATATGTCATTTGTGTTAACAGAAGAAAGCTTTCTTGTCCTGGTAGCCTGTGTCTCAGCTTAGTCAACCCTTCCTAAGCTTAAAATGGCAGTAGGGCTGAGCAACTCAGTAACAGAGCTATGCTTCCAATAATATTTAAAAAGATGCCTTGTGTATCTAATATGTTAAAGACCCAAGAGTAGTGATGAATAACTTCACTCCCATTAATTTCAGTGGGTTTACTGAAGACTAACATTAGATACAAGCCCATAAGTGGGGCTTTCAATGTGATGTCCACCAGGCCCCCTGCCTCTCCTGATTTTTATTTTATTTTTAAAAGGGTTTTTTATACTGGCATGCTGCAAAGTGAAGTTTTGCCCTCCAACGCATGAATTCAAAGGGATGTTTGAGTTTTGGAGCTCAAACCCCAACTCTGCCTTGTAATTCATTTCCTGGGCAAGTTACTTCTCTTTTAGTCTCACTAGTGTGACTTATGGGAAATTAGTGTTTTGTGACTGGCCCTGCCCACCATTGCAGCCAGTTGATGAACGGACAACTCCCCATGGAAGCCATTTTGTAAGAGCACTCACAACCCTCTCTTAAAATTCAAAATATGCCCACCAACCCATAATGTTTGGGGATCTCCTAACTATACGACTGGTTTTGTCTCTTGGGAGCCTATTTCCATTTAATCAATTTCTACTCCAATGTCAAAATATTTTTTTATCCCTTAGCTGATTTTATTTACTACTTTTTAATACATAATGGTGACATAAATGCATTTTGCTTTTCTCCATTAGTTTCAAAAATACTTAGGTGTGACTAGTTTTCTGTGGATCAGGGTCCATGTCTCTGAATAAGAATTTCTGTCAGAGTATTATTGTAGCCAGGAACAACAGTTCCAACATTTAAAGCATGGCCAATCTATATTTTTGAAAATGCAAAAATGGACAAATTGACTGAGCCTGTTTGAAGGAAAAATGGATTTATCCCCTCAGTAGTATTAGTAGATAAGTGGCCATCCTTTGTTAATTATCAAATATGTATTGCAATTTTGCATAGAAATTTATTTTTGTAGAAATATTGTTTAATTTAAATAAAGTGCTATGGGAGCCTCTGAATGCAAAGTTTTTTGTAAAATGTAAGTTCCAGTTCCAGATTTATTTCACAGCTGGAGCTGTGAAACCTACAAGATAATACTACTAACTTAAAACAGCGCTTTTTGGCTCTCTTCAAAACATACATCATGAGCAGCCCCATTACTCATAGTTTGGGATTAAAAGTTTGGCACTGCACATTAAAAAGTCAGTGAAGCTTTGTGATTTTATATACTGGATACTTTTAATTGCTTTCACATGTTCACAGTACAGACATTTCACATACACCCAACCAAGGCATACGGATTCTGGCTAAGAGTACCAATGTCATCATATATTTATTTATTACCAGCAATTGGCCCCCCAAAAGCAGGAGACCCTGTTGAAAAGTTCCTGAATATTGGTGCTTATTTATTTATTTATTTATTTTAGGCATGTGCTCCGCTCCGATTAGGAGCGGAGAAGCAGTAGCGGATTGGCCTGCTCCGCCTTACCCAGAGGCGGAGTAGAAGCGGACCGCGGACCCCTAGAAGCAAGGCGAAGAGAAGCGACCATTTTTCGGAGCTCCTAGTTCAGGCGGAGCGCTCCGATCGCCATCTTGAAAACATTTCGCCCATAGGATTGCATTGCGGGAAATAATCGCGGATAACTGGGTTGTTTTTGAAGCTATCGTTCTGGAAATTCTTGTGCTCAGAGAGTCGTGGATGGGGGTCATTTTGAGACTACTCTCACCTCTCTGCATCATGCAGGTCGCGTGCTAGAATTTTTTACAAATTGGGTAAACAAACGGACAGCGCGGGTCAAACGGCAGTTTTCGCCCATAGGATTGCATTTAGGAAAACAATCGGGGATAACTGGGTCGATTTTTAAGCTATCATTCTGAAAATTCTTGTGCACAGAGAGTCGTGGATGGGGGTCATTTTGAGACTACTCTCACCTCTCTGCATGGTGCGGGTTGCGCGCTAGAATTTTTTTAAAAATCGGCGAGAAAAATACCTTTTTCAAAGGGCTGAGGGGCAGAGTCAGCTCCCGGTCATGATCACATGATCCCAAAGTTAGAGGAGGGCATAGGCAAAACGGGTAACTTGGGATTCTGGGAAACTTCTCTTTCTTCATCTGAACGGACTTTTCCCAGTGTTTTTTAACACAGTAGCCCCACCAAATGCACAAACACAACCTGAAATCATATACTAAGCCAATAATAAGAGAGCACTGCTACCCACCCTAACTTTGGGGAACAACTGAAAAGAAGTGGTGCAATGGGATGAGCTCCCCTAGGGCATCTCATCGTGGACATGCCCCCACTCTCTCCTGTACTGGAAGGCCATCAGAGCCTTCCAAAGAGAGTAACCCGGTGGAGCAATGCCTATCATGAGTTGAAGTGAGCGTTCTACTTCTCTCTTAGTGGTGGAGCGATGCCTATTATGAGTTGAAGTGAGCGTTTACTTCTTAGAGCTGTTGGTGAAGCAATGGCTTTCTTGAGCTGAACTGGCAGCTGCTTCCCTCTCCCCTGGGCACGTCCCCCTATTGCTGGTAAAAGACAGATATAGCCTTTTTAAAAAAGTTCTTCTTGCTGTTTATTCAGCAACACTGCTGCTTTTAATTCCACCCCTCCTTCATTTATTTATTTGTTTATTTATTCCATTTTATATGCATTACTGGCTTATCCTTGGCTCACTTCCTTATGCCCCCAGAAATGCCAGCTGCATGCCTGCCTGCCTTCCCTCCCTCCTCCCCTGCCCACCTCGCAGGGATGTTGTGTGTGTGTGGCTTTGACTCAGGGGAGAAGTCCTTCCTGCGCTCACTTGGAGTTTTGGAAGTTCCAAATTTTGCAGGTTTAAACCCCGCCAAAAAACAGGGGATGATGGGACTGCCTTGAGTCTCGGCGTGCGTATGTAATGTATCCCTGGATAAGCTTTCATGGTGGTGAGTTTGAGGGTTTTTTTAACGTGCAAAATTGACGGAGCTATGGAAAGGGGTGTTGGCTTTTCATAAATTCCCCCAAAATCAGGGGATGATGGGACTGCCTTGAGTCTCGGCATGCATATGTATCCCTGGATAAGCTTTCATGGTGGTGAGTTTGAGGTTTCTAACGTGCAAATTGACGGAGCTATGGAAAGGGGTGTGAATGGGGTGCCCGATTTTCAAAAATTCCCCAAAAATCAGGGGATGATGGGATTGCCTTGAAACTTGGCGTCCATGTGGACACATGGATAAGCTATCATGGTGCCAAGTTTGAGCTTTCTAACGTGCAAATTGACAGAGCTATGGAAAGGGGTGTGAATGGGGTGCCCGATTTTCAAAAATTCCCCAAAAATCAAGGGATGAAGGGATTGCCTTGAAACTTGGCATTCATGTGGACACGTGGATAAGCTATCATGGTGCCGAGTTTGAGGTTTCTAACGTGCAAATTGACGGAGCTATGGAAAGGGGTGTGAATGGGGTGCCCGATTTTCAAAAATTCCCCAAAAATCAGGGGATGATGGGATTCCCTTGAAACTTGGCGTGTGTGTGTATACCCCCATGAGGTGTCATGGTGCCAAATGTGAGGTTTCTAACTTGAACAGAAAAAAAGTTGTATAATTTTTTAGCTTTCAATACAACCCTATGGGGGGGGAAACGGAGCTCTGATCCAGATCCGGAGCTCCGAGCGGAGCAGAGCGGAAGTGGGCGGAGCGGGGGCGGGGCGAAGCGGCCCGCTCCGAAAATCGCAGATCTGCAAGTGAAGCGGAGCGGGGGGTCCGTGCACACCCCTAATTTATTTATTACATTTCTATACCGCCCAATAGCCGGAGCTCTCTGGGCGGTTCACAAAAATTAAAAACATTCAAAGTATAAAACAACAGTATAAAACCATAATATAAAATACAATATAAAAGCTCAACTGGGGGGGGGGGTCTACACTACTGCTTTTAAAGTGCTTTAAAGCACTTTGAAAACGTTTTGAAAACTGTATATGCAGTGTGTCCTGGGCCCCAACAGTTTTCAAAACTGTTATAAAGCGCTTTAAAGCGCTTTAAAGCAGTAGTGTAGATCCCCCCCAGATAAAAACAGCAGCAATGCAAAATTACAAATTTAAAACACCAAGTTAAAATTTATTTATAGACTGTTAAAATGCTGGGAGAATAAAAAGATCTTCACCTGGCGTCTAAAAGCATATAATGTAGGTGCCAAGCGAACCTCCTTAGGGAGCTCAATCCACAGCCGGGGTGCCACAGCAGAGAAGGCCCTCCTCCTGGTAGCCACCTGCCTCACTTCCTTTGGCAGGGGGCTCACAGAGAAGGACCCCTGAGGATGACCTTAGGGTCCGGGCAGGTACATACGGAAGGAGGTGTTCCTTCAGATAGCCTGGCCCCAAGCCATTTAGGGCTTTAAATGTTAATACCAGCACTTTGAATCGGGCCCGGACCTGGACTGGCAGCCAATGAAGCTGGAAAAGGACTGGCGTGATGTGGTGTCGTCGGCCAGTCCCTGTTAGTAACCGTGCTGCCCTGTTTTGTACCAGTTGAAGTTTCTGGACCGTTTTCAAAGGCAGCCCCACGTATAACGCATTGCAGTAATCCAAACGAGAGGTTATCAGAGCATGGATAACTGTAACTAGGCAATCTCTGTCCAGATAAGGGCGCAGTTGGTATATCAGCTAGGGGTGTGCACGGACCCCCGCTCCGCCCCGTGGGCCGATCTGAAAATTTTGGATCGGCCCGCTCCGCTCCGCGCCGCCCATACTCCGCTCCTCTTTGCCGTGGAGCTCCGGCTCCGAATCAGAGCTCCGCGGTGGAGGGGAGTGGCGCCAGGTAAGGCCGGGAGAGGAGGGCGGGGTTTTTTACTGGGCCCTGCCGCCGTTGCCACCCGTGCGGTGACGGTGGCAGAGCCCGGTAGGGGACCAAGGGGGAGGGGGGCCTTACCTGCCTCCGTCCACAGTCCGTTGGCTTCTTCAATTGAGCCTGCGGTTCATCCAGGAAGTCTGGGCCGCAAGTGGCCCAGACTTCCTGGTTGAACCGCGGGCTCAATTGAAGAAGCCGATGGACCACGGACGGAGGCAGGTAAGGGAGAGGAGGGCGGGGGGGGTTACTGGGCCCTGCCGGCGTCGACGCCCATGCGGCAACGGCGGCAGAGCCCGGTAAGGGACCAAGGGGGAGGGGGGCCTTACGTGCCTCCATCCGCGGTCTGTCGGCTTCTTCAATTGAGCCCGCGGTTCAACCAGGAAGTCTGGGCCGCAAGTGCGGACCGTGGATGGACGCAGGTAAGGGAGAGGAGGGGGGTTTTTACCGGGCCCTTCCGCTGTCGCCGCATGGGCGACAGCGGCAGGGCCCGGTAAACCCCACTTACCTTTCCGGCGGAGCTCCGGATCGAGGCGAAGGATCCGCCTTCACCTCGATCCTCTTCGCCACGCTCCGCCGGCCCCCCAATCCTCTTCGCCTCTGCCTTAAGGGCAGGCGAAGCCCCCCGCTCCGCTTCTAATTCGCCGGTCCGATTAGAAGCGGAGCACATCCCTAATATCAGCCTAACCCTCAACTTTTCTAGATGAGGCTTTTAACCAGCTTGTAGCCACTTGGCCATATAGGAAAACTCTCAAGCCCTTGCATCTTGAATATGAAATTCAGGGGCTCATCAGATGGGGGGGGGGAGATCGCGGGAAATCCCATTTCCTTACCGTGGCTTCTCTTGCTGGTTCTCTTCCGCTTTCAAAACAAGCTCTTTTTACGGAGAAGAGACCAGCGACCATATGGCCTGTAGATTTCAATGGGTACAGTGCCCTCTAGTGGGCAATTTATAGCTCAACCTCAGAAGAGTTTAAAATTAGAACTGTGCAAGCCTTGGGCCTCGGATTCGGAAATCCAAATCACAGAGGCCATTTTATGGAAGATCCGCCATTTTATGACAGATCTGCCATTTTCTTGCACAGCCCTAGCTCCCCATACAGCCTACAACTACCCGCATGCAGTGCTTGGGAGGGCTGTACTTACCAGGGCCTAGGAGCAGAGGGACATGAATTAGCTGCCACCATCAATGGCTTCTCAGGGCAATTGCCGGCTCCTCCATGCAATTGTTGGCTTCTCAGGGTGATCAGTTGCTGCCTTCTCAATCTGGAATACCCTATTAACCCCGGAGCACGAGTCCCTGCTATGTGCAGGAAAAGCAGCGCAATAAAAACAGCCTCTGAATTGGCCACGTGGTCTTTGTTTACTTCCTCTTTCCCTTCTGGGAAGAATGAGGAAGTAATGAGGGACAAAAGCGGGGGTGGAGAAGTGACAGTAACGAAACATGATTTCCCCCGTGTGATGATGCTTTAAAACTGAGAAAAGGAGCGGGAGGCGCGCACCAGACAGGCATCGTCAAAAAGGACCCGCAAAAAGTGGCAAGCATGCAATAAAACTGTAATGACCATTCAATAAAACACTTGTCTGATGATGCTCTCAGTGCAAAGCCTGTGAATTGGATGTACTGCATCCGCTACTAGTTTATGCAATTTTTCTACTCCCTCACTGTCCATGAGGCATAATGGCCTTGCGAAAGAGCCCCCATGTAGTTAAATTTCAAGTTAGCAGCGCCTGCAAAAGACTAAAAAAAAGCAGCCACATGAAGGTCTCTTCCCAAATGATGGCTTTACCATGAGGGGAAAAGCTACCCCAAATCGGCAGTAAATGCCGGATGCAAACTTCATTTGCTCTAGTTCAGCTTGTCTGTGTTATTTTTAATCATTTAATATCATACCTCCCTTTCTCCTTTTAATCTTTTTCTCATATGGAACTTGCCTGAGGTTTGTTTTGTCTTTATCCCTGCTGCACAGCCGCAAGAGTATTTATGCAACCAAGTTACATGTTTTCTGTCATGTTTAAAACAGATTACCAAACCAAAACAATTGCCAGAAGGCCTGGAGGAGAACTTTCTGGGTCAGGGTGTTTGGCTGCATCAGGGAAGGCTTCTTTGCCTTTCATCTCTTGCCCACCTCTTTCCCTAAACTCCCCTTGGGGAACGGGTTTTATCATTTACAGATGACTCTGTGGAAGGGACACAATCAACCTGGCATTTCATGTTACACTTCTCAGGACATAAATCAGAACTACCTTATCAGTACAATGTTATGCATGCGGCTAGTGACACGGGACAAATTGCCTTCCTGCCTGATAAGATAAACTGTGGGAAGTGATGTAAACCTCATATGCTTTTAAATAGTTCATGCTTTGATTATCTTGGGACTCCCTGTCATTTAATAGTACAGGTAGATATGCTAGTAAAGAGAATGAAATGCTTCACAAAAGGAAACCCTGTGTAAGTGTTTCTGGGGACCAAATAATTTTAAATTATTACAGCATTTTTATTTTGCTAAGTAGGTATAAGAAGTATAGACCCTGAGTGTCATCAGATGAGCGTTTTATCACATGCCTGTTACTGTCCACTCATGGTTTTTTGCATGTCCTTTCGACGGTGCTGTTCGCATCTCGTGCGCCTCCCAGTCCTTCCGCTCATTTTTCTGTCACAAAAATAGACCCCCAAAATCCAACTTTTTAAAATAGAACGTGCCGCCATTTCTTGCTGTGCGTAGGAAAAGCAGCGCAATAAAAACACCCACTGAATGGGCCACATGGTCATTGCTACTTCCTCTTTCTCTCCCTGTGTAAAGAGATCGTTGCTATTGTGGGACAGCAGCAGGAGGCCATAGCGATGGTAGGGAAACATGGAAATCCCATCTGATGATGCCCCCTCTTAGCCTTATTCAGCCATGATACAATTGTATGTTGGGAGCATACCCTGGTTACGCCCACCATCACTCTGACATTCCTAGGTTGAACCAGGAGGTCTGATGAGAGTCTGTTTGGCTGAATGCAGTTACAATAATACTCTGTGCAATTGGACGGGGCGTGTTAAGGGCAGGCGTGGTCAGGCACCTGCTGAGGGCCCACATTCCAGCAGGGCCGTACTGACAAGAATCCTGTGGAATTGTTCTTCCTCTTCACCGGTACAACCTGCTTGTTCACCTGCCTCTCCCTCTGGCCCAGATACCGATGGTGGTGAGAAGGACGAGCAGTAGATGCCGCTGCCTCCTTGCTTATGGGCTCTCTGACTGACAAGCAAGTAGTGGTAGCAGTGAGGAGAGAGAAGATGAGGAGCAATAGCAGCTGGTGACAATGGCAATGAGAAGGTAGACTCACTGAGGGAGGGGGACCAAGGGCATACAAAATCCTGAAACTAGCACTGATTTGGAACCCTGCAGTCTCGTGGAGGACTGTACTCACAATTAGCCAAATGCTATTACAGTTGCTCTTCAGCCCGTTCAAAGTCATGGGCAGAGCCAGGGCACTTGTCTCTATGTCCCCTCCATGCTTACAGAGTTATAATACCGGAATTGGACTCTCCTCGTATAGCGTGGTGGAACAGTAGCCCTCGATGTTTTCAGATCTAGGACCCATCTTTAGCCCATTTGGGGACTCACTTCCTATTTTTTTTTTTACCATATATTCATATAACGGTGCTGCTGCTGTTGCAACCCACCTTAGGTCAGCCTCTGGCCCAGCAGTGAACACTTGGCACCAGGTTTTTAATCCACATATTGATAAGCAATGGTGTGGCTCCCTTTGGAGCCAGGCATTTGGGCCTGGCCGGCTCTCTTTTTTATGGCTGACACAGCATCAGTTTGCAATTTGCTTCCTTGCTATTTTTAATAAAGTGGCTTACATCGTCATCATCAACATCATCGTAACTAAAAAAGCAAACGAACCTGTCACTCATATTATATTCTGCAGGCTGGTCAAATATTTACTTTGATTTCATTCTGTAAGTAGTGGCTCATGCTATTCCTTCTGCAATTTCATTAAAGTCAGATTAAAAATCAATCTGGTGCCAAATGTTCACTGCACTGGTAGTGCAGTGTGTGCTTCATTTTAGAAATTATTGGACCTTGGTTAAATGTTATCCTTTCTGAGATACACAACGTAAATTGTAATAGATGTTGTAAAGGAGATACACTTTGTTCTTTCAAGCACTTAAAACACACCACTTCTCAAACATGACTCTTTTAATTAAAGTGCAGAGCCCTGGAAATGATTAATGTTTTATCTGGCTCTCAACATAGTATGGATTTTTAATCTAGTGTATGATTTTCTGGGGAGTTATGCCATCAAGGAGAAAATACATTTTGTTCTTTTTTGTCTTTTATAATCTTTAAATTATAAAGTCTTCAGTTTAACCATTGGATTTCACTATTCCTGTATTGTGTGCCCTGAAAGGGCTATAGTGAATAGCATGCAATGTTTACACTGATCAAATAAGCACCAGTGCGTTCATGGGCACAAAGAGCCAAGCTCCACAGCCTCCACTGATTTTAATACCACACATGGAACTTGAACCAAACTTCCCCATGAATTTCACATTCTTTAGGAAGCAGTTAATTTGCTAAATGGAGGTAAAAAAACTCGGAAGACAAACCAGAGGGAAAAAACCTAAGTGTGATGGAGCCCGTAATCTAATAAGAGATCATAAATCATATAGTTGAACTATGGACTTTTGAATGCCCAAGTGTGAGACTATTGGTGCCCATGTACCAGCCATAGCATATCATCAATGCTTTCAGGCTGTTTGGAGCTTTTCCTTTTCTTGTGAGGTATCTCAGAGCTTCATCACACCTACCCATTTCCCTCGAATTATCCCAAAGCATGTGAAAGCTGTTGTTGGTGTTGTTAGCTCCATCACACCAACATTATACATCCACCTCCGCCCTGCTAAGGTGCGTGCCCCGGGAGGGCTGGGCTGGGCTCTGCGGTGCTTGCTTGGGGGCTGCCAAGGTGGCTGGGTGGCTCTGTTCCTCATCTTCCTGCTCTGGAGCACCCCCAGGGAGGGCTGGGCCTGCTTCGGGCTCCATGGCGCATGCTTGGGGGTTACCGAGGGAGGCGGACGGGCGACTCTGCTCCTCATCATCCTTCTGTGCCCCCAGTGGCCGCTCGGAGAACAACAAAAGAATTGCACTTTCAAAGGTCCAAAGTACATCGCTATTTTTTTGCGGTGGGGGGGAACACAATCAAAGCAGGACACATCGGAGTACTTCGCCGTAATAGCATATTATAAGTAGAAAACACTGGAGTCCTTTGCATGCAATTCGCAGTGATTACACATTATAATGCTGTTGTGATAGAGCTCCAGCTCCAAGCACATTTTGTTCTTGGAGCTGCAGCTGAGATCCTACACAAGAATACTTCATAACATTCTGCGATGGCAGTGCTGCATATAAAAGTGGGTGAGTCTGCCACTGAATGTCCCCCCACCACAGCATCAAGTGATATAGAATATGTTCTGCCCAACTTGCTCTGAAGCTTGGAAAACCGGAATTATTTGCAGTTGAACGAATGCTGTGTATTAAAGCCTTGAGACAAAATATTCCTTGTATTCCGCCTGTATTATTCTGCTCCTTTAAAATGGGAGGGCTGAGAGGACATCTGTGAAGACTAAAAAACAGGGATTTCAAATGCCCTGTGAAGTCATCAATCCTATTATCGAGAAAGGATATTTGCAACAAATCTCTTTATACAGATGTTCTAAATGGGTGGAAAAACTAGGTCAGCTGCTCTGCTCCATTCCATTTATTTTGCACTGTGCCACCTAGATGTGGCAGCCACCATTGTGGCTGGTATGTGTTTGTAGTAATCTATGGATGCTACAGAAATTCCATAGAAAATGTGTAAGAGAAGTCATTTCCACAAATCACTTCTGGACATGTAAGACGTGACTGCTTTCTTTTGGAGTTTCAGCGCTCCATATAAGGCTATGTTGTTCATGTGAACAAAGATCATGACAAAATCAAGTGCTCTGTACTGACAGATCATATGTACAGTAGCTAAACACTACTGTTGTTCACAAAACATCTCTGGTGGGAAGTCTTTTCGCGCCCATTACTAGCTTTGGGAAATCTTGACGAAATATCAAAATAATAAACACAATCGAAATAATAAACTCACAACTGCCAGCCGCACCTAACTTGATATTTTCAACCAGTTCATTTTCCTCTACACCTCTTAGGGCGCAATCATATTGATGGCAGCAGGAGAAGCAGCAGCCGAACTTCACAGGCGGCGCCCTGGTCCTGGCACTTGAGCGCACAGCCCAGCAATGGCATGGTGGCTGCAGCAGTGGCGCCGGCAGGAGCTTTAGCGGGCCGTGAGTATTGGTCGGTTGACAGCTGGAGGGTGAAGGGCCCGGAGGCCGTGCCCACGTCGCTGGAGGTGATCTGCAAAGGCGAGCTGGAGAACCGCAGTGACAGAGGTGTCCCATCATCCAATGCATGATGGGAAGAGCAGTGGAGGCTTCCCTGTCCTCCCATCCTGCAGATTTCACTAGATGGACTTTTCAGCCCGTTTAGTGATGGTGCTTTGGTGAGGAAGGGAGGGAGGCTGGAGGAGGCTCAGGATAATTTGTATCCTGGCCTCTCTGATCTCCTCCCCTCTGGCTCCCCTCCCCACCCACTGGAACACTCCCTATTTCCCCTATCTAAAGCCAGGTTTCTGAGGCTGCAAGGGGGAGGGGGTCTGGGGTAAAATCTCCAACACCCCCCTTCTGAAGCCAGAGCAATGTCTCCACCCTTGGAGGGATTTTATGAGCCATCCAATGGTCTCTGGGACACTCTCCCAGGGATCATAGGATTACTCTCTCAATGATCCTGCTGTCATTGGGGGTTCCATGTCTGGTCAACTTGTGGAAACATTTGTTATTTATATTATTGTTTAACTCTTCTGTGTCATATATGAGAGGGTCATCGCTCAGTAGTAGAGCAATCGCTTTGCATGTAGAAGGTCCTGGGTTCAATCCCTAGCATCACCAGGTAGAGCCAGGAAAGAATCTTGCTTGAAAACCTGGAAAGCCACTGCCAGTTGGAGTTGGCACTACTGGGCTGACTCACGAGAAGGCAGCTTCCTATGATCCCAGTGACTTGGGCTTCTGAAAACCCAGGTCAAAACCGAACATGTTAAACAACTGGGAGGCAACCTTGCCAACCTACTGCAAACCACCCAGAGATCTACAAGAAGATTCCACCCTTGTTTTGTTTATTGGCACCCATGATGCTGCCAATAAAATTATAAGAATTGCCTAATGAGTGTTGAAGCGAGTAGGATTAAGTCAAGAGTCTACCTCTTCAATGTTGGCAGTTGCACTCAGGAGGAACTAAAATAATCATGGATCCCTTTAAAAGCATTTCGGACACATTCAGTTTACTTAAGTTTCCATGAGATATTATCCAGAGGATGCTAAGAATGTAAACTTCAGTTTCTGCTTGTGCTTATCAGGGTGAGGTTGATTGTAACCATCTGTCACAAAATGGGATTACAAAACAGGCTGACTCCCATGGCAGCAAGGCTCCTGCAAGCCTGCAGTACTACAAGCACTGGGATGTCTTTTTTATTTACCGAGGGTTTTCTACAAATTCTTTTTTGAAGGAGATGATTTAAACTGGAAAATGAAGACAGGCTTTTGAAGAAAACCAGGGCTTAAATAACCTACTTACTTGCAACCAGGTGTGCCATTTCAGAACGGTGCGCACGAAGTTTTCAGATGGGGAAACAATGTTCTCAGCGAGATATAACGGCCGCTCTTGGATATACTAAAGATTAAAGGCTCAGTCCTATACTTGAGTTATGCCGGCAAGGGGCCGTAGGGTTTAGGGGAGGCCCTGCTATGCCAGCAGAATGTGAGAGAAGCAGCAGCCATGAAAGATACACCGGTGGAACAGTGCTGAACCCAGTGCAATGGTTAAAATGGGGATAGAGCTGTAGGTGGCATGGAGCAGCATAAGGAAGAAGCACACTGTTGCTATATGCTATGTTCAAGACCATGTTCCTATGAACACTGGAACTTTGCAGCACCCCCTCAACCTGATGCCAAAAAAAGTCCCTCCCACTGGAAGGTAAAAGCAAAATTTAAAAGCCCTGTGTCATAGAGTAGGATAAGGTGCAGCAAACACTAAATCCTCATATACTACTGCCAGTATATAAACCACACATGGTGAGACCGATGTGTGCAGTATGAGGTGACCTCTTTTTGGCCTGATGTTATGCACTCTTAGCACTTCCAAGGGGGAATTTTGATGATGGGAACTATGGAGAAAGGACACTTGGCACCCTAAGGGGCAACGCGGCACAAGCTACCTGTCTCCAGAATACACATGGAAATGCAAGCACATTGCTCACTTCTCTTCCTAGAACCCTAACTGGCACTTCATTATGAGACTCCAGATATCCAACAGTAACCCACATATCGCTCTAACAATTATGGAGGCCAAGACTGAGCACACAGGTAAGCAGTTCAAGCACTTTCCCCCCATCTGAGGTGGGACAACACAAATGTGTGCCTCCACCATGTCTCCCCCCCACACTGCCATGTTGTCTGTCTACCCCCACCCCACCGCACCCTCCCTGCACCATCTGCCATGACTCCCCTGCATGCTATGTCACCCTCTACCTCCCCATTGGCACCACTGCTCCTGCTCTCTAAAGAGCTGTGTCAGCCATAAACAGAGAGCCAGCCAGGCCCAAATACCTGGTTCCAAAGGAAGCCCTTCTTTGGGCCAGGCATTAAGGAAAAGGTATCCCTGGAGATCGTCTGAGGTACAAGCTATTTCCAGGGACACCCCTCCCCCAATGCCTGGCCCTAAGAAACGACCCTTCAGAGCCAGGCATTTGGACCTGTCTGGATCTTTGAAGAGTCACACCAGCCACTTCTTCCATCTGATCTGGCTCCTCTGAGAGCCCACCTGCCTTCTGGATTGCCCTGAGAAGATCCTCAGAATGAGCCTGGGGGTGAGTAGTTTACAGTTACAGAATTAGCACTTAGGCAACACCAATTGTTTAGAAAACCTATTTTATAGGTGTCCTATAAATAAATAAATAAATAAATAAATAAATAAATGGTTGAGGTTCTATAGCCTTTCTATGGTGCCTGAAGTTCTGCAAGCTAGTATCTTATCTTATGGAAACAATTTTCAGCCACAGCAAATATGCTTAATTTGAGAGATGAGCATGTAGGCCTCAATGAATATTTTTAAACTTCCATTAAATAAAGTGGGGGGAGATAAGTTACCTGGACTACGTGGACCAGTTTGCAGAACAGTGCCCGCCTCTCCCTTCTCCTAAACCTCCAAGAACTTGCTCTGTCATTCCAAATTATGAACTAAAAGGAAAGGAAAGCCAAAAACCCAACGTCCCAAGGAAACACACAGAATCCATTGTTTCTGTTTCAACAGTAGCACCACAATCTATACATCACATGTCACTAGAATGTCAGGACCATTTCCAAGTGGTTTCACATGTTGCCAGAAACGAAGGGTCCTCAGTCAACTGTGCATCAACCACATAATCTCTGCATCATTTTATGGGCATTTGCATGTCTGAATACCTGTAGTAGCTTAGCCTACCCCAATCTGGTGCCCTCTAGAGATTTTGGATGACAACCCTCAGTATTTTTTACCATGGACCATGCTGGCTGAGGCTGATGGAAGCTAATGTCGAAAACATCTGGAGATCACCAGGTTGGGGGAAGGATGCAGTAAGTGCTGAACACCAGGAGCTCTGACCAATCAGTGCTTAGATGCAAAGTAGGAAAGGCCCCCAGAGTTTCCTCAACAGTTGTGCAGAAGAGGGAATTTCAGCAAGTGCACTTTTCTCACGTCCTTGCTTGACAAGCTGCAGCTGCACAAAAGTGTTGGGTGGTTCTGGAGGGAGCATTTCTCCGATATACAAAAGGAGAGTCATTGTCTTGTTCCTGCCTAGCAAGGGAATGGTGTTTAGACTTTAGGTGGAATTTTGTAAAAGACACTCAAAATCTCAGGCAGTATCACCAGGCACTTTGAAGTGCCTTTTGTCTTGGTTTGCTGGTTCTCCGTAGCCATCTTGCCCGGATGAAATGTAACCTTTTGAGCCAAGGCTCAAAGTGAGGTGCTCTCCAGCAACACCTTAAGAAATGGTATGCAGGACAAAACAAAAGACTAAGCCTTCACTCAGGTGTAATGTACAGACCTATGCCATTTGTGATGGAGCGGCTAAAGCTTTGATTACAGTCAGTTATAGTGGCATCCTAGGTGACTTGTCTGGCTCTGATCCATCCGACTTTTGAGCCCACTTAAGTAGGGATGGACAAATCTATCAAATTTGTTTCCTCTCAGTTCCTCATTTTTCCAGTCTTAAGTTTGGTTCATTCCATTTGCACATTGGTTTGAGATAGAGGGGGAGTTTAAAATCTCTTCACCGGCTGCCAATTAGTTTCCGAGCGAAGTATGAAGTGTTGGTTATTACCTTTAAAGCCCTACGTGGTTTGGGTCCAGGCTACCTGCGGGATCACCTTCTCCCGTACAATCCACCCCACACACTCAGGTCCTCTGGGAAGAATCTACTTCAGCTAGCAAAAACTACATTAACAACTGTTACCCAGAGGACCTTCTCTTCTGCTGCTCCCAGACTGTGGAATGGCCTGCCGGAGGAGACGTGTCAACTTAACAGTCTACTAACATTCAAGAAAGCTATAAAGACTGATCTCTTCCGGCAGGCCTATCCAGTGGAATTTTAAGATGTTTTTAGAATGTTTTTAGGATGTTTTTTAGGATGTTTTTAACAATGTATATTATGTTTTAATTCAGTTTTATGTATTCTATCATTTATTGTTGTTCCCCGCCTCGGTCAGAATGGAGAGTTGGGTAAGAAATAAATTTATTATTTATTATTATTATTCCACCACCTGTTTATTGCAGGATTGTATTGTACTTGTCACTAACAGGGCACATGATGTTTACCTGCTCCCACAGTAACATGGCTCCACCTCTCAGTTTTCCCGGAATATCCCTGACTGCAATTGCCATGGTTTTTCCAGCTCTCTCACTTCCCTTGCGAAGAACGTTTGTGGTGTGCCCCCCTTGTGAGGTCGTTGTTCTTTGTCATGAGTTCCTGGCTCAGCTAACAGCCAATCAGCTGTGAGGGGTGTGTGTATGGGTATTGGCATGTTTCTCTGCTGAGGTGTTGTTGTTTTTAAAAAAATGAACATATCTCTGCGCAAGAGCGCATATTCGTCATAGTTCCTATCCCCCCATATGTTACTTTGTATCTGCACTGAGAGAGATTTCATTATATTCAGCAGTATGTAAATGTAACAAATAAATAAAATAAATAAATCAGTTGTGCACATTTTGGAAATTTACACATTTTTCTCCCACTGATCAAAGCATGTTTGTGTCCATTTTCAAAAGTACGCATTCTTTCATGTGCTTTTTTAAAAAAATGTACACATTTTTAATGCTCTTCCCCCCTCAAATTGCGTCACAAGCTCAGAAATGTACAGACCTCGGCCGTAAATTGCATTCAGGTCTGCATTCAGGTCTGGGAGATGGAAACTGGGTAAATTTCTCATACATCCCTAATGTCTAGTAATATATACTGCCTTTGAAAGTGGAGGTTCAATTGTGGCTAAATGCTGTTAATAGACTTATTCCTCATTAATCCCCTGGTTTCCAGGGTCCGAGTCATGGCTGCACAGCACAGCATTTTATCAGGATTTTAATCTCATTAAATGTCATTGCATTAAAAAACATTTTCTTCCTCCCTTTTACAGGCTTAAAGAGTAATTGGTGGAAAAAACAAGAAGCCAGAAGCAGTGAAACTCAGTATGCTATAAAAAAGGTTGTGAGCCAAGATCATATCCATCGCCACACGTAAGAAGTCTTTGATACCGTCTGTGTAATTCTCTTCCATGTAATTACATACCTGACTTGAGTCCATGATTTAAAAGGATCAAACTACAGTCTTTGGCTAGACTCTTAATAGGGGTTTTGTTGTTGTCTAGATCAGTCTGAGTTAATAAAGTTACTGGCTTGAACACTGAATACTTCAGTAAATTCCATTGGTATTTGGGGCAGGAGGGGGTGTTAACTTCTTTTGACAAAAGCTTTTAATATTAATAGTGCTATCTTGTTCATGTTTTCTCAGGTGTAAATTATGCAGATTTCAGTAGGACTTCCTCTCTAGTAAATGTGTTTATGGTTACATCTGAAGAAAGAATCTCTAATTTGTAGGTGCACATAACATGTATGTACTTGGTAGCCTAAACTTCTATTCAAAAATTTCTAAGTATGAATTGTTACTTGTTTATAGTGAATGTCCCCTTCCCTCCCCCTATAATATGTATCTGCTGACTTTCCTAAGTCTAAGAAAATGTAGTAGGTTCAATAGCTTCTGTATTCACTCAAATTGGTCGTGTGGCAGTGGTCACTGTGAATGCCATCAGCCTGCCTCATTTGTGGAATTTTACAGGCAGTCTAGATGATGTCATCTTCAGTTCGTAATCCTCCCGTGTTTTCCCACCACTTCTTCCATCCCTTTTCTTACAAGAAAGATGGTATAGCCTCACAATGCCTTTTGCTTGGTAGTGCTAGGAGCTGTCTGTCTGGAAGCACTCTGTAGGTAATAGATGAATTAAGGTCTCCACTCAAGAAGTTAACATCAAGTGAAATGACGTTTCCTTAATGAGTACTTTTAGACCAGGGAAAATTGTGTTTGCTTACCATCGGTCTGCTTCCTGCTTCTCTTCCGTATTTCAAACAAGCTGAATTACACGGGAAGAGAGCAGCGACAATGTGGCCTGTAATTTAAAACCTCCCAGCCCATATAGTTCAATGAGACAGTACCCTCTAGTGGGCATCTTATAGCACAACTTCAACTGCACAGGGCAGGAAATCCTGACATATTTCAGAAGAATCGGATTTTCCAAGCTTTATTTTTAAATGGATTAATTGAGGGGAAGAAAAAGTTCACCAAAAAGGGGGGGGGGAGAGGACACAGATTTGCATAATATTTGTGTATATATAAATTTAGAAACGATTATAATTTAAATAGAAATACAATAATCTTACCCTAGTGGGGAGACTGGCTTGTGCACCTGCTCAGTCTACTGTCCACGTGCTAACTGTTGATGGGCATCTTCAGGCCCCCCCCCCCGCTCACCCTTCTTATCATTCTTTATCTTTGAGGTAGACTGCCAGAGAACTGTAAAGTAAGACACATGGCCAGCCTAGTGGGTTGTCAGTCACTTCCTTTTTCTGCCCAATCCGCCAGGTGTCCCAGAATGGGATGGTAAGATTATTGAATTTAGATACATGGCCAGCTAAAGATATTTTGATTCCTGATGCAGAAAAGCCAAATGGTTGTGTTCTTGTACAAATCTTGTTCCTTTCTGTAGAGGCTTCCCAGTGAACTGGGATCCATGGCATCAGATCTGTCTCTCTCCCACTCTCTGCCTTTAACGGACTCAAACCCCGTTGCCTCGTCTCACCTGTAATTAATAATAACATAATAATGTTTATAACAATAGGCTGAGAGCAACCGCTGTTCTTTTTTTGGGTGGAGAAGGTATCTCTGTTGTGAGGCAACAGGGTGTAATGAAGGATAGCCCAAGCTTAAAATTTCACCTTAATGTGATTGTGATTTTCCTGGTTTTCTGGGGGCGGAGTTTCTTCCTTTAAATCTCAAGAGATTCCTTCAATTTTCTCTAATTAAATTGTCATCTTAATAACATCTTGGCTACGCACTGGGGTATGAGAATCCCTAGAAATTAATCTTTTTAGAGGATTAGGGTAGATTTAAGCTGCATTGTTGGATTGAGAACTGCAGCCCACCTCCCAAACAGCCCCCCCCCCCAAAACCCTCTGGTGTATTGAGAGAGCAGTGTTACAGTTGTCGCAAAGATACCCACTTCCAGGATTGTCTTGAAAAAGTTGTAAAGAGATGAAAGGCCTTTTTTGTGTGCATACATAAAGAAACAATTATAGCCCAGCTTTTATTAAACTGATATGTACTACTCTTTTAACCTCACTTGTTGAGCTGAAATAATCAAATATGGACAGGATCTACACTAGAGCTTTATAATGGTTTATAACATTATTGACAACTGTTGGGGCCCAGGACACACTCCATATACAGTTTTCAACCTGTTTTCAAAGTGTTATATCCTGCTTGGTGTAGATCTGGCCAGGGGCCTCAATTTCATAGTGACAGGGCTGCCACCTTTTTTTCTGACACAAACCCTGTGCCTTTAACAGCTTTACAGGCAGAAATTCATCAGGTGTACCTTTACATAACCCTGCAAGAGAAAATTGCTCCTGCTGAATATTTGCCAATACTTTAGCTCTTAAAGGCACACCACCCTGTTGGGGGTTGGGGGAGGCATTCCTAGATAATGGGTTGTAAGGGAACCCATATCTCTAAAATTTTACAGATTAAAATAGGGATACATTTGTAATGCCTCTGTTTCTACACCAAGGATCTTTGTCTGAACTGACATCTGCAGTAGCTTGTTGTTCCACTGATTTAAAAGCCAAGCAGATTTTTGTTTTGTTTTTACTTGGGTTAAAGATATACCAAAGAACGTATTTGTCCTATAAGTTCAAAATCAACCTCACTAACTGTAGCATGTTAAACAACTCAATGTAAACTACATGGGATCTTTAGTGTTTATGTATGTGCATTTACGCACACGTGTTCACCAGAGACAACATGCATCTGCGTCTTCAGTCCCACCACCATATGAGAGACTTCCCCCTCCCTCAAGCAGAGCATTGAAATGTAAGGGAAGGCAACTCTAGCAATTCACACTAGCAAATGTTTAACATCTCCCAAATGCAAATATGGAGACAATAATGTATTCACTTTAAACAATGGTTTACCAGGGACAGGTACCAGAAAACAGGGAATGTGCCTGGTAAACTGAGGTGGGGATGTATATATACCCTCTATACCCTGTGGTGGCTGCACAGTGGCGCTGCATCATTTATTTGTATGACGCAGCCACCAACTCACACTCACCACAGGCTTCCCCCTACTCCCAAAACTGTGCACTTAAAAAGTCACGGAATTTTTCATTTATTCCAAGGACACCGCTGTTTGTCAGTGGTGACCTTGCTTCGCATTGAGGCTGGGGGTCTTATGGGGCGGATCGAGGCCCATGGTTGGTTGGGGGGATGCGCAGAAAGGCAGGGCAAGGGGCAGGCCCGATGAACTGAATCCACCAGCACTACCCGGAAATCCACACTCCCTCCTGCCATGGGTATTTGACGCTCCCACCCCACAGCTGTGCAGCTCTGAGGTTTTGAATAAATGAGCGGCAAAGCAATGTTATCAAGACATCCCCAGACACAGTTGGGAGTGTATCAGAGGGATGTACTTTTTGCTTTCATTTCTTTCTTGGAATGTGTTCTTTATTTTACTAACATTTGAATATGTTACAGTTCTACAGTTGCTCCTTCTCAGTTCTTATGGCACAAAACACACCGTATGTTACAAGTTAAATCTTCAGTTTTCAAAGTTTTAAAGGAGGCATGATTTTTGTATGGGCTATTGACCCAATCAGTGATATGATGGGCCAAACATATGTTTTGTATGGTGTCTGCTTGTTGTGTAAATTCACCTGGAGTGAACTCCCAATATGTCCATTTCCTCCCTCCCCTCCCCATTCTACCTCTTTAATTGCTAGAACGCCATGTTCTAGCCAGCTGTAACTTGATACTAGCTGTGGTTTGGCAGCGCTCCAAAGTTAATGCAAGCTGCTACATTGTATCCCTCGAAACCCACAGCTCCAGCCCACCTAACTTCAGATAAACCTCACTTACCTAGGTGCACTTTAACACCATAGGTCAGTTTCAAATGACACTGACCAGTTAAACCCAGCCAAGTCCTTAAGACTGATCCCTAGGAACATCGCCTTATTAGGCAAATGCTATGTGCAAGAATGTGAGTATATAGTGCAAAGGGTACCTGGGAAAAGGTAAACAACATACGTGGCAATGGCAGCAGCAAAACGTTTCTCTGTTGCAATTCTCATTTTGACACTGCTTGTGACAGATGATATGGGCCAATGGGATGTGATCTAATGACATGTAACATCTGGATGTATATAAGCTATTGTCTTGGCGCGGTGTGACCCTGATTCAGCAGCATGAGCACCAGGAGCTCACCTTATTCTCGAGAATAAAAATTGTTAGCCCAACGCTTCGTCTGTGACCTTTCACAAGTGTACCAAAATTGGATATTAGGTTGCACTTGAAGGAAAATTAGCATATTTTTGCAACATGCTGACTTGACTGGCTGTGCTAAAAGCTGCTAGGGTAATGATGAATTTCCCCCAGCAAAACATGCTTTCCTTTTAAAGGCAAGGAGAGTTTGATTAAATAAATACATTTGAATATACAACCTGCCAAAGCCTTCTCAGGTACTACAGTGTCCCCCTGCATGTTTCTTAGGGCAAACATATAATGGCTGGAAATGTCTAGAGCTTATTTTAAGAATCATACATATACATTCTCACTATTCCAAGCCATAACAAAGAAAGATAAGAGTTTGTTGCTTGGGTTTTAAAATTGTATCAGAGTATTCAGAAATAGGTCGGGTTAAAAACCCAAAAAAGAAAGAAAAAAGAAAAGAAAGAAAAACAGTTAGATGTTGGTTATAATAATTATCACACTTCATAGAAATTATATGCATTTAACAATCTCTCTCTCTCTCTCTCTCTCACACACACACACGGCTGAACCATGTATGGTTCTGATTCAACCTCAAGGCCCTGAGGAAACACAAGAGGTAGTCCAGGCACCAGATGCATTATTTAAAAAATAAATAAATCTGGCTGGATCTCCTTGTATGCGGCCCCATCTTTTCAGCCCAAAGAAATGCACACTCAGCACCCACTTGCACTTGCATTTCCTCCTGTGGGATAAGAGTACTAAAATGAAACTTTGGTGCAGTATTGCGGAGATCATTAAAACAATTGTTTCTTCTTTGCAGAAGGATGAGACTTCCTGATCTCTAAACAGACCTTTTTTTTGGTAGTTCTATAAAGCAATAATATGTTTCTTGTTCTCTGTCTCTCAGTTGGCAAGGCCTTCAGGCAATGGAAATTTATATCCACATTGTTTTTGTTAAGTATATGGTGTTTAGAAGTCCTGTTAATTATCCATGAGCTGTTAAAAGGCCCAACCCTTTAAAGACAAAGCTGCCTAGGGACCACCCTTCCATCCCTAAAAGGCATTTCCAAGCTCTCTATGTTTCTATTGAATCTTTTTCAAAACAAAGGGTTGGCTGGGTCTTTTCACAGGGATTTACTTCATCTTTGATCTTCCCTGGGATCTGGAGCACAGGGCCCTAAAGTAGCTGGGCTGCAATTTTCTAGCATTCTGAAACTCAAAGAAGACTTAGCCCTTTTGCAATGGAAAGCACACACTGACTTGATTTGCATGACACAGATGCCTTGTTGTGGGTTATTTAACCCACGATGAACCATGGAACCCATGGCTGCCATTCTGAATATGCAACCACCACCCCTCAAGGGTTGTCATGTTGTGCAAACCCCATGAGCATGGGTTGTTAGGGTTAAACAACCTTCGTATAACCCATGGTCTGTTCTGAGGTTATGCAAGGGCTCTTTAACTCTTTCATGGCCTATGTTCACTGAGTTTGCATGACACCACAAACCCCAAGCGGAGTTGGATGTACAAAATGATGGCTGCATGTGCCCACACGCACTCCAGCCTCACTATGGGTAACCCATGGTGGGCTGTCATGTTGTACGAACTGATCCACACTTCTGCCCCAAAGGATGGAAAACTTGTAGGATTTGGGGGGCACATTGCCCCCTCCAGAACACTGTGGGAGCCACACACGTCCCCCCCCCACTGGAAATAGCCACTGCTGGATGTGGCTGCTGTCACAGGCACTTTCCCAGAAGAATTCTGCCCCTAACAACCTGACAAATAGTTTTGTGGGGTGTTGGAAGCCCGATTCTGCTGGGAGACAAGGGGCATGCTCCTCATGCCCCTTGCCTCCCAGCATAATTGCTGGGATCTGGCAGGAGCGGGGAAGTCAATGGTAGCAGCAAGGGCTGGGTAGGGCCTGCACACTTGGTGATGGAGTGTTTCCCTCCCCAGGTTTACACGGTTAGAAACTTACATAGGAGGATGTAATTTACATAGCCACAAAATGAGCACAGGTTGGCAAAACAGCTATACAGCAGGAAAATGCAGCCTCTGATCATGCACATTTAAGGGTGTCCCAAACAATAGGGTGACCATATGGAAAGGAGGACAGGGCTCCTGTATCTTTAACAGTTGTATTGCAAAGGGAATTTCAGCAGGTGTCATTTGTATATATGGAGAACCTGGTGAAATTGCCTCTTCATCACAACAGTTAAAGGTGCAGGAGCTATACTAAAGTGACCAGATTTGGAAGAGGGCAGGGCACCTGCAGCTTTAACTGGTGTGATGAAGAGGGAATTTCACCAGGTTCTCCATATATACAAATGACACCTGCTAATTCCCTTTTCTATGCAACTGTTGAAGATACAGGAGCCCTGTCCTCCTTTTCATATGGTCACCCTACCAAACAACACATCAAGACAGTTAAAGAACACTGCGGCTGCCATGTTATGCACACATATTTGGGATAAGCCCTATTGAACAGGCATGGGATTGAGCCACACACGACAAATAATCTGAATGTAAATAATCTTTATTATCTAGGATGTTAGCATGCTTTACATTGGCAGAATCATGCCCGAAGAAACTTTTTAAAAAACACATGGAGGGAAATGGGGAAAATGTATTAGTCTAAAGCTATTGGCTGCCTCCCCTGCCCCCGCCTCCACTTTCTTCTGGGAGCAACCAATGAAAAAGGTTGTGTAAGTTTCCTGAGCAGTTTGTTGCAATGCTGTAAACCTTTCATTAAACCCATTGCTCCTTGACCTATTTGTTTTCTAACAATGCTATTTTGGTGTTTTTAATGGATTAATATTGGGTTCCCGTTATTGTATTATTGTAATTCGTAAGCTAACTTGAGGGCCTTCTAGGTCAGTGGGCAGGTTACAAATAAAAATGTAATTGAAATGTTTATTTTTAAACAGTCAGAGTTCATCATAGGCCATAGGCATGCCTAAATATTTATTTATTTTATTTATTTCAGAGGATGTCTATAGTGCTTTGTGTTTTAATCATCATCATCATCCCAAAGTGGTTTAGAATACATTTTTACATTTTTTGTATATTTTAAAACTTTTTAATGCACATACATGAATTTGTATATATCCATAGCTATGACAACATATGCAATGCATATATATGAAAATAGAACTGACAATTATACATAGGCTCCAATAAAAGTGGACCAAATATCCAAATCGGTATCCATTTGAAGGTGGCATCTATATGCCACCCGTTCAAATATTGAAAGACTTATAAAGTCCTCACTGTATTGCATTATAGAAGGTGAGCATTTATCCTCCCAATGTTGTAATATCAGTCTTTTAGCTGTTAAGAGGGCACAGAGAATCCATTTACGACAATCATTCATTAATTGCCATGAAGCAACTAAATAATTTAGAAGAGTGTGTGCTGCAGCCATGCCTAAATATTTATTTGATCTCAGACAAATAAATAAACTAAATTCCATTTTTCATTAAAAAAATCCAAGGTGGTTTACAATATTTGTTTTTAAATATGTTTAAGCAATTATTTCTAAATTTCCTCATATCTCTGTTATCATGTGTCAATGTGGTCTGACATTCATTTTTTGTAAACCGCCCAGAGAGCTTCGGCTATGGGGCGGTATATAAATGTAACAAATGAATAAATAAATTTATTAACTATACATACCCTATCACCATTAAAAAACCCAAAACCTTCTTTCTAGGCTCATTGTATTTAGCTGCTCAGCGCAAGCTACAGTGTGTCAGTTGTGCTGGCAGATTGCTAAAATAAATGCTGTTACTTAAGAAGCAGCTGGTCTTTGCTGAAAAATCAACCTTTAGAGAACAGCAACTCCCCACCCCCCAACCCGCTCTCAGCCAAATTCCAAATATTTTAACAAGCAATTTCAGTGCAATTCATCAATCCTCCCTTCAGCTTGATTGTCTTTTGGCCATTGTTTCTAGATGAAGTGTAACAGGAATAAAATCAGGACCAAGGAATTTTATTGCTTACAAATCATGCAAACAGTTGTATGATTAGGACAGTATAGCTATTTCCTTACACTAGTGCGGCATAATTTGCATTAGTGGAATGACATTGTTGGATACTGCCCACTGTTTCTGCAGCAGCTCCGATTGGGCACGTCTCCATTCTGATATTAATCGATGGGTTTGGAAGTGGCCAATCTCCGCCTTGGAAGATCAAACAGCACACCCCTAACCAATATCATCCACATAGAATGATAGGTCTTAAGCTGGAAGGGTTTTTTGTCAATCGAATAAAGGAAATGCTCTCTCTAGGGCCTCTTTGGACAACATCCTAAGCCATGGTTAGGCTGCTAACCCTTTTGAAGCAAATGGTTAGTGAGCGTGTTTAAATCATGTTTATGTAGCCACGGTTGACATGGCACACTAAGGCCGTAGCTAGACCTAAGGTTTATCCCAGGATTGTCCTGGGGTCAAACCTGTTCATCTAAGTGCCACACAGGGCATCCAGCGCTCAGGCAGGGATGAATCTGGGATGATCCTGGGATAAACCTTAGGTCTAGCTATGGCCTAAGTCATGGTTCACATCATACGCTAAACCATAATGTTTAGCTCAATGCTTAACCACCGTGGTTTAGCATGTTGTCTGAACAAGGTCAATGTTATCAAGGTTTAGCAGAAAGATGTAAAAATATATCACTACAATGAGGCAACCCGCCCTCTGCAAGTGGACGTAGTGTTGAAATCTTGAAATGTATTGTTCCAAAATGCTGCTACTTTGAATTTTGGGCCAGGGGAGAGGATAAATCAGTTGGCTGTCATCAGATAATAAGCTGTTAGTGCTGCAGCGTCTGCCATCAAAAGCCTCCTTCCTCTGTTCCCCAGAGAATAAAAGCATGTCTTTCTGTCTTCCTAATGGAAGCCCATGCTTGTAAAAAACTCACTTTAGGTCACAGTTACATACTTCTTCTTTTCTCAGAAAACACGGCAGTCATGGACCATGAATTAAGAGGTCAATTGTTTTGTCACTGAAGCTGAAAATAACTTCCCCAAGGCAAGTATTTGAAACAGAGCCTTTAAAATATTTTTGAGTCTCTATAACATTAGGCCTTTGAAAGGAATGTTTTTGATACTTATCAAGGAAGAACCATCAATGGAGTGTTGATTTATTGTTATCAGTTGGTGTTCCTTCTGTCCAAAAGTTTTACTGCTTTTTGTTTTTTGAGGGGAGGGGGAGTTTTGAGTAGCAAGGACAAGGTATCCCAGTGATCCTTATCTACTAACCAAAGGAAGATGAAAACCTTTCAACCAAACCATGTTGGTAGTTCCAGGAATCCTATATCTTTTCCTCTCTCTAGTCAGAGAAATTCAGATTTACTTGATTATGATGCAAAATATTAATGATTTAGAACACTCAGGTTTTGCTTTTTTTTACACACAGACATTCCAGAGCACAGATAAATTCAAAGGATTAAAACGATTCTCAAATTAAAGTTGTCACAGGTGTTTCCAGCAAACAACAGAAAAAGAGGATGTGTTCTTATTTTAGGGGATTCTGAGGTTAAATTGGGACCTGGAGCTAATCTACATGAGTTCCCCCCACTTTTTTTTTACCAGCACTGTAATGCTTGTAACTCGACACACAACTCAAACTTTCCTCCTCATGCTATTTATGCCATTATTTCTAAGATTTCTTCAGAACAGGTTTATCATGCCTTCTTTATTTATTTTGCAGTGTTTTTTGACAGTACATATTTTGGTGTGTGTGCTAAACTTGCGGTGTTGTAACTCCTGTTCTGGGAAGAGCAGGGCAGTGGGGTCGACAGAGTGGCACCTTGAGGAGGAAGCAGCAGCCAGGTACCTCTCCACCGTGCCTGGGTCCAGCTCCAGCTGAGAGCCCCCTCCCTCCTGCTACCAACTGTCACTGCAGAGGCCACCATGAGGGAGGAAGCAGCAGCCAGGCACCTCTCCACCGTGCCTGGGTCCAGCTCCAGCTGAGAGCCCCCTCCCTCCTGCTGTCTCCTGTAACTGCTGAACTTTCCAACTAAGATTGTAGTGCCTGAGTTTGCTTTCCTTTTCCCCCTCCTCCTCCTCCCTCCCAATCCCCTTTCCTTTTGTGTCATGTCTTTTAGATTGTAAGCCTGTGGGCAGGGACTGTCAAGAAATACTTTTGTAAGCCGCCATGAGAGCCTTTTTTGGCTGAATGGCGGCATAAAAATACTTAAATAAATAAATAATATAAATATATATATATATATATAAATATGGCTGCTCTCAACTTGCAGTATGCCAGCTATGGGAGCAAGATCAAGCATGTTCTTTTTTAAAAAAACTATTTGCCAATGTGCACCTGAATCTGTGACTAAGGCCATCGCTAGACCTAAGGTTTATCCCAGGATCATCCTGGGTTCGTCCCTGCCTGAGCGCTGGATGCCCTGTGTGGCACTTAGATGAACAGGTTTGACCCCAGGACAATCCTGGGATAAACCTTAGGTCTAGCTACGGCCCAACACAATGTTCCTCTTACATGCTCCAAGTGCTGTGCAAGGAAGGCAGTTTGTGGCTTGGTATAGCATGTGCAGCCTGTTTGCCTGCAATGGGAGCAAGTCATGTGCTTTTTTCTTTTCTTTTTTTCAATAGTATTTGCCAATGCATACCCACGGAGGCCTTAATCTGTGAATTGCCATGCACTGTTTTTTTTTTAAATCTCTACATCTATGCGCCATCAAAGATACATGTGAACTCAATGGATTAAAAAGAAGAACAAATCAACAGAAAGCCATTTCCCTCACAATTTCAGAGGCTTGTGCCATGTGCTTGTGCAACCAAAACAAAGAATAGGACACATGTGATCTTTCCAGCTCCTCCTACTTCTCCCACAATTGTGTTTGTGTGTGATGCATGATCACATTTTCAAAACGGTGGGATATTGCACTGAATTCATTAGTATATGTCACTGGAGCAGTAAATTCATTTGTAATACCATGACAATGTTGCTTGATACATGGAAGGGACAGTAGTGTAGATTACTCTCTCAAGTTAGTCCACTTTGAGTCTGGAGGAACACTTGGGAGTCTCTTTATCTGCTCAATGGGATATGAACAGAGACAACTCTAAAGGGACTTAGGCCCTTGCTAGACCTGGTCGAAAATCCAAGGGAGAGGACTGGAGAACTTGCATTATGAATAATGTGAGATCTCGCACATGAGCTGCTACGAGCTCTGGAGGAGAGCCGTTGCAGCCGCTATTTTTATTAATTCTTAAAGCGGCGGCAGCAGCGCAGGAGATGGTAAGTGGTGGTGTGTGTTTTTTTTAAAAAATTCTCCTTCCCCCCATCCACGATCTCCCCCTGGCCCTGTTCCCCTTCCCCCGCCCGCAATGTCCGATCCCCTGCCCGCCCCCCGCCTGCGATTCCCCCCCCTATCCCCACCATAGCCCTGATGCCCACAGTGCTCCTATGGAAATGTCAAAATGTCAGGAGGAGAAGAGGTGTGTGGCATCCATGAGACATTGGGAAAGGGAGGGGACTACACTGCCCCCTTGGCAATGGCATATCCACCACGTGGATGGAACGTAGTGAGATACACACACACACACACAAGCGCTAGACCCCCTGAAGTAGGGACAGTCAATGGGACTTGTGCTTTTAGCTCCCACCAGAAGATCAGTGGTTGGCAGTACTATGAACCCTCTGTTTGGTAGCACCCCTAATCACAACCAACTTTGGTTGGGTTGGGATCAAAGAGTAGCGCTCACACCATGGTGCATACCAGACATAACCAGAACTTCCTCCACTAACGCATATTAGAACCTGGCCAGATGAGTCATTGTTTTTACTCCTTAAAAGTTATCCTCGCTAACCATTGTGCTGTCTTTGACAGCACACACATGCTGATTGTTAAACAGACACAAGCCAGAGCCCAAGCATGGGAAACGACTGATATAGACAGACCACCCATTGCAAGGGTTTCGATGCAGAATAGATGTGAATGCTGATACATTCTGCAGTTAAACATATGAAAACATTTCTGTGGCTCTGATAAGAAAGCTAGTGCTAGAATTTACAGCAGTGACAGGAGGTTAGTGTTAGTATGCTGAAATCCAAGACATTATTTCTGCAGACACAGACACAGACACACACACACACACACACACACACACACACACACACACACACACACACACACACTAAAACAGGGCTAAACTTTGCAAACTTATTACACATTGGTTCTCACACTTCCTCCACCCTTCAGCAAACCTCTTGAAAATTGCTGGGGGTCTCAGCAGACCATTAAATAATCTTTTCGTTCTGCAAATCAAAGCACACCCATAACTCATATTTTAATAACCGTAGTGTCGCCTTTCTAACGCAATGCATGTGTCTGTTTTTTTGAGCAAAGTTCTGTGAAGTTGGGTGTAATATTTGTCAGGTTTTTAAGTCTACCGAAAAGATATACTTTAAAAACCACAACAATGGAGTAAATTAATCCAATGTGTTTTTAGATTTATTTATTTTAATGTATACTGGTCTTTCATCAGGGTAATTCAGAACAAATCATTTTTCAGACTTGAGTGTGCTGGTTCTTCTGTTTCCTGTGATACAAAGCTTTTTAAAGGACAAATTGGTAGAACACACCAGTTTTTCAAAGGACAAATCACATTGTGACACGTATGGGGTGAGTTCGGACAGTCGCCGTGAGGGAAGCAACCATTGTGGCTGCTCCCCACTGTCCCTGAGCATGCTGCATGTGCAACCACTATTTGCATTATTCCCCATGCTGCAATGCAGGTTGGCATGTTCTCCAAACCCAATGTGCGGTGTGGCAGGAGGAGGGGTCATACCTACCCTACAACCTATGACATGCAGTACAGGTTGCAGGGTGGGTGCAACCCCCTCCCCGCCGTGCACTGGGCTGGGATGACACACCAACCCATGCTGCAGAGCAAGGAAAAATGGTGGTCATGTGTGCAGGATGTGCGGGGTCAAGGGAGCAGCCACGATGGTTGCTTCCCTCGCTGCAGACTTCTGAACCTGGTCATCATGACAACCATTGGCCCTTGACCATGGCCTTGTTAACCTGTTCAATAACCTGGCCCTGGTCAAATTGGCCCTCAGTCTCCATCATCAGACAGTAAATCAAATACAGGGCAAGTACAGGTACCTTTGACTGTTCTGCAACTTTTCTGCAGACCGCCTCAATGGAATTTATGGACCACAGTTTGAGAACCTCTTCTCTAGAATTTTTCAAGTGCTAATTTTATACATGCAGGGAGGTTTTTGTTTGCTTGTTGTTATTTCTTGAGCATTCAAACTCTGCCTGAAGTGGAACAATCCAAGAAGAATTCTATCATTAGATTTTGCTGAACATGTAGCTTTGGTCTCAGTTTAATGATCACTGTAGGCTTGTTTTCAGTCAGGTGGCTTAGGATAAGTTATGCATTTGCACTCAAATCATCATTCAAATGATTGCCAGCATCCACAAAAAAGGGCTAGGTGTATCCACTTGCAAAGAAAATATTTTAGGGCACAATCTTATGTATGTTTAGACAGAAAAAGTCCTACAAGTCCCAGAATTCCCTGGAGAGTTATAGACAGACTTTGTTTCTGTCTAAGCATGTAAAGGATTGCATCCTTATTGTTTAATAACAATATTTCCAAAAGTACACTTTTGTTTCTAGTTCTGCCCATTTACAGCCCAATTGGTGCTTATCCAGTCTTATCCTGCTTGAATGCTAGCCTATCTTGCATTTAATTTGTCTTCGTATGCTATCATTACATAGTTCCTAGTGAAAATAAGAACATCTGCTTTGCCCTAATGAGTTGTTTTCATTGAAGTAACAGTTTCCTTTTGATTCTGTGTGAGGGAAATAGTTCTCTCCAGGTGTAAAGGCAGGCATCTCTGGTTAAGTCAATGGCTCTTTAACAAGGAGGTAAGATGACTGTCTTTAAAATGTCTAGAGACAAATCCTCTGTTTATTTCTGACAGGATTATAAGGGGCCATCCTATAAGCTTTTCATACTGCTCTTGCGTTAGATTCCAACCCTGGCTTAGAGGCCTTTGATGTGAAATGAGTATTTTAGTCTTCACATATTTTCATTCTTGAATGTGACAGTTGAAGGCATCTGCAGTAGAGAGATTTGCTACTGATAACTGCATTTAGGCTAGCAAGACTAAGGGTCAGTTTGCACATTATGGCTACTATATGGCCACCATTTTAAATCACACCATCCAGTCAGGTTGCCAGGTAGCAGCTCAGAGATTCTCCTCTGTACTTCAAAATGTGCTCCTGAACTAAAAGAAATATGAGGTAAAATATGGAAGTACAGGTGATATAGTCTTTAAAGTGCTGGTTATGACCTATAAAGCTCTATATGGCTTGGGTCCAGGTTATTTGAAAGAACGTATTCTCCCTTATGAGCCTGCCCATGTTTTAAGATCTTCTGGAGAAGCCCTTCTTTCAGTCCCACCATCTTCACAGGCGTGCTTGGTGGGAACATGGGAGAGGGCCTTCTCGGTGGCTGCTCCAGTGCTCTGGAACTCTCTTCCCGGGGAAGCTAGAGTGGCTCCCTCCTTGATGGGCTTTCGGAAGCAGGTTAAAACTTTTTTGTTCCAGCAGGCCTTTGAAGAATAATCTGGCCCTCCATCTATGTTAATGTCGTATAATTTTGTTGTGTATTTTAAACGTTTATGGTTTTGTTTCCCCCCCCCCCCCCATGTATGTTTTAAACTTTGTAAGGCCGCCTTGAGGCCCAGCATTGGGCAAAAGGCGTGATACAAATAAATATAATAATAATAATAATAATAATAATAATAATAATAATAATAATCTGAAAGAATTGGTAGAAAATTTGGAATGATGAGGTGTATTGGGGTGTGTGCATACCCTATTTGGCAGTGTCTATGGTGGGGGGAGAGGTAGGCCGAGGGCAGCCAACAAGTAGGAGGAAAAAAAGGAAGTTCTGGGGCTGGCTGCCAAAAAATAATTGCTCAGTGTAAACACTTGAAGGCATCTTTAGAATGTCCTTATCGTAGAGAGCACTGGAGCTTTTGTATTCTGGATGTTTTCAAGCCAACAGCTGTCTAGCAGCCAGCTATGGCAGAGAGACTTTTTAATGTGGATGTTTAGTACAAAGAAAAATACAAACAAGCTGACCAGAAAGACTGGAATTTCAGCTCCCCCACACCCACCTCCTTGGATTTCTTCGTCTCCCTCTCTCCCTCTCATTCTGCAAGTTCTTTAAACCAGAGATTATTGGGTCAGTGACTCTCATTATCCTTCCCAAGACAGTGTCTTCTTTTGCTGGAGCTACTGAAGGAATACTTTTACCTGTAAGTACTAATCTCTATTCCTCCCCATTCCTAATAGTTTCATGTATAAATCAGGTGGTGGTTCAGAGAGTTCATATCTGAAGAATAATGTAATGTCTTGTTGAGAATGTTTCAAGGCTTCCCGGAACATGCTTGTAATAGAAAGCTAGAGGTTTTAAGCCAAGTATTTGAGTGCAGTTGTTTAGGATGGGATATACCTTTTGATTGGGGAAAGCATCAAGTTCTGACGTTATCAGTATGGAATCCAGTTAATTAATGTTATCCTGTTGCATCAATTCTCTTGGTTTTCTAGTTTATGTAATAAGGCAAAATCCTATTCAGACCAGTCTGTCTTTCACAACCAACATAGCAAGATCTTTCTGCTGTCTCTATCACAAATACTGTTTCTGAATAGAAGCTCCAGAGCCCTGGAAAATGTAGTACCAGGACTTCTTCCAGTCATACCATACATGTGGGCGAGGCTTAGAAATGGATTTTGGCACAAAATTTCTAACACTGTGAGCTGCACTATATCTGATAGTATTTTTGTTTAACATTCAGAAGCTGTCAAAAATGCTTTGTAATCTTTTAGAGCACCACAATATATAGTTTTAACTTACTGAGTAATTTACCATGCTCCAAGGGAAGGGGGAGGAATCATAAATCCTAGCCAAAACCCCAGGTTTTTTGCAAGAAGATTGTATTATGAAAGAGAGACTTCCCTTCTTTTAATATTCACAAACAGTTCAGGAAGTGATAGGATTTAACGTATTAAACAGAAAGGATGAGTGTGAGATGTACTTACGATAACAGGGATTTTGTTTAAGATGCCAGAATTCCCATAGCAAAATCAAATATCTAATGAAGTAACTTGTCCCTCATTATTAAAACAAGGCATGGGCTACAATCCAGCACGTAGACTGCTTAAGATCTCATTGACATATTAATGGGATTTAGGCTTTCTGAACACACTTACAAGGGAGTAAACCCCATTGAGCTCAGTAGGGCTTACTTCTAAGTAAACTTGTTTAGGATTGCACAGCACACAAACTACACAGGATTGTCACCATGGTTTGTAAAGTACTTTATCCATTAGACTATTCATTTCTATTAAGCTACTAACTTCTATTTCTTTCTTCTACCATGTTTCAATAGAAAATGCATGGGGATTTTTTCTAAAATATTCCCTCAGTTCTAAAAGGAAAATGATAAAACATGGAATTATAATGTTTCCTTGATATACTGCACCGAGCAACAGAGTTTAGAATCTAGCACTGACACTTCTGACTTGCAGTGGAAGCTGTGGATTAATATGTTATTACTCTGTAACATATTAACTGGCTCCAAGATTTCTTGTTCTCTTCTAAGAAAGAACAAACATTTGTAAAACAGTTTGTTGGGCAAAATCTATAGTGGGACATCCCTCCAATATGGAAATCATATTGTACTTGCATTCAGATTTCTCTGAATAACCTTACATTTCTTATATAAGGAAAGGAATTGCAAAGTTCTGTAGCTTAATATTTTCTCGTCCAAATGTTTCCCTGCAAACATTTGATCAGCTCCATCCCTGGAAATTTGCGTTATTGTCCTGTAAGCCATAGCGCTAACCAAAAGGAATATGATAAATATCATTGCTCCAGTCACAGTCCTGGGTTATGTTAGAGCCAGAATTGAGTTTGGAACAATTTATTATTATTCTTATTTATTTATTATTACATTCATATACTGCCCCCATAGCCGAAGCTCTCAGGGCAGTTTACAAAAGTTTAAAACAATGAACATTAAAAACAGATATACAAAATTTAAAACCACCAAAAGTTTTTTTAAAAAAACAATATCCATTTAAAACAACTATTCTCAGGTCAGTTAAAAACTCAGCATATGCTGTTAAATGCTGTTAAATGTCTGGGAGAAGAGAAAAGTCTTGACCTGGTGTCAAAAAGATAACAATGTTGGTGCCAGGCGAGCCTCGTCGGGGAGATCATTCCACAATTGGGGGGCCACCACTGAGAAGGCCCTTTCCCTTGTTGCCATCCTCCAAGCTTACCTTGGAGTAGGCACTCGGAGGAGGACCTTAGATGTTGAGCACAGTGTATGGGTAGGATCAATGGCATTTACCAAATGTATTTTCTACTTTATATAGGCCCGACCTATGTTTTAGGGCAGGAGCAGGTTCCCCCAACCACTGATTTCTTGGTGGTTCCCCAGCTTTTGTGCATTTGTTTCTCTGTTCTAATAGATTGAAATATATATCCTAAGGCTTAGTTTCTGGCAATAAGAGCTTTAAGCTACAATAGGCTGGCTCTTTTTATATGTTTGGCCTTACCTCCATTGCCTTTGGCCGCGCCCACCTCTGGAATGCAGCTTCCAAGAGCTTCTCCAATTTCAACCCTTGGATGGAAAGAGGTTCCCACTCCTGGTTTAGTGGAACACAATAGCATAAGTAGGTAAATTCAGCTCACTAATAGGCACAATCCAGCTTTATTAATGAAACAACCATAGCTTGACCAGTCACTTCATGAACTGGCCTGGAAATGGCATGATGTGTCATAAAAAATGCATTAAGTAATGTGTAAGTTGGAGGGGAAATCACAACTGGCGTGCTGGAAATTGGTTGCTCCTAGCGCTACCTTCTTTGGTGTGTTTAGCCCAAGGTACACAATGCCACCACCCTTCTCTTCCCTCAGCATCTGGCTGTCTGTTATCAGTAATGTAGTTAACTCCTCTAAGCAGAACGTGATGGCAGAAATGCCTTCAGAACATGAGCCTTTGCAAAGGATCTAGTGGCCTATTGTTCAGCTAAGTGAAAAACCTGAATAGGCAACATTCAAGAGGCTTTGGAAACACTTCCTAATTGAAACATCTATAGTTAGGCTGCAACTATTGCAGACATGCCCGTGGCAGTCTTTCAAAGGCTTTCGAAAAGTTGGCTGTGAAGGTAAACTGTCCCTATGTTTCCTCTGATTTTTCAGATAAGCGTTAACAGCCTGAGTTCATAAAGTTGACACAGGCAAGATAAGGGGATAGATGCTCTTTCACAAACGTTGTGTGTATATAAAAAAGCAGGCAAAACATGCCCTGAGGAAGGGTTGTAAACAATCTTTAAGTCCATTTACACCCCTTACGGAAGAGCTTTTTAGCAAGGGTCATCAACAGTCACATGCCACCCAAGGCGAAGCTCAGAGAACACCCCTTCATATGTTCAAGAATGCATGAAGCAGGGCTGGAGTCAAGGGTAGGTATGGTGGGGCACCTGCGAAGGGCCCACTCCTTAGCAGGGGCCTGCTGACAAATGTCCCTTGGAGTTGCTCCTCCTGTTCGTCCTCGCAACCTGCTTGTTTATCTGCCTCTTGCTCTGGCCCAGACAGTGGTGGTGATCAGGAGGAAGAGCAGTAGATGCCGCTGCCTACTTGCTCACTGTCAAGCAAACCAGTGGTGGCAATGATGAGAAAGAAGAGGAGGAGCAATAGAAGCTGGTGACAATGGCAGTGAGAAGGTAGACTTGCTGAGGGAGGATGCCATTGTGTGGATGCCTCGCCCCAGGGCACTCAGAAATCTGGAGCCCGCACTGCATGAGCGGTTTGTGTGGCCATGCAGGCTAGCCATGCCCCTGTTTCCACAGGGATCCTGATTGACTTAAAACAGACTTCCCCAGCCTAGTACCCTCCAGATGTTTTGGATGGCTACTTCCATCAGCCCCAGCCAGCATGGACTAAGGTCATAAATGCTGGGAGTTGTAATTGAAAACATCTGGAAGGCAACAAGTTGGATACGGCTGGCACATGGATGAGCGCTGTATGTGTAGGGCATGGTCTCACATGTGCTGAATGCACAGCCAGTGGCAGTGTGGCCAGGATGTGCATCAGCGGTGGGAAAACAGGGCCTCTGAGCATGGCCCCACAACCCCTCAGTGCATGTTCTTGTGAACACCTCCCCACTTTATGGCTTTTAGATGCAAACATGGTTTTGTATGTGCACAAGAAACTTATTCTAGTCTAGCTTCTAAAGTCACTTTTGAAAAGGGAGCTGCTCAGGTTAGTATGAGGTCTAATCCTGAAAGGAGCAGAAAAGTAGCCTTAGCGAATGTAGCCAGAATGGAAACATATAGCCCAACAGTCTATAAATTAATTTTAACTTTGCTGATTTAAATTTGTATTTTAAATTTGTATGTCTGCGCTGCTGCTGATTTTATCCTGGTTGTGCTTTTATATTGTATTTATAAAATGTTTTTATACTGTTGTTTTATACTTTGATTGGTTTAAATTTTTATGACCCGCCCAGGGAGCTTCGGCTATTGGGTGGTATAGAAATGAGACAAATAAATAAGTGAGGTGCAGTGAGGACAGGACTATGTGGATAGTTCCATTATACAGTTTAGTCACTAGGATGTTAGTGTGCCACAAGTGATGAAAATAAATAGTTGTGGGACAAGCAGGTGAGTATTTGCGTGTGGGTGAGAGCTAGCCACTTTGGGGTCTCGTTTGCAAAGCTGGGAACTGCAGATAGATCTCAGTAGCATCGTGGGTGTGTCAAATTTTCTTAGAAAAGGAGTATTCAAGACAATGTTCTATTAGGAAGCTGCTGTTCTCACTGCTGTTCTATTAGGAAGCTGCTGTTCTCACTAGTTCGGCAATCACTACCCTGACTGACAACATCCCTCCAGGGTTTCAGGCAGGGGTCTTTCCCAACTCTATGTGAGGATGCTGGGGATTGACCCTGCATGCAAAGCAGGTGCTCTACAACTCAGGGATCAACAAAAAACATGACTCTTGGATCTGGAAATATACCTGCCTGGAAGAAACACAAGAATTTCAGTGTCAGAGGGGATCTACACTAGTCAAGTTAGAACGTGTCTTACCATTTTTAAGTGTGCGTTTGGTAATATTCCGCCACATGACGTATAGTTTGTGACGGTTTATTGTTGTCTGTTCTCCAGTTTTTATTTTGAACGTCTCTGAAATAAGTCATTCTATTTGTTATGATGTGGCCGATTTCATCGTATTAAATGGGTTTCCTGTAGTTCTTAATTAGCCAATCGCATTCCTGGGGGCATGTTTATGTAATTTCCATGCCCAAAGTTGGAGCCGTTTTTTCCTTTCAAGCCTCTTTTTTGCAGCCACTTCCAGTTTCACTTTTGGGAGGCTGCTAGCTGGATTGTTTGTAGGTGGAGGATTGTCTCTGAGAGAAGAGGAAGTGGGAGGGGAAATTGGCAGAATAGAACAAACAGATTTATTTTCTTAGTGTGGCCAAAAGGAATGCATTCCCACGGAAAGAGAAAAGTAAGTAAACGTTTTTAAAACTGCTACATTTTAAATTGTTCAAAAACAAAACGTTCAATGACTGTAAAAACAACTTTTCATATACTAGTGTAGATCCTCTCTCAGTCTCCTGAATGACCACTTCCAAAATGAATGCCCAGCAAGTTCTAAGTGAGGAACCTGTGGGCTGGATCCAGATTTAGGAGTGTGTAGCAGGGCTGGGGAAAACAGACTTCACTTTTCCCAGGTGTAGATGTGGAAAGGTGTGGCAGTTGTGTGGGAGTTAGTGAAAGCATCCTTCCAGGGCTGGCCCTATTATTTGGCTGAGTGAGACGACCTATCTCAAGCAACAAATTTTGGGGTACTATTGAGAAACAGCAAATGGACTCTTCTTAGGGTGTTTTATTTTCTGCTTTGGGCACTAAAATATTTTAGGCCATCTCTGCTTCTTGTAACAGGCAAAAGGTCTTTGAACTGACACAAACTGGCAGCGAGGGATTGAGCACGCTGAGAAAAAAGCCTCAGCAGTCTGGATAGGGGCCCTGGCCCTTTGGCTGTCTAATTTTGCCAGCCTAGCTAATTTGCTGTCTGCATTGAAATATGGTTACGGGGATGCCAAAGTAAGTTTTTAATATGTGACAACCTTTTCAGAAGATATATAATATCTTTCTTTCCATCTCTTTCCTCTCTCTCTTCCCGCCCCCTATTCCAGATTTTGGAAAAATGTGTTCATTGTTCTAAATGCTGGGATTGATCCCTGAGTTTATTAACCTGAGGTTACTTTGAAAAGCCTCCTTGTCCAAGTTTCATGATGCAGGACATAAACCACATACAAGACCCCATAGCCTGATGCCCTTGACTAGATGGTGAATGAAGTTTCTCCTGAAGGACTAAGAACACACCTCCTTTTATAAGGAATTTTCTCCTTTGCAAATGCTATGGAGAACAGCTGGCTCCTTTTGCTCTTTGCACTTCATCTGAGAGGCATCTGCTCCTCCTTCGTCAACGTCAACCGTGGGTTGAAAGTGATGAAGGGTCAGTCTATCTTCCTGTCACAAGAGGACTTGCAGTTTTCCATCCCCAGAGAGAAGGATGCTTGCAAAGTAGAAGTGGTGATGAACGAACCAATGACACAGAGGGTTGGGAAGCTAACCCCACAGGTACGTGGGATTAGAGTTTCATTGCATAGCCATAACTGTGTGGACTTTGTGTGTGAGAGAGAGAAGTGTGGAAGGACTTGTTTGGGAGCACTTGAAAAGATGGAGTGGTAATCCTCAAGTGTAACATTAGCTTCCATTGTAATGAAGCTTGATTGTTAATTAACGGTAAATGAATGCCTGTGATACATATCCCTCAAACCAAAACAACAATTAGAGTAAGAACACAGTCCCACCTACATAGTAAAGGTAGGGCAGACCAATATCTGATTTCCCCATGCCCCCTCCCAGTGTTGCTGAATGATGGAGAGAGCACTTTGCCCTCAAACTCTTCAAATCTGTGGGTTTTGTTGCTACTGCTGTTAAGAGCTACCATGAAGTATACAGCTTCTTGTTTATGTACACTGAGGTTAACCAATGTCTCCGGGGCAAAACATAACAGTATAGAGCCTGTTACGGTATACAAAGGTTCCTTTTAATTATTCTCCATGTGATAATGGCGTGACTGAAAAGTAAGCGCACAGCATGCCATGTTATTTCTTCAACTCCAAGAATTACCAACAGATGATAACCATACAAAAAGGAAGTTGGTTGGTTTTTCTTCCGCCATATAGCAATAGACATCTTTCCCATATCTCTTTTCCTCTACTGATTAGACTAGTAAACTTTTCCCCATCTGGGTTTGCTTGTGGGAAGCTATTAGAAGGAAGTAAAGCTTGATCAATCTGGTTACCGATAAAAACTAGAAATTATGAGAGCTATGTGGCTGCCCTTGAAGGCAGCAGGCCAGCATCTCCTCCATCTTGGTAGAGAAAATAAAATGTGTGAGGTAACATCCTGTCATGGCTAATTTGGCCTTAAAATGCTAGGTGGGGTTGGGGGAGGGGAGAGCCATTGCCCTAATGCCCTGTTTGAAGGCTTTCTGGGGGCATTTGGTTGGCCACTGTGTAGAACCAGATGTTGGGCTAGACATGGACCATTGGTCCGATCCAGCAGGGCTCTTCCTATGTTCTTTTGGCTATAACTTGGCTGCTGTCCATGACGTACAAACAAACTAAAGATTATTGTTCTATTATTCCAAAAAAGAACAGAAACAAAAATGCAACATGGAGTTTTCGTCAAACAACTATGTCGTTTCTGTAATATGTACAATGCATTCTTGATTATATAGTTGCTTGTATATTGAATGTTCACACCTGATTCATAGGTGCTCAATTATCTACTGATCATTACCAGTTGACACTGACTCTTGTACTTGTTTTGCTTATACAAATAAGTGTTTTTATGCTCCGTTGATTTGTCTAGTTTTTAATCTCTACCTGAGGAACATCTTCCTCCCCCCTTCCTTTTGGAACTTCATCAAGTTTCAACTGATGGTAAATTGATGAGAAAGTTGTTCTGGTCCCTTTGCTAAAATGAGTATTACTACTCAAATTGAACATATAGGGCTACATATTATGGCTGCCATGTGGAAAGTGCTTTAAATGACTCCATAAGTATATTCCCTGATTTGAAAATATGTAAACTAAACAAACACCACCCTGCCCCCACACCTAGCCCCATACTTTGCTACCACATCTTTACAGAATATCTAAATGTTGTATGCACACATAGAGTCTTACAGGCAGTGGAGACCGGGGGCGTCTATGACAATGGGGCAGTGAATCCACTCTGGGTTTTAGTCAGAACTCTAAGGAGCTATCCAAGGTGCTGAACCCATTTGGTGGGATAGGGTTCAGCACTTTGGATATCTCCCTTAGAGTTCTGACCCCAAATCCCAAGGGCAGATCTAGCCTGAGGTTTTCAGTAAACTGGGAAACGTTTTGCCCCTATTTTCTGTTTAATGAAGAGGCACCCCCGCATTTTTGGTAGCAGAAAAATATACAATATCATATGCCAAACAGTGTGTGTGTGTGTGTGTGTTACTAAGCACTGTATCAGCACAGAGGGTCTGATAAAAACAATAAAGGGGATGAGCACATCCCCAGAAGAAGTTACCCAACTGCATCCTCGGAGCGACATGGCCAGCAAAGGGCCACCAGCCCCATGGCTCATCCCTCGAAGAGCCAACGAAATAGCTGGTCTTGGGTGAGGAGGGGCTCTCACTCCCTGCCTCTAACTGGGAGCAGTGGTGGAGCAAGACGAGAGCCCATGTCATCTGAGGGAGAACAAGGTCCCAAAGGAGGGTGGGTAGGCAGCCTGACTTAGCCCCACCATCTCCAGTTGATCCCTCACTCACCTCCGCAGCCTCGATCATATTCCGCCTGGATGAGCACAGGAATTGAAATAACGGCATCTTTGCTATTTTATTTGTATTTTTTAAAAAAGATGTTCCTTGATTTGGGCGCCCCACTTAACTTGGTGCCCTAGGTGACCATTTAGTTCACTTATTTATTATTTATTTATTTTATTACATTTATATACCGCCCCCCCAGCCGAAGCTCTCTGGGCGGTTTACAACAATAGCCCTATATGGACACTTATATGGACAAGCCACCCCTGATTCATAGATGCAAAGATCTGTAAACCTCACACCTGTGCTATCCTTTCAGGAGAAATAAAGGTTGCATTGTTTTACATAAGAAAGTTTTAGTTTGGATCCTGCTTGTCTGCCTTTTGTGTGTAGTTATTTGCAGGGATAATGCTTAATACCAACCATGCTGTGAGTTTCACCTGTACATCAAACTGCTGCGAAAGTCACAGAAGCAGAGCATGGTGGGCTTTTTTTGGGGGGGGGGTCAGCTGACAACCCTAAGCGTAAGCCCCTGATGCTGCTATGTCAGGGTAAATGACAACAGAACACCTCTGGATAGAAGTGGTGGGACGCAGAACCCTGCTCCTGAACTGGAAAGGCAATGGAGAGGGACAAATGTAGAGTTTTCTTCCCTGAGGAGAGATAATCAGAACCTTTTGTTTTGCCAGAGGTTGTTCTTTTAACCAGCAAACGTTGCATTATGCAAAAGTCTTTCCTATGAACTCCTTTGCTGTCGTTAAAGTGAGTAATGTGCTAGGAATGTGTGACAATTTAATTACAAATTGTAATTGAAAAGTAGTTGAAGTGGAAATAAAAACAAAGCCAGACATTAATTAGGAAAAGATTTAGCTCTCCTTTGTTTTACTTGTTAAATTTATAGACAATTATGGGTGCCTGTTCGTATGAAAGGAAAACATATTAGGGAGCATAAAACAGATGTTTCTTTTTAACAAAGCAGATTGTGTCTACTTTATAATCGCTGTCTGTCTATGACAAGAGTCTTGTCGAGGAAAAAGCTTTCATTAGTTATCTCTCTCATTATCAATTAAGAAGAGGATCTAATGATGTCTTATGGAGAGAAAAAATACCATTTATGAATATTATGACATTATTCTCTGATGGATAGCCTATACCAAGTTACAGATATCCCCTTGCATCGGAAGAAACTGAATTCTCTAGACTAAATGCATTTTGAAAAATGAGGCTTAAATTGCCTTTGAGCCTCTCTCGCACTATTTCTGTGAACAACTGAAGTCATTTTTCAGATGAGGGGCTTGAAATGGCTTTGTTTTCAAATTGGCGCCTCAAACAAATGTAAATCTGCATTGACTTACATCTAGTTTCTTTCAAATTCTTTCCTGCATTTGCAGCATTTGTATATTTATTTATTATTTATTTATTACATTTATATCCTGCCTTTTCCCCTCCAAGGAACACACTGAAACAAAATGAATAGTGCGTTAGTATTCATACCTGAGAGAGGGGCATGTGGGGGGAGGGGAGACAGGGAGGGGAAAAACCAGACTCATTGATCATTGTTAATGCAGGCAAGGGTGATCCTACCATTACGCAGGGTAAAGCTGGCTGCCTTGGGTGACAGATTTGGGGACATCATTAAATTGGCGGCAAATAAGTTTCTTAATTAACCTTATAGGGGGAAGTATCCAATATGAGTGGGGCCCACCCAGTGGAGGCTGGTGACTTCATTGTCAGTAGGGTGGTGAATCCGATTTGGGTTTCAGTCCCCAACATGGCAACTGCAAAGCTTTTTCTTTTAAAAATAATAATTGTTTTTTTTTAAAAAAAAATGCATTGCATATATCCATAATGATGAATACATCTGAAATGCCTATATATGAAAATACAACTTCCTAGCAGTTATACATAGCTTTGCTATTTCTCCCCACACAAGCTCTTTCCTTGCTATTTCTCTCTCTTTCTTCCTCTCTCTTCCTAGCCCCAGCCTTGCGCTTTCTCTCTCATTCACCCCTTCATCATGCTGTTTCTCTTGTCTCCCAGCCTTTAGCTTCACTATTCCTCTCCCTCACCTCTTTATCTCACTGTTTATCCCCCCATAGCTTCTAGCCTTTCGCTTTCTTGTCCCTCTAGCCCTTTGCTCTGCTATTTCCCCCTCTCTCCCAGCCTTGCTATTTCTCTCCCCCACCTCTTTTGATGATGATGATTCATATACCGCCCCATAGCCAAAGCTCTCTGGGCAGTTTAGCTCTCTGTGGGGACCTGGCATGACTAGCCACGTCCCCACAGCAACCATTATGTGACTAGTCACATCCTCTATTGGAGCCATTTTGTAGGGGTGCCCACAGCAGTTCCTTAAATTCCCAAATGTGCCCATGGGTCCAAAAATGTTGGACATTTTATGCAAAATCTACAATACGCTGTCCTATCTTTAAACAAAATCTATCTTTAACAGGTGTTTGACTGTCATTTTCTTCCCAATGAAGTCAAGTACACTCACAATGGATGTCCAATTCTTAATGAAGACTTAGTCATGCTGCGGTTATACAGGTAAGTAATACCAGGGTGCTACATTAGTCAAAGGGTATTTTTTAATGAATAACAACTACATCTCCACCATTTTCTAACATAAAAAGGAATTGTTAATGTTGTGGGTTATTGTATTCTACCCATGGGACAAAGCTAGTGTGTGGTTCTCATCTCTTCCCCTGTCTCCATAGTGGGAGGGGGATCCAAGTGTTGAACTTTCTGCCAGGACCTCCCCACTCTTCCACCCCCTTCAACCATTGGCCAGTGCTCACACTCTCCGTTAACTAAGAATGAAAACTTTTTTAATATCCTTTTTGCCAGCCGGCAAAGGAGTTCATTGAGTGAACTGCCAGTTGACTAGATAGTTTGCATCCGTTTATGAAATCCATCCCTCTCCCCCACTCTCTTTTGACATTTCCTGCCCCTGGGATAGACCAGTCACAGTACTGTAGTCATGGCAGAAGCCATAATGGGTAGAAGTTTCACTTCTATACAGGTACAAGAGCTTTCTCAGGGTTTAATTGCACACATCGTTATTTGGAAGAGGCATCTTGTCTCTTCCAAGTAAACATGCAGAGAATTGCAACATAACAGCAATTAAAGGGATGTTCTTGATTTTGTTTACATTGAAGCCTGTGTATCTCATTTTTATTTGGGCACATGTATAGCTGCTGGGTATTTTGTAAAATGCATGTTTGAAGTGAAGAATGTTAATTTCCTTCAGTCACTTGCACGTAATTGTGATTCAGTGCCACACAAATAATGCCACAATCTTCACTACCACTAAACAAGCCAAATTTTCCAAACATTGTACATGGTTACAGATTATCATATTTATTTATTTATTTATTTGCAATATTTATATACTGCTCCCCATTCAAAATTTCATAGCGGTGTACAAGATAAAATAAAAACAGAATAGAACACTTTAAAATAGATTTAAAAAAAGCAAAATGTACAGTCAACCGTGGCTAGTCATTAAGGAAAGGCTTCCTGGAATAATGACGTTTTCAGGAGGCGCTGAAAGGAATACAAAGTTGGCGCCTGCCTGACCTCCAGAGGCAGGGAATTCCGTAGGAGGGGGGCTATTTTATCATTTTTTACTTTAAGTACGTACATATTTACTTTAAGTACGTATTAAGGTAACCAAACGTTGTTGTTGTTGTTATTGTTGTTGTTTTAATTATTTTCTCTGTTAGAGTAAATTACATGTGTATTTTGGTTATTACCTTTTAGGGAGAAAGGGTGTGCATATGTGTTCATGCTCATGTATATTTATGGCTGATGCTTCTGGAGGAAAGAGATTAGTGTGTGTGTGTGTGTGTGTGTGTTTGTGACTTGACTGGCAATGGGGAAATGACTGGCTTCAGTCATTTGTCTTCATCTAGTCCAACAATCTGTTTGTAGCAGTGGTTAGCCAAGTGCCTTTGAGAAGCTTAAAAGCCGCAGGTCAGGAGGACAGCAGCAGCAGCAGCAGCCCATTTTTATCCCTAGCATTTGTTAAGGTGTGTGTTGTGGCTGGCTGTATGAGCTCTCTGCATGAGAAAGATAAGTCTGTGTTTATTGTCACCATTGATAGATTGTTTTAAATTTTGTTGTTCTGAGCTTCCTTGAGGATCATTGATGGAAAAAGATGTGGTGGCCCACACCAAAACTAATCCATGGAGAATAATTTTTAGAAATCAAAAGGATCTTAATTTCTTTGTTTTAGAAGTTCTGCAATATTGCAATATAGGAAAATTGCAGTCTCTCTCTCTCTCTCTCTCTCTCTCTCACACACACACACACACACACACACTTGTATATGCACACACTTCTCTTCTTGTTCAGCTATTTTATACATTTAATTTATTCCTCACCAATACATATCATTTTATGGATTTCAACATTTACATACAGTAAATGTTTCACAATTGATCATGTTTTTTTACTTATCCTTTCCAGATTTACAGAAACGGAAACTTTCACAGAAATAGTCACCCTTCTTGTAAAGTTACTTGAACCAGATTGTAATATTATCAAGATGAGCTCCAGTGCTCTGGAGGTCCCTGAGTTTCATGGCCTGTCTAATGTCATTAACAAGAACATAATTACTTTGGACTATAACACGAAGATTAACTTAGAGTGCACTATAAGCCTGGTCTCCCTAGAGACGTTTCTACCAGCCCATGGTCAAGTTGTTACTGGAGAAGCAAAGGAAGAAGAACCTCGTGGAGATCAACCTCATAGTTTTTTCCCCACATCCAGTATGTCTTACTTTGTTTCTTTGTACCTATTATAATCACTATGATCTGCTTCTAATGAAGACATTATAGAGAACTTTAATCAGGTCATTATGGGTTGAAGCGCTGATGGTACCAGCTATTTCTGCCATGTTTTGAGACATTTCCTAGGAAAATAGGCAGCTATATACTGTATGCAGTCCAGAGCTCTCTGTGGTTATTTTCATTGTCATCATCATCATCATATCTTATTTATCTATTTAAGGCAAGTGTGGGCAGCACACAGTGCAGGGGTTACATGTGGCACTTGCTGTGCCCTGCTGTGCCCCCCCCCCCCCGCCACTGAAATTTGCAGAGGCAGCAAAAACATTGTCAGTTTGCCACTGAAAATCAGTAGCCAACTACTAAGGTAGCCAAAAGTAGCCAAATCTTCCGTGGTAGTTGCGGTGAGTGGAGGCAGGAAATAAAGAGACGACACCAAGTATTGGATTTAAACTGGGCCACATTTTATTAAGTGATCTGCAGGAGGTGGGAAATTCCTATCCTAAGAGGGCATCGTTAATCAGGCCTCTTGACAGGCCTGTTCCTCATTTGGGCGAGCCATTCGCCACCTGTCGGTTGGCACCTGGGACTTCGCCATCCCACAGGCTTCCCCGTATGGGGTAGGGAGACCTTCCGGTGTCGCTCCAGCACAGGCTGCCTAGGCTCTGCGTGAGAGAGGGAGGTCAGCCTCAGAGGTAATCCTTATGTCTCCTGCCAGGCCGCTAGGCTGAAAACAGGGAGGCTGAGGTGTTACCCCTCACCTCAACGGTGCCTGCGAATGCTCACCGCCCCATATCCCCTCTCAGGATGCCCTTACCTACTGCCATAGGGTGCGTCAAGCCACTTGCTTAGTCGCACCCTCACCCCACCTAGCCAGAATCGCTGTTCTTAGGCCCCTCTGCAGATCACCCCAAAACAAATCATTTCCAAGATCGGATAAATGAATGCCATCCTGCCTATATAGCTCCCTCCGGGATAAACTTATTGCCTTATGCTGAATACTAAAATCACTATGCTTAGTTAAATCTTTGACGATTTCAGTATTAACCTTCTTCCTTGCTTTCTCCAAAGCCTTGTGATCTCTGCCCTCCCGCCAGTTGAATCTTGGGAGCAAACAAGACCAAACTATCAGTACGCCTGGCCACCGCTGCCGAATAACCTTGAAGTCGGCAATTGCTTGCATGATGAGGGCTTTGCCTTGTAAAAGGCCCAGATCATTTCCCCCTAGGTGTATAAGGAGCACCTGAGATGTGCTGCTCAATGCTCGCTGTTGAAATAATGTGGGGAGGAGACGCTCCCACCGCATACCGCGTCTGCCCAACCATAGAACGTAGCCAAATCTTCTGTGGTAGTTACCAGTGCAGACGTCTAAAATGGCCGAATGGCACTCCAAAACTAATGAGATTTGACTGCCTTAGGGCTCATCTACATGGGTGCTTTGCCCCGGGCTAGCTTCGGAGTGGCGGCTGGTGATCTACATGATGCAGTCGCCATTCTGATGGGATCCAGGGGCAAAGCCCCAAAGCTCCGCACTACAAAAGTCGGGTACTTACCCCAACTTTTTTAGCTCGGAGCCAGGCTCTACGCCTTGGTGGAGCCTTTTTAAGTAAAAAAAATTAAAGGGGGAAGGAGGTGGACCGGGAGCTCCGGGCTCCACAATGATACATTTTAAAGAACGGTGGGTGGGGGAGAGAGGAATGGGGCAGCATGGAGTCAGCTACCGCTGCCGGGAGCACTGGGGAGTGGGGAGGAACAGGGCAGCCAGCTCTCCTCCCTCTGAGCTTGCTCTGGCTGCCCCATTCCTCTCCCCCTTGTTTCCCCCAGTTAGCTGTAAATGCGATCCTTCACATTTACAGCTAAACAAACAAAAAAACCACACTTTTCCCATTAAAAAATCCTTACTTACCAGAGAAGAGGGGGGTGGATGCTGCCAGGCGCCTCTGGAAACCCTCAACTGTGCTCCTTCCTTTATAGATGCTGGGAAGGAGCGTCAATACGGCTGTGCCGCGGCTCGCGCTGCCAGGCACAGCATTACAGAAGCCATACAGATGAGGGCCCAGGCTGCCTTAGCGGTTCGCCACCGAATTTCGTTGCCAAAGCATTGTTGGTTTTCCTCGCAGGGGAGTGTGCAATGCCTTGCAGCGTGGAGGGACAGTGGCTCATTGCAGAGCACCTGCATTGCAAGGAGGAGGCCTCAGGTTCCAGCCTCGGCTTTTCCAGGTAGGGCTGGGAAAGACTCCTGCCTGAAACCCTGGACAGCCGCTGCCAGTCAGTGTCAATAATATTGGGCTAGATGGACCAATGGTCTGACTCAGTATAAGGCAACTTTCTATGCTCCCTCGCAGTTGTCACCCTTGATTTAAGGCATTTATATACTGCTTTTCATGATATTTATCCCAGAGCAGTTTACAGTGCAAATTAAAACAAAAGGGCTGCAATAAGATATACCACACCACAATTAAAATCAATCAACAAATAATTAAAAAATAAACTAAAACAAAATAAAACCTTGATTTCCAGTGTTTAAAGTACAGCATCCTTCCAGTGCCCGAAAGAATAAAAATGTCTGAAGCTGATACCTAAAAATGAATCCACTGGGTTCCAGGCAAGTCTCTTTGCCTGTTGCTCAGGTAACACTGATGCCAATGGAGGCCTTTTCTCCTTTAACCTTGTTAGCCTCCTTCCCCCATGGGGGCAAGATTTCAGAAAGCAAACAGTGTGGGTGGGGTGGGGGAGAAAGGTTTAATTATCCCCTCCTTGGGGGATAATTAATCCTTTTGCAATTCTGACTGGCTCTGACTGAAAGCCAGAGGGGATTCACAGTCCCACTGAAATTAAAGCCACTAACCTCCACTGCATCCAGTAGCACATAACATTTGAATAGAAAATGCCTGTCAGCACTGGCTGGGTAGTAGCAGGTACCATGGTCTGCACCAAAGCCTATAGCTACTGAGATAATTCCATGTCAAGTGTGCTGTAGGGAAGAGCAATTATGCACTGATAAAATCCGGAGAAACTCTGATGATTGCTAGAGCTGCTTGAGTGAATTAGAAAGGCGTAGTGATAGGTTTAAACCTACTCCAATAGGTTGATTCAGATTTCACACACGAAAGGCCTGGATTGCTAGTCCTGGGTTCAGAATCTGGCAATGCACCCTTCAGTTCCTCAGAGAGATTTGCAACAACTACTTCTACAGTAGCTGTTTCTAGTGGATTGAGGGTCTCTCTACTGATTGTTCTTGCTTGAGGCTATAATCAGAAGGTCACTTTTGGGATGGGTTGGAGGTCACAACAGGGAGGAAGGATCCATTCCTTTCCATTGGTATTTCAATTCCATACCATTTTTAGCTCTTAGCCTCTCCTGGAAGTACCCTGAAAGTGGTTTGCGTATCCTGTCCACATTTGTGTTCAAATAATTATTTCACTATAATTTCTCTTGGGGCATTAGTCCATAGGGCAGGTGAAAGGTGCCCAACTGGAAGTTGTCTTTCTGGCTTGAAGACCATTCAGAATATCAGAGTGAGCTGTGAGGATTTTCTCCTGATGGGCCTTAGATACCAGCACTTGGACCCACCTTCGCCCAATGTTGATTATATCCCCATCAGACTGGATCTCACTGATCGCAGAAGCAAGACTGTGTACAAGGTAAAGGACTTATGTGCGTGAACACAAACCGTTCTGGATTACCTGATCTTATAGAACAAGTTATACAGCCATCATCCAACATAAAAACCAACAGGTACACAGACCTGGTTTGCATGATCACTGTGGCTTACATAGGGCTCTGGCATGTGCTTGGTGGCTTTTTAATATTCAAGGTGTGACCATGGCTTGTCGTGTTGTCTGAACCTGGTGGGGGTGGGTTGTGTGATGGTTAAACTACAAGGGTTTGGACAACACATCAGGCCATGGTTGTGGTTTGAATATTCAAAACGGCCGCCTGCATACACAGCTCACCATGGTGGCTTATTTAACAGCCATGGTGGGCTATTTAATCATGTGAACTGGCCCAGAGCCTATGCTCCCCATTTTTAAGCACTCCCTGGCATTCTTCCACAAATGATTTTGAGCATTGGTTTCCACAGCACTTATTCTCGTCACCACCAGCAGAGAGATCATTGCAGCATACATTGTGGGCGAGAGAAGAAGGGAAATTGACCTCTCTTTTCAAAGACATTGCCACTTATGTTTTAAACAGCAATTCACTAACTTTGTTGAACTACATGACTGCAATTCTCACATTAAATGGCTGTCTTCAGTTCATACAGATCTAAATGGGCACTTCAGTGAGTACATTGGGTGGAACAGCGATGTTCAGAATTGGACTGAGTTAATTCCACTAGAATTGGACTGAATTAATTCCATTACAAGTTAAAGATTAATATAGTTTAATACACTTTTCCCCAATGAATGAGATCTCTTGTGAGACAGACTTTGATTTAAATATTGCGACAATATAGACACAACAGCTAAGAAATTACACACATCAGTAGGATGTGGGGATTGTCCCCAAAGTTCATAACAATAGAGAGGGGGATTTTGTCTCAGTGTGTCAGAACCATCCTCCATGCCACCATGCTTCTAGTCACATCTACATGGGGCACACATATATTTTATGATTATATAGTATATTAGCAATGCCATGTAATCTGCCCTTATCTCATGAGAGGGTGATGTAAAAGAGGTTGTTCCAACCAGGAATGGTGTAGGAGCAACCATAAAGGTGGTGGGACCTACATTTGAAGAACAATACAATTCAATTCACTTGGAAGTTAAAGGTATCCATCCATATTTTCACATTTCTTTCTTGTGGTTGCCTTGCCTTACCATTATTTTGCAGATAACTGATGAAGCAAAACCATGTAAATAAGTCAGTATGTCGTTGTATTCTCTGTTCCCTTAGTCTGTATGTAAGTTTTTCTTCTAGAATTGTGTCCCTCAAATATTAGTACCATTGGTCCATTTTTAAAGGTATCTCTGCCTTTCACTTCCACGCTATTGTCTAGCCATGACCATTATAAACATAATTCAAATAGGGAGATGATTTGCTGTTTCCAGCACAGGGAGATCATGATCTTCATTTTTGAATGTTCCAGGGAAAGTGCAGAATCAGGAGGTTCTCTCTCTCTCTCTCTCTCTCTCTCTCTTTCTCTCTCTCTCTCTCTCTATATATATATATATATCAAGCAAAGCCATTGGGCAGCAGGAGAGCATATGTGCATGTAAACTGTGGGCTAGGAGTAAAGCAGAAGTTCGCAGACTGTGGAACTTGCAAGTTTTAAAATCAACGGGACAATAAAGCAAAATGTGACCTTCTAAACGGTTACACTTTTGATGCAGAATAGCAAGAGGCTTTGTCTGTTGTAAATATTTTACAACATTTCTAAACAGGTTAGAATTCTAAACTGGCAATGGTCATATCTATGTTTTTTTGCGGAAAGAGCAATAAGCAAGCGATAGCAAGGATCTACTCTAGGCCTGCATACAAGGCTTGCAGGCTTCTAAAGTAGCCCATTAGAGATGTGATGAACATCCTGTTTTTGTGGTCTGCCTGGGGACTGCAAAAACAGGTGGGGATATTAAATATCTTGCAGGCTACAACAATACATGGATTATGTTCTGCTTGGTGCATCGCAAGCTGTGGAGCCTTGATCTAGTGTCCCCCTCATGCATTTTCCTGGTAAAATCCACACAGATGATCCATTCTAATGCAGTGTTTTCCACATGTAAAGGAATTATTCAACCATTCGCAGAGGAAAATCTTACATCAAAACTGCCCTATTAATTGCAGGCAACCCTACTTACCTGGGAGTAAGTCCAACTGAAGCCAGTGATGCTTACCTCTGAGTAAACTGGACTAGGTATAGATTAAACTGTCTGGAAAGAATTCAGCTGCAATGAGATATTTATTAATTGCTAATTTGTTGCTTCTTTCTTATTCCACAGTCTGAGCATGCTTGGCTTCCTGTTCAGATCAGAGGTGCAATTTCTAACCAGGCCCCGCAAGCTGCTTTTATGGCTATGCTCATCCTGGAAGTGGACCAGTTCATTTTGAGCCCCTTGTCAACAGCCATATTGGATGCTGAAGACAGTGAAACAGCCCAGTCTCTGCTGGTCTTCAACATCTCCAAACCACCCCAGGAAGGCTACATCACACACCTGCAAGACCACACTAAGCCTGTCTCATCCTTCACGTGGAACAGTCTCAACGATATGCTCATTGCATATCAGCCACCAAACAGCAGTCATTCGGAGAGGAGAAATTATGAGGTAACTCCACTAAGGCTGAAATAAGGTTCCAGCAGGGCCTCTTCCTTTGCAGCTGAAAGATTTGCAAGTCAACAAACAACACATCATGTGCTATGAATGGGAGGTTGTTGGATTGCCATGTTGGGCACCATTGCCCTGTGGAAGCTCAAGAGGCATCTGGTTACCTCACATCATTTTTTTTGCTCACAATGCTTTCCAACAGTCATTTCACACCCTGATTTGCAGCTCATCAAATCACGGGAATTCGAATGATCTGCGTGAATGCGTGTCCAAACCAACTCTGTGTTTGAATGTCATACAAAAGTTTGTTTAATGCACCAATTAATTGATGAAGGCTTGCAGAGCTACCAGAAATATTTTCCTCTTTTCAGGCATGAAGCCACATTCCTCACAAATTCCCTACTGCTGCGTCAAACTTTCTTTCCTACAGGTTTGGATCACGGCATTTTAAAGATAAATGTTATATTTTTGCTTTTATTATTATTAATGGTCCTACTGTTTTTCATCCAATATCACCCCTTTAGGACTTTCTAGGACTAGATATTGGGAGAAAGTAAGATGGAAGAAATGAGACATTCTAATAAAACTAGTTGCAAGTATGTGTATTTGAGATGCGTAAATACTTATGAGGGCTTAACGGGACAAGATGGTAGAACTTTGGGATCAGATCTCATTGACTCTTTAAATTTTAGTAGTGTGGGTGGGTGGAGTTCACATTGGAGACTACGGTGCTGCCAGAGAGAGAATTTAACCCTGTCCTTCCAGTGCACCTTTCCTAATGAAAATCTGCTAAGCTGCTATTTCCCTCCTAGGGAAAACGTACATGCTAGGCCCAAAGAAGAGCTTCTTAGAAAAAGAAATGGCTATTGCTATTGAAAGAATGACAACTGGTACTGGCTAAATATGGAATTGGTAGGAAGTTGAGGCCTTTAAATTCAAACCAAGTATGAGAGCTTGGATAGGCTGGGTTAGTTCAACAGGAATTATAGCATATACGTGCTCTAGCAATGAACATTATAATAAAAACCTGATGGCAATTATTTCTTCTATGCCTTTAAATTCCTTCATGGAATGCTTAACCCATTTAATAAGCCCTTGACAAGGTTTCATGTTGTTCATGTAGGGTTAATTTCTTTCTGGTTTTCGTGGATTTCAGAAGTGGTGAAACTCAGCAATATTTTTTATTTCTGTTGCAAACATTCCATGGGAGTATAAATAGTGCTCCCTCTTGTGGAAGTTAAAATGAATAATATACATATGAAACCGTTTTTTCTTAAGAATTAAATTGTACCTGTCAACTACAGGGAAAATGGCATTTTCCAAAACAAAACAAAAGGGCAGGGGAGGATATGGAAAGCTGTAGACCAGGGGTGGGGCGCCTCTGGCCTGGAGGCCTAATCCAGCCCTCCCAGGGTCCCGATCTGGCTCTTTGAGGCCATTACCAACCAGCTGTCATGTGGTAGTTCCCCAGCTTTTGTGCACATCCTCCCACGCCTTTCTAAAAGGTTGAAATGCCTCTCCTAAGGTTTGGTTGGTGGGAGTAAGAGCTTTAAGCTAAAAGAAGCAGGTATTTGGGTTTGGTTTTTTGGGTTTTTTTTTTTTTTTTTGCTATTTTTGACCCTTCTCTTTTGTCCTTGGCCCCCACCTGCCACTAGAACGCGGCCCTCGAGAGCGTCTCCAAAATGAAACTCAGCTCTTGGCCAAAAGCAGTTCCCCACCCCTGCTGTAGACCTGCGGAAACCATAGGACCTTTTCATAAGAAGCTTGTGGGCTTCTTATGCCCAGTGGGGCTTTTCTTATGCTCTTTGATCAGTTTTTATTTATTTATTTTTATACCGCCCAACAGCTGAAGCTCCCTGGGCGGTTGACAAAAATTAAAACCATTCAAAGTATAAAACAAACAGTATAAAAACAAGATATAAAATACAATACAAAAGGACAACCAGGATAAAATCAGCAGCAGTGCAGAAATACAAATTTAAAATACACATTTAAAACAGCAAAGTTAAAATTAAATTTATAGACTGCTTAAAATGCTGAGAGAATAAAAAGGTCTTCATCTGGCGTCTGAAAGAATATAGTGTAGGTGCCAGGTGAACCTTGTTAGGGAGCTCATTCCATAGCCGGGGTGCCACAGCAGAGAAGGCCTGCCTCCTGGTAGCCACCTGCCTTACTTCTTAATAAATGGAGTGTCCATTTTTTGTATAACAGGTGGAGTTTGAAGTTCATGATTTGTACTTTGAAAAGAGTTCACCCATTACTCTTTATATCTCTGTTAGAACAACAAATACCAATGCTCCTCGAGTTTCATGGAATACAGGTAAGAATTCTTCTTCTTCTTCTTCTTCTTCTTCTTCTTCTTCTTCTTCTTCTTCTTCTTCTTCTTCTTCTTCTAGATTCAAGAATGAATTCTAAGTTGAACAACTAGGAAAGGAAATCTACAATCGAGGCAGCTAGGAGAATTAAGATTCCATCAAATAGAAGTAAAAGAGAAAATGTTTAAAAGCTCTTGGTTCTCCCATCTGCTCTTGGCAGGCAGCTGCATGGCTTAGGTGGCACTGGGATACCTAGTTTATAAGAGTAAAACTAGGGACATATGGATTTGGTGCTTTGTGGATTGTCAGGCATCTTTCGTTCTGTCCTTCACTCATTGATGGTGACTTTTTTGATCTGAGAATTTAATTATACTTGAGCTACTTCCCAGTAGCACAAATGTGAACTTGCACAAATACACATTAACTAATGCATATTAGTTGATGTGAATTTGTGCAAATCTCCCCAAAGGTGGGGAAAAAAGGTTAAAAAGTGCAAATTGTCCCATAATCCACATTTTCATGCTGGTCGTGGGGTGGGGGAGGAATGTGTATTTTGGGTCTCCGTTCCCCCGCCCCCGTATTTTTTGTAGAACTAAACTTGTGTACAATTCTGGAAAGTTAAAAAATGGCCTGCAAATTTAAAGAAATTTGCACAAATTACATGGTCGATTGCTGCTCGATTTGCTAAATTCTCCCGTTTCCACAGAACGAGCATTGAGATCTGGAAGCCACTGCCTGCAGTGTCATTTCTTGAAATGCTTAATGTTTCAGGCAATGCTTCAAAGAACTAGCTGCAGAGTCCTAAATGGATGGAAATTAATTTCTTTACACAATAGTTTCTAGCCACTTCACCGAGTCTTTGAGGAAGCCAAATGGTTGTTATGAATATCTCATTCATTCCAAATGTGTAAAGTGAATTCATATCCCATTGAATTCAATGGCAAATTTCCTAGTGAAATGAATGGCTCTGGATTGTACCCATTGTTTTTAATAATGCACAGGATCTGGGTTTCTCCCTGCAACCTCCCCTGAAGCACTCCTCTTTCCTTTTCTAGGTCTTGATCTCTTGGAAGGACAGTCTCGCTCTATAACATGGGAACAGTTTCAGATTGTAGACAACGATGATATCAGTGGGGTTCGCTTAGTCACTGTTGATGGTTTACAGCATGGACAACTCACTTTAAGAGGTATCATATCCTGATGGATCTCTGCATGTGGATGTTGTTATTTGGTCCTTTGCCACCAGTACAGCACGTGGGCTGATTCACCTTTACAACTCTCTCGACATGAGGAATTTGGGAGTATTCAGAGACCACTGCTGGGTTGACTCCACTTGTAAACACCAAGATAATGTGGATTCTGAAGTAGTTGTCATATTTTGCCACATGGCATAAGCCACATTCCCTATTAAAAGGGAATCAATTTAAACTTATTTCCATTGCTTTTTTGTTAGGGGTTCACAAAGTTTGGCTTGGTTTATTGGTCAGGTGCCATTTGTATCTGGTTACCACTGACTGCTCCCCTCCCCCAAGTTCAGGGGCACATGCAAAGGACTTAAGAAAATAAGAAGAACCATGCTGAATCAGACTAAAGGCCTAACTAGTCCAGGATTCTGTTCACGCATTGGCCAACCAGCTATCTGTGGGAAGCCGACAGGTAGGACATGAGTGCAATAGCACCATCCTGCTCATGTTCCCCAGCAACTGATATACAGAAGTATATTGCCTCTGATACTGGAGGTAATATATAGCTGTCATATATCTGAGAGAGAGCCTTCTTCCTTACCAACCTGCTGGGTCACTGAGGTCATTGGAGGGCCGGCTCCTGGTGGGTCCACATGTACCTTTGGTCTGATTGGAGCCCATCAGGAGAAGGGCCTTTAGTGTGGTGGCCCCTTCTCTTTGGAACTCCCTGCCCCTGGAGGTCAGGCAGACACCAACACTATGCAGCTTCTGGTGCCTCCTGAAAAAAATTCTTTTCCAGGAAGCATTCCTCAACTGCCCAGCCACTGTTTTATTTGTCCTTTGTTTTGAATTGAGCAGTTTTAATTTGCTGTTTTTAGTCCTCTTTCTTTTTTTCTGTTTCATTCCCATGTGCACTCCTCTGGAATCTATTTTAGATATGGAGCAGTATATAAATAAATATTGTAAATCATCATCAAAATCATGTGCAGCCAATATTCGTAGATTAGTAGGCTTGGATCTAGCTCTTGGTCTTTCTTCATTTTCTGTGGGGCTTTTGCAAAAGGTGAGAGCAGCACAAGTCTGTCTTGCTGTTTCTGCCTTCTGCAAAGCCAACGTGAAACGAAGGGACAATCCTTTCCCTTATCTGTAATTCACTGGAGACCTCACAAATTAATTTGTAAAGCACTGATTTTTATGGATTTCCTGCTCTTGACAGTCCACTTCCTACATCTGATGTTTCAGTTCCTAATCTTTACCCCTGTGCCCCATTATAAAGTGGTCAGTTTTTCAAAAGTATGAATTATAGCACTTCTGTTGCCTGACAGGAGGAAAAGGATTCATGCTCACAGTCTCAGACCTTAAGGCTGGTGTTGTTCGTTACCATCATGATGACAGTGACTCCACAAAGGACTATATTGTCTTCAGGATCTTTGACAACCGCCATAGCAGCCGCCACCGGTTTCCAATCAACATATTGCCTAAAGATGACAGCCCCCCATTCCTCATTAGTAATGTTGAAATAGAGGTGCATGAAGGACAAACAATTCAGATACAAGGTTCAATGCTTCAAGCCTCTGACATGGATTCTAGTGATGACTACATACTCTTTAATATCACCAAGGCATCACAGGCAGGAGAAATCATGAAGAAACCAGGACCAGACCTTATTGGTAATATGTTAGACATTTGCCGGAGGGGAAGGCACTCTTTCTTTTTACTAATGTTTTGAGGTCAGCTTTTACCTATATACCTGAGTGTTGTTTTCAGATATATTCTCATTTCCTCTAACACTTCAGAAGTCAACTGCTGTCCTCATCTTACTGTTGCGGTTTCCTTGACTGGGTGACACAATAACCAACAATGAGTTAAATAGTCAACGGTGGGTTAAATAGTCAATGGTTGGTTATTGTGTTGTCTGTTGGGAGCTTTTCACACCATGGTTGGTTATTCGGCCGAAATAACCAACGCAAATAAATGCTGTGCAGAGTTGATTATTTCAACAACCATTGGTTATCGTGTCATGTGTTGGGCAAAGTTGACTATTTTCAGCGACTACAGAGTCCTCTGGCAAGAATGACCAAAAGTAGCAGCTGCCACTCTAGTCCAGCTGGCAGAACTCACAATGGCTGATGGGATACCAGTGGGAGGACTGTGGGGAGGGGGGATGTGTCAATCAAACATACCGTTGACTAATAGTCAACTTGATGTTGGCCTTAATCCACACAGCGGTTGATTATAATCATGTTGTGTGGGGAGTACCCCATCGATAATCAACCGTGGAGTTGACTATTAACTCACCATTGACTATTGTGTTGTCTGAATGCAGCCTTTCTGAGTAAATGCACTGCAGATTGCAGCTTTTAGCTTCAAACACACAAATTAAAGTCTGTTGACTGACACGGATTTGCTTATGATTGAAGGCACCTCAAGGCTAAATCAACTTCAAATTTAGACCCATATATAAGGCTCTATCCCAAAGTTATGTTGATGATGTGCTTTCCTGTGTTGGATCCTGAACTTCATGGTTACCCGCTTGTATGAAGTGGCACCCATATGGTTTCATTTGAACAAATCCACTCATTTTCAGCCTGCTTTACTCAAGGGGTTAAATTCACTTCACAGAAAATGGATTATGGCATTGTTCGGCACCCATGCATTTGTTCCCTCAGCATGCTGCCCGCATAACTTTTGAATTTAGGCCTCAGTTATAATTATTTCACTGGCAGTTTAATTAATGTGTTCAAGACTAATCTGTAGTCCCTTTTGTAGTAATTCCCAGCCAGCGCAGAACACGAAAGTATACATTGGATAGGTTCACTTGATTACTTAAGTCATGGTTGTCTGTGGTGCGTGTGGGCAGCCAATTTGAACATTCCCTTTAAAAACTATTGTTTTTGGGGTGGTTTGTTAAACATGCCAACATCTCACCCTCACTGGGTTCAGACAACACAACAAACCACAGTCGCAACTTGAATATTCAAAAGTCTCCTGGACCTGCAAGAACCTACCACAGTGATCATGCAAACCAGGTCAATTTGTTATCCCTAAGTTTGATTTTGATTGGTAAAAACTGTATAACAATTCTTCTTCTCAGAGCTACATCTTTCTTAGGAGAATTTTCTTTTTATTTACTTCTTAGCTAAAATAAACCTTGGGTAGTCAATGACGTTTTCTTGGTACTGAGTCCTTGGAGACTTTAAACTGGAAAGTAAAGTGTCACCCATGCTAAATACAAAATAATTCAGCTCTAAAAGTAAAAGACAGAATTTCTGTCACTAAGGCCTTAGCTAGACCTACCTGCTATCCTACAACAGAGGATGGAAGATTTCACGTTGTGTTTAACGCAAGATCCCTCCTCCATTTACACGCAACGACCTCAGAAGGAGAGGCGTCGCGCCCACCATTTTTTATTAATAAAAGGCCAGCAGCGCACGAACGCAGAAGGTAGTTAATTTTTAAAATTTAAATTATTTCCCCCACTCCCCCCACCCTACCCCCGATGGGCGCAGCGCTCCTGGCTCCACACGAGGAATCATGCGGAGCCGGGTCAATCCGCAGCACCCGTCCACACGTTCTGCGGTCTTGGGCTCAGCCAGGGACTGTGGAAAAAACCGGGCCAAAGTGGAGGGCGAGATCCCGAGGCAAGAGAAGGATCATCTCTCCCTGATCCCGGGATCCCCTGTGCATCATGTGGACACACAGGGACAATCCCGGGGTTCACCCTGGGATAAAGCCCTGTCTAGCTATGGCCTAAGTCTGATAATTGTTTTTTTTTTTTTACTTCCAAAGAACAAAAATCATTTCCTTCACAATTCAGTAAAAATGTCAATTCTGTGTTGTTGTTGTTGTTGTTGTTATTGTTGTGTGTGTTTTTTAAAGAAAACAGAGCCTTTACTGCTGCAACTTGACAACATTAAAAGCAAATAACTAGCTTTTGAATTTCAATGTTAGGCAATTAATACATGACTCTTAACCTATGGCTTCATGCAAAGAAAAATGGGAATATGTCATTATGCACCGTTGTCTTTAAGAACAGTGCTGAACTTTGCTAATCCAGGCTACATTAAATGAAGGTATAATTCTTATTTGTAGTTATAACAGGTCTACTTGATTCTGTTTTTGATTCAACAGGTTATCCAATCACTAAATTCCTTCAGAAAGATCTTCTTAATGGGATAATCTACTACCGCCACTTAGGAGGAGAAATATTTGAAGATTCAATTGAATTGGTTCTATGTGATAGTCATGACCCTCCCAATCTTTCAGAAACTCAGGTATGTCGGCATAGGATTTACTGCAAGGCCATAAGAAAGTACATAGTGACATATATCTATAATCAAAGGCTAAAATCCTAAATTCACAATTGATTTTCTTTTAAGTAAATGTGCATAGGATTGCACTCTAAAGGTGTGAGAACCCCCTTTTCCTAATAACCACATGAACAAGGTGCCTGAATGTTTGATAACGTTGTGAATGTACTTAACATGTTTCAAAGCTCAGTTCAGGGGAGAGACGGCAATACAAACCTACAGAAAATGCTGTCAACCAGACTTAAATTAAAGGTCTCGTTTTACTTGGCCAATAAATGGATACAGTCAAGATACAAGAACTAAATGCTTGGTTTTCTGTTATAACTATAAGCTCCATCACATCTAGTCAAAAGCGTGGCTCCTGTCGCTTCTTCTGTTGCTGCTTCCATGTCGCTTCCTAAAAACAGGAAGTAATTAGCCCCATTCATTCTAGTAGAAGAGAGCAGCAACCAGACTTAATGAGAGTTTTTTTGTAGGGTGTGTGCTCCTATAGCAGAGCAGCCTGATTCGCCTCCGACAAAGGCGGAGACGAATTGGGTCAGTGGGCTGCGGATTGAGGCGAAGCGGTTCGCCTCGAGCTGGAGCTCCGGACCTAGGTAAGTGGGGGGAGGGGGACTCACCTGGCGCTGGCGCCGCTGGCGCAGTCCATGCAGCGACGGCGATGGAGCCAGGTAAGGGGGAGGGGGGCTTACCTGCCTCCGTCACGGGCTTCAACTGAGGGCCAGGCCTCAAAGCGGAAGCAGGCCGTGGCCTGCTTCTCCTTTGAGGCCTGGCCCTCAGTTGAAGCCCACAACAGAGCCAGGTAAGGGGGTGGGGTGGGAGTTTCGCTTACTTGGCTCCGCCGCTGCAGCCGCAGTCCGTGAAGTGGCGGCGGTGGAGCCAGGTAAGGGGGCAGGGGGAGGGGGGCTTACCTGCCTCCATCGCGGTCCATCACAGGCTTCAACTGAGGCCCCGGCTTGAAGCCAGAAGAGGCTGTGGCCTTCTCTTCCAGCTTCAACCGGGGCCTCAATTGAAGCCCGTGACGGACCGTGACAGAGGCAGGTAAGGGGGCGGGGGGGGGTTAGCTTACCTGGCGGCGGTGGCACTGTCCATGCAGCAGTGGGGTACAGGCGGATTGGCCCAAACCAGTTTGGGCCTGATCTGGAAGTTCCGGATCAGCCCACAAAGCGGTTCGGGGGGGTCCATGCACAGCCCTAGTTTTTTGCCACGCAATAATGGCCAGAAGGGGTGGAAGAGACGAGAGAGGCAGATGACGTCATGAGAGTAATTAACGAGTGCCCAGTAATGAGTGTGCAGTAAGACACTTGTCAGATGGAGCTTTATATTTGGAAATATAAAAGAGCACCTTTTATCAGCTTAGGCTGATATACCAACTGCGCCCTTATCTGGACAGAGATAGCCTAGCTACAGTTATCCATGCTCTGATAACCTCTCGTTTGGATTACTGCAATGCGTTATACGTGGGGCTGCCTTTGAAAACGGTCCGGAAGCTTCAGCTGGTACAAAACAGGGCAGCCCGTTTACTAACAGGGACTGGCTGGCGAGATCACATTACGCCAGTCCTTCTCCAGCTTCATTGGCTGCCAGTCCAGGTCCGGGCCCGATTCAAAGTGCTGGTATTAACATTTAAAGCCCTAAACAGCTTGGGGTCAGGTTATCTGAAGGAACGCCTCCTCCCATATGTACCTACCCGGACCTTAAGATCATCTACAGGGGCCCTTCTCCGTGAGCCCCTGCCAAAGGAAGTGAGGCAGGTGGCTACTAGGAGGAGGGCTTTCTCCGCTGTGGCACCCCGGTTGTGGAATGAGCTCCCCAGAGAGGTCCGCCTGGCACCTACACTGTACTCCTTTCGGCGCCAGCTGAAGACCTTTTTATTCACTCAGTATTTTAACACTTAATTTTAACTTAAATTTAAATTTTACTGTTTTAACTCTGTATTTTAATCTTATATCAATTTTGCTGCGTGGTTTTATCCTGGTTGTGCTTTTTATACTGTATTTTGTATTTGTGCTTTTAACCTGTTGGTTGTTTTATCACGGTTTTAATTTTTGTGAACCGCCCAGAGAGCTTCGGCTATTGGGCGGTATAAAAATGTAATAAATAAATCAATAAATGTTTCAGAAAATTCGGTTTATTTGTATATATCTTTGAATATACTAAACATTGGTCATGGACGTTTCTAAAACCAAGTTTAAATTTTAGGATCTTGTATAAAAAGATTGCAAGATTTTTAAATGGCACGTTTAAACAAAGTATACAGAATTACTTGTGGAATATTTTGTGCTCTGCCCTCGACTTGTTGTTTCTTCCAGCAGATGCTAACAGCTCATTTGACAGATTGCAGAGGCATACTGTAACCTCTGTAACCTTTTAGCAGCAGTATGGTCTGTCTGCCCCACCCCCAAACACCTCAGAATATAATGTTTTTTTCTAAATCCTTCGTCTAGGTGGTAAGAGTGCATGTAATTCCTGTGGATGATCAGCCTCCCAAAGAAGTTCCAGGAGTAAGCCGGCATCTAACTGTCAAGGAAACTGAGATTGCCCTTTTAACAAAGAAACACCTTAATTACAAAGATATGGAAGCACAGGAAAGGGAGCTCTTCTATACTATAACTTCTCCCCCATTCTTCTCTTCCGTACAATAGTAAGTTAGTGAGCTTCTCTACATTTTTAAAAAAATTGTGCTCCCTTACCATGGCTTTCTGCATCCGCTTTCTTTCTGGGATGTCATCGGTGCCATTACACGGGTGGCTACATGGTTTGAATTTGAATACTTCCTCTGTCTGTTGCTCCATGTGGTCAATTAACTTTAATGAGACAGTGCCATCTAGTGGCATAATTATAGCGCAATGCCAAGATTACACGCGGGGGATGATGCGATTTCCCAGATATTCCCACATTATTGCTGGGTTTTTTAAATTCGCAATTTCCAGGGAATAACGCAGGAGAGGCCCTGTATGCTGACGATGTCATGTAATGAACCCTCAAACTTCCATGAGTGGCCAATCACAAGCATGCTATAAATCACTTGTTTAGAGAATGTATACTTCTCAATTTCCAGGTTATTGCTCAGCAAAGTTGGTGACTAGCAAAGCTGTGATGGGTTACAAAGCTAATAGCACAATCCTATGAATGTTTAACGAGAAAAAAGTCCTACAACTCCCAGCATTCCCCAGCCAGCATGGCTGGGAGTTGCAAGAGTTTTGTGTGTGTGTAAATATGCATAGGATACACACTAAAGTTATTTTCAAAAGGGGAATTTGACAGGAGCCCAGTTTCCCTGCTTGCTGTTCATTGCCCACAGGCTGGCTGTTGCCAGTCTCAGCCTTAGTGACTGCCAGTTTTTGCCAGTTTTCTGGCACGTGGACTGCTTTGGTGATCTGCAGCGGCGGCAATGGACAGTCAGAAGACATCATTGGTACCACTTCCTGGCTTGGCAGGTAGCGAACCAGTGAGCAAGTAGGCTGTGGCATTAGCTGCTCCTCCTTCTCACCACCATGGTTGTCTGGGCCAGAGGGGGAGGTAGGTGGCAATGCTGAAGAGGAGGAGCAGGGCTAGGGTGGAGCTCTTGTTAGTGGTCCCCTGCTGGGGTGTGGGCCCTTGGCACAGGCCCAACCGTGTTTACCATTGACTCTGGCCTTGAGAATAAAATTTGAGGTATAGATGTGTTTCTTCGTTTCTTATTTACAAATCTGTATGATTTTGGATATACCCATGACAATATTAATGTTTCTGTGCAGCCACACAGATGCTGGGAAGTTATTTATGGTAGACAGTATTCCTAAGATGATCAAGGATCCTGCTACTCCATCACTGAGATCATTCACTCAGGTTTGTTAACATGTTTAACACCTATTGGAAGCCAGGTGCCCCATCACCCAAAATCCCCTCCCGTTACTTCTTGACATATGGGAGTTGATAGAAGCAAGTCACTCTGCATGTGATCAGAAGCAGTTTCTACTGCATCAAAAGTGTGCATTGACAAACATATTATGTGGGTGATATGCTTCCTGGAAATGATAGCAGTTTTTGAAACGGATTCTGTAATGTGTTGTATTCCCATCTGGACTTAAGCCCTGAAGTAGATGCTTCTGTTCTAGCTGGCCATGTAAAAAACAATGATGGATATGCCAAGTTCTGCTGAGTGTGCATTATGCTGTGTCAGATTTTAATTTCATTTCTTGTATTTCTATACCTCCCAATAGCCAGAGCTCTCTGGATGATTTAGAAAGATTAAAACCTTTAAAGAATATATAAAAACAGCTTAGCTACAAACATAAAACCAGAGTAGATGCGCGCATACCCACAATACTCCATGACCTGATTAAAAAAAATCTATAATATGCTGCCAAATACCTGGGAGTAGGGGAAGGCCCTAATCTAGTCCCGAAAGGGCAGCAATGTTGGTGCCAGGTGGTCCTTGCTGGGGAGTTCATTCCATAATTGGGGAGCTACCACTGAGAAGGCCCTCTCCCTTGTTGCTACCTTCTGAGCCTCCCTCAGAAGAGGCACCTGTAGGAGGGCCTTAGATGATGAGTGTTGTGTACAGGTAGGTTCATGCCAGGAGTAGTGCCCCATCAGAGATGGTTCTGCTCTGTGTATTTTTGTAGAGAAGGATAGTAACACCTGGAAAATGGAGGGGTGAAACCTGGGAAACTGTATTTCTCTAACAAATATTTGGAATAGATCTATGGGGGTTCAGGGGGTTGCAAAGAAGAGGGGAGCATGTCATGTCTGCAGTGTCTGTCCTGCTCGTAGACAGACACAATTGGATACAAATCTTCTTTTTTTACACATGCCTTGAAAATTGCCTTAATTATCATCATCATCTGCACCATTCCAACACATTTACAGTTTCTCTGTGATTAAGTAAAGGCTGTTTCTGCTCTAAATGTTCCCACGGCTCCTCTAACTAGTACTAGATCATATCCTGAAATTATACATCTGTGTCACTACAGATGGACTGAGTATTAATAGTGAATTCATGTAGGGGTGTGCACGGACTCCCTGCTCTGCCCCGCGGGCCGATCCGAAAATTTCGGATCGGCCCGCTCCGCGCCGCTCCGCCCATACTCTGCTCCTCTTCGCCACGGAGCTCCGGCTCTGAATTGGAGCTCTGCAGTGGAGGGGAGTGGCACCAGGTAAGGCTGGGAGAGGAGGGCGGGGGGTGTTACCGGACCCTGCTGCCGTCGCCGCCCATGCGGCGACGGCGGCAGAGCCCGGTAAGGGACCAAGGGGGAGGGGGGCCTTTCCTGCCTCCGTCTGCGGTCTGTCGGCTTCTTCAATTGAGCCCGCGGTTCAACCAGGAAGTCTGGGCCGCAAGTGCGGTCTAGACTTCCTGGTTGAACCGTGGGCTCAATTGAAGAAGCCGACAGACCGCGGACGGACGCAGGTAAGGGAGAGGAGGGGGGGTTTACTGGGCCCTGTCGCTGTCGCCGCATGGGCGACAGCGACAGCGGCAGGGCCCGGTAAACCCCAATTACCTTTCCGGTGGAGCTCCGGATCGAGGCGAAGGATCCGCCTTCACCTCGATCCTCTTCACCATGCTCCGCCGGCCCCCCAATCCTCTTCACCTCCGCCTTAAGGGGAGGCGAAGCACCCTGCTCCGCTTCTAATTCACCGGTCCGATTAGAAGTGGAGCACATCCCTAATTCCAAGGATTTTCACAGGTGACACCAAAAATGCCTGGAATGCAATTGCAGATCCACCTTCCTGCACGGCCCACAACCAAATTAAAAGCTGGATTTCTGTAGATTCAAAATAGCTATTGTGAATCTATTGTGTGCACATTCTGCGTGCACAAATCACATGACAGTAGCTGAGAGTTGCTTTTCACGTCATGTGTGAAAATTCTGTTCTCCTGCCTTGGCACAGACAAACTACTTCTGTACTTGAAAATATAGGTGTGGATCAGAGCATTGTTTGGTTAAAGGTCCAGCTATTCTGATTACTCCCTGAAATTAAAAAAAAAAGGATAATATAGATGAAAAATGGAAGTTTATTACTAAATATAAATAAATGTTTCAATTTTGTGGGAGCTGAAGGGGAATGTATCCCTTACATTTTATCTATTTGCTTGATTATTTGTATTTTTAATTATTTTGTGCCCATAGCATGCCATAAACCACATGAAAGTTGCCTACATGCCTCCTTTGCAAGATATTGGTCCTGACCTTCAGTTTATCCAGTTCACATTTTCAGTCAGCAATCAGCATGGTGGAACTTTGTATGGCATCTGTTTTAATATTACCATTCTTCCAGTAGACGATCAGGCTCCAGAGGTATGATTATAAATAATGCTAATGGAAATGGGAGAAAATAAGGGGTTAGGCATCATCTAGGGTTGAACCACACAACATGCCAGCCCACCATGTGCAACCAGCCATGGTGGGTTGTCGTGTTGACTGAATGCAGTGTGTTTTCCAGAGAGTGGTTTTCTCAAACAAGCCACCATAAGCACCCATACCTTGTTGTAGGGTTGTTCATACCCATGGTGGGTTGGCGTGTTGTCCAAACCCAGGAAAGCCATTTTATTGTGTGTTGGCGGGATCAGCTAGAGTCGCTTGGTAAAAATGCCCCCCCACACACACTCCAAAAAATAAACCCACCAAGAACTTATTGGACTCAGAGAATATTTTTGTTTGCTCATATGATCTGGATTTCCCCCCTTAAGCCTTCACAAACTGCCCCATCTGGGGATAGTTTAGGTACAAAAGTGCAGCATTAGACTTACAGTGCAGTCCTATGTGCATCTAATCAGAAATAAATCCCATTTAGTACAGTGGGATTAACTCCCAAGTAAGTGAGCATAAGATTGCCGTCTGATTTTTTACCTTATCCAAGATTCTGAAATTTTAGTATCTTTAGTTGTACCCTAATTTTGGTGAATTTCATACATTCCAAAAAATAAAACCATTAGGTTTCACAAATCTTTTGATTGCCCTAATTTCTTTTTTCTTCATATTTTACAACAAAGTCTGGCATTCCTAAAGCCTGGCTTAACAACAATGGAATGAATATTTGCACTGGGGCAATCCTGCAAGTACTGAAGGTGGACCCATTTATTTTTTAGCTTTGGACTTGCTTCAGTGACCTGCACCATTATGTTGTATTCTGTGAAAATGATTACCTCAACATGAGTAAAACTACCTTCTGAGAGAACCCTGGCATTGTTGTCTTTTTCCTTCCGCTCAGGTGTTTACAAGCAACTTGAAAGTGGAAGAAGGTGGGCTGAGCACCATTACAGAGGGACACATTTTGATTTCAGATGTGGACACTAAACTGGAAAACATCTGCATCTACCTCCTAAGGCCGCCTCTCCATGGGACTGTAGAGCTGGATGGAATTCCTATGAATCAAGGGGATCAGCTCACTTGTGAAGACCTGCACACATCAAAAGTCAGGTTAGAGAGGACTACATCCTTCTTGCTGTAGATTTTGGGAGTTTCTAGATGGAGGGCCCAAAATCTACAGCTATTCAACTTGACTTCCTTAATGGAGTTTTCTGCAGTAAGAAAAAAGGTGGAAGAAGTAGAGGGGAAATGTACGAAGGTTACAAATGGAAGGGGTGGTCATCTGAAGCCCTTGTAAAATTCTGTGTTTGGGGCAAGATAATTGCACAATAAAAGCCTCATCTGAAGGCACGCACTGATAGCTCCACCAACTAATTAATCTAACAGTTTTGAGAACTGAAATGTATGATTGATCTCACAGTGATGTTTTTGGTGGACTGTGACACTTCACACACAGACTGGGGATCAAATGTTTGAATTCTCCCCTATATTAACATGCACATACTCACAGTCATACACACACATCTCCCTGCAAATAGAAAACTAGCATGTCAGAGAAGGATAATGTAGAATACTTTCCTTGATATACCTTCACACATTCGATATGCAGCCTGCAACGTGAAATCCAGCAACAATTCTTCATGTAGAGAAGGGATGGGCAACACATCTGTGGGCCCCGCTCTCTCTCGCCACTGCTAAACAAGACAAAAGCATCCAAATCTCTTGTGTTTTCAAGCAGGATTTGGCCCTTTAGGGCTTCCTGCTGCTATGGGCAAAGAATGCATATTTCAAGGCCAATATTTATGGAATAGTGCAGAGACATCAGTCAAACAGTCTGTGTTTAAGTCTGTGCAGCTTACACATGTGACTAGCAGGAGGTAAACATAAGAAGAGACTTGCTGGATCAGCCCAAGGCTTATCTAGTCTAGCACCCTGTGTCCCACAGTGTCCAATCAGATGTCTCTTGGGCAGCCTACAAGCTGAGCATGAGGGCAATAGCCACCTCTCACTCTTGTTTCCTTGTGACTGGTATATAGCCCCGCAAGCAACTGATAGCCTTATCTTCCATGAAAGCAGGAATTTCTTCTTCCGATAGAAACAACAGAGTCTTGCAGCACCTTAAAGACTATCACATTTATTCTGGCATGAGCATTCATGGACATTTCATCAGATCAGACCATGCCCATGACAGCTCATGCTAGAATATATCTGCCTTTAAGATGCCACAAGACTTTTTGTTGTATTTGTTGCACCATGCCAACATAGCCAATCCTCTGGAAATTTGTTCCCTCCTGGAAAACTGGATTGAATCCAATGTTAGTCCTACTTAGAGTAGACCCATTGAAATGAATTGGACTTAAGTTAGACTAACAGTGGATACAATCCACTATAAAGCACACACTCCTATTTACAAAGGAGAAGAAAAACAGCAATAAGGAACGGGGAAAGCACTTTTCATGCAAAAAGCAGGTTCAATCCCTGGCATAACTAAGGCCTTAGCTAGACGGGGCGAAAATCTGGGGCGGTCCCCGGGATCGTCCCTGTGTGTTCACATGACGCACAGGGGATCCCGGGATCAGGGAGGGATGATCCTTCCCTTGCCCCAGGATGTCTCCCTATCCATTGAGCCTGGTTTTTCTGCGGTCCCGGGCTAAGCCCGAGACTGTGGAATGTGTGTCCGGGCATTGTGGTTTGTCCCAGTTCCTCATGGTTCCTCACAAGGAGCCGGGACCTGCGCATGGGGCGTAGAGCTCCTCAGGAGCACTGTGCCCATTGTGTGGGGGGGGAGTGGGGGAATTTTTTTTAAAAAAAAAACCTTAACTTTTGCGTACAAGCGCTTGTGCACATCTTCTTTAAGAAAAAAAACAAAATGGTGGGCGCGATGCCTCTCCCTCTGAGGTCATTGCGTGCCACGTGTAAACAGAGGGGGGATCTCACAATAAAAACATGGCAAGATCTTCACTCCTCTGTTGCGTAATAACAGGTAGGTCTAGCTAAGGCCTAAGTGGAGCTGGGAAAAACCATTGCCTGGAATCCTGAAGAGTTGCTGCCAATCTGTATTGTCCATCCTGAATTAGATAGACCAGTGATCTGACTTGGTATTAGGCAGTGCCGTACATTCCTGCCTAATGTTTGACCTCTTCCTGTTTCATCTTCATCTGGGCAAGGACTGTGAATTCTGTGACATGTGCAGCGCTTAACACCTTGTAAGAACTGTGTCATGCTGGTTGTATTAGTAATGCAGACATTTGAAATAAGTTGAGAATTTGATTCCCACAGGTATCGTCACAATGGCTCTGAAACTACACAGGATCATATCCTGCTTGCAGCTACAGATGGTGTAAATTCCTTTGAGTTTATCCTACATGTTAAGGTCAGTGCAAGACTCATCCGAATGCAGGTCAACTAGGAAATGAAAACTTTCAGAGGGCTGTGCTGTTCTTTCAGGAACTGGAAACTCTAGGGCTGCTTGAGGTTTCTTCTTCACTTTGGAGCTTTATGTGACAGCATTGGTTAGACAGCAAATTTGGCAGGTACTACTTAATAGACATCTGCACCTGTTCCAGATTATTCCCTACTGTCAGGAATGAATCCACTTTGAATTAAATGTTGAAAATGCAGTGCATCAGTAAAGGAGAGCTGTTTTGTTTCCAAGTATGTATGTTTCAGGAGCCACTTGAAAATAAGTAAATCCTATGCTGTAGGCTTGTACATATTCACCCTAGCACTTAGTGACCAAAACACACTAGTTTATTAAAAGTCAGATTAACATAAAAAATAAAAAACCTGGTTAAATACAATATTTGTAAAATTGGGAATATGCCAGCCTGTTAGGAGTGTTCACAGAGGATTGGGTTCTTCAATTCTGGACCCTGAATGAGACATGTAGCGGCTGCTTTAAAAAAATTACCTTTTTAAAAAAATGTATGTTAATTCTGCATATGATGTGCAAATGGATGTAGTGGAATCCAGATAACATTCTTTTTAAAAAACAAAACAAATAGAGCCTGGGGAGTGATTATTTTTCAAGAGACGTAGTGGGAGGAGGGATGTTTCACTCTATCATGAGATCCTCCCCTCTGTTTCTCTGCTCCAAATTGGTGTGCTCAGCACACTTCCCACACATGTGAAAAAAGACACATTTTGAACCACACAGGGAAGGTGGGTTGAGCAGAGATTTAGGCCATAGCTAGATGGGGTGAAATCCCGGAGCGATCGCTGGGATCATCCTTGTGTGTTCACGTGATGCACAGGGGATCCCAGGATCCCTTGTCCCAGGATCTCACCCTCCCCTTTAGGCCCGGTTTTTCCACGGTCTTGAGCTGTGGAACGTGTGGCCGGGCACCATGAATTGTCCTGGCTCCTCACAAGGAGTCAGGACCTGCGCACGGGGCGCAGAGCTACTCAGGAGTACTGTGCCCATTGGGGGTGGGGTGGGGGGATTGGGGAAAGATTTTTTTTAAAAAAAACACCTACCTTTTGTGCACAAGCGTTTGTGCACTGCTGTCCCTTTAAAAATAAAAAATGGCGGGCGTGATGCCTCTCTCTGAGGTTGTCGCGTGCCACGTGTAAACAGAGGGGAGATCTAGCGATAAAACCATCATGAGATCTTCACCCCTCCATCATGCACTAACAGGTAGGTCTAGCTAAGGCCATAGTTAAGCAATCACTACTACTTTGCTCAAAAATCTCTGATTCTTAAAGCTGCTTTTTGTTTCTAAAAGTGGCATCTGGCTTCGTTACATATGTTTAGACATAACATGTAGTCATTCCTTAAAATGCAGTGTGAAAATGAGACACATTTTCACATTGAAAATGTACTTAAATGTACATTTGTACACTTACATTTAAGTGTACTTAATTGGAAACATTTAAGTACACTCATCTCATACCCCTAGATGAGCTGCAACTCCCTGTCAAACATACATTCAGCGGCAAACCTGAATTTTCTACCACAAAATGATTTTCTACCACTATTGATCATGCCGGTATAATATAGTATTTTTGTCAGTTTAAACTTTTTATTTGTTGGCATTGGTAATTGGTGTTCTGCAATTTTATTTCTTGGCATTTGTAGTTGGTGATCTAACTTTAAATGAACCCAAATTTATGCCTTAACAGTTATGGCTTAACTAAACACACCCTTCACTCTGTCATAGCTTCCAATCTCTGGTAAACCATGCTTGCGAATGTGGATGTAAGCCTATATATACCAGTTGATGGGGAACATGGGTGTGAGGGTGCTATTGCACAGCGTCCTGTTTGTGGGTCCCTGGTCAATAGCTGATTGGCCACTGTGTGAACAGAGTGCTGGATTAGATGGGCCCTTGTTCTGATCCAGCATGACTCTTCTTATGTTCTCATGGATGGCCAATGTAGTTTTGTGTATATTTCCCCCCCGCAGGTGATGCCTGTAAATGATGAGCCTCCTGTCATGAATGCTGACCTCATACCCTTCCTGCAATGTCCAGAAGGTCAGACAGTGTCCATCACCTCGGCACATCTTTATGCTACTGATGCAGATAGTGAAGATATGCAGTTGATGTTCATGCTTGCTCGACAGCCTAAACATGGGGTTGTGAAGAAAGATGGCATCGTAGTAGATCGTTTTCCCCAAGCAGATGTTGTTTCTGGAGCAGTGGCATACGAACACACGAGTAAGTGAGAGCAACACCGTGATCATATCCCAGCCAACTCTTTACTGCTAAACTAATAAATGAGGACAACTGCAACGTTATGGCCCCTCGGTACAGGTAACCCCAAAGCGCTGTGGTCGCCATTCCACCTGGTGACTGTAGCATTGAAAAAGTTGGCTAGGCTAAATCAGCATCTTTGTATCGGCATGGATATGATCCAGGTAACAGATGCTATAATTCAGCCGTTCCCCCACCTGACATCCTTCAGATGTGTTGGACTACAACTCCTTTCATCCCCATCCATACTGGTCATGCCAACTGGGGTAATGGGAGTTCTAGTCCAACACATCTGGATGGCACCAGGTTGGGAAAGGCTGATATAGGTACCCCTTAAGTGTTTGTAGTTGGATTTCTCTCCCTTGGCGGCTGGCATTTTATTAGCCTATTTGCATGACACGCAAAAGGGGTGTGTAGTCTTTTTGGTACCATTGCAATTATTACTTATACGCCAAAATGTACCATGATTGTGCACTTTTAGACATTTCTCTTGCACTTCTTGGTGTGTCTTTTTTCATGATCTCATCGCTATTGCTGAAAATATTTTGGCATCTCCACATTTGTTTTTTAAAAAGCTTCCTTTAGGAATTTTTACCTTGCATTGCAAAAATATTGTGCTTTATCTGTAGTTCCTTTTTGCAGGTGGAGAGATTGGTTTGGCTCCTTTGTTCGATGTCCTTACCTTTGTTGTCTCGGACGATGAAATTGGCCCAGATGGAAATGCCTGTTGTTATGATGGATCTCCTTCTCCTCTTATGCCGCTCCATAAATCCTCCCCAGTGTTTGACATTAATATCACAATATTTCCAGTGGATAACCAGCCTCCAACCATTGAGACTGGTAAAGAAAAATATATTCTTTTGGATTTTTATGTCTGCTCATTCAGTTGGCATGTTGAGAATGTCGACCAGGTGACTCCACGATAAGTTCCACATGTGTTGGAAGGGATGTTGGAGAAGGCTGAAACAGATTCAAATGAGTTCAGATTTCTATGAATCCAACCTCTGGATTAGCAGTCAAGTAGCCTTTTCCAAGTTGCGTGGACTCGTGGTCTGTTTTTTTAACTTTTGGGGGGATCTGCAGAAATTTGCACTTGCACTAATGTGCATTAATGAAAATGTACACTTGTGCTAATATGCACTAGCGATCATGCACACTTTCACAACTGGAATTAAATTCTTGTGCATCCCTAAAATAACCCAATCTGGTCAATGAGCAGAAGATGGAATGAAAGATACTTGACAATCTGCTAAACACAGATGGAATGGATTTAACAAAATCTGTCCATCCCTAGGTGAAGGTCATGCAATTGCTTCCTCACATATACACCTCACAACCTAATCTATATTTTCTATGCCACTGCAAAGCTGACAAATTGGAGAGGTGCTCATCATACAGTCACTCCAGAACCTGCCAAGTTTTTCAGGGATTCAATCAACACTCCATTCATTCCATATTAATTTGGTTGCAAGAACAGAGCCCAAATGCAGTGGTTCATGGTCCAGTTCTATGCCACTGGGGCAACATCTAAATGGATATATTATATAGATGTGATGTGGCTGCTTCTCATGCAAATGTCTGATCTTTCTACTGGGTAGGAAAGGAGCCCACAAGATTCCTTGTCCAGATGTTATCAGAATGGTATGGGATCAGGCCACATGGAATGGCTCCTACATCACTGTGATGGCAGATGAATCAGGCCTTCATCTTTATTAGCATGAATATATAGTAACTCATGTGAAAGGCTAACTGCAAAAAAAAAAAGCAAAGAGCAGCCCAAAGTTTACGTGTAAATCTAAATTGTTGGTTTTGCCATTTGAGTCCATGTGCAAGCTAGTGGTTAAATATGAGGTCTTGTCTACACATTCAATAGAATAAAGTAGCAAAATGAAGACCTGCAGTGGCAGATTGGATTGAACCATTTTTGGCTGTGGATGGTGATTAATTTTGGGAATACTTCCCATGTAGAAATACCTCCCCACAAGGCAAGTAGAAACTATCACACCTGGGAGAGGACTGGGAGAGTACCTTTCTCCATGTTGCTATGGTGTTGTTTTTACTTGAAAAAAAGTAAAAGTGATGTACGACAACCACCCAGAGAGCTTTGTGAACCGCCCAGAGAGCTTCGGCTATTGGGCGGAATAAAAATGTAATAAATAAATATAAATAAATAAATAAGAGATATCTTTTCAGGGCTGGCCCTACCATTAGGCACACTGATGTAACCACCTCTGGCAGATGATTGTCATGAAAGTGCAGCAAACTGATAATGATGTAATTTATTAGTGTTGTGCTTTTGCTGGGAGAGAGGCACTTGGGTGATGTTATATGTCAGCTGCGAAATTTACCTTGGTACTATGCCCCTTGGTACATAGTGACCTTGGTACTATACTCCACCTCAGGCAGGAAATTAATTTGGGCCAGCTCTGCCTTTTTTAATGTAATGTGGGAGGGAGGCTTTAAAAATTGTAGCAAACAACTTTACAGTCTGATGTGATATAGGCCCTGTCTTTGCAGCACAGAGTTGGTGCTGCCTCCCTCCAAACCCCTCTGGTTTCCCTTACCCTGGGTGGCATCGGGTAATCCTGACGCCAACAAGGGAGCACGGGGTTTCCAGTGGTCATCCGGGTACTGGAGAGACCCCCCCTCTTCCTGGTGAAAGGCAACCAATCACAGGTTGCCTTCCTCCAGGACTGCCCCCCAGATTGGGCTCGGGAATGAGGTCAGACAACGGTAGAGCCGTTTGACCTTGCTCCCAATGGAGAAGTCAGGTAAGTCCCAGACTTTTTCAATGCGCAACTTTGCAGGAAAGCCCCACGGTGGCTGCGAAGCTACATCTGCGTCATATTACTGATGCAGCACAGATTTCCCCACGTATAGACATCCCCATAGTCTACTTCATGGCCTTAGGTTTCTACTAGTTCATTCTGTTCCATGTATGCATCAGGCTAAAGATAAGGAGATGTAACACTTACTTACTTTAGCCTAAATTTAAAAGCAGGTTTTCTTCTAAACAAAGCGGAAATGAATGATAATTAGGATTACACGTGAAGATCTATTAGGCTAATCCTGAACTATGTATGCTAATTTATTATTTTAAAAGCACCTAAAGTTTTATAGGCACTGTACTAAAACCACACAGTCACTCCCCACAGGTACTACTTCAAAGAGTTTTGCAGCAAGAATCTTAACTGGATTTCCAAGAATGAAAAATGGCAGCTAAAGGACACAGAGCCTCTTGTGGTCAGATCCTAAATGAGTCCTAAATGCTTGAACTACTTTGTCTTGACTAGTGCAGCAATTCCAATAAACGTCCCTTTATAACTGCTTGACATTATACAAAATAAAGCTGCTTTGCCAACATTGTATGCATGGTCGCCACTTTTCAACAACGTATGTATGAGTAAGTTTGTGAATTGCTGTCTATCAACCAAGCAATGTTCTGGAAATGAAGTATTGTCCCAGCAGGGAAATTAAGCACTGATGCATGAAAAATTGTTCATTATGAGGAATTCGTAATAGCTCTCAGGCAATTAATGCTGTGACAAACGGAGGTAACAACCGATCTTGAGCAGCACATAAACCATACTTAATAGCTTATCAACAAAACTGTTTTGCAAGTGTGTTTTTTTTCTCCTCTTCGCTCACTTGGTGAGAAAGGAGAGTCATTGGTGTGACTGGAAAGCAATGATGCCAAGTAGTTGAAAAGTGGCTTTTCCTGTCCGTTATTAGCTGCGTGTCTTGAACTTGAAACATCCTTATAATTCAAGATGCTTAAGTAGTAGTTCTCCTCATTATGTCATTTGCTTGCAGGTGCCATGTTTCTTGTGGATGAAGGCTCCTCAGCTGCCATTACAGTTAACCACTTGTCTGCCATGGATCCTGACACCAAAGCCGATGACATACAGTTTGTTTTAGCTTCTCCACCCCAGTTTGGGTATATAGAAAATATATTACCTTCCCCTGGCTTTGAGAAAAGCAACATGGGAATAAGCATCGGTATGTGTGTGCGATGTTGAAGAGCAACTTCACTTTAAAACCAGGATCATATTACCACCCTCTCTGTGATTTATGGTGTATTTTATGCTACTATGTATCTCCAGGAGTGCAGGACCATGCTCAAATCCTGGGGTCCCAATCCAGCTATCTGGGATTCACTAGTTGGCCATGCCGCTGCCTCTACCCCAAAATCATTTGGTGGTGGTGGTGGAGTTACTGCAGTTTTTCCCCATTCTAAAACGTTGAAATGCCTCTCCTAAGACCTAAAGGCAGTAAGACCTGTAAGCTAAAATGTGCTGGCATTTTTGGCTCTGCTCCTTTTCCTGTCCGTCCCACCCACCACTAAAATGTGGCCCACAAGAGTTACTCCAACATGGAATTCGGGCCATTGGCTGAAAGACATTCCACATGCCTGACGTATCTGTTGAACTTTTATCTGTGCTGGTTTTAAATCGGTTATGGATTTTATTGTACCTTACTGTCATTTAATCTGTAAGATGCCTATGGTTATATCCAACATTATGCTACTGGAAAAATTACAAGAGTTGGCAGTCCACTAGCAGTTGCAAGCAACACCAAGCCTAATGAAGGTGTAATGCATTGTGCAAGGATGAAAACGGGGTTTCCACATGTGGTAGAACTTTGCACTAGTGGAATGACACCACCGGATACAATCCCTAGAGAGAATTGTCTATGGGGAGTTCAGCAAAACAATAACAACAATAATGGCTCCCAAGAATTGGGTCCCTCTGAATTGTACTGCTCAAGTTGGCTCCTCACATTCCTCCAAGGTTAAAATTGGATCTAGATTTAGAACTTCCCCTTATGTAAATGTGACAGATGCATTTTATACTACTTCCCCCCCCCATGACACCTTTAGTCAAACGACTGTACATGTTATTAGTTAACTGCAATGTTATTTCAACTGGGAGAACAGAACGTGCATTTCTTGTTTTCCCTTTTTATAAAACTTTGTTTTATCCAATTATTGTGCATAATACAGTAAGTCAACAAATACAGTAAGTCAACTATTTAAACAATAAATAAATAAATAAAAACGGTTCCCATTCTTATTTTAATTACATGAACAGTAGAAGGTTCTTACAGCACCCCTCATTTGGAATGACGTTTGGGATATCAAAGGCACCACCATCCCTTTTTGAGAAATGCAGTGTAGGGAATCCAGATTTCCTTGAAGTAGTGATATTTGGCTGCCCCTCAGAACTCTGCTATGGTGGATTGGTCTCTCTGAAAGTGTGATTTTTCAGATATTGGTGAACCAGCCCTCTATCGTGCACCCAGTATAACTTTAGCAATGTTATACTATTTCTAGGCATGCTGGTAGCCACAAAAACAACTAACTCACAGTGTGGCAAAATGCCTCTTACATTACCCATTAGAAATAATAGTGCTAAGAGGGCTTCTGGCACAATGATGCAACTGACAATAAGAATATACATTTCTATTAACTTCTCATTTCTTTCAAACGTCTAGCTTCATTTCAGCTGAAAAATGTGAAGGCCCTGCACATAAACTATGTCCAGACCAGGCACAGGAGAATTGAACCAACCAAAGACCAATTTATGCTTTACGCCACTGATGGGAAACGTCATTCAATGGAGACACCATTTTATATCTTAATCAACCCTGCAAATGATGAAGTCCCAGAATTCATAGCAAGGAATATTACAGTAAGGAAGGAAATACAGCATCTCCTTTGCCAAAGACAATATAGCTGCTCTCTACTTTTGTTTCCTCCCCTCAAAATGACCCCAACACCTTTCTCCTTATGTGCTTGTATATTCAACCAAGGCCAAGGACGCCACAGTACTATGTATATTTTCTTTAAAAAATATTTGGGCCTCTGGCCTTGTAGCAGACCTCCTCATCTCATCATCCTCTGCCTCTGCCCTCACTCGCCCTCCTTCACCCTTCCTTTGCACATGCTCCTTTCCCATTTCCATGGACCATCCTGTGAAGGCAAAGTGAGACTTCTGTTTGCTTCAGCTCTGGGGTGGGAAGGGAAGGGTCAATGACAAACGCTTGGGGCCAGAGCAGGGCAGCAGAATCCATGCCTCTTTCACAGTTTTATGGCTCTTAAGACCTGGCAACCAGGTCCCCAGCCTCCCCTCCCTTCCCTCATATTCCCTCAGCCTCTCCTGCGTCTGCACATCCCAATCCAAGTCATCAAAGGAACCTTTGTTCTCTTTTCTCACTCAACAGCATCACTCTTTAACTTGCTTCTCTTTTCTTCACTCCTTCTGTCTTTCTCATTCTTCTGCCCATCCTTCCCTGCTTTTATCTGCCCTTCCTCTGTTTCAGCCTTACTTTCTCAAACCGTATCCTGCCCTTCTACCTTCTCTCCCTCCCTCCCACATATGCACACATACAAAATAAAGGTCGTGGAGCAGCATCACTTTGTGAAGGCAGGATTGTTTATCCTTTGTTCTTAATTTCTTTCAGATAAGCACTCTGCATCGTTTTTATCTGCATTTGTTTACACAGCAATCTTAAAGGATAATGGGATGGGGATAGGCCAAACAGGAAGGGCTTACATTAGGAACCTCTTCCAGCCTGAGGGCCAAATTCCATTCTGGATAAGTTCTCAGGAACTGCATTCCACTGGTGGGTGGGGCCGAAGGCAAAAGGGGCAAGGGCAGTGGTGAAGGGGGTGGATTATTATTATTATTATTATTATTTATTTATATAACACCATCAATGTACATGGTGCTGTACAGATCACACAGTAAATAGCAAGATCCTGCCGCATAGGCTTACAATCTAATAAAGTTGTAGTAAACAATAAGGAGGGAAAGAGAATGCAAACAGGCACAGGGAAGTGTAAACAGGCACCGGGGTAGGGTGAAGCTAACAGTATAGAGTCAGAACAAACTCAATATTTAAAAGCTATAGGGAAAAGAAAAGTTTTTAGCTGAGTTTTAAAAGCTGTGATTGAGTTTGTAGTTCTCAAGTGTTCTGGAAGAGCGTTCCAGGCGTATTTGGATACCCCAAATACCACCTATTTCAGCCCAAAGCTCTTCGAGGCAGAAATGAAGCCTTAGAAGAAGCATTTTGACCTTCTAGAATAAGGGGGGGAGGGGGAACTGCACAGAAAATGGGAGAGTATTTTCCAAATGATCAGTCATCGGGGAAGGGGGCGGGGTCAGAGCTTGGTCATCCCGGGAACTCCGGAGGGCTGGATTTGGGCCCTAAACAGCATGTTCTGCACACCTGGTTTAGGTGGATGGAGTCAGGGGCTAGGTTTTTGAGCGGCATCAGCCATTGCCTGGAGGTACAACCAAGCACCAAGGAGTTGGTTTAGTTGCCCCCCACCCCCGCCTGCAATGCCAGCCCCTGGGTCACCTGCCTTTTGTCCTGTAATTCAGACAGCTGCATTAAGATGGAGAGAGAGACTTTTGCTTCCCTGTGCAATCCAGTGATGATTTATTGGAACAGATGAAATTGGCATTTTATAAGTCTTTTCAGCAAAAGAATTGGCATTTCCGTTCCTTTGGCTACTCAGGTGCAGGAGGGTCAGATGAAAGAACTGGATCCATCTGTAATAAACGTGGTTGATCTGGATGTACCTCAAGATACTCTGATGTTTACTGTCCTGCAACACCCCCAGCATGGCCTCCTTATCAATGGGATGTATGGCAATGACATCATCCGCTACAAACAGGCAATTAACAGTTATCAGCATCGTGAACTTCCCGTGCATGAATTCTCCGTGGAGTTTTTACGAAAAGGTAAGTGTTGCACTCCTTCCTGCTGGGTTGTTTGTTCTGTGAAGCAATTACTACCAGATAGTGCGACAATAAGAAATACTCATGTCTTATTTCTCCCCCTGGTTCAGAGATTGTCTTATTTATCTATTTATCTGAGAATAGCAGATTAAAACTATGGTACTACGCATATTTACGAACGAGTAAGTCTAATTTAATTTAGTGGGTACACATGCATAGGTTCAAGCTAGACATGCAATGATTTATTTAAATTTTTATTCCGCCTTATAGAAAATTTCCTTATTAGGCAGCTTATATAAGTTCATTTATAACACTTTTAACCACCCCCACCCCACACACACCATAATTAAAACTAAACTATGGATTGCACTGTAAACGACTTTAACATCTTTTTGCCTGCCTAAATATAGGTAACTACACGTAGAATGGATACCTGAAATGATCAGGGGCTGGACACCTCTCTTACAAAGCTATGAAGATTGGGGAGTTAGTTTAGAAACTAAGCACCTGGGTGGGGGCATGAAAGAGGTTTTTTAAATTATCCAGAGTGTGGAGAAAGTGGATAGAGTCTCCCTCCCTCTCCCTCCCTCCCTCTCCCTCTCCCTCTCTCTCATAACACTACAGCTCAGGGTCATCCAATGAAACTGAATTGGAAGAGCTTAAGGCATGGTTTTGGCTGCCATAAAATGTCGTGATAACCATTAGTTTAGATGACTTTAACAGTGGATTAGAGAAATTCATGTAAGATTAGGTCATCAGTGGTCATGATGGTTATATGAAGCCTGCAGGTTTCAGAGGCATCATGTTGCCCTCTGGATACCAGTGCAACAACCAGAGAGGGTGATTGCCTGTGTGCTTCATGTGGATTTCCCAAAGGCATCCGATCGGCTACTGTGGGAAACACTACTGTAGGAGCTTTGGTTTGAGGTATGGTATTATGTAGGTTTACACTAAAGTAAAGACCACTAAGTTCAATGGAGCTTACTCCTGAGTTTGTGCCCTCTGTGTGGCAGCCACTTCAATTGTTGCACCCAGAAGATAACATCAGAAGCCCCAGGCAGAGCCAGCCTTAGGATAAATAGCATCCCGGGTGAGGAGTGCCTTTGGTTTCCACCCCCCTACCCGTGGTCACCTTTGCAGGGCTACCGAAAAGGATTATGGGGCCTGGCACAGGTGTGATGTTGGCACCCCCTCATCTCTGCTTGGGGGGCCCTTATCTTGGCTTGCCCCCCCTCCGCATGGTGTCTTGGGCAACCGCCCAGCTTGGCCCATCCCTAAGGCCAGTCCTGGCCCCAGGCCAAGAGGGAGACATCTACATTGGAGCTCCTCCCAACATTTCAAAGAATACGTAGCATGAGAGAGGCTGAAATATGATTATTTTTTTAATTTTATTTTTTTAGCCATGCTAATAAGGGAAGCTGCAAATTTAAACTTTAGGAGGGATGGGGGAATAAGAAATTAGAAGTCTACTTTTTGTTTGGAAAGGAACTTTATGACTTGAGCGGGCCGCAATTGTGTTCTTGAGTCAATAGTGGATTAATGAACAGCTGCTGTTTTCAAGGCTTGTCCCATGCCAGTTGGAACACACTGGCTGTGCCCAGCAGAAACGCGGGGGCTGGAGGAGCAGCAGCATGGGAACTGATGTGAAAGAGATTTTGAGAGGAAAAGATTCACCCCCCTCCCCTCTCTCGTGTTACCATCCCCTTCACTTCACCTTCCAGGGATGCGGCTGATGTATATGCATGATGACTCGGACAGTCTAGCTGATGGTTTTTCAATCCAGCTATCAGATGGGAAACATAAAGTGTCAAAAACCATTTCGGTAGAGGTCATTCCAGTTAATGATGAGAAACCAGTGCTGAGCAAGTAAGCCACATGTTTCTGTTCCAAATTGGTGGATGTGTTCTGACAAAATGATTCGGCAGTGATCGAAGCAGCAAATTAGTGATTAATAGAGCTCGTCCCCTATAAATTACCACAATGCCAACCATTCTGCAATGAGCAAAGCAGCCAAAACTAAATCAGAAATGACTATGAACGCAGGTATACTTCTTCCATGTGTATGTTCAAATAACTATACATGTATGCAAATATTACATACAAATTCAACAAGTTTACAGTCTAGACTTCTTTTTGGAAGATGATTTAAATGCAATCATGATCTTTGCACACCCTCTGCTGGTCATTCCATACTTTGGACCAGATCTTTTTCCTCTTGCGTTTGCTATCATCACACTAGATGAGGGCTATTTCTTGTGCCACCTAGACCAAGCCCGGATCTACATGACTGCTTTAAAGCACTTTAAAGCGCTTTATAACAGTTTTGACAACTGTATATGGAATGCGTCCAGGGCCCCAACAGTTGTCAAAGCTGTTATAAAGCGCTTTAAAGCACTTTAAACAGTAGTGTAGATCCTGCCCGGGCATTCTTCAATTTAATTGCAATAAACTGACATTAACTATATGGAAAATACAACCCCCATCCTACCCCAAAACAGATTTTCAAAATCCTGTATTTTGCAACAAATGGTCCCTTTAGAGAATGAACATTGGAAGTTGCCACAATCAGTAAAGGACATTAGTAATGGAGAGAAGGGGGGAATGCAGTGATTGGGGTGGGTGCGTGGGAGTGGCATTTATTAGGGATATGTGTAGCCCCTCCAACTAACCTCAAAATTTAGTGAACAGCTCTTTTTGTGTGTTCCAGTTGAATGCCAAGAGACCTCAAGGATTTCCCCCAAGCATTAAATACGAACACTCAAAAAGCACAGCAGTATGATAATACGGCTCTTCTCTTACCATTGGGCTGCAATCTTGCACATGACTAGGCTACCTGCATAGAATTGAATCAGCCTATGTGTGCAGGATAGCAATATTCCATAACAGCCTGATCCGATGCATTTTTTACTCAGAAGTAAGCCCTTCAGAATTCACAGTGGGACTTACTCCTAATTACGGCACCCAGCTGAATCGTGCATTTTGATACTTGCAGTTTTCTTGTGAGAGAAGGAAGGGGAAACATAGCCCCTCTCCTTTTCAAATGCATGCGCATTGGGTAAATGACCACATGCCACTGTTGGCTCCCATCAGCCTGATGCAACACTTCATAGAAAATCCCTCACAAGGGAAGAGAAGGGAGAATGATTTAATGTTCCTCCATTACTTCTCACGCCATTGTATATGAACTAGTCCATAATTTAAGATCTCACCAGAATGGAGCCTTGCCTGCTTGCATTTGAAGCATCTATCTGTTTGAGAGAGGGATGTTCTTTGAGTAATTCTTCATGTCATTATTTCAGTGATTACTCTCTTTTTAAGCAAATACACCAGGACTTCTTTGTTTGTTTGTTGCAGGAAGGGTAAGATAGAGGTGAATATGGGGGAAGCCCAGTTTATTTCTAGTGCTGTTCTGTCAGCCGAAGATAAAGACACCCCTAGGGAACAAATTTATTATTTATTTGAGAGAGTCCCAGAAAATGGACAGCTTCAGCTCAAGGTCAGTATTTGTATTTCAGCAAAACAAAACCAAATATTGGAAACCGAGATCGCAGCCTTCTTCAGTTAGAATGGGAGTGAGCATAATCCTTCTGTTTCCTAAATGTCTCTCATGGGCTTGAAACACACTGCTGTGGCTAAGATAATTTCCATCCTGATCCTTGGAACAAACCAGTGGTGGATGCCCTGTTTGCATGAGAGTAACATCTGCCATCAGAGTTCCTTCAGGGAAAGTGTGTGTGTGTGTGTGCATGAGAGAGTGTGTTCTGGAGGTATACCACAGTGTTTTTTTTATTCTCCGTGTGCTTAATGTGCATTGCTGCTTACATTCTTGGATCCATATATTTCACATGGTTACCATGACTAAGGACTATGACCTGTAATTTTCCATCACTAGCAAGCAATACACTCATAGACATCCCATTTGGGGGCAAGGTAATGGAGTGGGTGGTGGTTGATCAATTCAAATATGCTTGGGTGAAATGGATTTTCTAGACCCATTTCAATCTGGTCTCAGCACTGAAACAGCCTTGGTTATCCTGGTAGACGACCTGGGAGACCCTGTTTATTCTCCTACACCTCTTGGTGACTTTTGATACTACAGTACCCTCCTTGGAGCAGCTGCATGAGGTGGGAGTTGGGGACATGGTGATATGGCAGTTTCTCATCTTCCTGGAGAACCACTTCCAAAGAGTACCATGGGGAAGGGGAACTGTTTGGATCTGTGTTGCTTGAGTGGATAGGAGTGCCTACTCTCAGCTCTAGCTGGTTCAACACCTATGGCTTCCTGGACTTGGGATAGCATGTCCATAGTGACTCTTTCCTGGGCTACTGTACATCTGGGCTACTGTAATGTGCTGTAGATAGGGCTGCTCTTGAAGATGGCTCAGAGGCTTCAGCTGGTGCCACTCAGTTATCGAGCAGCCAGCAAAGGCAAACACATGTTTTCCGTGATCTGCATTGGATGCCTATTTGCTTCAGAGTCTACTTTTTTATTAATGGTATTAATAAAAGGTATTAATTAAAGGTATTAATGTTGACTCATAAGGCCATAAATAAATAAGTGAGCAAACACAAGAAAAACATCTGAATAATAAATGGCATTTTATTTGTTTAGTGACAGTTTTTCTTTCTAGGTAGGCCGTGACTGGGTGACGCTCCATAATGGGATGAAGTGTACTCAGGAGAACATAGACATGAACTCTGTGAGATATATACACACTGGAGCGATTGGCTCAAAGGAACAAGACAGTTTTGTGTTTCACCTGTGGGATGGAAACAACAGGTCTCCAGTGGTGGTTTTCCCTATTGCCATTAAGGACATGGAAAAGGGTAATTTTATTTCTGATCCTTGCATAGACTACCTTCCTTCTATTACTTCATTCTAAGGATTGGTTCATGCTACTGAAATTTTTCCATGTAATCTTGTACGTGGCTACCAAACTGTGCAGAACCAGTCCACACATTTGGTAAGCCCAAAACTATTATCATAGCAACTGCTGAGAAAAGCGCAGTCACAATCACAGAGATGGTGGCTAGCTCTCATCCCATGTACAGACCATGGGTTCAAACTCTGGGTTGTCTCTCTTTCTCAACAACCCAAAGTTATGGTTTTGCCCATCATGGAGAACAACCCAGGGATGAGGCATCCCTAAGTTGTTTAGTAAAGCAGAAATGCCCAAGAGGACTGGATCCAGCATGCTTGCTCACTCCCATGTAGTCCTAAACAACTCATGGTTTATTAACCATGGGTTATTTGTTGTGTGCGAACTGGATTGTTATGTTGCTTCAGGTGACCTTCCTATTGCTCCTAGTATGAGGATGAAGGATGAGATGCTATCAATTGTTCTAAAAAAAACAAATTATGAACTTTCTGCTCAATGCTATGCATTATGGGTTTGGTTGCAACCATTTACCTGTCCGTAAGTGAAGGAAAGACATAGAGGATATTCTTAATACATCGTGCTTGATGTATCCTATAGGAAACATTGCCGTTTTTGTGAGGCCCCTCACCGTGTTGAAAGGTGACCGAGGCCTCTTGATGACGGACGTCCTCCTTGCAGTTGATGGCACTGAGAAGCCAGAGGAGCTCCTCTACGTGATAACCTCCCCACCTCAGCATGGACAGATTGAGTACATCAGCTATCCTGGAGTTGCCATTACAAGTTTCAGCCAAATGGATGTGACAGGCCAGGCAGTTTGCTATGTCCACAACAGCAAGGCAGCTTCTCCCAGAGATATGTTCAGGTAAGCAGTGAAGGATCTATTGCTTTTCTTACTAAGTGAGTAGCAAAATTGGCTGAACCATGGGGGAAGTAGGAATAGTCAATGCTGGAACCATGCAAAATGCTGCTACAGTACTTTCCTTATGGGGATTATAAATTAGATCCTTGTTTGATCTAAGATAAGGATGGTATGGGTAGCCGACTGACATCTATAGGCAATAGTTAACATTGTGATCTAAGGTATGCTGTTGTTGATGACTGGAACATGCATTGTCAATGGATTGTGTATTGTCATTTTAGTTGTCTCTTAAAGCCACCAATTAATAATATGGCCCCATTGGGCCTTATTTCTCAAGGTAAGGGGGAACAAGCTGAGACTCGCAAATCCTTACAAGATTAGCAAATTTTGCAGTAAGGGAAACTGCTATAGTAAGGGAAACTGTGTATTCTGGGTGGAGATCTACAACTCATCTTAGATGGGATTCTACTGTGTTTACTGGCTTAGACGGTCTTTTATATCTTATGTTGTCTTTTTTTTATATACTCCTTTCAAAATGGGTCATGCTGTGGCATGTCCTTGAAACACAGAATGTTGTCCTAAGCATTCACACCAACTTTCATTCGAATGTCTCTGTTCATGGAGACATCGCATAGTGTTTTGCATAGTGTCCTTGCGCTTTCTGTCCAGCTTTGAAATCACGTACATGGACTGAGCTTTGAACTTGAAATGTAGAATTGTGCCCTGACGGTGTGTACCAAGTTTCATTCCAGTATCTCAGTGTTTAGCAGAACCTCAGCCTCCCTCAGCAGGGATTTCCACAGCCTGGGAGCAGCCACCGACAAAGCCCTTTCTCACGTCACCACCCAATGTGCCTCTCAAGATGGCAGTAGCAACAGAAGGGCTTCCCCTGAAGATCTTAAAACTAGGCAAGCTCATATAGGACAAGGTGATAGTCTTTCAGATAGCCTGGTCCCAAGCTATGTAAGGCTTTAAAATCCTAGCCAGCACTTTGTAATGCGCCTGGATACAGACCATTAGCCAGTGAGGCTGTTGTAACAAGGGAGTCAGGTGCTCCTTGTAAACATTCCCAGTTAACAGTCTGGTCACAGCATTCTGGACCAGCTGAAGTTTCTGAACAATTTTCAAAGGCAGCCCGACTTAGAGTGCATTAATAATACGCCAACAACAAAGCTACATTGATTCATATGCTTGGGGCAACGATCTGTGTTTGAAGGACTTATAGCATGACCCAGTTTGAAAGGAAAGATATAAAAGACAACACAGTGTGTCATCTGCATTGCAGGTTGAAATAGCGGAAGGAAAAGTTGGTGTACACATTCAGGACATCATTCTGCATTTGAAGTAAAAAAACCAGTTTAATCCTGCAGTCATTTTCAAGCAGGTCCAAGCATGAGTGAGGTCTCTTAAGTACTTTCAAGGAATAGGGTTAAATTACTAATTGATTAATTGCATGTTGGACAAAATGGAAGTTTTGTTTTTAAAAATCAGAACTGACTCCTGTTGAAAGATACACATCTTGATCCAGGCAACACATTTAAGATAACTCTTCCCAAATAGTACAATTATTTGCCATGTTGTTCTGAGAGATATTTTCACTTAATATATTCTAATGAGATATTTAATACAATTGGAATCCCAATTAGATGGTTAAAAAGCAGGGTGGCTAATTAATAAAACAAATCTGTATCTATTGACAGTTCTGTATCAATTTTCTCTCCTCATCTGTGATTTTTCTCTTTTTAATTAATTAGTAAGCCTGATACAAGCCAGATACTGAATGCACAACATGTTTTTGTACCAGTTTATCTAAGATAGTATGAATATGTGTTCATATTCAGTTATAGATACTGTTTTGACTACAGATGTGTGTGTATATACATACCTGTAGTTAAATGTTGTGACACTGCATGTAGACATGCTCATTGTATTAAGTCCCGGCCAGACACACTTTGACAGCGGATTTTAATGAAACGAAGATATACGTGTCTGTTCTAATCATTGTAAATTATGTTCCTGGCTGTTAGAATTTGGCAAAGTATTTGGTTATATACTGAGATATAACTACTGTGGCAGATTATTAAAAAATAAAACACCAAGGGCTGGTGACATTTAATTAAATGGGGGGTTTAAATGATCAGATTTTTACCGTCCGTTAAGGCACTTTATTCCATCGTAAACCTCCCAGCATTGTTTGATGCCGCTGGCCTGGAAGAAGGGTTTGGCACTGCTTGTTTTGGACAGATGACTTCAAGTGATTAGCAATCTGACATCAGACGCTGGCAGCAGGATGCTAAAAGAACATGCTAATGTCCTCCATTTTGACACGGTGGATCAGTTTTGTAATGAGCTGGCGCTATCTCTGATTCCATTTTTATATTTTAAATGCCATGACAGATGGTAAGTTCTGCAGCCAGCTCTATTGCCATGAACTGCAAAAGCATGAAAACCTTGGTAATGGTGAAATCAGACCATGTGACTTGCCCTCCTAACTAAGCTCGAGAGTTATCCCCCCCAAATTTCATCAGAGAGATGAGAACGTTGGCTGCTTCCCATTCCTGGGGGAAACATGGAGCAGAACTAAGCATGAAATAAACAGCATGCTGGAGCATAGGAGCATGGTGTTCCCTTAAAACAACAACCCCATTGTCTGGAAGAACCTAGCAATGCACACCATTTGCATGGTAATTATTAGCCTTCCTTTGAAAGTTAAAGCACAGATAATCTATCCTCATGTGCTGCACCGTTTGCTGAATTGCTTTTACTTACTCAGGTTTTGGACAGATATCTCTGTGGGCCTTTCCAAAGTAGGAGTCTAATAATTCGTTATTATTCATATTTCTGTACTCTTGACCAGGGCTGGCTCATTCCAATAGGCAGTACAGAGAATTCTGTAGGGTAGCAAAATTCCAGGGGATGTCTTCTAGGGAGAATCCACATCACAGACCCTTTAGGCAACATGGTCCGAAATCACAGGGCAATTGCCCTTTCCATTTTCCTAATGGTAGTTTTCCCCCTCTTCATTCCATACAAGTGAATAGAGAAAAAAAATCCATCCTGTTTACTCCATTTGCTTGCGGAATAAGGAACAGGAGCTGCAATCAAGAAAACCTTTCAATAGAAAGTATAATTCACTGCTGGGGAACTAGTGAAAATAATTTTTGCCTTGGGCAGGAACCTTGGCCCTAACATTGATTAGTATCTTCTTTAGCTACTTACATATTTCCAAAGTGAAATAACATCACCCCACACACAAAGAGAGGACACAGATTTGCATGGCATTTGTTCATGTATGTGTATATACACACACACACACACACACACACACACACACACACACACACACACAATTAAATAGAAATGCAATACATCTAATCATAGTGGGGAAGACTGTGACCAGGCTGAATGCCTGCTCAGTCGGCTGCCCAGGTATGAAATGTTGATGGTCAACTTCAAGACCTCTGGTGCATTCCCTCTCTTACTGGTTTGTATCTTTAAACCCAGATGTAGATTGGACAGCCCTTCAATCAGAGGATACCTTCAAATAGAGGAGTGTCCTCTGTAAAGTGGGGCACTTGGCCACCATAGTGCCTTCCTTCATCCCTCAAAATCCCCAAAATGTCCTTCTATGTCCACAGACTCTCCTTCATTCCCGCTGAAGATCTGACATAACTAAACTGATGACAGGGCATCCGTTTTTCCATTGGCACAAGTGTTAGGTCAGTGCAGACAGCTGCTACAATGTTCCCAGATGGGAATAGTACCCTCCAGTAAATATATTTCTTACTCCTATAAAGTATTTGGCCTGCCTGTTCTCGTTCCCATCTGTTTGATGGCATCATGCCTACAGACAAGTTGGTCAATTTCTAATCATCAGTGGAAGTGGAAGTTTATTAGGATGGTAACCTGGATATCAGCAGTTTCTCTGGCCAGGAGGTCATAAACTCTACTGCTGGAGGTCATTACATCAGGCGCAGAACCTCAAAGGTATCAAAGTGTTTCTGACCTCAAGAGGTTTAGGCCTGACTTTCCAACTTAGGGCTAAAGTGAAATAAATGATCCAAATATTGAGCTGAACAAAATGGCTGTAGCTCAATGGAAATCTTACTTAGGATTTCACCCCATTTGAAAAGAACTCAGATTGCAGGGCTGGCAAAGACCTGTGACCTTGAAGGCCTGCTGCCACTCAGAATAAACAGTTCCAGTGACCCAACTCAGTACACAAAATTATAGTTCATTGGAAAGAGGAAACCCGGCTTGCTGATGCTGTAGATTTAGAATTAACATACTATTACAAGTAGATCGCTTAAAAGCAAAATACATGCCAAATTCTTCTTCTTCTTCTTCTTCTTCTTCTTCTTCTTCTTCTTCTTCTTCTTCTTCTTCTATTATTATTATTATTATTATTATTATTATTATTATTATTACTGGTACTGCCACATTTCATGTGAACCTGCCTAGGTTTTAAGGTTCTCATTCAAGTCCCTTCTATGGATTCCTGTGCAGTTTCTAGAGAAATGGCTTGGTGGTGGGCCAGGATAGGGCCTTTTCTGTTGGAGTGCACAGTTTCTAGAACTTTCTCCTCAGGGAGGCTTGCTTGGGCCTCTCTTTGTTATCTTTTTGATGCCAGGTGAAGACTTCCTTATTCACCCAGGATTTTTAATGTTGTGTACCTGAACAAAAATGATATATAAGTGCTTAAAATAAATCAGTATTTGATTTTAGCAACTGAAAAGAAACATAACAGAAACTGAAATATAGCTGTAATGATATATACTGAGCATAAATACTGAAACATAACAGAATATTGAAATGTGGGTGTAATAATACATGTAACCATTCCCACAATTTGTAGTCAGTTTACAGAGTTGGTTTGGTCATAAATCATTTGAATGCTGTGTCTGAGCTTAGGCTTGATACTTGCCAAGACCCATTCTAGCAGAGACTGGGGTCTTGCTATATATCTCGAAGGAAGTCCCTAAGAGGCAAGCCCTTTAGTAAAGGTGTCTGTTATATTTCATTTCAGTAGATGGTGAAACAGGAACACATGCTGAAGGCTGCCTTGCCTCTTTTTGCCAGATTCATCATCAGCAATGGGCTAAGAACTAAACATGGAGAGTTTGAGATCATCTTGGAGACAGTGGATCAAGCCTTACCCTCACTGGTCAAGAACAAGGGTTTAAGATTATTTGAAGGTGGCATGGCGCTCATTTCTCCAGATGTCCTACAGCTTTCAGACCCAGACACAGCTCCACAAAACCTTTCCTTTCTCCTAGCACAGCTGCCACAGTACGGCCAGCTCTACAACAGAGAGTCTGGGCTATGGCGGCAAAGCTTTAGCCAACATGATGTGGACACCCGGAATGTTGCCTATCGGCACGGAGGAGGAAATTCTCGGATTGACAGATTTACATTTGTGGCCACGGATGGAGTGAATCAGGGCTTCACCATAAATGGCAAGATGCAAGTAGAGCCTGTGGTGTTCATCATTCAGGCAAGTTCCGCACACATGTGCACGTGCACACACTATTATATTCAGCTTCCATTCTGGAAGCATAAATCCACATTTCTGGCTTCTACTAGAAACCACCCCAAGGGTGCTTCAAGTGTGAAAGAGCAACCCAGAGAAGGACCCAACAGTGTCCTATTTATGTTGTATTAGTTGAAACCAATGCTTGTGCAATCTCAATAGCACTCGCTAGCATGACAGATTTCCCAGGAAAGTTGTTGCACTAGCAAGCAGTATTGATGTACACAGCTTGGGACCACAATACCTGACAGAACGCCTCTCCCGACATGAACCTACCCGTACACTGTGCTCAGCATCTAAGGTCCTCCTCTGAGTGCCTACTCTGAGGGAAGGTCAGAGGATGGCAACAAGAGAGAGTGGTGGCCCCCCAATTATGGAATGATCTCCTTGATGAGGCTCGCCTGGTACTAATATTGTTATCTTTTTGGCACCAGGTCAAGACCTTTCTCTTCTCCCAGGCATTTAACAGCATTTAACAACAAATGCTGTTTGTTTTTAATGGACCCCAGAACTGTTGTTGTTTAAAAATGGATACTGTTTTAAACTGTTGTTTTTATATTTTTGATGGATTTAAATTTGTATACTTTTTAATGTTCACTGTTTTAACTTTTGTAAACCACCCAGAGAGCTTCGGCTATGGGGCAGTATATAAATTAAATAAATAAATGTTGTACAAGTGTTGGTTTCCACTAGCACACCATATATTGTTCTAGCAGCCAGACACTATTAGCTCCTTCCTCAAATGCCCAGCATCCAATCCCCTGGGTATGGCTTTCCTTGATCACCCCCTATTCTGAGATCTGATAGCAGTACTGTATTTTTGTAAACCATTCTAGATGCACAGCTGAAGGGTGGTCTATATATTCTGTAGAAGAATCAAATGTACTTAGCACCATCCATTTTTGAGTTTCATCTTTCTTGAGTAATCAGGATGCCTTGAACTACTCGTGTACAAAATGAACTGTTTATGTGGGGCGTGGAAGTTCCTTAATAATTTTGCTGAACACTTTCTCGCCTCCAACAGGAAAAGCCTACAATGTGCATAAATGTCTATGCATCATGGAACTGTGATAATGCAGAGCTCCAGAACGTGTGGAAATCCTATGTGTGCAGGCCAGCCTTCCCCGACCTGATGCACTCCAGATGCCTTGGACTATAACTCCCAGCATGCCCCAGACATTCATGCTGTAGCCCATCACATCTGGAGGGGTCCATTGGAGAAGGATGGTGTAGGCGCTTCCCTAATGCATTGAACCTGGGGACAAAGCCATGGAATTGCGCAATCCCGGAGGTGGGACCAGAGCTACAGCCCTGCAAACCCTTTCTGAGTGCTATGATGCTCTTTCACCTGATTCACATGTGAAGAGGACATTTGAACTCTCATTTCGAAGGACTCATTTTGATGCATTTCCCCCCACATTGGCTTACATGTGTGCCATGCATGCCCTGGTTTTCTAAGTAGTGGATGTTTAGCGTAACCATTTTGAGATTAAGATCTCCTGCTTTGATTGAGATGTAGAAAAGTTTGCTTTCACAAAGCAAAGCCTGGGCCTTCCTTGCATCAAAATCTAACTTCTTATTAATAGTAATGTTTAGTTTTCATTTCAGGTGGACAGCCCAGCAAAAACAGCCCCAGAAATTGTCTATCTTCGGTGTGCTTCAGATGTAGAACTTCTGAAAAATGGCAACTATGGTATTTACATTACTATCCGGTCACTGAAGGCATCAGATTGTGATACGGATGATGATGAAATCATTTTTAAAATTTTAAGAGGCCCTCAATATGGCTACTTGCAAAATATAACAACAGGTATATCACCTTTTTAATCTAGTTCATGGTGGCTTGTTTTGAGTAATATTGCAGCTTGTGCTTATAGGAGTTAAACTACTCACTATGTTGTATGTGTAGCATGTAGCTGATCCTAACCTGTTTTCTACTTTAGTGTAAGCTTGCAGTGCTCCGATCCAGATCATGGCCACCAGGCATAGGTGTGTGTGTGTGTGTGTGTGTGTGTGTATGTGTGTGTAGGGGGTTAAACGTTCTCTCCCAACTGCTTTCCCCCTTAAATTTACCCATGCAGGGGCTAAAGAAAGAAAGAAAGAGAAAGAACAACTCAATTAGCACCAGTAGAGGTCTGTCTGTCTGTCTGTCTGTCTGTCTGTCTGTCTGTCTTTCTTTCTTTCTTTCGCCTCTCTGTGTTGCCAGGGGTGGCGGGGTTGGGGGGATTTAGCTGAGAAAGAAGGTCGGTCCCAACAGATCAGAGCCCAATATGCTTACACTAAAAGTAAAAGAATAGTTAGGATGAGCTTACACACTAGACATTTAACTTTTGCTAGAAAGCTTTGTCAGGAGAAGGGGGTCAGGAAAACAGTCCAAAATATGGTTAGAACTCTGCAGAAATGTGAAGAACCCAAGGCCAGATCTACATTAAGCAGGATATGACACTTTGAAAATGGTTTGAAAACTGTATGTGGAGTGTGTCCTGGGCCCCAACAGTTGTCACTACTGTTATAAACTGTTTTAAAGTAGTAGTGTAGATCCCGCCCAAGTTGGTGCCAGCGATGAATTCTTTTAATAGCTTGATTATCTTATTTATTTTTCTGTATAATCCTATTCTATTCCATCAACTCAAAGCAGGATTCATAAATTATTGTGATCACTTCCTAAATAGCAAGTACTCCCAGGGAATACATACAACTGCAAGCACTTTCAATCTGCTTCCCTCCCCCCCCCCCCCTTCATAGTAGGATGGTAGCACTTCCAAATCGGCAGTGGCATTCCACCTGGTGGTGGTCGGGTGAGAGAAGAAGTGTTGTGAAGACTTTTGGAACTGAATGGGTGAGAGGTATCTGGAGATTTTAGGTACCGTGAAGTAATAAATGCCCAGGCTCAAACCAATTGGAGGGGAGGTAGCTGAAGATCTGCCCAAATATCTAGCCGGCAGTGTGGAACCTTTTTGGCCCTGAGGACCGCATATGATGCTGGCTTGGGAGTCTGGGGCCACACATGTGTGTGCATGGAAGCGGTAGCAGGAGGTTCCAGATTTGAACCCTGGTATCTCCTGTCTGAAACCTGGAGAGCCACTGCCAGTTAGTGTTGGCAATACTGGCCTAGATGGACCAGCTTCCAATATTCCCCATGTGCACATACACACTTACACCGCTACACTTCCCAGCGATCCTGATACAGATTGATCTTCCCTTGCTGCTAGCAGCACCAGGCAAAGAGTCATCTGTATGAGGATTGCTGGGGAAGAGAATAAAGAGCCTTCTCTCCGCCCCCTCTGCAAGCAATCCCAATGATCTTCATACGGATTTCATTTCATTTATTACATGTCTATACTGCCCCATAGCTGAAGCTTTCTGGGTGGTTTACCAGCGAGGAAACCGCAATCTGTCTCAGGATTGCTGGGGGAGAGAATTTGGTAGCAGGGGTCAGGTTGCCTACGAGAGGCCACAGTTAAGGGGGTCAATATGACCTGTGGGCTGTGCACCCCTGTTCTAAGCCATCCTTTCCCCTAACAACCTGTGGCTAGCTGCACTATGTGGTGATGGTTATTTCCTATAACATCAGCCTGACCTAGGCAGTTTTATTTGGGAACGGTGCATCCACACCACATTTCTTCACTGATTTCTAATAATAATTAATAGGGTTTTTTTTAAGGCATTTTGTTTGTCCATATCTTCCTTATTTCCTCAGGTGGATTTATTCAGGAAGAATTCAGCCAGAAGGATCTAAATAGCAAAATCATACTTTACGTCATCGATCCTTACTGGGAGGGGAATTCGGACAACCTGGAGATCCAAGTTACTGATCCCGAAGGAAACTCTGCTGCACCTCAAACGTAACTTGGAACTTTCTCTAAACATTGTCATGCATTGTCTACAACATCTGTTGTTTGTTTCCTTCCATAAGTCAGATACTTGCAGACACTTTCAAAGCTGAGATGATGCAGTTGCAGGGTTGCATTTTTTAAAAAGCAATAATTGTAGATTTGTTGGTGCCTAGAGAGTCGTTGCTGTGTTGTCTCATAAGAAATAAAGAAATAATACTTTGCGATTATATAGCTTTCAAAGTGCTTCGCGGATGCTATTGTGTTGAAATCCTTACAACAACCCTGTAAGGTAGGTCTGGCTAAGGGAATGGCTTGAATAAGGCTACTTAGTGAGTTCATAGCAGAGGCAAGATTCAAACGAAGAACTTCTTTGTAAACTGCCCAGGGAACTTTGGCTATGGTGTGATATAGAAATGCAATTATTATTATTATTATTATTATTATTATTATTATTATTTATTATTACATTTATATACCACTCCACAGCCGAAGCTCTCTGGGCGGTTCACAAAAGTTAGAACAGTAAACATTTAAAAAGTATACAAAATTTAAAAACCATCAGAAACATAAAAACAACAGTATAAAAACAACAGGATCCATTTAAAAACAACAGTTCTGGGTCTGTTAGAAAACAAACTTAGCGTTGTTAAATGCTGTTAAATGCCTGGGAGAAGAGAAAAGTCTTGACCTGGCGCCTGAAAGATAACAATGTTGGCGCCAGGTGAGCCTCATTAGGGAGATCATTCCACATTCGGAGGGCCATCACCGAAAAGGCCCTCTTCCTTGTTGCCATCCTCTGAGCTTCCCTCGGAGTAGGCACTCGGAGGAGAACCTTAGATGTTGAGATCAGTGTACAGGTAGGTTCATGTCAGGAGAAGCGTTCCATCAGGTATTGCGGTCCCAAGCCATGTAGGGCTTTATAGGTTAAAACCAGCACCTTGAATTGGGCTCGGAAACATATAGGCAGCCAATGCAAGCGGGCCTGAATCGGTTTTATATGCTCAAACCTCCCTGTTCCAGCTATCAATCATCATCATCATCATCATAGAGCTCCGGCTATTGGGCGGTATAGAAATGTAATAAATAAAAATAAAATAAATAAAAATCGTCATAGCTCAGCCTCTTAGCCATTATTCTAGGGGTGTGCATCCAGATGTTTGGTCTACAATTCCCATCAGTCCTAGCCAGCATGGGCAATAGTGGGGGATGATAGGAGATGAATGCCAGAACATCTGGAAGGCCACAAGTTGGCACCAGTGAAATATACTGTAACAGCTCTCCTAATCCCATGTGGGTAAAAAGGAGCTGAGTGGGCAGCAGTCTTAATGGGGGAAATACTCCACAGAAAAATACTTAATTGTCTCTCCCCCAATGCTATCTTCCTTTCTAGATTGTACCTTCCCACAGCTGCTTTTATTTTAAAAAAATATCCAAGCAAGGGAAAGGATTTGCATGCGACATTTTGAGTAAAATAGATCATACTAGTACAGGAATATATAGGCTTTAGAGTTGTGTAGAATTATACACATATCCTGAAAGTTTGCATAGTTGCATAAAGAAAATAAAGTGGTTCAAGAAAAGCTATCAGCTTGAGTTTTGTTGTTGTTGTTTATTCGTTCAGTTAGTTTCTCTCAAAACTAGGAAATCAGTAGTCTGAAATGAGAGAATTAAAAAGATTTAACAACCTGGTCTTACATATTCAGTCCTGGAACCTGTTTTCATTGCTGGGTATCAGTCCTGGAACTTTTTCGGTCATGATGGCCTTAAGCATGCACAGTCCATTTCCCCCCTGATCACCCAAACATGTGAGATTAAAGATTGCAAAATCAGAAGATGTCACTTCCAGACAGACACAGTGCTTTGCATTTTTATAAATGAAAAATAGCCTGTGCTTTAATATCCAGCGGTTTGCAAAAAAATAAAAAATAAAAATAAAAATTAAAAACAATTAAAAAAAATGCACTGGATTGTGCTTAGTATAAATCAAACATTTTTCACAGTATGTGCACCCATTTGACCACAGGAAGACTTCAGCTATAATCCTATACGCACTTGTTTAGGAGTATGTTTTATTGAACTCAATGGGGATGACTTCTGAGTAAGCGTATACAGCAGGGTGGGGAATGTGTAGCTTTCTAGATGTTGTTGGACTGCAACTCCCATCAGCCCTCACTATTGGCTATGCTGGATAAATCTGATGGGAGCTGCAGCCCATTGGCATCTGGAGTGCTACCACATGTTATCCACTCCTGGTGCATAGGATTGTACTGTTGCTCACTTTTCCTATAGAGACTCCTCTGTAATACTGTTGTGGGCATGGTAGAAGAGCAGGTCTGGCAAGTACTTTTCCTCACTGTGAAATATGATAGAAATAATATTAATGACAATGACAATGGTATCTCTGCTTGCAGAGGGGTGGAATTAAACACCTGGGCAAATTCCAGTGCTGAGTTGCAAATAGGAAAGTTGCATTTTGATATACCTTTTGGCAGCTAGGGGTCACTCTAGATCTGGGTTGGTAACGTGTCCCAAGTATATGTGGAATAATTTTTAATTCGTATTTAAAACATCAAATAACAAAAGAGTGTAATCGATAGCTAGGCCCATCCTTCCAAACCTACCACCTTTCCTCACTCTAACAGTATTTTCATAACAGCCATCTGCAAATGTTCTTTTTACTGTAGTGGTTACAAACAAAGAAAGTAACACCACAAATTGAAATACAGCACAAAGTGATTTCAACAGATCAGAATTTATTGAAAACATATCCTGTGGGTCCTGGTGTGTTTTGAGCTGCATTACCTCCTTACCAGGGAAACACCGGCTTGCTTAAATATACAACATCCACATTCTGCAAGAGGTATGGATGTTGTACATCTATCCAGGCCTGTATTTTCTTTGAGTAGAGACAACTTTCTAATTTCTTGGGATTCACAAGACGCTGTTCAAAAAATTCTCTAATTGCTCGGCATTATTTCTTTATTATAATAGCCTATTAGGAATTGGGGACATGTGCCAAAGGGCCCAGATTCTGTTAAAATCTTTTTCTTTGATTTCCTGTATTTACAAAACAAATATAATTCCAGTCAAATAAAAATGCAGATAAAATTCTGTTCACTGTGTGGCTGGATTATTATTATTTTTCCTTTCACTGCTTTTTTTTTTTAAAAAAAAAAATGGTAGAATTTGAGATGATATGAGAAGGCAGGAATCTCTTGGGTACTAATTTTAGTAAAACATCCAGACATCCTGGAATGAGAAAATGAGTAGGCATAATGAAGGACTTGAGCGTACATCTCTTGACTACATGGTTTTGAGCACACAGATGAAAGCCATGAAAGGATGTAAATTGCTTCAGTTCCATAATTGGCCACTAGATGTCTCTAAAATCAGCCTCAAATAACTTGCTTTTATACAGGTTAGTAATTTTACAACGAATTGTCGAAATGTGACAAGCATTGCAGATATGGGGGGGGGGGTATTTATTTCTGTTTTAATACTGCATAGACTGCAACTCAAGATTTTTTTATAATCAATGGAATTCTATATTCAATGAAATTTATATTGTATTTTATAGTATGGTTTTATACTGTTGTTTTATACTTTGAATGTTTTTAATTTTTGTGAACCGCCCAGAGAGCTCCGGCTATTGGGCGGTATAGAAATGTAATAAATAAATAAATAAATAAATTCTGTAGATCCTGGGCAACAAACCTGTGGCACAGGCTATATTAATATGTGGTGCTCTTTTATAAGAACACAAAGGCTTGTGAGCTTGGCTATGGTGTAGATTAAGGTGTTGTTTCAGCAGCCATCCCTGCGTAGGACTGAGATTTATAAGCTTGAGTTTCCGGAGCCCCACCTAGGACTTAGCTGCAGCACATCCATGGCTTCTGGTAGAAGTCCTCCTCATGAGGAGAGCCCTACTCACAAGTAGTCATTTTCCTTTGCAAATGGGCATTCCTTCTCAATGGGGGAGATGTCAGCTTGTTTGCCTCAGACAACCAGATGTCTTAGGCTGGCCCTATTTATAATATCTGTATCCATCCTTACTCCAAGGCATTTAAATCACGATAATAATACGAAGAGTGACCATATGGAAAGGAGGACAGGGCTCCTGTATCTTTAACAGTTGCATAGAAAAGGGGATTCCAGCAGATGTCATTTGTATGCATGCAGCACATGGTGAAATTCCCTTTTCATCACAACAGTTAAAACTGCAGCTCTGCCCTCTTTTGTATCTGTTCAAGAGGTCAGGGAACCTGCCACTTTAACCGTTGTGATAAAGAGAGAATTTCACCAGGTGCTGCATGCATACAAATGACATCTGCTGAAATTCCTTTTTCTATACAACTGTTAAAGATAGAGAAGCCCTGTCCTCCTTTCCATACGGCCATCCTATTACTTATTTTTGTTGTTGTTGCAACTTTTGCCTCACCGCCACACTGTTAGCTTCAGCCACAGTGTCAGTTATTCACTGTGCTTCGTGGGTGAGGGTTGAATCCAATTTTCACTAGTCCAAGCCTTACATTCTGTTCACTGTACCAGACCATTGTTGTTTTTACACCCGAACAGAGAGTGAAAGTATGAGAGAAATTTTCGAATGGAACAATAATGTAGCTTGAATGTTAGAGTTTGGCCAAAACACTCTTATGAAAAGTGTTTACACGATGGAGCTTTCATCGCTATCAGTGATCAACTTCTTAATGTGATAACTCAGACAAAATATTGTCAGTTCAGCAGCCTAGGGTCAGATTTCTGAGGTGAGGTTCTGCTTTAAAGGGCAGAACTTTCCTCCATGAAAAGTTTTTTTTAAAAAAAATCCTATCATGAAGTAATGTTCATTGAAATCAGCTTTCAAAAGTTTCAATTACTCCATCACTCTGCAACCAGCAACGGTTTTCTGAGGTGAACAGCACTCCCTTCTTACTTGTAGAATAGCTGCATGGTTAGTACTACAGAAACTGTTCTGCAAAAAAAGTGGAACAACCCAATCAGGAAGTTCTTTTTTCTCTCTACCAAATCATGTGCTTTTTAGATATTGTGACATTAGCCTATAGCAAGCAGTGGGGAGAGGGGAACTCTTTTGTGCTATTTATACGATGCTAAAAAAAATAACTGAAATTCGTTGTTTCCTGATTCAACCTAACCTCTTTGTCTGCAGTTGAATCAGATCTGTCCTTTGATGTCCTTAGTTCTAATTATTCTAGCTGGATTCCGTGTTCTCAGGTATAAACTTGCAAGTGCAATAAACTGGAATGATTTGTGTTTGCACATGCGTATGTGAATGCCCCAAATGCTACCTAAAACCATAGGCATGGATTATCATCACACTCTGGTGAAGGCAATATATTCTGTGCATGCTCAGAGGCACTTCTCTTCCAATGAATACATCTTGCAATTCCAGGATTTGAGCCTAAACATGAAAACACATTCAAGGATTAGCTGTGGTAAACCTTTTGCTCAAATTAAGCCATGCTTATATCTCTCCTGGGTTTCCTCCTTAGTACAATGACACACTGATAGAAAGTAATTTTTGAACTGAAAACATACAAGAAATAAATGACACCTGTCTCAGATCCTCAGCCACTAGAAGTTTCTTTTGGTATTCCTATGAAGATTTTTCCTCTACAGTGTTTTCTTTCTCTCCCCCACCACCACAGATTGGAACTGAAATGGTCTAAAATTGAAATGCAACAAGATGGTTATGAAGTGTGTGAAAATGTGGGAATGCTGCCTTTGAAGATCACCAGGTTGGGGCACACCACAGATTCTGCTTTCGTTGCAGTAAAGGTAATGTTATTATCAAAGAATACCATTGGGTTGAAAAGAAAGCACATTCTCCCATGTTGCAATTTACTAGCGTTTGGACTTGCACAATATCATTCTGCAGAGCTTCTGTACCATTTGTTAACCTAACAGTACAATCCTACACATGTCCACTCAGAACTTGTCCACACATGTCCACTCGGAGAGCTTCGGCTATTGGGTGGTATAAAAATGTAATAAATAACTAAATAAATAAATAAAAAACTAGGACCCATTTATTTCAGTGAGGCTTTCGCCCAGGACTGTGTATAGGATTGCAGCCTAACTTGCACTTCAGATGTTATGAAGAAACAGAAAAACAGGGAAATGTGCATAATTTGACCTACTGATGAATGCCTCAAACTTTCCCTTTCTTTAAGGATTCTAGATTTTTCAATACCTGCCTTTTCAGGGATCACAGAACAGAATCATAGGTCGTGGCTATATCCTGGGATTGTCCCGGGATCATCCCTGTGCATCCAAATGACACGTAGGGGATCCCGGGAGCAGGCAGAGATGACTCCTCCATTTGCCTGGGATAATCCTTAGGTCTAGCTAAGGCCATAGAGTGGAAGGGGACTTATAGGTCATTGAGCCTCTATGCATGCCCTTGTTTCTACTCTTAAGTCTCACTATTAAAAATCCTCGAACTAGCTGCTTTTCTTCCTCCCTCCCTGCTTACATGCGGCTTTTAAATGTAGGGTTTCAAACCAATTGTATGTCCCTTGCAAACCCATATTTGCATTCGAGGGCAGTATAGAGCTGACTTAAGCACTTTCAATGTCCATGGCTTCCACCCTTCAAACCTGTGTCTTTTTGCTTGACAGCTTTCCTCCTAAATACTGAGTCTCAAAAGAGGGAATCTAAGGCATTATGGGAACTGTCGTTCTTGACCTCCCTGTTTCCAATCGCCTTTCGTAGAATGCACTACTCTTTCTGTCCTTTTATTGCTAACCTGTGCAGTAGGAGGAGTGGGGAAGAGCAATGCCCTGGAATTTTAAGGTAACAGGCATTCTATGGTGAGCATTTGATAGGCTGGCCATGTGTCCTACTTTACGGCACACAGTCCTCTATTTGAAGTGATGTCCAGTCCAAGTTCTTTTTAAAGATAAAAACAACCATAAAAGAGCAGAGGTCTTGAGGTTACCCACCAACAGTTAACACCTGGACAGCAAATGGAGCAGGCACTCCAGTCACCTGGTCACAGTGTTTCCCACAAAGGTGGTGGTATTTCTATTTCAATTATAGTATTTATTTCTAAATCTGCATCTATCCATATACGTTATTGTATTCACATTTTATGTAAATCAAGGTGCTTCATTGCCCTCTTTTTGGCCAATGTATTTCCTTTTTGGGGGGTGTAAGTAGCCACCCTAGTGCTTTAACTGAATATCTGAAAGAGACCTCTCCCTATCCCATCTGCCTGTGCTTTAAGATCAGCAGGGGAAGCTCTCCTCTAACTAATGTTGGTATGTTATGTGACTTTGCCATGAAGGTGCGACTGTCGCTGACATCATATTCTTTTCCCTGCCAGGTCAAAACCAATTTGTTTGCCCAGGCATTTTAAGCTGGTTGATGTGAGCTGTTTGTTTTATGCATTTCCTGCCCTTTATTGCTATAGTTTATGCTTGTACTGCTTTTATTGTATACTGTCCTGATATCGTAAGAGGTTGGATGGTGTACAAATATATTAAACAAAAGTGATCCATGGAAAAATAACATTCTTTTACTGTGAGCACTTTTTTTGCCCTTGTTTTGGTACTGCCTTCCTTTGCTTTGTTTGAATTTTTTCCATAGAAGTAAAATTTTTCATATAAGTAAGCCAACAATTGCAATTTTCTTTCTTTCATGCCTTTACTCTGGGGTCTGACCTTGGACCTAGACTGGTTAGCTAGTGCAGATTGCGTGTCTCTTCAGGTGTAGAATCTAATAGGGGTTTGTAACATGATTGGCGGCAGCCTGGATTGGCCAGGTGTGGTAGAAATACTAGGAGCCTGGTTAGCAGAGCAGTATTGTGACCCAAGCCACTGACTAAAGAAAAGGAGGGGAACATATGGCCTTCCAGATGTTGCTGGACTGCAATTTTCATCAGCCCTAGCCAGTGTAGCCTATAGTGTGAGATGATGGGAAGTCCAATAAAATCTGGAGTTAGCAAATGTGTCTCCCATGGCTTGATTTGGGTCTCATTCCCCCCTTGACTTTTCTACCATCTTTCCTCAGGAATGTGTCAAGCCTTTATTCAGACTTTAGAGAAGTTGATTACTTACTACAGTCCTAAAACGCAACCCTGCCATTAGTTCTGAATAAATAGGCATAGGGTTATAGCCCTTGTTAGTATGAATGAGGCTCACCGTTTCCCTTAGATATTTTATTAGCGCTCCATTTTTTTCCCTGCTGGTAGAAAAATAAAAGTAAAAGGGTTTCCTTTATACTTTTATGCCAACACTTGCATTGCATCTTCTTATGGATGGGATGCTTCCCTCTTCCCGTCTCTAGCTGGAAGGCAACAAGCCAAAGTGAATGTTCTGTGCCATAGGGTTCACAGGTGTAATTCAAACCTTAGGCTCCCATTACGCAAGTCTCTAAGTCCTGCCTAACTTTGCATATTGCTTTTTAACAGGTCAATGAAGTGACTGCTTCATCGGGAAAGGATTTTACTGTGGCCCCTTCCAAACTTATTCAGTTTGATCCAGGTAAGCCCTGTCTCAAGGCTCTAACTTGAAGATTTATGGCCTGTTCAGACAACACCCTAAGCCCTTTTGCATCAAGTAGTTAGCGATCGTGTTTAAACTGTGGTTGTGTAGCCACCATGGTTAGGAATGGTTCACATTACACACTAAGCCATAACATTTTGCTCAAAATGCTTAACCAACATGGCTTAGTGTGTCATCTGAATGGGGTCTTTATTTTACTGAAAGAGCTTAACAAGTAGAGAGATATAAACAGAAGCAAATGTAGACAAACAAGGTACTGTGGGTGGGCAGTTTATTGGCCTGACCTATTGGTTTCAGCCTTTTCTTGGCAGGGTTGCACTCCTGGATGGGAGTGCTATTAGATTCAACCAGCAGTCAACCAGTTTTGAATGTCTGTGCCTGGTACTGGGCACCTGAGACAGGACTTGGATTCTGTTGGTGTACTGCCCGCCCTGCTTCCCAACAGTCTCCCTGCCTGAGCTGACTGAGATGGTCTCGAGCATGATGTTGAGGACCCCAAGGCTTATGGTCTGGAGGACTTCAATATGCATGCTGAGGCTACTTTGTCAGGAGTGGCTCAGGATTACATGGCCACTATGTCAACCATGGGCCTGTCTCAGATAATATCTTGCCCGACACATGTAGCAGGACACACTTTGGACCTGGTCTTCTGTGCTGAATTGGGAGAAAATGAACTGCAGGTGGGGGAGCCTGTGGTGACTCCTTTGGCAAGGACAGATCATCATCTGATCAGTTTTGACCTTTGATCTGCAGGGGTGGAGGACCAAAGTTGACAGTCCACCTCCAGAGGATGATAAATCCGGATGGTTTTCTGAGGTCTCTAGGGGATTTTCTTGCAGGCTTAGCTGGAGGTCCTGCCGAGGTCCTGGTCACCACTTGGAATGAGGAGATGACCCTGGCTACCGATATGATCGCTCCAAAACATCCTCAACCTAGTCGTAGAACTGTGTCAGCTGGCTTTATTGTTGTTTTTATTGTTGTTTTATTGCTTTTAATATTTTTAATATTTTATTGCTTTAATATTTTATTGTTGTAAGCCACCTTATGAGGGCTTCTGCCCTGAAAAGTGGCCAATAAATGTTTTAAATAAATCAATCAACTTTAGCTTTGGAATTCCAAGTGGCTTCCGTGGCACAAAGCTTAGGCTGCTATACCAACTGTGACCCCCCTCCTGAATAGGAATAATCTGGCCACAGTTATCCATGCTCTGATAACTTCCCATCTGGATATCTATAATGTATTATTATGGGGCTGCCATTGAAAACTTTTCAGAAGCTTCATTTGGTACAGTAAGATTGTCAATTGGGACTAGGCATTAGGATCATATCTCACCAGTTTCGAACAATTTTGCTGGCTTTCAGCCTTTAATTCTAAGTGCTGGTCTTAACCATTACAGCTGGGCCTCAGCATATCTCAAGGGCAGCTTCTCTCACACGAACCTGCTTGGTCCATTAGATCTTCTTGGGAGACTCTTCTTTGCACCACCACGCCCAGTTGGAAAATCTGTTGTGACTTACGACAGAGTTGCTTTATATAGAGAAAGCATGGCAACATAGCTTTAGTATTGGAGACAATAAGCACAGGCTTAGAGCCAGTTTAAAAGAAGTTCACATCAACTTACTTTATCAGAGAAGGCTATTTAACACTGTTTAACTACAAGCTGGGTGTGTAAGTAAGTCAATGAAGGCATGAGATATGGCTACTGGCTTCCTCTTGTGATTGAGTGCATGGTGCTTATTGCAGAGGCAAGAAGGAGAAAGAGGAAGAAGGAAGTGGAAGAGTGGAGAAGGAAAAAGGAATTGATCAGATTACAGGACATTCTCTATCGCTGCCTAGTGTCTAGAAGCATGAGTAGTTGTTCCCATTATCCAACACTTCTGACATCTGAAGTGAAGTGGGTAATGACCTGAGATAGGGCTTTTTCAGTGGTGGCTCCCAATCTCTGGAATGCCCATCAAAGAGAGGCTCACTGACATTTGCTATCTTTTCAGTGCTGGGTAACATCCTTTTTATTGGTCTAGACTCTTAAGTTGATATTGATATGTGCTTATGCTATTGTTTTTAATGGCGCTGGATTTTATGTGGTCTTAAGATCTACCTCTCTTGTTTTAATATTAAAGATTAGTTGTTTGAATTGACTGTTTTGGATTGTTAGCTGCTCTAGAAATCCTTTGGGGTTGAAGAATGGGATACATATAGAAGTATATAAATATATGTAGTAGTATCCTGTTCTGCCTGTGCACCTTCAGGGTCCAATCGCTTGTGCACTGGAGCTTTTATGGTTCTAAAAATGAGCCAAAATGAGCTGAAACACTCCTTTCTGGAATGGGGTAAGTCAGCGGAGCTCACAGAAGGGAGCTCCGTTTATCTGTCCTGATCTGGAAACTAGCATTTCCAGGGTTATTTCTTGAAATACAAAAGCCCCATTGCACAAGTGATGAGCCCCACAAGCACAACTCAACCAGCAGAGGCTTCGTTGGATACTGCTCATAGACTGTAGCTACAGGTTAGGCTCATTTAAAAGGCTCATGTCACCCTAGACAATAGGCTAAAAAAATTGCATTAAAAATCATATTTAATGTGGAAAATACACCCCCATTCCTTATCTGTTCTTGCCCACAGAAGTGGCCACAAAGCTGCCGAAAAACACTTCTGTCTTGCAGTAGGTCCATCTGGCTGCTATAACATAGATAAGTGATGCACCACAGAAATCTGCTCTTTGACATGGAAAGTCTGTGCCAACTTAGCACCTTTCTGGCGTGCTGGCACTGGCATGAGGCCTTGCCATGTGGTAGGGGCAATCCATGTGTTGAGCACTCATATCAGCTATGGCAGCCTTGCTGAGCCCAGGTATGCAGAAGAGGCATTAAGCAGCAACTAGGGCTACCCAAAGGCCCCGTGAAGCAGACATTCTGGTCCCAGAGGGAGGGGAAAGATTTCCTATGCCATCCTTCCCCAAACTGATACCCTCTAGATGTGTTGTTGGAGTACAAATCCCAGTATTCCTAACCATTGGCTCTGCTCGATGGGGCTGATGGGAGCTGAAGTCCAAAAAATCAGCAGGACACCAAATTGAGGCTGTCCTATCTATGCTCTTCAGGTTGCCCACCCTCTCCTGTCATCCCTCCTGAGAAGTTCTGATACTCTTTCCAAAGCCCTTCTTGCTTACTTTGAAATTCTTCTGATCTTTTGGCCAGGCGAGAACCTCCAAACTAGTTTTGAAATGTTTGTATTGGGTGAAACATCATGGTAATTACGGTGTGCATCCTCCAAGAAATGTTTGCTTCTCTCAAGCTCTCTGGAAGCTGTTAGCCAAATAGACACTTCCAAATGTGCCTTGATATTAGTGGGAACTCTTCTCCTTCTCTCAGTGTTCATCAAGAGTCCTTTTCAGGCATGGGTGTGTACAGCAGTTACCATTGCTTGTCATCAATCAGATGCTAACAGATGATATGATATTTGCAACTGAGACACTGGCTTTGCATCAAGGTACTTGACAGCCACGTCTGGACCTTGAAAACAGAGTTGTCATGGATAATTGATAATGACAATATTTCCAACAACAGTGGATTCTCTGCAATTAAGATTTCGAGATAAAGATCTCCTTTATTTCTTAAAAAAAATTACATGTAGATCCAACCCTTTCCCCTTGAACTGCATGCAATTATTCCACACACACACAAGCAAACACACACACACACACAGGTCTTTGTTATTGTGTGAATGGAATCCTCATTGCTCAGGAACAAATTTGGTCTCTAGTTAGTGTTATTTGGGAAAACCACAGGAGTCCAATCAGTGGGCAGGAGCACAATAGTATATACAAGCCAGTCTGTTGTCGCTGTAGACATGTTAATTAATATATTTCTTCGACACCTAGGTTGATTGAAAAAGCAATTAAAGTGTAATTAAAATGTTTACTTCTGGTAGGAATGTCAACCAAGATGTGGAATATAGCAATTACCTATGACGGATTAGAGGAAGACGACGAGGTCTTTGAAGTGGTTCTGATCTCCCCTGTGAATGCCATTCTTGGCACCAGGACAAAAGCTGTAGTGAAAATTTTGGACTCAAAAGGAGGTATTCTCTTTTGATCTTCTTAATCAAATTTGGAGCAATCTCGGCTGAGAAGCGACTTATTTTTCAAAACACAAACGTCGCCGCTTACCATTGGATCAAAATGCTTCGTTTCTTTTCCTTTTCTTTCTTTTTTTTTAAAAAATACTTTCTTTTTCTTCTGGCATCCTATATTCTTCTTCAGTTTAGGAAACATAACATGAAGAAATCAACAAGAGCATAAGCAAACAACACTGCCACTACCACCCAATGGACGAGTCTGATTTTTAGTTTGCAGCACTGCTTTTTTAAAAAGCTCTTTTGTGTGTGTGGGGGGTAGTAATGCTTCCCCCCTTCCCCCCCCCCTTGACCACATGGCAACTTTTTCACTTCTTGGGTGGAGATTTCAGGGCAAAAATCCCTAATTACTATCAGATCTTTCAAAAATGCCCGGATGATAATAAAAACAAAGGTAAGTGTTGGCGTTTGTGTTTTGAAAAATATACCTTGCAATAAGTGGTCAATTCATTATTGTTTTAAAGGTGCTGGGAGCTCAAACAAAAAATTGTTTCTTTGAAAACACACTTGTAGTCTAATCTAGCAAGGGAGATCCATGCATAAAAATCAGGCACTGTGAACAGTTTCTTTGCGTAGTTAGCACCCATACTGTAAGATTGGATCTAAATGTACATACGCATCATGATGGCCTTCAGGACACAAGATGCCCACTGTGATTATCTTTTGCACTGCAGTGGCCAGTTTCACACATAAAGCTAACCCGCGGTTTGCTACCCAACCCAGGGTTTGTTGAACAGACTATCAAAGAAACTGCAGTTTGTTTTCTCAATCTCGGGGTTATTTGTTTCCCTCCTCCTTCACCCACACCTTCCCTGTACCCCAAATGCCTTTGCAGCACTGTAGTACTAGCATGAAGAGCTGGTGGTGTGTGTGTGTTGAACTTCTCTGTTTTGCTGCCTGTATAGCCAGGTTGAAACAACCCAGAGTTCACAACCCAACAACAACCCATGAGTTCTCTTTCAGAATTGTTCCTGGTTAACAAACCATGGTTGGTTAGTGCAGCCATGTTCACACATCCCAGAATTCAACATCCCATATCACGGGTTAACATTATGTGCAAACCAGGCTGGTGTATGGATAGGGATTTCTGTCCCATCTGTCTTACAGTGGAGATGGGAACGTGAATTCCTACCCACAACTCTAGTCAGATTGAAGGCATTAGCTGAAGTTCAGTAACTCTGGCGTACTGATTAGGGCTGTGCACGGACCCCCGCTCTGTGTCGATCTGCCTGCGGGCCGCTCCACTCCACTGCGGAGATCCGGCTCCGAATCAGAGCTCTGCAGCACCACCACCGCTGCCAGGTAACGCCCCCTCCCTCCTCCCCCCTTACCTGCATCCGTCGCAGTCCGGTGGCTGCTTCAACTGAGCCTGAGGACTCAAACAGGAAGACCAGGCCACAGCTGCGGCCTGGTCTTGCGGTTTGAGTCCTCGGGCTTAGTTGAAGCCACTGCCGGAATGTGATGGACTCAGGTAAGACCATGTCCCCTTACCTGGCTCTGCTGCCATCGCTGCACGGACTGCGGTGGCGGCACCAGCGCCAGGTAAGGCCCCCTCCCTCCTCCCCCCTTATCTGCGTCCATCGCGTTCCGGCAGCGGCTTCACCTGAGGATGAGGACTCAAAGCGGAAGGGCAGGCCGCAGTTGTGGCCCGGTCTTCTGGTTTGAGCCTCAGCCTCAGTTGAAGCCACTGCCGGACCATGACAGAGGCAGGTAATCCCCCCTCCCTCTGCCCCCTTACCTAGCGCTGCCACTGTCGCCGCATGGACTGCGGCAGCACCAGGCAAGCCCCTACTTACCTTTACGCTCCGATGCGAAGCGGAGCACAGCCCTAGTACTGATATTTGTCCATGAATTTTGTCCATGAATCTGAAGATCGTTATCTGTGAAGTGGGAAGCATTCCACACTCTTTCCCATCAGGTGTTTCACATGTAAATGCCCCCTCATTTCTCAGTTTTGGGGTATTTTTGTTCCTCTCAGCATTTGATGTTTTTTTAAAATAAGGGGTTGGTAGCTGTTTTTACTCTTTTGGGGGTTTTATTGTTCTGTTTTTAAGCTTTGTTATTGCTTAAATTGTTTTCATTTTCTTCATGCACTGCTGAGAGCTAGAAGGCAGCCTATAAATATTCGTGAAACGTGTAGGCCCAATTACACATAAACTCGGTTTGGAGAACCGGTGTGTTGTAGTGGTTAGAGTGTTGGGCAAGGACAGGGGAGACACAGATTCGAATCCCAACTCAGGCCACAATGCTCTTTGGATGACCTTGGGACTCTTCACATGCACTCAGCCTACCTTTTCTCATAGGGCTGTTGTGAGGATAAAATGGGCGGGGGGGGGGGAGCCCTGAACTTCCTGGAGGAAGGGCAGATACAAATGTAAATAAATAAATGTTTTATGATCTTCCACCCTTAAAGTGTAGTGCTTCCCTCAGACAATATCTGACAAACAGAGAGGGAGAAGAGTACATAGCCATCAGTCCATCACAGCACAAAGATTCTGACCCATAGATGTATGAACTAGCTCATTGTCTGTTAGAATTTTAGGAAGTGGATTCTTCCTTTTTTTAATTTGAAAGTGATACTTCCTGTGTCTCACACTTTCAATAAACTTCTAAAACTGCTTTTCCGTGGGCAGACTAAGTAGAGAAACAAGCACTAGTGAAAAGAAAAGAAAAGAAAAGAAAAAGAACAAATCAATGACAGATGAAAAATCATCCTACTTCTAACGGCAAGCTGTTTCATCGCCCACATCAATGTGACCAGCTATCTGTTTTTATCTAAAAAGGACTGACCATCTGCCATCTTGTTTGCTTTTCAGGTCAATGCAGCTCATTCCATTCCTCAAGCCAAAACATTCACAACTTATGGATGAAAGGAACATTGCTTCCAGGCTCCTCTTCGTCTTCCAGGCATGGCACTGCTCACTTGGAAGGAATCCCACTGCCCTCTTCCAAAGAGATGGTAGTGCAGAGCCAGGCCAAGCTACCGGAATTCAACTCAGTGAATCTTGCAAGGAGCAGGCTAAGGGCCATAGGAAATGGCCAGACAGTAAGGATTGACTCTTGAACAGTAGAAAGAGAGGAAATGTTCCAAAGTTGTTGTGTATATGTATGAAATTCTCGCCCTGTTTAATAAGGGGGGATTGTCAATGAGCACTGATCAGGGTGGAGGCAGACAATAGTTAAGAGCATTGGAGGCTTTATGATAGGGTTAATGTTGCTCTTGGTATACACATTGCTTTTGTCCTGCTACTAGTCAAACAGAAGCACTTGCATACTGCAAAGTGAAATGCTGCCATCCAGTGCCATCTTTATTTGGATTCAAAGGAGTGGTCTTGTATTTTGGAGCTCAGATCCTGCCTCTGTCTTGTCTTTAGGTTCTTGGGCAAATTACTTTTCTTTTAGTCTCACCTGTTTGCCTTCTGAGAGATGAACGTGTGAGCCTGTTCCAAAGCATGCCCACTGAGTGCCCAATTAAACTTTGGGACCCTCTTCCCAAATACTATAATCTTAATTTTGGGATAGTTGACTATCAGCTGTTCTTCTTTGCAAGCCTGTCCAAATTTAGCTAGCATCCTTTTAAGGGCAATTTTATTCAGAGACAAAAGTACCAGGTCAATAAAGCAATATTGATATCTTCTGATTGTGAATTGAGGGAGAAAAAAAGGAAGGAGAAGATGTTCCAGGAATAAGATCATTGATATACAGATTAAATAGAAAGGGCATAAAATGTAGCCTTGTTTCACCCCTCTACTGATGAAATGAATGTTTTGTGACTGGCCATGTTGACCGCTGCAGCCATTTTATGAATGGGCAAGTCCCCGCCCCCATGGCAGCCATTTTGAGCATCTTCAGATGAACATTTTATTGCATGCTCGTTACTACCCACGTACGAAAGTTTACGGGTCCTTTTGACAACACCGTCTGCCTCCTATGTGTCTCCCACTCCTTCTACCCTTCTTTCCAACACAAAACAGACCTGTAAATCTGATTTATTTTTTTAAACGAAATGTGCCGCCATTTCCTGCTGTGTGCAGGAAAGGTGGCACAATAAAAATGCCCACTGCTCACGTGGTCATTGTTTACTTCCTCTTTCTTCCCCTGTGTGAAGAAAGAGGAAGTATCATGGGACAAAAGCGGGGATGGAGTGATGGTAAGAAAACGCAATTGCCCTACTCCCCATCTGATGGCACTCTTTGAGAGAGCACAACACACTCAAAATGCCAAATGTGTCCACCAACCTGAAAAGATTGGGGGTTCCTGTCCTAAGACTATTCCCCAGGATTCAGTTACTTGAGCTATCTGGATCTGTTTGTTCTTTGGAGTTATCTGATGAGGGACTATCCATTCTCTCCATTTGTTTGTTTTTCTTTTTGTTGTTATTTATCATCAAGCATTATGGGATGGCTGTGCTAAGAGGAACAATGACAATCCATTGCACAAACAAGGTGGCAACCATGTCAGTAACTAGAGTGCACCTACACCCAACTTGTGGCACATTTTAGTATAGTTTGCAGAGAGTGATCTGTCAGGAACTGCTGGGAGGTTAGTCTTGTGTTGCATCTGGGTGTGGGATCATAGGATCTAGCGCCCCCTCCCAGCTCTATGACTCCATTAATCTACGATAAAACCAGTTGAACCATCAAGAATCTCATTTGGTCTGTGGACAGGCTGATTATCCCACCTGCTCTCCTAGGTAATATCAGCTTCCATTAAATAGGTGGATAAACTAAAAGAGATAATGGCACCCAGGTTGTAAACTCCAGTGGCACCACATTACTAAAATTCCTTATCATCTTCTGCTTTTCTTACTGAGACATGCTGTGAACATTTCTCCTTTTCCTTTCAGGTCCGTCCTTCTTCGGCATTTAGAAATGGCACTGGTGTGTTTTTTAAAGTAAGAACATTACCAAGCAGCTACTTACACATTTCTGTTGTTTGATACTTATTGTGTCATATCTTTACTACATATACAAGCTGATTAGCAAGCTTGGCTTTCTTTAAACTTTTTAAAAATGCATACTATATCTCAGCCCCCTTTACTTTTATGTTCACATTAGGCATGATGGCAGCACACCAAAAGTGCAGGGCTGGTTTTAAGGGCAAAAGGCAAGATGAATGTGGATATGCTGTCTCTGCCCACTTCTCTCTCCCCATCCACCCACTCCTAGATATTTTCCTCCCAACCAAATTACAATGGCTTGGTTTGCATGTAACCAGTAGCCACCATGGGTGAATTTCCCTGTGGTTTTTGTTGTTGTTGCAGCAGTGGTGGCCATTTTTAATATTTGGGGGCATGCCATAGCTTGTCATTACATGTGAACCTAGAGGGGGTGGGTTGTTGTAGTGGTTAACAAGCCACTCGCAACTCTAAAACAGCCCATGGGTTCTGGGTGGCTCGTCAACCACCTCAATGACCCACCCTTGCTGGGTTCACATGTAACAAGAACCCATGGTGGGTGCTTGGATATGTGGCACCTGTGGGTGCTGCTACTCACTGTGGTTAATAAGCCATGGTGGGCTGCAGTGATCACGTGAACCAGGTCAATATCAGAAGTCCATCCAGTTGGGAGATAGACTACAGAGAGGGAAGCTTAGGATGGGGAAGGGTTTAGCAACTCCCCATTTTCCCTTAAAGCTGGATCCCACTTTATATATGATTAGAAGCAGCCCAACATGGGTCAGCTGCCATCACATATATTTTGAGCCTTAAGGATAGCTTTTGTTTCAAAACTCTTTTTAAAAAGAATTATGTGACTAAAATACCCTTGGAGTTATCAGATGAGGGCTATCCTTTCTCTCTGTTTAATTTTTGTTGTTGTTATTTATCATCAAGTACCATGGGATGGCTGTGCTAAGAGTGGAAGATGACAATCCATTGCCTGGCAAAAAGAAGGTGGCAACTGTCACAGTAGTTAACCAAAGACAACCAAGGAAAAACGTGCTTTCTCCCAAGAAAACAGAAGGTCTGCAAGCAGACTCCAGCATTCAGGTAAAAAAATCTTTTATTCCTTGTTTATGGTATCGTATGGGCTATATTTTGGAAATGTTTTATAAACCAATTAAGATGGTGTCCTGGTTTGCACGGCTCGATTGCTCCCACTTGCCTCCAGGGTTTAACCCTGGGTTCCAACCCTGGTTTGTTGCAGGACAAAAAAAGCCGAAGTCCCAGGTTCAGACATCATGCTAAACAATACAGGGATGGAGTGTCTCTGTTCTGTTTGGCTGCTTCTACTGCAGGAGGAGCCGAGCGGGAACAATTGAGCCGTGTGAACTAGCATGCTGGCAAACTGGGCCAACTACTTAAGGCACTTTCAACGTTGTACGATATTCATATGAGAACTAATTGATCATCTTACGATAAAAAGTAAAAGAGGTTTATAGATGTTGTCTCTACTTTGTCTCTCACTGCAAACATTCCTTCGTTTTCCAGGTTCAGAGCCCTTCCTTTCCAAATAGATGTACACCGGATTTGAAGGGTCTCTTGCATTTTGAAGGGCACACCCAGCAGATGTTTCAGTGTGATGGTATTTCTTGGAACTTATGGAATCACACAAACAAGGTAGCAATCTGGTCTTCTTGGTATTTGTTTTTTTAAATTCTTGCATTGGGGAAAATTGCAGAAAGAAAACACTAATTTTACATTTGTCTTAATCAAGCCATCCTTTAGCCAACATATAGCTGGGTTGTAGAAGCAGACAGACGGTGTCATCAGACAAGCATTTTATCCCACACTTGCTACTGCCCACTTACGGATGTTCGCGCATCCTTTAGACGTTGATGTCCGCCTCCCACTCCTTCTGCTCATTTTTCCATCACAAAATAGACCCTTTCTAATCTGCCTTTTTAAAAAAAACATGGAATTTGCCACAATCTTCTGCTGTGCAGGAAAAGCAGCGTGATAAAAATGGCCCCTGAATGGGCCATGTGGTCTTTGTTTACTTCTTTTTTCCTCTCCGGAAAGAGAGTCATGAAGGAAAAAAATGGGGGCAGAGAAGCGACGGTTAAGTAAACTGTATATATATATAAACTGATTTAAGGTGCAATCCTATGCATATTTAGACAGGAAAAAAATCCTACAAGTCCCAGCATTCCCCAGCCAGCTATTTGCTCATGCCTGAGTTGCCCATCTGCAGTGCCAGACCTATCACTAGGCAAAGTGAGGGATCCACCTTAGGCAGCAGTTGCTGGGGGCAGGGAGTAGAGTTGAGGTGTTGGAGGACAGAATTATGTGGGCCACTAGGCCTACCCTGTGTCTCCTAAGCGGGCCTGCTGCCCTCAGGAGGATGCTGTACCATCTGTAGTGGCCGTTGTAACTGCTAGTCTGATCCAGTTTTATATGTAGAACATTATTATTACTATTTTGTTTATATAGCACCATCAGTGTACATGGGTGTGGGTGCCATCTTGTCCTTTACCTCAAGCAAAAAAGAAAAGGAAAAAAGAGAAATACCTTGGGCCACCCTTGTCCATCTGTCTCACTATGCTGCTCTGGTACTAACTATTGAGCTCCTTAGGAAAATCAGGTTAAGGGCTGACTATGGTCCAAGTTGTCAACCCAGATCTATAACATCAGTTGTCAGCTCTTGGGTCATGATCTGCAACTGGGTCAGCAGATCTTTTCGGTATAACATTTTTAAAGAGAAGAGTTGAAAGGAAGTTAACAACAATTAACAATAGAAACAGTATTCTAATTGTGTTATCTACAGGTATACTGATAATGTAAGTGTGCGACTGTATTTGACCTATTGTTATAATTACTTGTTAGTGTGTGGGCTTGGGAGGGTGGGAGGGATTGATGTACTTGTTATTGTTGGAACATGCTTTATAAACAATAAAAAACAAAAATACAAAAGATAGCAGGAAGGGAAGAATGGAGGCCTTTGAGAGGCATTCAGTGAGATCTTGCTACTGTCAGGGGAAGGAAAGTGGGCAGTGGGGCAGGACACCAGGGGCTCATGGGACATGAAGGTAGGGATGTCAGAACTGAACCTATCTTTGTGCTCCTGTTGATGTCCTGATACCATTGGGAATGCAATGGGGTCAACATTTTAGATCAAGAAAATAACCACACGGTTTTCTACATTTTGGGAAATAGTTCCATTTCCCAAGGCCAATTCTGAATTGAGCTAATCGTTTTCAGAAGGTGGAAATAGTTTCGCAAATAATTCTGAAGTGGACATATTTAATTCCAGGATGCTAATATGAAAACCTGTCCTCCTGGATGGAGCCATCATGATAGAAGCTGCTATGTCCTGATCACTGATCCAAAAGCCAAATGGACCACAGCTGCCCAGGCTTGCAGGAAACGGTGAGAAGCTCTATATTTGCATATTCCCTTCACTCAGCTACTGTTTCATCCACTACAGTGTTTTACAGATATAACAGTGAGAGCCAAAGTTGCATCTATTTTAAAGGCTGGGATTTTATAGATATTTTACTGCTTCAGATCTTGGGTCAATACTGGATTGAAGCCATTATAGTAGTTAAGAAATATCAGACATACTGTGTGTCATAGCTTGCTGTGTGTTTGTGTATCTGCTTCTATAAGTAAGCATGCAGAGATACTTACTTATAAGTAAGCAAGCCTCATCGGGGAGATCATTCCATAATTGGGGGGGGCACCACTGAAAAGGCCCTTTCCCTTGTTGCCATCCTCTGAGTTTCCCTCGGATGTTGAGCATAGTGTACAGGTAGGTTCATGTCGGGAGAGGTGTGCCTCCAGGTATTGCGGTCCCAAGCTGTGTAAGGCTTTATAAGTTAAAACCAGCACCTTGAATTGGGCTCAGAAACGTAGATGTTTTAGGGTGTAATCCTATGGGTTGCACCCTCGTTAGATGGAAGCCTTCGATCTTAGAAGTTTCCAAGTATCCATTGCCCTGCCAGGCTGCTGCCAGCAAAGGCAAAGGAGCGATGGAGGTGATTTTTACCCTCTAGACAGGGCAGGGGTGGGCCTGGGCCTGAAGAGGCCATAGGAGTCTTTGTAACCTGGCTTCTCTTTCCTCACCCACCGAAACACCCCCTTTCAGACCTCTATGAGGCCCTTTGAGGCTGCTTTTGCAGGCACTGTGGGGTTTTCCACAGTGTGGGGGGTGGATAGGGATCAGATTTTGGAGTCCCCCTCCCAAAATTGTCACAGTGTCTTCAGTTTTGGAAGGGGGATCCAAAAAATCCCCAGCTCCCTAGGACACCCTCCAGAGACCACAGGATTGCTCTCTAAGTGACTCCCAGTTCTGGCATCTACTGTTCATATCACAAGGTTTTCATATTATAATTAAGTGTACACCTTGATTCAGAGGAGAGATGTTACTTCTGACTCTAAAAAAATTTCTTGAGCCTAGGTACCATGGCAGTTTAGTAAGCGTGGCTTCCAAATCACACATGCGATGGCTGTGGAACTTCAGCGGAAGGAGGCCTTTTTGGATAGGTATGTACGAAGCAGAATGTCATACTTGTGTTGAAGTATTTTCCCCATGTTCTTTAAGATGGTAATTTTGAAATACTATTATTATTATTATTATTATCATTTTCACACTTAAAACCTCTTAGCCCGTCTTTCATGGAAGACAAATTCCTGGTATCGCAGGTTTCTGGCATGGAGCTCCCAAACCCATCAGCTCTGTCCTTGGAGCTCTTTGTTGGTTTGGCCTTTCTCCCAGCCAGCCCCATTCTTCTGGAGCTTTTCCCTTCTGCCCTAAGAGCTCATGGCTCTGCTTCATACTGGATCTTGCGAGAAGCAGCCTTTAACCAGATGGTAGCAAGGCACTGGCCAAGGGTCAATGGCTGTAGCCAGTTGCTGCAGTTCCCTGTTGCAGGTACTAAATCCACTCTTGAAGCATTTTCCTAGTCTAAATGCCAACAGAGTTTATGCTTTCATAGAATCATAGCATAGTAGAGTTGGAAGGGGCCTATAAGGCCATCGAGTCCAACCCCCTGCTCATTGCAGGTATACCTTAAAGCTCATTGCAGGTATACCTTAAAGCATACCTGAAAGATGGCTGTCCAGCTGCCTCTTGAAGGCATCTAGGGTGGGCCTTCAAGAGGCAGCAGGACAGCCATCTTTCAGGTATGCTTTAAGGTGGATTCCTGCATTGAGCAGGGTGTTTCAAAATGAATCTCCCCTCAAGCTAAAAGTTCTTCTTTGAATTGCAAGTATATATGTCCATCTAAGGCCAGATCTACTCCAAGCAGGCTATAACACTTTGAAAGTGGTTTGAAAATGGTATATGGAATGTGTCATGGGCCCCAACAGTTGTCAATACTGTTATAAAGAAGTGTAGACCCTAAGATAACTATTGCTAAGGGAAATAAGTACCTGTTAAAGAGCTGAAGATAAGAATGTTTGAGAGAGGTGGGTTGGAAAGCTTTGTCACTTGTTCTGTGTCTGCCAACTTGTCCATTTTAATTCATTATAGGCTTGAATGATCAAAGAAATCCGGGCCAGTTAGAATGGAACAATGGAGAACGAGTTGCTTTCACAAACTGGAGAAAAGGACCACCTCGTCTTTCAAAGAAAGGAAGGAACTGTATTTTAGTACAGCAACGGGGAAAATGGCAACGGAAGGACTGTAGGAAGGGCAAAGGACACAACTATATATGCTCGAGGAAACCTTAAAAGAAGAGCTGACATTCCGATACATGCCTGGCCTTATTTGTGTATTTATTTTCAGCCAAGGGGGGCTGGAAGGGCTGAAAAATGGGGACGCGGGAGGCCTATTTGCAATACGTTTTATATTGGCATGGGAGGAAGATTGAAGGAGCATCATCAGATGAGTGTTTTATTGCTCACGTTTTTTTGCGGGTCCTTTTGACAACACTGTCTGCTTCCTGATTGTCTCCTGCTCCTTCTGGTCTTCTTTCAGCGACAAAATAAGATCCCAGTAAATCTGGTTTTGGGGGGGTGTTTTTTGAAACTTAGTGTGCCCCCATTTCCTGCTGCGTGCAGGAAAAACAGCGTGGTAAAAAATGCCCACAGAATGGGCCACCTGGTCACTGTTTACTTCCTCTTTCTTCCCTGTATGAAGAAAGAGGTAGTATTGTGGGACAGAAGCGGGGGTGGGAGGGTGAAGTGCCGGTATGGAAGCACAATTTCCCCCCTGTCTGATGACATTCAGAATGATGGAGGAAACTCTGACACTCCCCCTCCTCTTCGCTCCCCCTCCCTCTCTCCAGTGTTTGATGGTGTATTGGGTATGAATGAAGAAGCAACTTTGTTTGCCCCGGAGTCCCTTTCTATCAAGACTCTTTCAAGAAATTCAAAATATGAACCAACTAGGGCAGTAACTGGAGAAGACCTCTGGGGTGGATGTAGACATTGTGCTGCATGCTACCTACCCCTTCTTTGCTAGGCAGGATGTTCCATTCACCACAAGACTACAGTTCTTTAGTTGTAAAAATGGAAGCAAAATGACATCCTGGTGTACAAAGCTTGTAAAAGAAGATGCACCATGTTGGCTACGGATACTTCTGAACTTGAAATGGGAGGGAGGGGCAAGACAAAGAAAGTCAGAATGATGCCCTTCCCCCTTCACACATGTTTAATGTCTCACTGAGATGGAGGGAAATGATGCCTTCTGTTGAGACTGCCACCTAAAATGATTGCATCATGTTGGCCCTGGAGATGCAGTACTTTTCTGAACTTTTAAATTCTTATTTCAAATGGAATATGGACAGAGCTCAAATTGTAAGCTCCAAAGATCATTACAAACTAGATCTGGCCAGCAGTGTCAATTGATTTCAGGATTAAAGAGTTCTAGCAGAATTATATATGCTATTTCTCAGTGATATGTTAGTATCGCAAATAAACCCTAAACCTTGTTTGCATGTAACATTTCTGCCTCAGCTGTTCTTCACTTGTGCTCTTTCGTTCTCTCTCACTTTTTCTTTGCCTTAATACAAGGGGGCATATCCTTTTCGGCCTCGACAGCCGCTTACAATGCTGACTTGCAGCTTGGGGGCCATGCTTGTGTGTACACATATATGCATGCGTGCGCGCACACACACATACATATATGCCTACGCACATTCCTTCAAATACAAACACCCATATGCATACACACACATAAACATACACCCACATGATCCTGATTTTGATTGCTCTTTCCTTGCTGTTAGCAGCACCAGCAAAAAAAGAATGATCTGTTTGAAGGTCTCTAGGGAACCATGTAGAGAGTGCAAGTGGTGGGGAATCGGCAGGGGGTATTTGACAGGAGGGGGGAAGGTAGTGCACCCCTGTCTTACTTACATTGGCCATGTTACATTCTCAGTATGGGCCAGGTAAGCCCAATTCTCAGAAATGCATTACATTTTCCATTTGCCCACAATGTCCAAACAGTTTGGACAGTAGCAGGGAATAATTAGAATTAAGCCCATAAGAACCACGACTGTTATGTGGAAGGTGGAATTTGGATTGAGAAAGTTCACCCTCTCTAAAGGTTTTTCTATATGAGGCATTTATTGTGCACTCACTGTTCTTTATGGGTTCTTTAGGCAATGTCTTGGTCCTCCAGTTTTGCTTCTGATTTTGAGAGCACTTTCCTATTGGTTTGTGTGTGTATTTAGAACATGGGAAATGGGGTATTACTGAAAGCAAATGAAAAAGTATTTTCCTATTTGTGTAACTGCATTATTCAACTATAGCAAAGTGCCACCTAGAAGTTATGTAGTGGAAAAACAGGAAAGGAAAAGCTCTTTGTTTAGAATTCAGATATCAATTCTGCAAGAAAACTGAAAGTAGATACAGTAATTATAGCCTCATGTAGAAAAGCTCTAAGGCACAAGAGGTATACCATGCTCCCACAGATAACCAAGCTATCTCAGGTGAGCAGCACTTTCATGGGCATCTGCATCATCCTATTAAGTGGCAAGGAAACTGGCAATGACCTGCTTCACACATCACAGCACTAATTCCTAGGTTGCTTAACTCAGGCATTGTGTGGATGAGCAAAGTTGTTTCTGCTTTTACCCCATTCCTGGGTTGTTTCATGATGCGTGAACCCAGAAACTCTGAGTTGTTTAAGGGTTAAACAACCCAGAGTTAACCCAACAACAAACTATGGACAATTGTTGGGTTAACACTCAGTTGTTTAGACCATACTGATCCAGAATTCCAGGTCTGCATGTCATGAAAAGTAAAAACGACCAGTACATGGGGAGCCGCATGCTTCTGTCATCCTCAGCAAGTCCTGGGTTAAACAATATAGGAACTGGTGCTGTGATATGTGAACCAGGTCAATCTGTTGTACGTTAACATTTTAAAGTGCTTAAACAAGATGAGGACATGCACTTCACTCCTACCTCCCTGTGTTGACAGGGAAGATCTACAGAGAGATTGTGGTTACACCGTTACTATCCTTTGTGCAATCAGGAACCCTGATCTGTTGGGACACAGGAACCACATCCAGATGAACAATAGCTACAACTTCTCCATCAACACAGGGATGGAGTGCATACTACTGTCTCCCAATAGTAACATGGTCATATGTTTGGGTTCATTATGAAAGTTTGGAGAAGTGTAAATGTTCTGATGAACAATGAAAGGGGAAAACAAAACCTGATAAAACCACAGTGCAACTTAACGGCCCTGTTCAGACAACATGCTAAACCAGGGTGGTTAAGCATTTTCAGCTAAACATTATGGCTTAACGTGTCATGTGAGCCATGACTTAACATATCATGTGAACCACTCCTAACCATGGTGGCTACTTAACCATGGTTTAAACGCGCTCACTAACCACTTGCTGCAAAAGGGCTAGCAGCCTAACCATGGCTTAGCGTGTTGTCTGAACTGGTCCATTGTGTCAGCAAGCCCACACACACACTGCAACTGCACAGAGCAGACACAAGTGTGATTCTGATCAGGGCCACAGAGGGGGCAAAGAGTTAAAGTTCCTTTCCCCTCATGCCATGTTCCAATTTGGCTTCCCACCACCACCATATGCTGGCTATTTGTTAAAGAAAATCCAATCACACAAGTGCAAACTACATTGGCAAACATCTTGTCTAGTTTGGCCCTCAGTTTCCTTCCAAGAAAATGTGTTTAGGATTGTTTATTCCCTTTCCTTGGAAACTATGAGCTATCGTTCGCCCCACCTCCTTTATATTACATTTATAAAGTTGCCTGCTGGCAAACAGTTTGTTTGTTTTATACATAGCAGCATTTTGGGCAATAAATCTAAAAGTGAACACAATTTTAATTAATTTAATGGTAAAGAAGGAACACTCAAGGAATTCTACAGGACTAAAAATACACTTTAAATATAAACTAAAATGCAATATTATCACCAACAACACACTCGAAACCAAACACTGAACATGCATCTGAATCGAGATGATTTTTAGGTACATCTGCAACTCATTACCTTGGTTCATTCAATTTGCAATCTCTGTGTAAACAGCTGTTTGTGTATTCATGATACCATTTGCGGTTTCCAGGCATTTTGCTTGTTTTTCATTTGCCCCTTCTCTTTAAGTCTCCCTGATGAACATGATCCACAATCAATCCTGTTCATTCCTGCCAATCCACAGTGCAATTCTACTGAAAGGCTGCTTTCAGACATTCAAGCAAACACAGTATTAGCCAGAGTACAGACTGCAGTTTGCAATCTAATGGAAGTGGCTCCTTAAACTATGCAATGGTTTCTGCATTCACAACTATTCTTAATGATGGCCTTTGGTCCCAGTATTTGCATCTGTGTGCCAGTGGAGGATATCACTTCATGTATTTGTCATAGTGAGCTTTCATCCATACAATCTTAATGCTGCAATAAAATGTAATCGTTAAGTGGCACAGGACTCTTGGTTGTTTCTATTAGATTGATGGCGACTCTGTTGGAATCTGTTACCTTTAATTGCTTCTGGGTTCTCCTTGTAATTTTGTTGTCCCAACTCTTTACACTACTCTATTTTCTCTTTAAAGGTAAAGAAAAATTGGGAAAGCTGAAGTGTTACTCAGTCTGCCATTTACACAATGGTGCTGTTCAGAAGACACCTTAAACCACAGCTTTCACCATGGTTAAAGCTGTGGTTTAAGGTGTCTTCTGAATAGGGCCACTGTGGTGTATGCACTGTTAAAGCCTTGAGTTATGACCAAAGAAGTTAATGTGTGAAGCAGCTGGTAGCTTGTTGACCAATACAGTTCTCCCAATGGCACTGTAAATTGAAAAGTATGTGGAACTGAATGGGTCTAACAATACAAAAAGGTATCAGGGCCTCAAGCTCTTGGGGACTGCCATTCCAAATAAAAAGATAGGAGGTACGGGTTATTGTAGCTTTGTCTTGAATAATCATCTGTAGGCAGGTGATAGTCAAGATTTTTACCTTTAAAGGGAAAATAGAGGAGTTTAAAGAGTCCATATAACCTTAGTATAATATGTGTGAGATAGAGTTACTTGCATAATCCTGCCATTTACAATCTCAGTTGAATGTTTGAAAGACAATACTGGTACGTGGCTAGCTGTCCTATTAAATTCGTTAAATGATACATTATTGTTACACTTTAGAAAAGTTAACAGGGAATATGGAAGACCCCCAAATATTTGGCAAAAGCTACAATACCCAATAAGATCATTACATAGAAGCAACTTGTGCAGTAGCACAAAAGTTCAGCATCTGCCCCCATGGATGTTGAACTGGCTAGCTATATATGTAATTCCATTGGGATTTTATAAATATCTTGCTGAGAGAGAAGGTTCGAACTTGCCTTAAAGGATGCCTACAAATGTGCCTCTCTCCTTTGTTATGCTGTCTTGGGAGAGTCCAGTGTGACAGAATGCGTTAGGCAAGCAAATACACATCCAGGAACTTTTTACAGTTCCTAGACAATAGCTAAACAAATCACCAAACATTTAAAATCATCCCTGCCAGGGAAAACAGATGTTATTGTAGATACAAACTTTGAATACACATTCAAGAGTAAAAGCAGGGATAAGATACCTTTATCACAATTAGAGTCTACAATTAAGGAGTGTTAATGAGCATCGCTTATTGGACCTCCCCTTTGTCTCTCCCCTCATGTGCAGCAGCTGGAATCGAAAACTTTAGGCCTCCTTTATAAGTATGGCAATCTGCTTTCAACTTTGTTTTTTAAACTGCAGGAAACTGAGGAGAAGGGGTATACGAAAATAAGGGCAGCATTATGTTTTTCCTACTGCTTCAGATGCTGTTGATTTCACAGCTTGGAACAGTAGAGCCAAGGGGTGGATTGCAAAAGAAAAAGATGAGAATTCCACACCTCCTGCCTCGAGATGCGCTAATGAAATATCCAATGGACTACGAAGGAACACTGGCAGATCCTGGTTTGTTTGAACACCTATTGGCAGAAATGGAAAACGGGAAACAAGATAGCCCAAGAATGGCTAAGTTCATTTCCCCATATATTGTTAACCCTACAGCTCAAGATTTTGGAAGCTGGGCTCCCACAACTGCATCCCCACACCAAGAGGGCACAAAAAATCTACCTTCTCACCCACACAGTAAGAGGGAAGCAGAATCGCCCTTGAAGAAAGATGCCAAGAAGTTCTGGGACATTTTTATGTTGAAAACCAAGTCAAGGTCTGAAGAGATTGTCCTCCCAATCAAGACCAAAGAAATGTACCAGGATACCTGTAGTACTCTTCCCTTTTCTCAGGTAAAGTTAAGACTCAAAGTTGCTCCTTACCTAAGGCTTCTTTTATATAGTTAGAAATATCCGGTGAAGTAGAGCTACAGTTTGCATTGCAATTTAAATTTGCAAAATGCTTGTGCTCTTAATAACCTTATGAGATAGGTCACTATATTCCCAATTTTTACAGAGCGGAAACTAAAGTGAGGGAACTGACTTGCCCATGCTAAAAGTGAAAATGTTACAAGTGTAAGAACCAGAAAGCCTTTAATGTTTGGGCATAAAAGTTCTATTATAGCAGCATTTATATTTGCTCTACTGAGGTCAAAAAACCTGGAAGCATCATGAAAATGCTTCAAATGCTTGATTCCCCTTTTACACTGATAAAAGTTTCAGATAGATCTATGGTGATGGTTTTTCGAAGTTTGAGCACAGGAATATCTGTCTGCATTTTGAACTGAGAAGATTTGTCTCTAATTAATATATATCACTGACCTCCGAATTTTGTCTTTATGAAAGCAGGCTCCATTTCCCCCAACCATTACAGCAGTAAATACAAACCTCCCACCCCTTTTTTAAAAAAAGCAACTTCTGCCATTCTGAACGTGGGATAATGGTTTTATGATGTAGCACAGTAATTAAATGAATGCAATATAGTGGAGAATTCCTGATTAAAATCTCTGCTTAGCTGTGAACTTGTAGCTGGAAGCAAGCTGCAATTTCTCAACTCCTATTGGTAATATAAGGATAGCGTTGCTGGCCTGCAATACAGGGCTGTTCTAAAGATTACAAAGATACTTGTTTAAAAATCAACCATTTAGAATTTTGTATAGTGGCTTTTACAGTTTAATATAAGCTATATGCCCATATTTCTAAAGTAATTCTTATGTTTTCTCATGAAGTGTCATAGAGAGTGATTTAATGGCAGTGTGCTTTCTTTTAGAGCATAGTACATGAGAACTGTGAGAAACTGGTGATAAAGAACAATCTGTGCTTTGGAAAATGCAGTTCTTTCCATGTTCCTGGTCTGGAAGATCGTCTTTACACCTTCTGTTCTCACTGCTTGCCTACCAAGTTTTCCATGAACCGTTTGGAGATGAATTGCACCACGGCTGCTCCCGTTATCAAGGTGGTTATGCTGGTAGAAGAATGCAAGTGTGAAGTTCAGAAAATGACAGAACCTGATATAGGATTTCTACACTCGGATCTGTATGCCAAGATGTATGAACACAACTGAGCCTTTCAAAACTGCCTTTATCCTCAATATAATTTATCATTAGCAAGAGCCAAAAAGCCCACTAAATGCTATGACAACATCTTGCTTCTCTCTTTATAAAACCTGTGATGCTGTGTGTGAGAGAGAGGTGGGGGGAGCAGAGAGGAAGAAAGACCCTCCAAACATGAAGAGTTGGGTCAGTTGATAACCACCCACTGATGTTTAGGTAAAGGGCCCTTTACCTATTATTATTATTTTAGGTGTACAGTTTTGTGTTTATGTGCACCTAAAACATACTATATGAATATGACAAACATGTTTTAAAACACATATAGCATTCAGCTACAATGAGCTAGAACTGAGTAGTGTATACTGAGTGGTAAACAAAAGGTTTTTAATTTTTAACAAAGGTTTCTTCTGGCTTCTTTTACACAATGGCACCAAATGTGCAAACTGCAATGCAGAAATGCTCGTATAGAATATTGATTGCAATACTAATAAAAATCTTTTCTAATCTCTGAAACTATATCTGAATGTATATAATACGGTGTAAAGTTGTTACCACATAAGCTAGGAGAATATATGAAACATTTCAGCTTCAAGTCTTTGAATATATACTTCCTCGAAGGAATGTTTTTCAGCCTATGAGCCACAAGCAGGTTCATAAAATTTCTTTTCTTGATCTGTTTGTCTTCTGGGCCTAATCTATTGTTGGGGCTTTCTTTTCATCAGCATTTCCCCAAAGCCGCCTATACTTGGCTCTGCAAACTAGAAATCATAGTGTTGCAAATAGTCCTTTATACCACATGCACAGTCCAGCATAGCCAGAAGTAGCTGTGTGGTTGACTGTGGAGTTGTACCCCAGCAAGTTGCATGCGTCTGGCCTGGCCTGGGAATGCTTCTCATAGCATTGCTGTATTTTAGTGTTTTGTATTTCAGGGCCAACTACATGTCACATTAAATACACGGTTTAACATTGTGCGCATCTTTAACTGCTAATAGCAGCCGTAAAGCTCCAACCTGGAGCAGGTTGGATTAATCCTTTCCTTCTTGCTGCAGTCCTGATGATGACGACGACGACGACAACAACAACACTCACCCCCAGGTGTTACTTGACACAGGAGGAAAGTGCCCATTGATGCCAAGGGGAATGTCCCTTCCATGCCAAGTAGCAACTTGGGGGGAAAATTTCATTGCTAACCACCCTTCCAGCATACTACGGTCCCAACCTCCCTTCCACCCTGACTGTAATGTGCAGTTTAAAAGGAAATGAAAGTCCTTATGTGAAAATGAATTAGGAACCCTGGTTCCTGGTCATTGCTAGACATGTGTCCTTGTGAAACATTCTATGCCTCATATTCATTCATGTTCTACTTAAGCACACCTTAAAACAGTTTACCCCTCAATCGTCTGTGGATGTTGCTATTTCAATCTGAGCAGCTGATAATTCAGTTTCTGTAATAGAATGATCTTACATATTACCCCACTGAATAATGAGGAAAACTAGAAAGATGTCACGTTGATTGCAGGTCAACATAAAAAAATGGATATAACCAGGAGAAAGGTAGGTATGCCTCAATTGTATTGAAAATAGTGGGATTTAAGCATGTTATCCAATCTTAAACAAAATAAAATGTGTTCAGATTGTGGCTGCTGCATTTTAACTAATAGAGCCCTTAAAACTGTTTTAATTGCCCAACTGTGTTCCATATTAAGCCATGTTTAAAAAGAGAAAAAAATAAGTTAAAACTCAAGGAGAAAAAAATATCTCTCCAAACATTCTCTAACCATCCATACATAAAAAAGAACCTGTCAAGCTATTTCTCCTTACGTCTTCAGATCTTTCTGTAAAGAAACTAGGACCCAGTTTTCTAACCTTTTATTCCCAAGAAATGCCATCCAGATCAAAGGGAATTCTCTGAACTCTGGGATTGGGCTCTAAGTGTGAATATGCACCATTTAGAAAGGAAGTGTAAAGAGAAAACAGCAGCTGTAGTAATTGTTAATTAGATTAGTGCCTTAGCTTTTGGGGGTGAGTGTTTAATTAACCCAGCAATGATCAGCTGCATGTAATTAACACTGTATTCTGTTATATCAAGGATGTGTTAATTGGATCTGATTTTCAGAGTCAACTTCCATATTCAGAGCAAGTTGAGCCCAGGTGCTAACAGAATAGTGTTCCAAAAAGGAAGGAAGGAAGAAAAAATTAAAGCCAGAGGATAGTTGACTTACATAGACCCCAGGGATTTTAATGCAGTCACATTTGAAATGGGAGGAGGGGGCTGTTTTTGAAAAGTTCCCTGTTTATTTTGATTTGCGATGGGGTTTGATTTTAATTTACAGGGTTTTCAAAGGTGTCCTTAATTAAGGGGAGGGGGGAATTAACAGTTTCCAATTATTGCTATGCTGTAACTTAAGTAGAGACTGTTAACTTTAAGACTATTTAAAATGCAGTTAATTGTCAGCCCTAGAGTGCCTTTTTCCCTCTGTTTCAGTAAATGAGATTAATCACCATAAATAGCTGTACTACTTCATAATACCAGTAAAGTCTTTAACAATGATGCATGTTAGTTGTGAACAATGTTTTTAGGGACAGTGGGTATGAACCCAGCTGTAATAATAACTTGAAAATCTGCAGTTCTTCCCAAGAGCACAACCCCCTTGAGTGACATTTAACATCTGGATTTTATCAACTGCTGCTGAAAGATCCACTGCTTATAAATTAGCAGAAGTAAACTACTAATATTATAATACATACCATCATGTATCCCCAGAATTACACACATTTTGAACAACTGGAATATTTATTTTTAGTAACAGGGGCCTAATCTACACCAAGCAGGATATTCCACTATGAAAGCGGTATGTAAAAGGCAGGAGGCACACTACTGCTTTACAGCAGTATTGAAGTGCACTGACAACTCTTGGGGCCCATTGACACGTATACCATATACTGCTTTCATAGTGCTATATCCTGCTTGGTGTGGCTCCTGCCTTTTATATACCGCTTACATACCACTATATTCTGCTTGGTGTAGATTAGGCCATGATGATTATGTAGGCTCTTCTTCCCCCCCCCCCCAAGAAACAGCATAAAACATGGTCATTTCTTAATTACCTAAATATTGCCCGTTATCTAAAATCCAGAATGATTTGGATTAATCTGTAGTGCCTTGATGCATAAACACTTTTAGCCTTGTGATAAACTGATTTATTTATTTATTTATTTATTACATTTTTATACTGCCCAGTAGCCGAAGCTCTCTCTGTTATTTATATGGCTATGTTCCTTCCAGGTTCTCTTATTATCTGTAAGTAACTTACAGCACAATCCTATATGCCTCTTTTGAGATGTAAGTCCCATCGATTGCAATAGGGCTTTCTCCCAGGAAAGTCGGAATAGGGTTGCAGTCTCAGGCTGCACTCCAATACATACTTACTTGGGAAGGAATTTCTTTGAACTACATGGGACTTACTGGGTAGACATGTTTAGGATGGCACTGTTAGTTACAAATGTAAATGTATTCATGTGAATTCCATCATGTTGCATCTGTGTGGTTCTAATAATACGAGGGGCTAGTGCTTTAATAGATCCTGAAAGACCAGGGGCACAGATGCAACCTCATATATAGACAGGAAGGATTCACATGTGCATATCACTCCATATCTCTATTTCAACACTTGACAATTTAGGCCTAATTCTCTCTAAAATAGTAAACCTGTCCCTGACTTGTATCACTTCAGATTGTAGATGGGGTATGTGGGGTTTATGTGACAGCATACTCTTCCATATCACTACCATCATCCCCCAATAAAAAAAAATCTAGCAGGGAGAAGTGTCATCTAGAACAAATAATAACATCTGGTTTGCTATCAACAGGGAACATTCCATGTGTATCAATGAGCAGGGTCGGATCTACACTACTGCTTTAAAGCACTTTATAACAGTTTTATAGCACTTTAAAGCAGTTTTAAAGCTTTAAAGCAGTAGTGTAGATCTGGCCCAGGTTGTAATACGACTCCCCTTGCAGTCTGAAGTGGTATAGTGCACCCACAGGCTCACCATTTCAGTAGGAACTAGGTTTATGGTTAAGACTTTCAGATAGATATGTGGAATACCTTAACTGAAAAGTATTGATGAGGTAGTTTCAGGTGGTCTAAAGGCTCTATTGATCTGACACAATTCTTTCACACATGCAAGTCTTAACTTGTTGCTGCAGACATTCAGTGAGGAACATGACTGCAGGAACATGCCCTCCTTAATATCCAAGTCACCATCCCTCATCCTCATTTTTATATTTGTAAAATTGGAGGACTAATGTACTTTACAAGATTGTTGTAAAGAAAAAGATTTCAAAGAATGTTGCATATTAAGGACACAATCCTATGTTTATACAGAAAAAAAGTCCTAAAATTCCCAACATGGCTGGCTTGGGAATGCTGGGAGTTGTATGATTTTCTCTCTCTCTCTAAAGATGCATAGGATTGTGCCCCAAAAGTACAATATAAATAATAATAGGATAATAACTAACTCCTAAACAAAACCACTATATAGTCTCTACTGAGCAGGTAATACAAAAAAGGTACAGCAGGTAAAACTAAAATGTAACCATCTTGTAAATATATAAATGCATCCCAACATGATTTTTTTAAAAAATATCTAACAGTGTGATCTGGAAGGAAATCCCACTCACTTCCAAATACATATGATTAGACCCAAGGCACCTTTCCAGTTTTTTAAAAGTATTTTTTAGTTAAAAAATGGATTTACAAATCTGTGTCCATGATGCATGCTAGCATCATATAGATGAGTTCTATATGGCGAAAAAGCTCATATAGGCAGCCAAGTGATATTGGCATGCATCTTAAAATATGGGTGACTCATGTCAAGGTGGAGATTCTGGTTTGCAGATTAATAAGTGTATTGGAATGACTGGAACCTGCATCAGCATTGCAAAATACCCCTATGAAGTAGGAAGCTTATAGACAACACAGTGCAATCCCTTCTCTTGCAGGCTGCGTCCATAAGAGAGCATCAGCTGCTACTGCACATGGTATGATTTTAGCATGCTGATTTAATATTTACAGAGTGCCAATAAATTTTTTATGACGACAGCTGGTGGTTCCTGTGGTAATTTATAAACAACAACATTACCCAGACATCAGGGAACTCCGAGAAAGGTTCTGCATGGGTATATACAATATTTAGGGATCTCAGATAGAAGGTTGTTTTTCAGATAAGAGAAGATTTCTGTTCTGGTTTTTAGGGATTATTGAAGAATACCAGGAGCTGAAATAATAACTACCACTGATCTGTGCAATTGATATTAAGTTTTAGACATCATATTACATGGATGCTTGCTCTCTAGAGTGTTTCTGAGTGCAAGTCCTGCCCCAGCAAGCATCACTGTCACATGTGTTTTGTGTCTGCGACTGACACAGATACCTGCTGGACAGTGCCTTAGATATCTGTAGCACAATGTCGTCCCTCCTGCTGCCCCCATGCCATTTTTTATAAACTTTTATTCTGTTGTTTTCATGGTGGTGGTGTTTTGTGGAGGGAGGCCTTTGACTGTACTGGAGTTCATGGGCAGTATCCTATGTTGCCTGCATGCCAGCAGCGCCCACCATTAATGCAACCTGAAACAAGTGGAAATACTTGTTTCCAGAACAGGGCAGGTCAGCTCTGCTTGCAGAGGGGAGCTTCATTGATCTGTCCCGAACTGGATGTGGTTATTTCCACTTCTTTCTGAGGTTCCTTTATGAAGTGCTGTTGTGTCCCTCTTGTGCCTGCAGTGGGTTCCAGTGGTGCAACACCATCAGTGGGAGTGCAGCAGCCACGCTGTCTGAAGCTCTGCCTCCATCCCTGAGCAGCAAGGCTACTAGTGCTCCTTCCATTACATGGGACACAATCCACATTTCATTTAGTGCCAGTAAAGTGTTAAGAGAGAACAGGATTAATTCTCTCATTCTCCAGGAAAGGCTCATAGTCTAGTTTGTGCTAAAGAGCACAAGACTCAACCAGATTAAAAACAGCTGTCCATGTAGCATCTCTCTGAAAACTGGTGATTAAGATCATGCCGTTCAAAAGCATCCCCCAATATATATATATATATATATATATATATCATTGCCCTTGTTTCATGTTTCCCAATTCGTGCGACAAACTATCGCTCACAGCTGTAGTAATACAGCTGTAATAAAATTTCTTCTAGTGCGATGGGTTTTTCAGAAGATTTTGGATCAGGATTTTTTCTGCTACCTGAAGTCAGTCAAGATCTGATTAAGCACGATGATCTGACTGACATTTAATAAACACCCTCCCCCACAAGTATATCAGGTTAAGTATGTCAAGTTATTCCAACAGCCAAAAGTATACTGAAATAGCTGATAGCCAATAAAGTGCACTCCTGTGTAGTTTAAAAAGGTTATATTCAAACAAATGCAAAACTTTATTTGGATATTATTTTTACTGGAAATACTTGTGCATATTTTAAGACATGACAATTCAATAACATCCTGTTATGTGTCAGTCTACATTATCTTCAGAGCTCCCTTACAACTCAGTGCCTCTGAATACAAAGAGATTGAGGGTTTCCCCCAGCTCTGAGGCTGAGTTCGGATGACACGCTAATCAACTGGAGGGGGAAATAGGAACAGAATGGGAAACATCCATTGATTAGTGTGTCATCCAAACTCAGCCTGTGACTCTTGAATTGGTAATCTTTGTTCAACAAGGCCAAGGGAAAGGTCTGAGAGAGACCTGAGGGAGTAGGAGGAAGTAAGGCTGGAGAAAGGGTTTATCTAAGACAAAGGTGAGGGCTTTTGTCTGGGAGGAAGAGATCCCTAGGGAGCTGAAGAGGTGTAAGCATCAGTTGGACTGGTGTTGTTGTGAACCCTCATCTTGAACACAGCGTAGATAGACCTTTTATAAAAGAAATTTCTGAGGCCTCTGCAAATTCACTTCTCCCAGGAGTGGGGCGCAACAATACATGACATTAAAGAAAAAACAAAGGTGCTGAAAACTGTTAACGAAGTACAGAGCTAAACAAACAACACACCTGAAGAACTATGCATGTTTCTTATGGAGAGTCACCTAACAAAAAGTTACCCAATGTAATTTATAGTTGTGTCCATTCATTACATCACTGAAGTTGCAATCCTATACCTGCTTACCTGGGGAGTGAGTCCCATAGAGGTCAACAAATTTTGTTTCTGAGTAGACATCTACTGGATTGCACTGTAATTAACTATATGAAACGATGAATTTCTACACATGGAATTTTTCCACAGAAAAATATAATAGAAAAAAAATCCATCCAACATCACTGGAACAACTACTAAGAGCTCTTGCTGCTAGTCTATAAATTGTACACCTCTAAGAAACATTGCCAAAACAAAGCTTAAAGCAAATAATTTCTCATCTCAGAAATAAAGTTTAGAAAAGATTTCTTCTTTCTTTTATTGTTTGGTGTGCTGCTACTGCAGGTGGGAAAGAGACCTAATCCTTTCCTCTCGAGCTGCAATCCCCTTGGAAATCCCCTACCCCATAGCAATTAAACTGAGAAAAAAACCCTTCCACAGGCACTAATGATACTCAAGACTCTGTGGGATAGATCCAGGGCCCTGGGAAATAGGTTCAGGATCAGAGTCCTAGCAATGCCCCCTGGCCAAACCAACAATTATGTTACATTTATATCCTGCCTTTCCTCCAAGGAGCCCAAGATGACATACCTGATCCTCCTCCTCCTCTACATTTTCTCCTTAGAACAAATGTGTAAGGTAGGTTGGGCTGAAAGTGAATAACTGGCCCAAAGTCATCCAATGAGCTTCATGGTTGAAGGACCTAGAACCCCAGCTTCTCCTGTCAGGGCTGGTGCCAGACTATTTTGTTTTTATACTGTTTTTTTATGTTTTTGATGGTTTTAAATTTTGTATACTTTTAATGTTTACCATTTTTAATTGTTGTAAACTGCCCAGAGAGTTCCGGCTGTGGGGCGGTATATAAATGTGATGAAATAAATAAATAAATAAATTTTGTGCCCTAGGCAAGGCGAGCTTCTTGTACCCCCCATTTTTTTTTGCCAACTTTGATTCAGCTGTTCAAGAAGAGTTTCTGAACTATTATATTTTCCTTTTATTATGTTTTTTCTTAAAACAGGCAGTAGTGAACCCCTCTGAGGTCTGCACCCTAGGCGGCTGCCTAGTTGGCCTAATGGTAGTGCCGGCCCTGTCTCCTGTCCTAGTCCAGCGCTCTAACTACTACACACAGTCTTTGACATCTGGGGAAATGCTTAACTGTCACACATGGTAATAGAAACAACAAATATGAATCTTATAACATCTTAGACACTAACACAGTTATTATGGCATAAGCTTCTAGTCCATGAAAGCTTTTGCTATAATCAATTTGTTAGTCTGAGATTCTATAAGACTGTTCTTTATTTTTGCTGAAAAAGATTAACAGAGCTACCCATCTGGAAATTGTTACACCCAGCAATGACTCCGATATTAGCTGGTCACTATTTTACAAATTCCATTGCATCATCATCATCATCATCAGTAATTCAGTCATCTTCAAATTCTCACTGCCAGGAAACTTTTCAGAATCATATTGTATCTAAATACATACTGTGTGTGACATTAATGTATGACATAAATAGGTATTACTAGAGCCTATTACAATGTGATAATTTGTAAACAAGCCCTATTCATTGTTTATTATCAGGGTTACTTTATGTATGTGTGCGGATGTATGCAGTGAACATGAAGCCAGAAATTGTTCAAATGTTTTACCAATCTAATTTAATGCCACTATAACATATATTGCATATTACAGCACTCACAACTTATCCAGTAGGTACATCTTTACCAAATACATATTTCAATGCATTGTACTAATCTTTAAACTGCCTATTTCCTCTGTTTAGGATCTGTTTAGACTTCTGCTACAGGGCAGAAGTCAGACTAATTTAGAGTGGGCATCATGCCACTCAGACAGATGGGGGGTGACTTTTTGTAGCCAAGAGATTGTGTATGTTGCATCAGTTATGGGTGCTCAAGGCATAATTCCCAGCTGGGAGCAGTGAAGCTGCTGTCCATTCTGCGCTGTCCATGGCGATTAGCCATCAGATTGTTGCTGGTCAGAATTCACTTAAAATATTTATTTTCATAGCCATATAAGGGAATTCACGGAACTTGGACAATGTGTTGGCAAATGGTGCTTGACTTTATATTTGTCAGGAGGGTGATGTGTTTCACAGCAGCAGAGCATGCACAGAGTGCAAATAATGCAAGCAGAACCAGAGGATCCAGGTAGCAGATGAAACAGTCCAATGAAGAAGGAAGCACTCAGACACAGTAGCTTTAACTACTAATCTAAGTTTACTTTACAAGTATATACAGAGTAAAATACAGAATGACGCTCCAGCAAACTCTCCAATATTCTTTCTCCAAACTCTCCACACTGATTCCCCATCAGTAACATATTTATACAAATGAACACCAATCACAGTGTTCTCATGTAATGTGAACACTGGATTGCATCAGCTAATTTGCTGTTCTGCCCAGATACTCTCCACCTGTGTATCTGGCCTCTTTCCAAAGTCTTGAGATGACTTCTTCTTAGGTCTCTAGTTCCAGCAAAAACTTACACAGGTGAAAAAACCTGACACCCCTCCTTTTTTCTGAAACTAGAATTTATACATATACATTTAACTTATCATTCCAAGCTGTTTGATTAATTTCATATGCTTATGTACACTTAGAGGCTTCGTTAGTACATCAGCAACATTCTCATTTGTGTTACAGTAAATAAGATCAATTAATCCTTCTTGCACAGCTTGTCTTACATTGCAGTAACGAATGTCCACATGTTTGCTTCTTGTATGCATTCTTTCAGACTTTGCCATGTGAATGCAAGTCTGATTGTCCTCAAACACTTTAACTGGTGTTTCTACCTGCACTTTTATATCTTTTAGTAATTGTACAAACCAAATTACTTCAGTGCAGACTTCAGATAAAGCAGCAAACTCAGCTTCTGAAGTTGACAGTGCTACCAGACTTTGTTTCCTGGATTTCCACCCAATTAAATTGTTTCCAAACTTTATCACAATTCCTGAAGTGGATTTTCTGTTTTGGGTATCGCCAGCCCAATCACTGTCCACATAGCACTCTAAAAATAATGTGTCTGACGGTTTTAACTTTAATGACACATCTATAGTGCTTTTCAGGTATTTAAATACTCTTTTTACTGCTTGCCAAGCACTATTTGTGGGTTTTGAAACAAATCTACTTAGAATGCCAACTGCATTTGCTATATCTGGCCTAGACCACTGTGCCAGATATAGTAGACTTCCAATTGCAGATTGGTATATCTCCTTATCACAAAATTCTGCATCTTGATCATTACATTGAAATCCTGCCACCATGGGGGTTTTGGCACCATTACACTCCTCCATGTTGAACTTTGTAAGCAGATTCCTGATCTTTGATTTCTGGCTTAATTCATAAACCCCTTGTTTCTTTGTGATTTCTACTCCCAGATAATCATGTATCTGACCCAAATTTTTTAGTTCAAAGAATTTACCTAATTGTTTTTCAAACTCTTCAACCTGGGCTTTTGTTCTGGCAATCAAACAGATGTCATCAACAAATGTCAGTAGCCACATTTGTTCACCTTTTACATTTTTTGTATAAAAACATGGATCTGCTATTCCATTACTGAAACCCAATGATTCAAGTGCTTCATGCAAACATTGGTTCCAATTTCTAGCAGACTGTTTCAAACCATAAATTGCCCTGTTTAATTTGTATACAGAACCTGGCACTTGAGATTCATACCCTGGAATTTGGGCCATGAAAACAGTTTCTTTTAGTTCTGCATTCAGATAAGCAGTTTTCACATCAAAATGAAAAACTTCACAATCATATTTTGCAGCCAGAGCTAATGCAATTCTCATAGATTCAGCTCTTACTGTGGGTGCAAAAACTTCATCAAAATTTACATTTTTTCTTTGTGTGAACCCTTGAGCAACAAGTCTTGCCTTGTATTTCGTTTCTCCTGTTTGCAAGAATTTTTTCTTAAAAACCCACCTACAACCTACTGCTTTTTTACCTTTAGGTAGCATTGTAGGGGTAAAAACATTGTACTTCGCCATAGACTTCATTTCTTCATCCATGGCCTCAAACCATTTTTCTTTCTCTGGCTTTGAGAGCTTCAGTACATCTTCAAAACTTTCAGGCTCATAGCTCACTTGGCAAACCCTGACTTCACTTGCTGTGAAACGATCAGGTGGAATGCCTTTGTTACTTCTTTCTGACCTTCTGGGGACAAAAGAACTTGTAGCTGCCTCCTCCTCCTCCTTCTTTGGACTTAAAGAAGTTTGGCTATCTAACCTAGCTGCTTGTTCTTCCGCTAGTTGTGGTGTTTTTTCAGAATTTTTACTCTCTGGCAAAAACACTTGACTGCCATGCAAACGTTCCCAATTACATTGCTCTTGGAATTCAGCAGACCTGGAAATAATTACCTCTCCATTGTCTGCATAAAACCTGTATGCCTTTGAACCTGGAGCATACCCCAAGAACGTCATTTTCCTGGCTTTAAACTGTCCTTTCCTCCTAATAGCCTTTGGAACATGTACCCAAGCAGTGCTACCAAACACTCTCAAATGAGACAGTGATGGCTTTTTTCCAAACATTAGGAAATATGGACTACTGTTAACTGCTGTACTCCACAGTCTATTTACAATGTAATTTGCTGTAAGCAGTGCTTCACCCCAAAAATGTGCTTTTAGTCCAGAATCAGCCAACATGGCATCCTTCATGGTTTGCAGAACGCCATTTCGCCTTTCTGCGACACCATTTTGCCATGGGGAATATGGGGCACTACGTCTGGCTGAGATTCCTTTGTTCCTTAGCCATTTCTGAAAATCAGTAGACATAAATTCCCATCCAAAATCACTTTGAAGTTGTTTTACCTTAGTAGAGAATTTTCTCTCCACCCAACTTTGCCAATTTTTGAAAATTTCAAACGTTTCACTTTTGTTCTTCATAACATAGCAAAAACCATATCTGCTATAGTCATCCACCAGGATTAAAGCATACCTCGCCCCTCCTAGTGTTTTAGACATGGGACCAATCAAGTCAGCATGCACCAGCTCAAAAATCTGCTTGGTGACTCTGTCACTCTTTTTACATATTGGAGCAACCTTTGACTTTGCCAATTTGCATGTGCTGCAGTCTAAATACTTTTCACAAGATTTTAAATTAAGTCCTTCACACATATCAGGCATTTTCTGCAGTACTTTGAACCCTGCATGTCCCAAACGTCTATGCAACAGGTGTATACAATTGTCATGTACAGGTGTGTTGCTAAATACAGAACATACATCTTTAGAACCTCCTTCTCCCTTGGGCAACATTTCATAAAGATTGTTTTTCAGTACACCTAGAGCCAAAACCTCATTTTCTTTGAGCACTTTACATTCTTTGTTTGAAAACATTACACTGTATCCTGCATGGTCTAAACAAGACACACTTAACAAATTATGCTCAAGACTTGGCACACATAATACTTTGTTCACAGTCTCACCCAAACTTGGAATGAATACAGGTCCTTCTCCAGCAACAACTGACACTTTGCCATCTGCCAACGTAACATAGTCCCGGTTGGTAGGATGCAATTTTTTAAACAACCCCTTATTGTTCACAATATGTTGACTGGAACCACTGTCCATCAGCCATGTGCTTTTTGGGACATTTTCAACAGCCTTGACCACGGAGACTTTCGGTTTTGCAGTTTTCTTTTTCTTGCCTGAATAAGCATGCTTCTCCATCTGGCTAGGGCAATTCTTTCGCAGATGCTCTGTGGAACCACAACGAAAACAGCGCCTCACTGCAAACACTCGCTCCTTATCTTCACAAGCTGCTTGTTTGGTGGGAGTTTCTCTTGGCTTAGCAGTTTGCTTCTCAAGCTTCTTTTGCTCTTCTTCTAACAGCCGGCCGGTCAGAAATCGTAACGTCAGCTCACTTTCACGCATAGCCTCCAAACTCATGACAAGGCTATCCCATGAATCATCTAGCGAACTGAGAACAACGTAGACTTTATGACATTCAGTAAAAATCATGCCTCGCTCTTCCAGGTCTGCAAACAATTGCCTCATCATGTTGAGATGTTCAGACACACTGGAATTCGGCTGCAGTTGAGCTCTGTACAGCTTCCGCGTTAGCGTGACCTTGCTCACGGCCGAATCTCTCACATAAATCTCTCGGAGATTCCTCCAGCATTCTTGTGCTGACACCAACCCACGAACATGTACAAGTTGATTATCTTCCAGACACAAAATAATGCTGGCTAGAGCTTTCTCTATACTTCTCTGTTCACCTTCATCTGGCTGAGCAGGGGGATTACTGACAACTGTCCATAAATCCTCCCTCCGGAGATATTGCTCCATCTTGACGCTCCACGCCAGATAGTTGTGCTCATTCAAACGGCTCAGGGACAAACCTCCCAACGCCATACTTGACGCCATCTCAAAAAAACTGCACACAGATGTCTTACTTGCTTTCTTCTAGCCCCTCCTAGGCAAACAGCAACAACATTCACCAGGCTGCAGATTGAGAAGACTCTTCTTCACTTCCAGGACTCCAACAGCAATTTGCCACCACACTGGAACACCTCTAGTCAGGCTGAGCAATCTGGGCCCATGACCTGTCAAGAGGGTGATGTGTTTCACAGCAGCAGAGCATGCACAGAGTGCAAATAATGCAAGCAGAACCAGAGGATCCAGGTAGCAGATGAAACAGTCCAATGAAGAAGGAAGCACTCAGACACAGTAGCTTTAACTACTAATCTAAGTTTACTTTACAAGTATATACAGAGTAAAATACAGAATGACGCTCCAGCAAACTCTCCAATATTCTTTCTCCAAACTCTCCACACTGATTCCCCATCAGTAACATATTTATACAAATGAACACCAATCACAGTGTTCTCATGTAATGTGAACACTGGATTGCATCAGCTAATTTGCTGTTCTGCCCAGATACTCTCCACCTGTGTATCTGGCCTCTTTCCAAAGTCTTGAGATGACTTCTTCTTAGGTCTCTAGTTCCAGCAAAAACTTACACAGGTGAAAAAACCTGACAATATTTTGTATCTTTGTCAGGGAATAAAAGTGAAATGAGACATACAAACTTGTTTGCTTATTTTGGATTGCTAATATTTTGCAAACTGTAAATTGTGCTTTCTGTAATTTCATTAATATCCTAAACATCAAAGAGTCTTGTAGCATCTTAGACCAAAATTTTTATTCTGTTTTAAGAGCTTTCGTGGACACTGTAGTTGATGAATTGGACAGTATTCACAAAAGTTTATGCTAGAATAAATGTTAGTCTTTAAGGTGCCACAAGACTATTTGTTGCTTTAGTTGCAAACAATTAACACAGCTACTCTTCTGGAAATTAATAATCTAGGGTTAGTAGTCTGTGGGTACTTACCCAAGATTACTTATCACAAAGTAGTTACCCTTTAACAGAATTTAACTACTCCATACAAACAAGAAATCCTGGGAAGATTTTTCTCATTCTTTCCATGCCTATTTATATGAGCGAAGTGGAATTGTAATTTGCATTATAAATAAATAAATGATGACATTTACTCTGGATTAGTATAATCTACAGGTGTGATTTTCTAATATCTCTTCAAATTACGTTGCACACATAATGCGCTGTTTAGATACATTCGTAGTTGGTAGCAGCACAAACGTAAGAAACAAGTCCAATCGAGTTCAATGGCTATTTCCTTATGTTTACGGCTGTAGTCAGTATTCCACTTCACATCGATGACTGCAGGGCCAAATGATTTCAGTCATTCTGGATTAACGAGGGGTTATGCTTTTTGTGGCGTTAGTGGAATCTTTATTCTCCGTCCCGGCACTATTCAACATGTTAAATGTTCTAGTTTAAGAAGTGCGTTATTCGGGGGTTTGACACTAACGTGTGAAAGGCGCTTCGTTGACTCGCTTTAAAAACCAAACAAACCTATTTTTTGAACATTTTTGCTTTGCAGGACGAGAGCTCGAAAGCGTCTTCAAAGAGCCGCACCATTTACTCTTTAGTAACTATCTCACTAGGTTCAGTGGGCCTTACTCCCAAGGAAGTCAGTACTTTGTACGCCCGGGAATCGAACCCTACTCTCGTCCAAGCACTTTCAACTAGTGACGGCGGCGGGCTCCCGTTGCTAGGACGCCCGAGAAACCACCCCCGGAAGACGCCCGGCTTTTACAACAAAGCAGGCCAAAGGCGGCTTCTTCCCTGCCTCCCTCCCTGCGCGAGGGTGCGCGCGCGCGCCCGCCCGCCCGGTTTCTGCCTTCCTTCCTCCCTCCCCACGCCCGCGTGTTTCCCCGGGTGCGCGTGCGCAGAACTACTGCGGAAGCCAGAGCGGCGCGGAGTTGTGTAGATGAGGGTCGGCGGGGCCTCCCACCGGTGAGTGAACGAGACGAGGGTGTGACGCCAAGCGCCGGCGATGCTTCTTGCACGCTCTCCCCCCCCCCCCACTCCCGCTTGTGGGCAACGGTAGGGGCGCTTGGTTTCGAGGATTAGGGTGTGGGGAGGTAGAGGCAGGAGGAGGGGGCCTTGGGGACGTTGGCTTGTCTTCTTCCATCTCCGTCTCCACATTGCCCACACCACCCCGGGCCTCTCCCTGGGGTGAGAAGCTTCAGCTTCCGCCCCACCGGGGTAATATTCCACGCCTCGTGGTGAGCAGGAGCGCTGGGGCCAAACCACGCCAGACTTCTTTCAACCCTTGGAGCTGAGGAGGGCTCCAGGATCACTGCACAGCCCCTGGGATGATCAGAAGGATATAAGAAGAGCCCTGCTGCTGGATCAGGCCAAAGGCCTATTTAGTCCTTCATTTTCTGACAAGCCACAGTGGCCAACCAGGTGCATGTGGTAAACCCACAAGTAGGACATGAGTGCAACTGGCATCTTTTTTGCTGTGGTTCCCCAGAAACTGGCACACAAAGGCTGGCATGTACTTCCGCCAAGACTGGAGGTAATATGTAGCTATCGTGACCGGTAGCCTTAACCTCCATAAAAATCTGTCCAACTCTGCAGGGTTACCGTTTTCACCCATGATGAGCAAAGATATGGAAGCCGATCGGGTTCTCCAGGCCAAGTGTGGAGCTGGAAAGTGTGTCAGGGGCTTGCCAGTTTGGCCATTGTACAGCCAAGGTGCTCCAGGAGTTTCTCCTGTGCAATAGCCAAGGAACCCCGCTGCCACCCCACCCACCCCACAGGGGTTTTTCTAGCTTGGCTGCTGTGTGGTTGAGGAGGTTGGCCATGACACAGCCAATTAACACCCTTTCCTAGGGAAATAGGGAGCTTTCTGGTTTGTCCGCTGTGCTGGGAAGGGGATCCAGGTGCCCTGCCAACACAGTAGCCAAGGAACTGGGACTAGGGTTGTGTGAGCCCTGGTCATAGTGCCACTTATGGGGCCCCGCTGGCTTCAGCTTAGGCCCCTGCCTGGCATTGCTGCTGCCACTATCAAGCCCTTGCCCAGTGCTGCTGCCAGTCACTCACCTTCTCTCCCTCCCCCCAATATGTTTATCTAATGGTAGCATTTGGATGGGAGCAGCTGCTTGGTACTAGGCAGCTGCCATCTTCTATCTCTCAAAATGCAGCATCCCCTCTTGGCTTCCATCCAAGAGTGCTGCCACTTCTTTCTATCTAAGCATGTCCAGGTGGTCTGATTGGGAGCAACACCATTCAGTGGGACCCAAGGGCTAGCAGCAGCAGTATCAGGCAGGGGCCTTATGGCAGTGGAGAACGTTGTGGGGGAGGTGGCAGCTCAAAGGGGTTCTGCCAGGGTATATGGGCCCCAGCAGCTATCTGAGTATGGTAATTGTTTGATTTGGTGAGGAGCAGCCACACAGACCCCAGCCTTTGAGCTGTGGGGTCCTGCATAATCGCCAGGACAATCCCTGGTTCCCCTTTATTTGGCATTGGTTAGGCTTCATCTTGAGTACTGGAATCAGTTCTGGGTACCACACTTCAAGAAGGATGCAGACAAGCTGAAGGGGGTTCAGAAGAGGGCAGTGAGGATGATCAGGAAACAAAGCCCTATGAGGAGAGACTGAAAGAACTGGGCATGTTTAGGCTTGAGAAGAGAAGGCTGAGGGGAGACATGAAGTACTCTTCAAGTACTTGAAAAGTTGTCACACAGAGGAGGGCCAAGATCTCTTCTCCATCTCAGAGTGCAGGACACAGAATAATAGGCTTAAGTTACAGGGAGCCAGATTCCGGTTGAACAGATATTAGAGCAGTATAACAGTGGAACCAATTACCTAGGGAAGTAGTGGGCTCTCTCACACTAGAGGCATTCAAGATGCAGCTGGACAGCCATCTGTCAGGTATGCTTTGATATGGATTCCTGCATTGAGTAGGGGATTGGACTGGATGCTTTTATAGTCCCCTTCCAACTCTACTATTGTGGGGCTTGTCACACTTGCCACTGGGTGGTAGTGTTATGTCTGTGTGTCCCTAGCTGCTTCTTTATTAGTGATATATGTTGCTTGTCTGCCTTCTTTGCCTTATTCTGAACTAATAAATATAAAAACAGAAGAAGTCTGTAGAGGTTTGATATATAACATATACAATTGTCTTCCACCACCCCATCCCAAATTAAGAATAACACAAATGGACATTTGACATGAATGTTTTTAAAATTATGCTATAGAAATACATTGTGATATATCATTTATTATCTGATCTGTTTGTTCAGTCGTGGGTTCAGCCTGTCAGGTGGGGTCTTCTCATGAACAAAATAATGTCTTTCAGTTTCTAAAATAAATTTGGCAGATGTTTCAGATTATGGTGTTTGATTGATGTGCATGTTGTGGTTGGATCTACTGGATCAGGTGCCGATAATCTGAACGGTTAAGCAAGGAAGGTAATTAACTTATCTCCTCAGTGTGGTGATTTAAGGTAGTTTCATACACTACTTCAGGAGATTTTTGCTTGTCTCTCTCCTACCACTGACATGATTGGCAAGATACCAAGTGTTTTCCTTTCTGAAGCAATTGGTTCAATGGGTAGAGCACAGTTGCTCAAGATTTATAATAACATCTAACAAACCCAATGATTAAATGAACCTGTGATACATTCTTTGAGCTATGTGTCCTCAAAGTTACTTTGTCTTTTCAGGTGAGTTGTTTAGTCCTTTGCCCTCTATAATATATCCACAATATGTAACTGATTTTTTTGAAGAACTCACATTTATCAAGGTTTACCATATTCTTCTAAACTCTTTAGAACTTAGACCAGATTGAGAACTTAGACCAGTGTTGCTTTCAGCATTGGGTCAATGATCACCTTGAAATCACCACAGATCTCTCCCAATCCATATTCTTTTCATAACAGAAATCATGTTGCCTACTCACTCTAGTCAGTTTTAGCCATTCTAGTCTACCCAGTTGCTTAGACACAGCCTTACAGTAATAACTGCAATTTGTCAGACTTTCATTTCCACTCTATCTTAATGTCACAGCCTTATAGGGCTGAGTGCACTGTGTGGGGAACCCAGTTAAACTCCTGCAGCCATTGCTGGAGTGCTAGCACAGTCTAGTTGGCCTTTTGGAGCCCTGGCAACCATTCAGCTCTTGACATTTAACATCCTGGGTGGCTGTGCAAGTATTGAGACCCAAGAAGGAAGAAGGGTGAAAAAAGGCTTCAATGGTAAAATGGCCCAACTTTTTTTCTGCTTGGTCACTGCTTTTTTTGGTTTCTGATCTTTTTCTGCTTGCAGCAGTTTTCAAGACAGTCATCGCCTTCAAATCTGTCTAGCAAGTGGTTGGAGTGGCCTCCCTCAACCTGGTGCCCTCCGGATGCTTTGGACAACAACCCGCATCATCCCTGCCCACTGGCGATGCTGGCTAAGGCTGATGGGAGTTGTAGTCTAATAATATCTAGAGAGCATGGGTTGGAAAAGGCTGAACTAGAGTATCTTTTTCCCTGTATCTTTTGCTGGAGTTAGTACCACAGTCCACAGATCTGTGCATTTAGCAGCACAGAACTGCAAATAAGGCTACCTGCCTGTTCACCTTTGGAAACCATATTTAGTGCTCGGTTGGACTTATGAGGGGATGGCAGAAAGGTAGAGTAAGTTTATAGTGGGAGGGCTTAGTTCAGAAAGTTTAAGACTACCTGGATTACTGGTGTATGGCTGTGAACTGCTTGTTTAATGGCTCTGTGGGAAGAAAAGGTGGTTATGAGGCTACTGCCATGACACAGGCTCTGAACAACAGACCTTACCACTACCACCACTTCTTATGGGGCGATACAGGCTCTGAACACCTGACCCGGCCGAGGCTACTCCCTGCTCAAGCCAAGCACCACCACTTGGTACGTCTGAGGCAAGGGATAAAGCCCACCTTCCTCCAAACTATGTGGAGAAAGGGGTTTAAAATGGAGAATGGATTTTAATATATATAATAATGCGCTGTGAGTTATATCTGCTTAGGTGAATGATTGTCAGAGTGTGTGCTGAATGTGTAAACTTAAGATGATAAACGCCAAACAGACGTGGGATTTTTGTGGTAGTTTTAAAACAATCAAAATTTATTTTTAAAAATTCATAAGCTTTGTTTCAAATAACAACATTTAAAAACCTTTTTGAAACCTTCCATACAATCCTGTCACTCTCACATTCGCGCTTTCCTTTTTCTCACACAATCACTCTTGAACTTTCTTTATTATCAGTATTGATTAATATACTTCCACTACGTGCACACCACACTCTAAAGACACCACTCACTACACTGACTCTCAAATTTCCCAGAACTTAAGTACCATAAATACAGAGAGCACTACAGACTCTAAGAGTACCTAACAAGTCCCCCCGAAAAGTGCTCTCAATCCCCTCAGTCCTTCCCTTATATATCACTCCTCCCCCCTCCCAAGACATTCTAACTCCGCCCACTCAGGCCAACATTCTAAAAACCACAGACTTACAAACTGCAGACATACCTTTGGGAATTGACTTGTGGGGTGTAACGCCACAGCTACCCCTACAGAAATTCTTTCTGGACCCTGAGGATTAAAACAATTGTCATCCAGTTACAGATATTCCCAACTCTGGCAAGGTACCCAAGGGGGTGGTAGCTGTGTAGCTCCAAGCGTTCTTGGCTAGACCCATTTTAATCTGGTTCCAAATCTGATTTTGCTACAAAAATAGGCTTGGTCACTGATCTATGCTAGGAGAGAGACAGGAATGCAACCTTGCTCGTTCTAGATCCCTCATCAGCCTTTGATAAAGTCAGTCGTAGTGCCTATCTGGACAGGCTTTCTTGGTTAGGAATTGTAGGCACTGCATTGCATTGGTTCTGCTCCTACCTGGACAACTGTTTGCGTAAGATGGTGGTACTCAGCTCTTTGTAATTTGTGCTATTGAGTTCCATTCTACCATCTACATTAAATGAAATCATCCAGCATTAGTATACCATTAGTATACTGATGACACCCAGCTCTATTTCTCTTTTCCATCTCATTTAGGTGGGGCTGTGGAAGTGCTGAATCAGTATCTGGAATCAGGAATGGACTGGATGAGACGCAAGAAACTGAAGCTTAATCCTGACAAGATGGAGATTCTGTAGGTAGGTGGTTTGTCTGTTCAGAGGGATGAAGTTCAACCTATCCTAGATGAGATTGTATTTCCCCTAAAGCAGAGTGTTGAATGTTTTTCAGCCCAAGCACTGAATTCAATTTTGGAGGAACTCTTGGGGTGGGTGGGTTGCATTCCAGTGGCGGGCAGACAAAAAATGGCAGGGGTTAGAATACAAACAATACCAGCATATTTTAGGTTAAAACTCTTAGTGCTACTAATTAAGTCTTTGGAGATGAAGTTCAATCTTTTTGAATGGGGAAGAAACTGCGCAAAAGATGGGAAACCATCAAACAACTGGTGGTCGGGGAAAGAGATGGGCAAGGGGGCAGGCACCTCTGAGGAGTGTTGGGAGAGCCAGATTGGGACCCGGGCGGACCTGAGGTTCAATACCCCTGCCCTAAAGGATAAGGTTCACAACTTTACAAAGCTTTGTCATTAGAGGTCTTGGTGGTATGGACGGCCTCTGAGGCTTGTGTGTCAGTTACATCCATTTTTGGATAGAGATAGCTTGGCCACAGTTGTCCACAATCTAGTAATATCCAGGATAGACTACTGCCATGGTTTTCAAATAGTGCTGCTGTTGAAATCTGTTCATAACTTGCATTTAGTACAAAATATAGCAGCTAGACTATTCACCAGGACTGGGCATTGGGAATATACCTTACTGGTACATATAGGACTTCACTGATTCCTGGTTCATTTTCAAGCACAATTCAAAGTTCTGGTCCTCATCTATAAAGCCCTGTACTTGAAGGAGTGTTTGATCCTACTTCAGTCTGCCTGTACATAGCAATAATCTCCAGGGCTCCCTCACCATTTAAAGTAAGGCAGGTAGTGACTGGAGAGTGGGCATTCTTGATTTTGACATTCTGCTTTGGGAATTCCCTTCTCAAGGAGTCTTGCCTGGCACTTACACTTTTATTTTCCAGAACCAGGCAATTACCTTCTTATATTTAAAAATTCCATTTGTTTTATATGCTGTTATCAAATTGTTGTCAAAATTGTTTCATGACACTGTTTTTATTCTATATTGTATTTTATTATTGTTATATATTTTGTAACCACCCTGGAAACTGTGTGTTGAAAGGCAGTACAGAAACCAAATAAAGTAAAATAAATGTTCACTCGGTGAGTTTAGTGGGACTTAGTCCTATAAAGTGTGTATAGGATGGTGCCTTTAGTGGAAACAATCTGGAAGGGGTTGATAGTCTGTCAGTTTTCTTAACTGGGAAAGGATGGTTCTGAAAAATATTAATATTTATTTATTTTATTTATATTTTATTTATTGCATTTTTATGCCGCCCAATAACCGAAGCTCTCTGGGTGGTTCACAAAAATTAAAACCCCATTCAAAATATAAAACAAACAGTATAAAAATGTGATATAAAATACAATATAAAAAGCACAACCAGGATAAAACCAGCAGCGGTGCAGAATTAATTTTTAGCCATACCATCAACACACATTGCTGCAGCTTTATGATGTACAAAGCATAATAGTGCAAACTGAAGTTCAGCTTTTTCCACACATCACTTTTTTACACCTATCTACTGCCTCCTAGACCACGGTCTTGCTTAGCTTGCCTACTTTGCCAACATGGGTTCCCCTATCTCTAAAGCCATTTTTAGCCCCAGATAATCTGAACTCTCACTTCCTTCAAAAAGAAGAAACTGACTATTAAGATTACATACTGCCCATTTTATCCTCCCAGCAATTCTCATATTTGTGAGTGTTCCAAGACACCATCACATATCTTCTCCCAGGCATTTAGCAATATGCAGTTAATGTATGTCAAGTATGAGAATGTGGGCATGAATGAAATTGCATAATGAACTGATTTGCATAATTTGTAGAGGCTGCTCTTCTGTGAAAGAGCAGGTTGCTTGATTTGAAGCCATAATACAGTGATAAAGCATACTGGCTGGGACATGCTTCGAGTTGTAGGACTTTTTTTCTGTCTAAACATGCATAGGTTTGCACCCTTAACCTGCTTGCTTCTTGTCTGGTCCTTCCTTCATATGTAATATGCCATAAATCTGTGGGTATATTTATATGATAATAGTTGGGAATTATCATATATCATTATCATGTGATAATAGTTGGGAATATTTATAATATTGCTAAACTGATTCTAATTAAAGTTCTTTTCCTCCTTAGGCGCATTATTTTCCTTTCTGCTTGGGTCAAGCTGTCTTCAGATTATGTATGATGGGACTACGAATTCACTTTGTTGTTGACCCTCAGGGCTGGTTCTGTATGGGCCTGATTATCTTTGTCTGGCTTTTCAACACACTCTTCGTTCCAAAAATTATCCTTTTCCCGCACTATGAAGAGGGACATATATCAGCAGTTGCAGTACTTTGTAAGTCATAGTTGCCATCAATTCTTTCATTCCACCCAGGTCTTGTGCTAGGCCTATCACTTACAGACCTTGAACGAGATTACATATATGGCTTTTAATTAAATACTCAATTAATCAATCAAATGCATATAGTGCCATACGTCAATGTTTGTAGCTTTTTGGGATTCTGAAATGGTCATTTTTTCTTAAGAGAAATTAGAATTGAATCAACAAATCTCCCAATCACTGCTAGAAAAAAGAAACCATAAAACTGGATCCAGACTTGTCTGTCCATGAATAGAAAGGGTTTTTCAGTTCACAGTGGAAACTGGTATTAAACAGAGGCTTCTTACTGGGTTATAGGGCAGGACAACAGTTTTCTCTGAGTCACCCTTCATCCTTGGAGAAAAGAATTGAGGAAAATCACTATTGCGCCCACTTCTGTCAGTGGAACTCTGTTGAGTGCAAGTCTGGATCCAACTCATGCCTAGTATTTTCATCATATTAATAAATAAGACCATGCTGGTTACAATTATGTTCAGGCAAGCTAATTTCATAAAGACTGATTTTTCCAAAGCATTTTCCCAATATGTTGGGTATCAACGTTGTGCCCTAACCATATTCCCAAGATAGGAGGCATAGGAAACAATATAGCAGACTGCAAGGAGGCATAAATGGGAGAAGGTGAAAGAAGGGAGCTGGCAGTAGATGAGCTTGTGCAGAACAGATGGAGCAAGAAGGAGGCATGGGAGAAGGAATAATCATAGTTGAGAGATGGAGATTTGTAAAAATAAGGGCTAGAACCTGAAGTTGACAAAGGGTTCCTGACAGGGAGCCAGTGACTTAAAAGGGAGAGATGATAGAGAGTGTTGTGCTGAGTTATGGTCTTAAACAATTTCAGGTGTACTTTTATGAAGGACAAAGGGTCCTCCAAAACAACAACAACAGCAACAAAAACCCTTGAGACTTGAAGAACTTCTGTCACTCAGAGTAGATAATACTGGGCTATAGATGGATCAGTGGTCTGAGTATAAGGCAGCTTCATATGTTCATGTGGTTCTTGTTTTGTCACATTGAGTAGTTTCAGTACCATAGAACAACAAAATGAGCCCATTTGTCAAGGCAACTCCCTTTCCTAATGAACACTTTTATGCCCTTTCAAGTCCCCAAATCACTGAAAATGGAGTCATAATGGTATGGCACCAGAATGAGCGGGAACTATCATCAATGGACTGATTCACACGTAATGACAATCCACTTTTTTGTGTGGGTTGTCATAAATGATGCAGCATATCAGTCCCTAGGTTGTTTGCCATTATTTGTGAACCAGGAACTCTGGCTTGTCTCTCCTCTGATATGCCAGAGAAATAACTCATGGTTTCTTCTTGGGTTATTTCTCTGCCTTGTTAGGGGAGAGATAATTCAAGAGTTCCTGGTTCACACAATGCTAAACAAACCATGGACAAAGTCTGTGGGTTGTTCAGCCACTCTGGCTTGCAGTGGGAGTGATTGGGCAACATGAACCAACATGCTACCTTGTTCACGACCATTCACAATTTTTAAAAAATTGTCGATATGTGCAGACCAGTCCTGTGACTTAAGAATCAGTGACTGGTTAAATGCCTCTGAACTGGGAGCAATCAGAATCTCCCTTTGGAATATGGACTATGGAAGCGGGAGAAGACTGGGTAGTAAGATCATGTTTGATTATTTGCTTATTATTTTAATTTATAGATCATCTTTCTACAAATAGCACCTAAAGCTACTAAAATATAGTAAGAACAATAAAAAATAGCAATATAAACATAAAAGTGCAGATAAAAATGAGTCAAACAGCTAGAGCAATAAAAAACATAAAACATTGTGAGATTCAGGAACCATCCAGGAGGTAATGATGAGATACTGAAAATAATATGACAATTTAGAAAATAGCTTGCAACTAAAACGCAAGTTGATCAATTCATGATTTGTTCTGTTGTCTTCAGGGCTCCGCCTGCCTCTGCATTGTATAGCATTAGTTAATGAAATGGCAAACCAGAATTGAGTAACCTTATGTTGAAATTAAAATTGGCATTAATCATCCAAAGGAATGTACAAGGAATTCTTTCATAAACACGATTAGGCACGATTGTAATGTTTAGAATCACTGATGCTAGTGTGGTATTTTCTGACAATATTGACTAAGCTGACTCAGGCTATCATAATGCAGTTTAATTAGCCAAGATATGAATGGGTTAGGGTAATCTGACAGTGGGAGAGGCCATTGCCAGGCCTATAGGAATCCCTGCCCCCAGCCAGGAGTGCACAAATATTCACTGCCTGTGCCATTTGTGCTGCAGGTTGGTCACTCAAGGATTCTGTTTCTGTGTGGTTGCAGCAAGACTAGCTGTGTCTACTTTTTCCCTTTTGTTTTGCTTCCAAACAACAAGGATGAGTTGGTTTCTGAACCTTCAGAGATGTGTATACAATTCTTTCCCTCCATAACCCCATTTTCTGAATGGAAATGCATCTTTTTTTTTTACAGGTTACTACATATTTGCAGTGTTCTGCATTGTCTCATTACTGAGAGCTTCTGTAGCAGATCCAGGAAGATTACCAGAAAGCCCAAAGATACCAATTACAGGTACAGCTTTGGCTGACTTTTTTTTTTAACAGGTGTAGTTTCAAAAATCTTTATCCCTTTCAGTCTGACTTCCATGATAGGAATACCTTGGTCACCCTGATGCACTATCTTTATTTGGAAGCAGTAGGTGGATGACTCTATTGATTCTCCTTAATCTCTCAGCAGTTTTCAGTATTGGTATCTTTCTGGTCTGCCTGCAGCAACTGACTTAGGGGTCCAGTGCACTTCAGTGGTTCTGCTCCTTTTTACAGGGAGATTCCAGGAGGGGTGGGGTAGAGATACTACAGTGCTACCCAGTGGTCCTGGTCCTGTGAGGTGCCCATGGGTTTTAACTTGTTGTTGTTGTTGTTGTTGTTACTATTATTTATTTATTTATATAGCACCATCAATGTACATGTTGCTGTACAGAGTAAAACAATAAAATAGCAAAACCCTGCCGCATAGGCTTACATTCTAATAAAATCATAATAAAACAATAAGAAGGGGAAGAGAATGCACCAAACAGGCACAGGGTAGAGTAAAACTAACAGTATAAAAGTCAGATCAAAATCAAGTTTTAAAAGCTTTAGAAAAAAGAAAAGTTTTTAGCTGAGCTTTAAAAGCTGCGATTGAACTTGTAGTTCAATCTTGAAGAGCGTTCCAGGCGTAAGGGGCAGCGGAAGAAAATGGACGAAGCCGAGCAAGGGAAGTAGAGACCCTTGGGCAGGCGAGAAACATGGCATCAGAGGAACGAAGAGCACGAGCGGGGCAATAGTGTGAGATGAGAGAGGAAAGATAGGAAGGAGCTAGACAGTGAAAAGCTTTGTAGGTTAACAGGAGAAGTTTATATTGGATTCTGAGGTGAATTGGAAGCCAATGAAGAGATTTCAGAAGTGGAGTAACATGGTCAGAGCGGCGAGCCAAGAAGATGATCTTAGCAGCAGAGTGGTGAACAGAAACCAACGGACTGATGTGAGAAGAAGGAAGGCCAGTGAGAAGAAGGTTGCAGTAGTCCAACCGAGAAATAACCAATGCATGAACAAGAGTCTTGGCAGAAGAGACAGACAAACTAGTCTCCCAGGCTGTTTCATATCTATATGAATCCAATGGATGAGGTTGTGCAGGGATTTCGGGTGCTGTCTCTATGCTAATGAAAGGTTCATCTGCACCACATGTGATGGCTATTATCATAACGCTGTGTGTCCTGCGTTTTTCTCAAAAAATATTTGACATTTAAGGCTCTTAATAACAGAATAAAACCGGAATATAAAATAGCAATACAAAATCAAGTTTAAAAAACTAGAAAGAATGAGGCCCCAAAATAAACACAGTTGCTAAAAAATGTTTCAGTAACATACCCAGCAATCAACTCCACCTCCCATAGCCACATTTTGGCCATGTGCCAGAAAACAGGCAAGGATTGTGCTAGACAGTTTTCTTGGGGTAGGCATTCCACAACTGATATGTAGTGACTAAGAAGGCCTGGTCAAGCTGCCTATCTGCTGTAACTCCGATAGTGGTGTGACGTGGAATGGTCCCTAATGATGAGCAAAGTGTGAGGGTAGTTTGGAGGCTACCAACTATTTACAACTCAACCGCATGGTGGGTTAATGTCTGAATACAGTGTGGCCACAGCTAGACCTAAAGTTTATCCTAGAATCATCCAGGGTTCGCCCCTGCCTGAGCACTGGATCCCCTGTGTGTCACCTAGATGAACAGGTTTGATCCCTGGATGATCCAGCGATAAACCTTAGGTCTAGCTATGGCTTGTGTTTTCTGCAGGGTAGCTTAACTTGTTTGAATGCAGTGTATTTTCTGCAGGGTGGTTTGTTCACTGGTGTGCTTTATTTTTCTTGAACAAGCCACCGTGAGACCCTATGGCTTGTTGTTAGGTTGTTCAGGGTAGTTAGCCACACGTCATGGCTAACAAGCAACCCTGTGGGAAATGCACTTGTTCAGACAACACGATAGTCCCTGCAGAAAAAGCTGGCTGTGTTTAGACAACACTATAACTCATGGTCCAGCAACAATCCATAATGGGTAGGTAAGTGTGTTGAGTAAACTCAACCTTAACCGCTGTGTTCAGACAACACGATAACCCATGATAGGTTAGCATGTTGTGTGAACTCAGTCTAAGTGGAAAAATAGTTTATATATTAAAATTAAATAAAATTGTAGCAATGGAATCAAGAGTGTAGATAAAAATGAGTATTGATTGGCAAGACATTTTCAAGGATGTAGGGCATTATGGCTGTCATTTTCCTGGTGGTTACTTTTCACTATAATTGAGTAGCTTACTCAGTTACAGTGAAAAATAAGCAGCAGGAGGTTATTGTTGTCCTTCGTACATGCCACAACTCCCTTAGACTGAAGTGCCAAAGTGGGGGCAGGGCAGCGTGGGGTGTGGGTACATTGGAAAGGGATGACTGAAGTTACTGGAGAGGAAGAGGAAGTAAAGCCATATTTTTTGTAGGGAGAGAGGGGAGAAGTAGGAAGGGAACATTGACTGAAATAAGAGTCCCAGGATGAAAGCAACAGTAAAACTATAGAGAAAAAAGACAGAATATGTGGGACTGAGTATGGAGTGTTAGATACATGATGCAGAGGGACAAAAATTAGAAGGGCCTACAGATCTCTCCAAATGAAGCAGATTCTAGACTACAGCTATTGCTTTAAGCAGGAGCAAAGTTTATTAGTAAGTGTGAAGGCTTTTTTGGTTTTTTTCAAAATGAATTTTTAAAAAGTTATTCTATTTCTGATCTTGCATTAACGTGGCTATAAATGGCTTGGATTTTATTTTTGCAATCTGACAGCTTTAAATCCTCCAAATTCATTTTGAAAACAACTACACAATTCATTGTACTAGTTACTGCTTCTACTTTCTGATATGTTTGTTTCTCATATTTTTCTGCATTTGGTTGAATTAAGATCGTCAAGTAGCCTGTTCTGCAAACATTGTTGCAGAAGAAAACTAAAGCAACTCAGATTGCGTAATTTTGTTGTATCATGTTAATGTAAACTGAATATTATTTTGTAGAGGATTTAATCTCTTTGCTTCTGTAGTAATGCACACACTGGTATGGTCAGATGCATCAGTTGCGTGCATTAAATCACACTGGAAAACTTGCCTTCTGTTAATGATAACTCTCTTATTAAGGAGTAACACCTTTATGACATTGGCTTTATGGGAACAGATTGAAAATCAGTTTCCCATCTGGCATTATTACTAGTTTAATGATCTTGAATATTGGGTTTCCATACTGCCAATGTGCAAATGATGTCATTTTTCAACAAGATGAGAAATATGGCAACTCCAGCAGAAGACTTAAATTTGAGTCTATATAAACAAATTCAATAAGGAAAATGTTTCTTATACTTTGTGATTTTATATAAATATTAAATTTAATTTAATTGTCTATATAGCTTATGTATAGTGAGAAGCACTTGGCCATGTAAATATTATTTGCCCAATTATATTTCTGTTACATTTGTATTTCAGAACAGCTCAGCTTTCCTTTAAGCATTAGTGCTGGTGTGTTCAAATATGAAAACATAACTGTGACATACCTTCGTATAAAGCAAATCGCTTTACTGTGGATGATTCCATTGCTACAATTCAGAGAAAGTTAGATGCATCTAAGTTTATTTGAAATTAAGTGGGACCTAAACAGTCAACTATTCCCTTAAGTTCTATTGACCTAATTTATACCAAAACCACAACCCAGATATTATTTTCATTATAATTACTACATTAACTTTATTAAGGCACTTCAACAGTCAATTGAAAGGAAATCTTGAATAATTGGTATGAAGTGTTCTGTGACAGATCAGGTATGTTTGTTCTGTCCCACAAGCTATAGTTATTTAGTAGTTATGACGGATAGATCAACACAGAACATATCATAATAGTCTACCATTGAACATACTGACGGGATGAATAGTAGGTCCAAGTATATGAAGAAGAGTGCAGCCTTTTCATAGAGTAATCTAAAGTTCCAGGCACAACCACAGTGTGTGCGTCTACGGACCAGTTCATGCACTTATCCAATCTTGTTTGCATTATGAAAGAGTAGGGACACATATCTCCCTCTAAAAAAGAAATGGATGGTTCCATGCATATTGTCATATGAATATTGGCCTGATTTGGATGAAGATTCTGCTTTTCACTGAAGTTGCAAAATTATGCAATTCAGGCAATAGGTACCTGCTCCACCACTACACAATGGAATTAAAAGCTGCACTACGAGTGTATGAACCAGCTCTATGTGGTCAGAGCAAGTTGAATGGCAGAATAGAGTCTTCTAGTCATCATTATGATCCATCTGGATTCTGCATTAGTTTCTTTTCTCCATATGCAATTTTTGACCATGGTAGATATATACTAAATGCTGAACAATTATATTGTTATAAAAAAATAATAGGAAGACAAGATATAAGTATGAAAATTAGATTAGGGCACAGTCACTGCAATAGTTACTCTAAAGTCATGCAGTGGAATCAACAGGAGTATTCCTCCAAAAATTTTGTAAGGTCTCCTCTCAAGATCACTATGGACACAAAAAAACCCACTTATTACCAGTTGAAGGGCATTTTTCAAGCAAAACCGCTCCCTTTGTGATCTAATCTAAGGAATAATTTCAAAAGATGCATCTAGGAACTCACCGTTTTTTAATAAATGCCTGCAAACCCACCCACCCCGGACTGTACTTTAATGAAGGCAAAGGATTAGAACATATTTGGATGTTTAGAACCTAATTAAGCAAATGGCTCTTTGACTCTTCATGCTTGCTTGTTCAGGTTTATAAATAGCTGATTTTTAGCAAAGCAGATTGTTTGGTTACCTGCTCTATTATGTTTACTTAAAATTCTGCTAGCTTTCCATTTTGCCGTATGAAGAGTTCTGTGAAATCAAATATTTGTAGATTCTTAAACACATTAAGCTGGTAAAATAAAAGATAAAATGTTTAGTGCATATTTCTGTTAAAACACATTGTTCATTAAAACACATTGGGGCTGTTCACACGTAACAACCCACAGGCTGTCAGGGATGAACAACAAACCATGGGTTAAGCACTACTGGTTCTAATGTCATACCCCACCAAGAAGCTGATTGTAGATTATGAAGTGGCACAAGTGGTGGGCAGGTGGGAGGTAGCACACTTCATCTCTCCTGCTTGTGCACGACAGCCCATTGATTGTTGTCAAATGTGAACTGGGTCAGTGTATTGTTTTGGATGAGAATGACAGACATTTTAGTATATCGCTTTCCTCTAAAATTCTCAACAACAATACCTACAAATCCAGAATGTCTGCTGCCTATTCCTGAAAGGAAGCAGAAACATTATGGGGATTCTGAAAAGATGTTATTAACTTGGTCTTCATATCCTCTTTTTAGAAAGAGACTTTTGGGAGTTATGTAACAAATGTAATATGATGAGACCGAAGCGTTCCCACCACTGCAGTCGATGTGGACACTGTGTTAGGAGAATGGATCATCACTGTCCATGGTAAGATGAGTACGTTTTATTCCCACGTCACATCCTCTTTTGGAACATTGGCTTCTTACATGATCATTGTGACTCATTACGCTTTCCTCGTAGGTACATACTTTATAGTAACTATGTCATCACTAAGATCAGGAACCACAAAAGTGGAGCTGGGACTTGAGATGTAAAGTTTGATTTTCAAAATTGAAAACTAAGCTTTGGAAATGGAATATTAATGCTGGACTATAAAACAAAGTGACCTTAATATTAAATTTCAAAAATAACATATAAGCAACAAATTCTGAACCATATAAAGAAGCAAAAATATTTACCAGCAGAAAAATTAGAATGACATGTTCGTTTGACTTTCCAAAGTGTTTTCAAATATTTATATAAATTCCTTTTTTATATTTAAATTAAATTATTCCATATGACTACACAGTTCTATTTGTTAGCTTATCAAATATTTGTAGAGGACAAGAGTGAATTCCCTGAATTGGAAAATGTTTCTTAACAGTGCAAAGAACAGGGTTAAGCTAAGCTTTTCATTAACAGTTAAGTTATGGGTATGTTACACATTGTTGCAAGTTCTTCATACCTTGGGGGTGGGGGGAATATTAAAATGTAACTGCTTATTGTGGGTGGGAATTAATTGACCTTTATCTGTTTGAGGGTTCAGTTAGTTCAGATCCAGTGGTATGATCATAAATACATCGTTTCTTTATTTTAAGATGGAGCAAAGCAAAATCTTAAAACATGGTTTGAAGTTGGCTTAAGATCCTGTCTTGTTCTGAATCTGGTAATCATAGTTTCTCAGTACAGATGAAATGGAAAACTATGGGTGATTGGACAATTTATTATGCCAAGATGCGAGGTTGGGCCTATATATTGATTATGATTAGAATAGAGAAACCTAATTTAAAACAGAATCTTCTACTACCCCACCCTTTCCAATTAAGGATGCTAAAGAGCTGTAGGATGTGAGTCCCTGAAATTCCCACATATACCAAGAGCCACCTTCTCTGTGTTTGTGGCTCCGTTCAAAAGACACCTTAAACTACGGCTTTAACCACGGTGGTTAAGCCAGAAAGCCAGGCTGTGTTCAGAAGACATCTTAAACTACGGATTTAACCACGGTGGTTAAGCCAGAAAGCCAGGCTGTGTTCAGAAGACACTTAAACCATGGCTTTAACCATGGTGAATAAGCCTTTTTGCCTTCATCACCGTGGTTAAAGCCATGGTTTAAGGTGTCTTCTGAACACAGCCTGGCTTTCTGGCTTAACCACCATGGTTAAAGCCGTGGTTTAAAATGTCTTCCGAATGGGGCCTGTGAAACATCAAGGTAACTCCTACTGACAGAGGCAAGTGAGGAAGTGCAAAGGGAGAAATGGTGAAAGTTATTCCTTCTGCCCTGATTTTTTAAAAAATCTCTTATGAGATAGCATATTTCTGCACTTGTACATCATTGATTTGGTTTGGCTTGAAACTCCTGTTCTAGTTTTAAAAATTTCGAAAGCACTGACATTCTATGGCCTGTGTTTTCTGCAGGATTAATAACTGTGTTGGTGAAGATAATCACTGGCTGTTTTTGCAGTTATGTTTCTACACAGAGCTCCTCAGTTCTTACACACTCCTACTAGATTTCTGCCACTGTTACTACTTTGAACCACTAAAAAAAGTTAATTGGGTAAGAGATTTTTCTTCTTGTATGAAGTGGATAAATGTTAACTGTATGGCATCTTATTTTGAAGTTTAGACAGCTTTTAACTTTTATGTATTGCTGAATGCTAGTGGAGAGATATGAATTTAAATTGATATTTATAAATGTGTGAATATGTTTCCAGGATTTAGCATTTGATCCATTAATTAAGGAGAATTAACTCTTAACTTAAAAATAGTAGTGCTCACAAAAATAATATATAATTGTTACAAAACCCATTAGAATTATCAAGAAAAGGCATGTACATGTATAAGGGGGGGGAGTTGAATTTGATTTCATGGCTGTGATACAAAGATCCATATGCTGAAACAGATGCCTGCCAATGCAAAATTGTGTTTTAAACACAACAGACTTTAAGGGAAAGCGACACACGTTCTAAAGCAACCATGATTGTTCTAAGTACACCATTAATATTTCCCACATCAGAATTGACAACATACATGTAGGCATAAATAACTGGGTATATACATCAGATACTCCATGGCTTGAGCTTTCCACATGTGTCTATATATGGGTGTTTCAAGAAATGTGAAAATCCTGTTACTTTATGCATACTGCCATATTTTTTCTGCCCAGTTGTGTCTGAAGCTCTCCTGAAATGCAGCTTGTCTGAAACAGAATAGGGTATAGCGGGGGGGATGGGGGGGGGAACTGGTGAAAATTGAGTGTGCCAACCTAAGCGTGTCCAAATGCTTTCTGTTAAGACAAAGCCATAATTGGAAATGACCCAATATATGGAGAGCCATGAACATGTTCTCCCAGGGATTGACAACATCCTCAGAAGCCATGCTATTCACTAGACAGCAGTCTAGGGGCCAGGAGTGTATTTTGCCTTACAACCCAACTCCTTGACAGATAATCAGGCTCTATAATAAAGGATACAGATAAGGATCACAGTTTTTCATGCATGGTGTGTCTATATGCACACAAAATCCAAAGAGCCATGACATTAAAAACTACTATGTTTTTCTCAGCATTTGAAAACAGATTCCTTTTCTTTATAAGAGAAACTAGACAATTTTTTTTAAAAAAAAAAAAACTTGATTGAAATTTGATGGACCAGATGGAATTGCTTTGCACACTATATCTGGTCTAGAGACCACTTGTTCATTATTCCTGTTTTGACTTACTATATTGCATAACCTTTTCTACCCCACCTTGTCAGGTCTGTAAGTTCAGACTTACAGATTTCTTTTTTTTCATTGCTGCTTTGATACTTCAGCAGATATTTTGCTTCTGAAATCACATATCCTGCTGGAGACTAATACATTGTTGTGAGATATAGTAAGCTCTTTATTTTTTTGATTAATGGTGAAGTATTATGCCAGAAACAAATAACTACTAAATATCTGCCTTTTATTGATATTTTCATTTAGACTGTTAAAAATGTTGACTTACTGAATGTTTTTTATTTATATCACATTTTGAAATGAGAAAGATTTCCCGATATTTTTGCCCCCATTGGCCTGGTTGGGACAATAATACCTGAGCTTTGGAAACTGGTTAGTTTGAGATGTCCTGGTTTAATTGAGGCCCATGTACAGAGAGGAATAAAGAGACTACATGCATGAGCCGCAGGCTTGTTCATATCTTGACTTGTGATAGCCAGGTATGACAGTCTGAATGTGGTCATTGTGTCCCATTAGTACTGATGGAAATGTTTTATTCTGAACTGTTTCACTCATTCTGAGTAGGACCAAAACGTAGATAACAATAAATGCATTTTATAAAAGTTAAATGTGAAGTGCTTCTTTTAAAAAGACCTGTGTGATTTTTAAAATACATTTATAGTGTTCTACCTAAATGGATATAGAACAAGAAGAATTTCTTGTAGAATACTTTTAATATGAATACCTAAAATAACTCATTCAGAGCTTGAATTTGAGTGATTATTGAGAGACATAAACATGTGATGGTTATATTTTATTTGCTTAGTGCTAATCAAAGGGCCCAGTTGACAGATTTGGATATTTTTGTAAGTCACTTGCTTCAGAGAATTAGGGCATTAGCATTCTGTGCTGTTTACATTTTGCAAATGATATGATTCAGATGATTTGATAGCCATTAAAAAAAAATCAACTGCAGACCTGGTAGCTGAGTGAGAAAACATAACATTAAATATAATTCGGGAATTCAGCCGGATTTACAACCTTAGAAATGAAATCAGCATACCATTTGGCCGATTTCTGACTGGAGTTGAGGACATGATACCCTCCATAACTGTGTGCCACCCAATTACTCATTCTGCCCTTTGGAGGCATAGCACGAAATGTGCAACATAGGCATAGATACTTTTATTTGATTTTTTTTGTACACTGATACTTTGATCAGAAACATTCCCACTGTGCATGGCTGTTTGCAGTGCCGGTCCAGGTTCTTTTATAAAGCTAAAGATGACAGGAAGATGCACAGTTGTAGGATTGCACTGTATATTAGCATTTTTATTTCTTAAACTTTAAAAGTGGAATAAAAACAGCCTTTACCTGGACAACATCTCAAAAATTCAGTGCAAGTTTTGGAATGTTGTTTATAACAAATTTAATCATGTTTTTAAGATAGATTAAATTGTAAGTACATTTAATATGGTTCTGTTATACAAAAAATGTATTTCAAAAGTCTTACTTGATTAAAAGCTATTAACATTTTTTCCTTCCCATGTTCACGTTAACTATATCAGAATGACTTTTTAATACTTTGCCAACTTAAAGACTTCCGTTATTTTTATGAGTTAATAAATAAGATTTAGTTTAATGAAATGGCTAATGAGTAATTAGAATGTAAAAGCGAAGTATTAAGAAAAAAATATAATCCTTCAGGTCTAAAATGTAGTCTCTCATTTATTCCATAGGCTGCAGGTACTGTAGCTGTCTGTCCAGTAGGAGGAGTAGTATTACTGTAAGAACTTGCTAGAAAGCAACTACATGAATCTGCTAAGACATTGCTAATCTTATACATTGGCCACTGTCAGAAAGCATTCTTATTTCATTTCTAGCAGCTATAATTCTTTTCCTGAGGGTGTGCTATTCTTTCTGGAAAGCATGACAACACTATGTGTGTGATATGGATGGCCATCATACAGCCACAGAAACTAAACATAGGGTCTCCAACTCTACATGTTAGTTTTTATTATATTTTTTACACCCAGAGAGGGGTGGTTCTGGGACTTTCTTCTGTAGGTGCCAAAATTACTTAACCAACTATGATTGCTATGCACCTTGACTTTGGTGGGAGACCATTTCCCCTCCTGTCAAGGCAGAAAAGGCTAAACATCACCCACTTAGCAAGGTGATCTCCATAGCTTTAGTGTTGCCCCGACTCTGAGGTGTGTGTGTGCACCCTCCTTCCAGTCCACCCCTCCCTGTTTGGCAGCAACTATTTTTCATAGAAAAGTGCCCCCATTTTTCTTCGCAAAGGCGATAAGTGCTGCTATTTTGACAGCTGTCAAAGTAGCTGTGGTTACTGCCTTTGGAAGCAAAAGGGGGATGCACTTTTCTATGAAAATAACTTACTGGAGAGTGGGGCAAGTGGGGATTGGAAGCAGGGCACCCCCAAGGGTCCAAGCAATACCAAAAGTTCTGGCAACCTTGCTAAGGAGGTGATCTAGCCCCCTTTCCACCACTGTCAACTGTTAAAGGCTGTCAAATCAGCCTATATACAGGATTGTCTTTCCCAAGGGAAGGACAGGCAGTGGGAAAGAAGGACAGGCAGGAGAGAGTGGCCAATTGGCTATCCCTGCTTGAAGCTCCTCCAAGTGGCTTTAGGTAGGATGTCCAACACCCCCTCCCAGTTTGCCTTTCCTAAGGGAGGAATGGATTGGGAGTGTGGCCAATTGGATGGAACTGCTGAAAGATTCATGGAGTGCCTTCCGGCAGCAGAGTTCAACACAAAGACTAGATTGGCTTGTGGGCATCCCTGCTTGAAGGCATCCTGAACACCTTCATGCAGGAAAGTCCATCATCTGCTGCCCCTCCTGCTCACCTTGAGCAAAGGATAGGCTGGGAGAATGGCCAACTGGGCATCCTTCAGGTAGGGACACCCAACACTCACCCAAGAGGTGGTGGAACTCGATATTAGGAAAATATGCAGCTGCTATTCAAACAGCTGCACAGTGAGTTCTCCCTCTATTCTGTCTAATACAACTTAGCTCAAGTCCTGACATAATTATGTTGTTCTCTAAACTAAACTTTTTTTCTGTTTCCTTTATTTATAGGATCTATTTGTATTTAGACATGAACTTGCCCTGACAAGAATGTCCACCTTTATGGGTTTAATAATGCTAGTGGGAATTAGTGGACTCTTTTATACTCAGTTAATTGGTATATTCAATGTAAGTATTTTACTCTTGTCTTTGAAATCTTTTTTCATGCATGTTGTTGTTTATGCTAAACACTGTATGATGAACTAAACCAGACATACCTGCCAGACATTGTCAAAAAGAAATACTAAATGCAGAAGGGGAAATAAGCAAATATTGTAACTTTTGAGGTAGACTTCGGGCACAACCAGACAAGATGACATGAGATCTGTGATTACCTTTCACCTATTGTTTATTTATTTGTTTGTTTATGACAAATGGAGCAACAGGGTTGGGTGGAGGGGTGATTTGGATCAGAACTGCAGCATATGGGAGTGGCAGCAATAGTTTAGGGTGGGGCAGTTTCAGCTAAGTAATCCACTTCTCCAGTGCCAAAGGCTTGATCTGAATTGGTAGCTGCATTTGCCATTTACAAAAACAAACTCAGGAACTTGAATCTCCCTCCATCTCATATAGTTGCGCTATTGCTTTTTATAGTAATGGAAGTAAAATAAAGAAGCAATTTTGTGATTTTTATTTTGTCATCTGTTTTACGTGGAAAAGCTGCTTTAAAAAAACCAAGAAGAAATAAATGAAGTGTAATTAGCAGAGGCTGGGAGAGCATCCAGGCAAAGGGGAATCAGGAAAAAAAACTGAACGATGGAATAGAAGAGAGTGTGACTAACAGTATGAGAAGGAATAGTTTGGGATGAGAAAAGGAAGATGAGCAGCAAAGTTATCTGGAGCTTTAATAGTAAAAAGTAAAAAATAATAATCCTGAATGCAATCTGGAACCTGTTGAGAAAACATTATATTGAGGGAATGTGATCATACTCACAAGAGATGGTCACATTTTATTTATATTTATATTTATTTATTTATTACATTTATATACTGACCCACAGCTGAAGCTCTCTGGGCGGTTTACAACAATTAAAAATAGTAAACATTAAAAGTATACAAAAACATAAAAACAGTATAAAAACAACAGTATCCATTTAAAAACAACAATTCTGGGGTCCATTAAAAACAAACTTAACGTTGTTAAATGCTGTTAAAATCCCTGGGAGAAGAGAAAAGTCTTGACCTGGCGCCGAAAAGATAACAACGTTGGCGCCAGGCGAGCCTCATTGGGAAGATCATTCCACAGTCGGGGGGCAACCACTGAGAAGGCCCTCTCCCTTGCTGCCATCCTCCGAGCTTCCCTCGGAGTAGGCACTCGGAGGAGGACCTTAGATGTTGAGCGCAGTGTACAGGTAGGTTCATGTCGGGAGAGGCGTTCCATCAGGTATTGTAGTCCCAAGAACAGAAACAGAAACTAGGGAGAAAGATGGAAAAAGAAGGTCAATTAGTAGTGTATATGCCAATTATCCAAATGGGACAATATGAGGAGCTGGATCAATGTCCAGGGAGGACAACAGAAAGAAATGGAGATACTTTAGTTAGGTTGGACACAAAATAGACTTTGGAATAGAACTGTAATGATAGAATTACCAACAGTTGTCAAAGGTGATGCTGAGGCTTGAATAAAAGAATGAACAAGATCTCCATTCATTTTAAAAGATAAGCAAAAACACATTTCCCATGAAAACTCCAGATAAATGAAAATCATATTTCACTATATGTTGAAAGTATTTTGAAAGTTAGGATGAAACAAGATGCATGGGTTGTAATCTAGATATGTTGGCGTATTCTCAAGTCTTGGTTCATCCTACCAAAAGTCCATTAAACATTTCTATACCTTTACCATTCCAATGCACTAATAATAAATTTATTTCTTACCCGCCTCTCCGTTTTGATCGAGGCGGGGTACAACAATAAATGATAAAATACATAAAACTGAATTAAAACATAATATACATTGTTAAAAACATCCTAAAACCCTGTACATGTCAACTCAAAAGTAAATTCTATATAGTTCAATTGGGCTTATTTCAAAGTAAGTGTACAGCCTTAACATATTGCAATTTAATAGAAAGACTAGTGATGTAAAATGTCTGGACCTAATGAAGCCAAAGGGGGGGGGGGAATGTTGTTTTTTTAAAATCCTCTCTGTAAGATTCCCAGCATAGTTATTTCTTTCATTCCTCATTAAAATTATTGCTCTAAAGTAAGTAGAGTCACCATTGTGCATTCCTGACAGTAAATGTGCATTCTTGTCATTTTGGATTTTGTTCTATAGAATCCTGTGCTTCTGATGCTGTAGCGTTCTTTATAACTCCATTCAGACAATAATTACAAATTTACTAACTGGGTTTATTTATTTATTTAAAAAAATTAAATATAATGATATGAGCAAACTAAGTTATACATAAAATAAAGTTAAGAACAGAACACAATGGACTGGATTATACCAATTAAATTTCAATAAATCATATCACAATAAACACATTAGACAGTTTGATTCACAACATTAAATGTTTTAATTGAGCAATCCAATGGGCGTCTAGGGAGCTCTCTGAACATCCAATGTTCTGCCAGCAAATGCCTGGCAGAGCAATGCGAGCGTCAGAAGCGATATTTATCTCTCCATCCTCCTTTCTGCAGATATTAAACTAGATGCACATTTGAGCACTAGATGCACTTTTGAGCACATCTAGTGGAGTTTTGAGGGCAGAGATGGAAAGTGGGAGGTTTTAGGATCCTGCAGATCCTTGAAGCCTCTCCTTCCCATACCTCCTCATTTGCAGTCTCACTAAAGGTAGGAGCTCCAGCCTTGGGCAAGGAAGCTACTGCATGCTTTCTGAAGCGGCTTCGGAGAGGTACAAGGAATCAGTCAGAAAAATCGCCGTTTGGATTTCCCTTCCTGATGTTGCAGCGATGCGTATAGCCTTGGAGGGGGAACTCCACTATCCTATGGTCTCTGGGATGCTCTCCCAAGGACTATAGGATTACTCTCTAAAATATTTCATTTATTTAATGCATTTATACCCCACACCTTGAAATACAGATGTTTCCAGGGCAGGTAACAATACATAACCTATAAAACATAAAGCATAACATCTAAAACTTGCAATGTAAGTAAAAAAAAACCACCCATTCTAAATAATGTAGCACAAGACAAAGAATTCTCAATAAAACAGTGAAATTGTGGATAATTTGCAATAACACTTTCTTCATGATTTCCATAACTTCTTTCAACAATTATTTTTCCTTAACAATTATTTTTCCACTTTCTTAAATCAATAAATGCATTTTGACCTTTATTTAAATGATTTAGAGTGCAATCCTATACACTTAGACAGGAAAAAGTCCTATAACTCCCAGCATGCCCTACCCAGGCTGTTGACTGGGAGATGCTGAGAATTGTAGGAGTTATTTATGTCTAAAATGTGTAGGATTACACCCTAATCTATCCGTCTTCATCTTAAACACTACAAAGCATATAAATGATGTCTCAGGTAATAGCAAAGATCTAAAATATTTGTTAGATCATTCAGAACTGTTGGCTTTCAATACCAGTAAAAGTTTCATATTACAGTATTACTACTGTACTGAGAAGATGAATTGTAAGGTTATATTAACTTAGTATTTAATTTAATTTACATTGATCCTGTTGAGACAACACGCTAAGCCATGGTGGTTAGGCATTTTGAGCTAAACATGGCTTAGCATGTTGTGTGAACCATGACTTAGTGTGTCATGTGAACCATTCCTATGGTGGCTACATAACCATGGCTTAAACATGTTCACTAACCATTTGATGCAAAAAGGTTAGCGGCAGTGTTGTCTGAACAGGCCCATTATTTAAAGGCTGCCTGATAACAAACATTAATGGAAAGCCCGTGTTGCCATGGGAGTAAGTAGTCCTACTCCTTTCCTAATTCCTTTGCCCGTCAGTCCCTTCACCATAGAGGGGCTCATGAATAATGCAAATGTGGCTCATGCATAGTGAATACCCCCTATCTGAGATTTGCATACAGTGTGACCCCAGCCCCTCTCTCGTCTGCCCTATTTGGCTGCCTCCGTCCCGTTCCCTTTGTCCGCTGGCAGTGACAGCCTAACCATGCGGCTGTACCCGGGACATGCCTTCACACCCTACTGATTGGCCAAGCAGGGCTGCCCTACTTGTTTGGCACAGAGGAAATTAATTGCTATTAAAGCTTGGGCTTTGCACTTTTTAGAACTTTCAAACTTCTCTGCACATTTACACTGCTCAAGCTTCAAAAGATCTACAAGACTGAGCAAACTCAGCCTTGTAGACCTCTAGTAATACACCTTTCGCTATGATATCCTTATATACAGTTCTCCAGGCAGCTAGTCTCAGTACAAAAGCATAAATGTCATAGTATTAATTTGAAATTTAGAAAATAGGGCAGAACATCCTCTTTTCTTTTGTGAGAAGATCACGTGATGATGGAAAGGGCGTCCATCGCTGGAATGACAGTGTAACTGGGCCACCTAGGAGCGAGGATGAATAAAATGTTACCAGTTTTATCACAGAAGGCTCCTTCATTCATATGTGATTTGTAAGACTTTGTTTGTTTGTTTGTTTGTTTGTTTTAAGACATTTTGTTGAAAGTTAGATTCATAAATTTAGATACCATTCATAATGCCCTGAAACAAATGCCTGCTTTACTGAAGCAGCTTCATTTCCTTGTAAACATTGTTAACCCATTTAGATTTGTTTCACCAAAGAAAGAGCCTGGCAATAGATGAGGACAAGTATGTCTCTTAAGAAGGGCCATAGAGGATGACCTGGTCCCCTGGGGGAATCTGTCTGATTTGCCCTGAATTCTCCAGTCTGCTCCACGGAGGTTGTGTCTAAGTGCTAATCCAAGCAGCAGGGAGGAGGAGGAGGAGGAGAGAGGAAGTCAGCAAAAGCAGAGGTTCCTACTGCAAGAAGGAAAGCACTGTGAGAAACTCCCCCCAGCGTCACACACACTCAAGGAAGGAATAATCTTGTGTTACCCCAGGAGGTTGGATCACCTTTATGACTGGCTGCATAGAGCACCACTCAGCCCAAGGTCTGGAATCGTTGGTGTAATGGGATGGAATTGTGCTGGGGGCAGAGCTGGCCGCCTGAGCAATGGCGGGTTTCTTCTGAGGCTCTAAGCGGCGTTTGCCGGAAAAAGCAATTATCTCTCTTCTAATGGGCATAAATCTTTGAGCAAACGACAGAAAATGATTATAAAAGTCACAGGAGCTGGAAAAGCTGAGAGATTTGAAGAAGGGAGGTGAGATGATTGATATTTAATACAATGTCTGTATAAACGGCAACACTATCGAAACCGAAAGTAACACTGACGCAGTTTAAAAAGAAGGAATTTATGCTTGCTGGACATTGATTTGTGTTATAACCTTTCATTCTTATCTCACATGGGAAAGATTGAAATGCTGGCTTTGTAAGGTGGAAGTTGTTGATTGGATTTATTGGCGTGGTGAGAAGGGGGGGAGAGAAGGTGGAAGAAGCTGCATTCGGCATTCGGTGAGGGAGATGTGGGAAGCTGAGAGGCTGCGAATGATTAAACTGATCCCCTCTAGTGAATGCTGTTGTGAACTGGATATTCCCCCCCCTCATGAAGAAAGAAAAAGTGTTTGATATATAACAGAGAAGCCAGCATAAGTTGCTAAGGAAGCGAGTTACACTCTAAGATTTATGCCCTACCCAGAAGAGTCCCATGCCTAACATTAAAAGAAAGATCAAAAGTTGGGCAAAGCTTAATATACAAAAAAAGAAAAAGAAAAAAAAAAAAGAAAAAAGAAAAAAAGAAGAAAAAAAAAATAAGAAACCTTCAAATTATAAAAAAAAAAAAGGAACTTTCAAATCATAATTCGGCATGCCTCTCCCTCCTGGAAAGGACAGCCCCTGGAGTTGAGCAAGAGGAGGAAGATAAAGACCCAGTCCCTTTGGATACAATACCAAATAAAGAAAAAATATGACTGAAGGAGGAGAAAGTGGTAGTAACCCTCCCTCGTTGATGGAGATCAGGCCCATTATAGCTGAAAATAACATTGTTATATTTTAAAAAAAATGGATCAGCATATGAGTGAATTTAGACATTAATTGTGTATTTAGCGGATAAAAAAGGTGGAAAATTCGGATAAGATCAAAAAGATAGAGGCTAAAGCGGACTTGGACCAGAAGGAATAAGAGGCTTTTGAGAAATCAACTAATATACAATTTAAAGAATGGGTACTGTGATCGATTGCCTCGGAAGATTAATCTAGTAGATCTACTTTTTGAATAAAGCAGCTAAAGGAGTCGCAGGGAGAAGATCTTAGAGAAATCATCGTGAACTGGTTCAAGGAGCTGATGCCGATATATCAATAGACGGATTGGATCCGGATCGAGTCCATCGTGTGGGGGGGCAAAACCACAAAGGGGCAAGAGACATTTTGGTGAAATTTGGTAATTATTATAAAAAAGAGCAAATTATGAAAGAATTGAGATTTAAGAATCAGATATAATATAAAGGCAAACCAGTGTAAATTTACAATGATCTTTCTCAACGTACATTAAATTGGAGAAGTAGTCTTAAACTAATAATGGAAACATTAATGAAGAATGAAATTCCTTATGCATGGGGTTACCCGGTTTTTTTTAAGATTTACATATGGGAGGAGGGAACACAGAGTAACCTCATTGGATCAAGGTAAAGATTTGCTGAAGAGGCTGGGTCTGGATGGGGAAGCAGATGGGGCTGGAGTGGGTGGGGGAGGGAATGAGGCTGGGACATCTGGAGAGTAAGAGAATTGTTAATTATGTTTGGAGATAATTGCAAATAAAAATGCTAATATAGAAATCTGCCGGCCAGGCACAGCACTGCCTCCCCCCTCCCCCTTTAAAGTAGATGGCTGGAGTACTAGACTCACGGGGATATGGGGGGGGGATTAGAGTGGGGGGGTGGGGAGGGGGGGAAGGTAGGGGAGGAGGGATTGGGGTAGGAGGGTGGGGGTTTTATGTATGGAGTTTGTGTTTTTATGTAAGCAAGTTTGAACTGCTGAGCACAAGGGATCGGAAGAGATTTCAAAAGGGTGATTATGGATAAAAAGATAAAGGTATCAACACTCAATGTTAAAGGTTTAGGGGCAGTCGTGAAAAGGAAGAGAATAGAACAAATGCTTAATAAAGAGGGATCAGATATTATAATGATCCAAGAGACACACCAAGGCTCCGAGAATTCGAATATGATAAAATTAAAGTGGCTAGCCTATTATGAAAAGTCATTAGGGACATCAAAAAAAAATGGAGTGGCCACTTTGATTTCAAAAAAAAGTGGGTTTACATTAGAAGAGGTAAAAAAGGATGATAAGGGTAGATATCTTATGTTAAAAGGTAAAATTGAGGGAAAGGTCTATACTTTGATTAATGTTTATGCCCCAAATGAGAGGCATAGAGAGTTTTTTATAAAGTTGTTTAAAGAAATAGAAGAATTTAAGGAGGGGTATGTTATATTAGCGGGGGATTTTAATATGGTTATGGATAATAAAAGAGACAGGTCAAATCCCACTAATGTTGAAAAGAGAAACAATATGACTATATTGAATAAATTAATAAAAGAAAATGATTATTTAGATTCGTGGCGCTTACTTAACGGGAATAGGCCTGGATTCTCATATTTTTCCCCAGTTCATCATACATACTCCAGGATAGATCATATATTTGTTTCAAAAGACTTTGCAACGAGGATTTGTAAAATGGAAATGGGGGTAATAAAAGTAACTGATCATGCCTTGTTAAGTTTAGAATTTACAGTTAAGAAAGATTATAAAGAGGCATATAGATGGAAGTTGAACACAAAGATATTGAAATACAATAAAATAGTAGATAAAATTCGGAAGGAACTGTCGGAGTCATGGGAAATTAATGAAAAAGGAGGAACAGCTGGGTCAGTCATTTGGGACACCATGAAGGCTGTAGCAAGAGGAATCTGTATTAGAGAAACATGTAGTTTAAAAAGACAACAACGTGCAGAACAGGAAAAGTTAGAGATAGAAATTAAAAACTTGGAGGAAAGATATTGGCGAAGTAAAGATAAATATAAATTAGTGGAAATACAAGCTAAGAAGAAACAATTAGAAAATTTAAATATAGAAGAGATTCAAAATAATTTAATGTATATGAAAAGGGAATATTTTGAAAATAGTGATAAGAACTCGAGGTTGCTTGCCAAGCTCACACAAAAAGAAAAAGGGAGGAATGGGATAGAAACGTTGAAAGATAGCCGAGGGAATTATTGTCATGCAATGAAAGCTAAAATAAAAAATTTTCAGGAATTTTATCAGGAATTGTACAAGGGTAAAGAAATTCAACAAGAAAAGGTGGAGGAGTATATTGGAAGGTTTATAAAGAAGGAAATAAAATCAGAATATAAGGAGTTAATGGAGTCAGTAATAACTCAAAGAGAAGTTGAAGAGGTTATTGATAAGTTAAAAGTGGGTAAATCACCAGGAGCAGATGGTTTGGGTCCAGAATATTATAAGGTCTTCAAAGATTGTCTAGTTCCAAAATTAATGGAACTTTATAATAGGATATTATCAGGAGAGAAGATACCTGAATCATGGGAACATTCAGTGATAATTCTGATCCCAAAACCAGATAAAGATTTGACTAATCCCGATTCTTATAGACCTATTTCTTTAATAAATCAGGATGCTAAAATTTTTACATCTATTATGGCCAAACGATTAAATAAATTCTTGGCAGAATATATAGGAGCAGATCAATGTGGGTTTGTGGTAGGAAGACATATGCATAATTTAGTGGGTAGAGTTTTAAATATAATAAATGTAATAAAAAAAGCAAATATTAAGGCAGGTATTATGGCATTAGATATTTTTAAAGCTTTTGATTGTGTGAGCTGGCAGGCACTAAAGAGTATTATAGATAAATTGGGATTTGGAAATAAATTTAAAAATGTAATAGAACAGCTATATTCCCAAAATACGGCGGTAGTGGTGGTAAATGACGGACTTACTGAAAAGATACGACTAGCCAGAGGAACAAGACAAGGATGTCCGCTCTCGCCGGTCCTTTTTGTAATGGTTATGGAAGTTTTGGCGAAGGCACTAAGGGAGGATAAAGAATTAGAAGGAATTGGAGAGGTAAGGGAAATAAAGCTAAACATGTTTGCGGATGATACTTTATTGACCATTAAGAATCCATTAAGAAAATTAGAAAGAATTAAATATCAGTTGAGGGAATTTGAGGAAATTACAGGGTTAAAAATAAATTGGTCTAAATCAGAGATGATGTTGTTTAACTATACTAAGAGGGAAGAAAAGGATTGGGAAGTTAAGGGAATGGAATTGAAAGTTAAGAACGAGATTAAATATTTGGGAATTAAAATTACAAAAAATCTAGAGAATTTAGAAAGGGAAAATTTAACGAGGTTAAAGAAGGAGGTACTAGAGAAATTGGAAAAATATAAAAGATTAAATTTATCTTGGTTTGGGAGAATAGCTTTGATAAAAATGAAGATATTAGCTAAAATTAATTTTGTATTTAGGATGTTACCTATAAAAATATCAGAAACCGAGATAAAAAGTTGGCAAAATATTATTAATAAATATTGTAATGGAGAAAAGAGAGCAAGAGTGAATAAAAATAATTGGTACCTAAGCCAAAAAAAGGGGGGAATGGGTCTCCCAAACATAAAATTATACTACGTAGCAAATAGATTAAGACATGTTGTAGAAGCAATTATGGGAGTAGGAGATTTATATTGGATGGAAGAAAAAATTATAAGTAAGGTAGAGATGAATCTGGAGAATGTTTTTTTTAAAGATGGAGGAAGAAAGTGGGTTGGAAGTATAGATAATCCACTCCTGAGGACTCAATGGGAAATTTGGAGTAAATTTAAAGGGAAGCTGCTTCCGAGCAACTCTCCCTTAGCACCGATAATAATGTTAAAGAATTTCCCAGAGGATCTAAAGGGTAGATTATGTAAAATATTAAAAGAGAAAAATAAAATAAAATTAAAGGATTGGGTAAGAGATATTAAAACAAGAGAAGATATGGAAAATTTGTTAAAGGAGAAGAAGCTATCTTGGCTAGAATATGGTCAATTAGAGCAATGGAATAAAAAGTGGATTAAAGATAATAGAATGTGCAGAAAGATGACGAGGTTTGAAGAATTAGTAGTAAGTAAGGAGAAAGGAAAAGGAAGTAGTATAGTTTCAAAAGGATTAATGAGTGAAATATATAAAATATTGTTAGAGAAGGAGTTTAGAGAGAATACAGAGAAAATGATTTGGGAATCAGATTTGAAGATACAAATAGGGCGACAGAGCTGGGAGGGACTATGGAAACAAAGAGTGTTGAGAAGTTTATCAGTAAGAATAAAGGAGAATTATTTTAAAATTTTATGGAGGTGGTACCTAACCCCGGTTAGATTGAATAAGATAAGTGATCAACATTCAGCAAATTGTTGGAGAGGATGTGGGGAAAAAGGAACGTATTTACATATGTGGTGGCAATGCAAATATGTACAAAGATTATGGAAGATGGTGTTTTCAGAAATTGAAGAAATAGTGGGAATGAAAATAGAACAAACACCAAAAATAGCATTGCTGTCACTATTTGAAGATATAAAGTGTGGAAAAGGAACTATAGAGCTGATATCGAGTTTGTTGGTTGCAGCACGATTGATGATAGCTAGGAACTGGAAGATCCAAGGGGAATATTCTATTGAGGAATGGTATAAAGTAGTATGGGACATAGCCATTAATGATAAACTGACATGTAATATTAAGTGGAGAAAAGGCGTAACTAAAATAAATGAGTTCGAAGGAATCTGGAAACAGTTCCTAGTGTTCGTGTTTACTAAGGGAAGTGGGAAACCACCAGCAGAAGAAATGATTAGATTTTGGACTCAAGAATGATCCCGAGGTGGGGGGTGCACATTTATGTTAAGAATGAAGATGTTGTAGAGTGATAAGGCATATGTAATAGTTTTTGATATTTGTACTCAACAATTATTCAATATGTATGCAGCAGATATTTGATGTATTTTTTTTCTTATTGTGTTAGTTTCAGTTATATTTTGGAAATGTTTATCTATGTTTATATAGTGTTGAAAATGAATAAAAATTAAAAAAAAAAAAAAAAAAGGGATGGAATTGTGCTAATTGGTTAGTGTACAATGCTGGTGCGATGATATTGTGCCAGTGGAAATCAATGCTTACTAGTGCAAAGGAAAAAGTGTCTATTTACCACTGAAATTTGGTGCTGCAGTTGAATTTCAGCAGCGCATTGCCATTTTTTTCCTCCATTTTTCCATAAAACAATTTTGCTGTCTTCTTCTTTCTCTTGATCTTACCATTGGTGATATCCAACACCACACAAATTCTAATGTAAATGACGTTGTGCTAGCGTAAACTATCTCTAGCACAATGTCAATAGCACTTGCTGGCACAATGAGTTTCCCTGGAAAACTCGCTGTGTCAGCAAGCGCTATTGGCATTGTGCTAGAGATAGTTTACGCTACTGCAATGTCATTTATGTTGGTGGTAGTGCAGCATTGGACACTGCCCCATATTTCTTAGGCTAACCATGTACACTGCATCCCATGTGCAAGTTTACCAATCATCCAGAAAAGCAGGTTTATTTTTTCCACTTAAAACCAATAGTTAATTGCTCAGCAATTAATATCTCATTTCTATATCCTCTGGTAACATTCCATTTTCAATAATAATAATAATAATAATAATAATAATAATAATAATAGCCTTAAAGGTATGTATCTTGTCATCTTTTCAATTTAATTTAAAACAGAAATTCATTCTGTTCTAAATATTCAAGAACATTAAAGAATCTCACCTGCCCTCCCAGTTACTTTTCAAAACCAGCTATATCTCACTCTTTGCCATGTGGATATGCATTGCAGATTTTAATGGAGAAAATAGCATAGTGCTTTGGTCAGCCACTCGTCTGGAGCTTTGGACCACTTCTCCCTCTGTACAAATGGAAAATCCAGCTTTCCAGTGGCTGCTGGAAGGTAACAGGATAATCACTTAAGCAGTGATCCTCTGATGTCATTGTGGGAGGCCAGTAAAAGCGGATTATCTGTGACCCAGATAAAATAATTAGAAATTACTTGGACACTTACAAATAACTGATCTACTAATCTCATTTCCAAAGTTAAAAAAGGTCTGTCTCTCAACATAACACTACCAGATGTTTTAGTTGAAGTGCATCCTTTGAAGAGACTAATCTGAAGCCTAATTTTAAGGATTACCTTTGATTGTTTTTTATTTAAAATTCTAAACGGGATGCATTTTCATTTTTCCATATGTTCTTGTAAATGATTAACAGAGTTAAAGGATTTTTCAAACGAATTCTAGCTCCAATCTCCACATATCAAATGAGAGACATAAACAGAAATATGGCATTCTATAGTTTTTTTGGGTTTTTTTAACACTGTTTACAATGTTATTTGAGTTTCTTCTGCTGAAATATTTCTGGATGCATTCTCAGTGTTTTGGTTAATAGGTGTTTCACAATATAACGAGGTGCATTGACATTAGTAATTTGATTAATGCTACCAGAGTTCCTTGTTAATTAGACGTTCAAACAGTATATGGTGATACAATAGTACTGTTGAACAGTTCAAAGGACAGTAGAGAATTTTGCTTCATTTACTCTAGAGTTGAAGGAAAAGAATAACATAATCATTGGGTATTGGGGGCTCTTTTGTGTATTGGGTTAGTTCCAGATATACTAGCAGAATAACGCAGGTGGAAGCTGAATTTCCCATGCACTCCTTTCCCCACCAGCCTCCAGAACAGGGGTCTCCAAGCTTTTTGGACCTGTTGGCATATTTAGGAATTTGAGAAACTGCTGTGGGCATCGCCACAAAATGGTTCCCATGGTGGATGTGGCTAGTTGCATAATGGTTGCTGTGGAGGCCAGGCTAGTCCAAAGTGAACTAAAGCAGCAATGGTGGGGGAGAGAAATAGTGATGCTAGCAAGGCAAAGGGTGAGATGGAGGGAGGAAGAGCAAGACTAGACGCTATAAAGGGAGAGAAAGAAGACTGCCCTTACGTTTTTGAAGGTTTTCCTTGAAACTGTTTTTTAAGGGGGCATGGAGGTGAGAACTTCATGGGGAAGTGCCACATTGGGGATCCCTGCCCCAGAGCCTTCTGAAAATGTTGTTCGAGGGTCAGGTGATCTTGCCAAGCGGGGTGGTGCAGGGAGCTAATGATAAGGAGTTGCTGGAAAGAGATATCAGAAAGTGGGGCACAAGATCCACCTGATTTTCTGCAAACCACCCATTCTGCTACTTCTCAGCATGGTCCACCAACCCTTGAGAAACATTTTGGTAGAACTCTGGGAGCTGGCAGGGGGAGGAGTGGGCAAGCAAATCTGCACAATTTCTCTTATTGCCCGCTTCATTTCAGTATAAGGTGGCACTTTTGCATACACAGCTTACTGTGTCCATTGTAATGAATGGGGCAGCCTCCAACACAGCTTATTTAATTGCCCACAGACCATGGATTGTATTGTTTACTTTTCACTGAGAATGCAGTTGAGAAATTCTGTTCAGACTATAGTCATAAAATAAGTTACACAAATAGTATTAGTGTCTTCAACTGAATGGGTGGTTTCAGAACTGAAGGCCAAGTAGCTTGGTCCTCTAAAAGCTCTCCTGCGGCACACCTCATTTTCTTTGGTCATAGTTACATTTGCTGATATTTTGATCTGATGTTGGCTTGGCTCCAACGTAGCCCAATGGGACTTCCTCATTCTCTTGTCCTCCTGCAGCCCTGTGTGGCCTCCAAATCTGCTCTGGAGGGACCCCAACTCTCCAGAGCAAATTCGGGGTTGTGCAGGGGGCTTTAGGGAAGAGTTTCCCTTCTGCTGGTGGAATGACTCCATTGGATCTAAGCTATTCTTTTTGATAGGCTATTGTAATATGAGAGTAAACATTAATAACAAAAACAATGTGTTTTAGAATATTTAAAATAAATTATATATTACTCAAATCAAAATTTCTTAAGGGTGAAGCAGTTTTACATAAAACAAAGTGACTTCGTGGATCTGTAATTTGAAAAAATCTCCAGCATGCAGTGTTGATTTCCTGCCCTGTAATATACACCAAACATTTTCATATAACAACATTGTGATCACAGCTTGCTATAAAAATAAAACGCTTTTCATCTCAACAAATAAGTATCGTATTATAATTAAGCAAAATATTTTAATCATATGTTTAATCAGATAATCTATTAAATACTGTTTTGATTAGTTTAATAATTAGGGCTTTAGTTGTTTTTTCAAACATGCTAGAAATGTAATCAAAAGCAGTATTAATCCTTATAATTAAGTTTTAGCAGAGCAACAATCAGGATCAGAGTAGGATGACAGTATTCTTCTAAGACAATCATTGTCTGCACCTGCATATATTAAAATAAAAATAATTATGTCAAGTATGGTTTTATGTGGGAGTTTGTTATCAGATTGGCCCTATAGCTTACTGTAGAGTTAAAAGGCCCATCCTGTTTTTCATCTTACTAGGTTTTTCAACCTACTCATCTCTGACCCTTCTTCTGAATTATGTCATTTATTAGAAATGTATTAAAATACTTTATACTTACTTTCTAACAAGCAGTTTACAATAAAAGGTGTACTATTTATCTGATTTATATCCTGCCCCATCTCAGAGACTCTGAGCAGCTTACACAATGTCTCAATTTCTCATTGATATGACTGAGTCTTGTGCATTGTGAAGACTAGATAATTTTACAAATTAAATTGACATTAACAATCAAACTTTAGTCTTGAAATGGAATTGAAACATATTTCTTTCAAAGTAGAAAAGTGTTGTAAACGTGCAAATCATTTAACATGTACCTAACACATCCTTGAAGTAAAAATAACACTTCGTTTCAAATGGTGCATATTTAAGAAAACTACAATGATGTCAAACATCATAGTAATTCAGAAAATGTATTCTGTATTTATTATTTAAATCTCATACATCATCTTTGCTGTCAAGTCCGTCAAGAGTTTTCTTATTCACATGGGAACTATCGTACACATGCAGACTTCTCAGATGAGTAAGGACTTCCCTGTTGCTTTTAATGTTGGAAGCAACTCTACTCATGAACTTTCCGCAAAGCTTAGTTGCACGGAAACTGAGATTAAATCTGGATCCAAGTTTAAGATGGAAAGATGTGTATGTACTGATATACAGAAGCATAGGGTTGGATTCAGATTTAATCTTGTACAACTGAGCTGCCAGAAGTAGACTTCACCACCTCCTCCCCATGGCTGCCCCTCCAGCCCCTGAAATGCTACCCTGGATAAGCTGGCGGGCGTCAGTACTGCTCAAATCAGTTGGAGGTATGTAATCAGAGCCTTTCTATCCAAGAAAGGTAGATCCTAGATCTTATGCACAGTATCCAGATCACAAGAGGCAATAATTTGTTCTACTGATTTCTACAACCCATTAATTAAAAGCAACAACCCCCAGAACTGACCCTTGAAAAAAGCTGCTGGATTCAGTCCTCCTAACAATTCATTTATTACCATTCACAGCTATTCAACCAACTTTGTATCCATCCCATAAAGTTTCTTCCCGCTCAGCATTTTACGTCAAGTTTGTGAGCTTTTTTCAAAAGCGTTACTGCACTTGTTATCAGTTTCATACTACCAAATCAGTTACAAGTAAAGTCCCTTGGTAAAGTTTTAGCACTTATTAACTTATCCTAACTTCAGATATACATTAAAATGCGTACTCTTGTTTCATTACTGTTCCATTGCATTTCCAGCTATTTTTAATACTTACTGAAGATGTCTTTCAGCCTTGTCACCTCAAGCTGTGATCTTCTCAGATGTACAGAGTTAAGCAGGGTCATCCTGGGACGGTATTTAGATATATAGCAACTAGAGAAAGCTGAAACACCGCAGGAAATATTGGTGATTCAGAAAGCGAAACATTCCTTCTGAGCTGGTATTGAATCAATCAATACTGTGTTAAGGGCTGCTGTGCTGCTGGATATCTGGGATATAAGATATATGTGTAATACAGGATTTCCCCATCTGTACCTTCTTAAAAGAACAGTATAACTACACATCTCTGCACTGGGTCCTGAACAACACTGGGTCCTACAGAAGTTCTGAACAATTGTGTTATTGTTTCCTACATTTCTTGTTTACTTCTTCCAGTTGCAGAAATTAACTTCACTTCCTATCCTTTTGATGTATTTATGAATTGTGGCTTCCACATGTTGGATGGTGCACACTAGGAAATTTAATTTTTTTCCCACAGGGGTCCCAACATACCCAGCATGAACAGAAGGCGTTTATGTGTGTTTCCTTACCCCCTGCTTCCTTACCTCCATTCTTACTCCTTCCCTTGGCTCTTCATTGCATGCTCACTCTGAAAGGTCTCCCAACTATCAAGAGTAGCTTTTGTGAAGAGGGACTGAAGTGGGAAGGGTAGATGGGCCTCAGTGTGCATCTGGTGTTGTCCATGTGGTTTGTTAGGATCCTGGTTTTGGTTAATTCAGATACTCAGTTTTTAAAAAACAGTTATCGTAAAATTTCTCCTATCTAATTCCCTAGATTCATTCATTCATTCAGCCTGATTAAACAAAAATAGTTTTTATCACTGCTAGAAAATAAAGTACATATTTTGACAAAAGCCTCTGATGGCAGAAATTCTTGAAATACCAGACAACACAGTGCATTGTCGATAGAGCATCCTTAGCTGTTCATTTCATTTTCATTCCATTTACTGCGTTTTTATACTGCTCAATAAACAAAGCTCTCTGGGCAGTTTACAAAGATTAAAACCCTAAAAACATATCGTGATAACATAATAAAACTATTTACATACAGAAATATAAAACAATTTTACAGAATCAACATTGAAAACCATAGGACCCATTAAAACCCTTATCATATGCTGTCAAATGCCTGGGAGTAGAGGAAAGTCTTAACCTGGTGCTGAAAAGATGTTAGATGGACCTCACTGGGGAGAGCATTTCATAATTTGTGGATGAGGGGAGCACACTGAGAAGGCCCCCTCCCTTGTTGCCATTCTCCAAATCTCACTTGGAGGAGGACCTCACATGATGTTTGTTGTGTATCATAAGTTCCTATTGGGAGAGGCATTCTATCAGGTATTGTGGACCTGATCTGTGTAAGCCTTTGTAGGTCAAAATCAGCACCTTGAATTGGGCTAGGAAATATACAGGCAGCCAGTGCAAGCGGGCCAGAATTGGTGTTGAATGTTCAAACATTATAGTCCCCACTATCAGCTTGGCCACTGCATTTTGCATAAGCTGCAGCTTCCAAACTGTCTTCAAAAGCAGCCCCATGCAGAGTGCAATGGAACATGGGGCAGGAGGTCTAGAAACACTAATATAGTTACAAGCCTAAAATTAAAATAAACCAACATATCAGTTGGTTTACAGACACCCACACATGGATGTTAAAATGTAATCGGCAAAATCTTGGCTTTGCTAAGATTCAGACTGTTTTGGAAATGGAACCTTAAATAGCCCCTGCATTTTTATTAGGATTATTTCTCAATGATCCTGCATTTTAGAAAGTACTGTTCCTTTCTACACCTGCGAGTCTGAAATGATTGGAACCCCCAGATGGACAGTATGCTTCTCAGTGCCAGTTGCTGGTGAACGCATGTAGGAAGGGGATGTTGCATTCGTGTCTTGCTTGTGAGTTTCCCATTAGGGAATCTGGATGGCCACTGTGAGAACAGTATGCTGGACAAGATAGGTTCCAGCTTGGCTCATGGATAAACACAATTTTTGGGAGAGAGATTAAAGTCTGCCATCCATTATTTGTGATGAGCGGGCAGACATGTATGGGGGACATTCCATGTGAATGGATGGGATTGGCGTTCTAGAAATAAGTTTTTAACCTCTTGCCTTCAAATTATTTGCTTGACTTTCAACTGCAGTCTAACAAAAGCAAGCTGCTGCTGCATCTAATTCACTGTCCTGAGTCTGCCTGCTAAAATACTTAGGTTGCATTTAATGTCTTTTTCACATTATAAGGTAAATAAGTTCACTTCCAATTCAAAGTCGATTTCAGGCTCACCCATCTGCTTGACAGGAATATTCTGAGGAGTGGGTCACAAGCTTGTTTTCATGAGTTCAACTGTCAGCACTATTCAGTATTTCACCTTTGAACAGTAATGGCTTCTTTTCTCCTATTTTGTCAGTGTAGCCATGGTGTTCATCTGAGGTCGCTGAGCTACCTTTTTGAATGTCAAATAGCGTTTAATGGCCCCAGTTCAGGTTAAGTGAAGGAAAAGCATTTTCAGAATGGAGAGGGATAATTGTTCTGGTATATTAAAATAACAAGCTATGAAATAACACATATGGGCAGCGCATCAGTTTAGATATAAAAATATGTATTTGTTTTATTGTAACTTACAATAAAATTGTAATATGCCACCCAATAGGCAAAGTTCTCTAGGTGGCTCTCAAAATTAAAACCATAAAATACAACATGATAAAATACAATATAAACGTTTAAAACAACTGTATAAAATAAAAATAACTGAAATAAAACCTAGCAGCAGTGCAAACATTTAAAATACAGTAACATATTTAAAACAATAGAAACTGAAAGACTAAAATACTTGGGAAAATAAGAAGGTCTTGACCTGGCACTGAAAAGATTACAGTGTAGGAGTCAGACGAGCCTCTCTGGGAAACTCATTTCACAATTGAGATGCCATAACAGAAAAGACCCTTAGAAGCTACCCACGTTATTTCCTTTGGTAGGAGCTCCCAGAGAAAGACCTCTGAAGACAAACTTAGAGTGCAGGCAGATATACATGGGAAGAAATGATCCTTCAGGAGACAATATTTTCTTTTCTATAAAAAAAATAGCAATGACTCAAGATATCGCATCAGTTTTTGAAAAAGGAAAACTTAATTTATTTACAGAAGATGATCGTAACTCTATATTACCATGCTATTTTATTTATTTCCATGAATATTCTATTCTTATGACTGGCTAGGAAGTTGTTAGACATTTTTCAGTCTAAATATGAAATGGATTTGTGTCATAAGTAGAAGTTCATTTTGGCCACAGTCCTAAGCAGCCATATACAAGCAAGCAGATAACTGCATCTAATCACATGGTTGAGCATACAACCCAAGTTTATATGGAAAAGTAATTACTAATTTCCACTGAATAACAGGTTGCAGGGAAAACTTTCATAATGCCTTTTGGAGGATTGTAGCCTTTGTTATAGCAACATATCTATAAGACCTGATTCGGTAATATAGATATGTTTATTAAATATCTTAAATACTAGATTTTATTCAATTGTATGCAGTGAAAATCTTTATGCAAATTAGGATAATTTGCATAAGGTTATTTCCATCAGAAAATATTCAGTTTGCAATGGAGAATTTTCAACTACCTGAGAGAGTGATCTAATTTAGCATATTTATTTACTTGTATTTAGCAAACAATAAAGTACCTCATGTTAATTTTTTGTCCAGTGCACTGCAAGTTTTTGACCTGACGTATTTGAGAGGGAAAAATTAAAGCACATTTAGGCTGCAACCCTATGCCCACTTACCTGGTATTAACTCCCATTGTATGCAATGAGACTTACTTCTGAGGATTGTGCTGTTAATGTTACTTACCGTCTAGTCCTATTCATGTTTACTTGGAAGTAAGCCCAGCTATGGTCTGTGGGGCTTACTTCCAAGAAAGTATACATAGGATTGCAACCTTAAATTTTATATTATATAGAAATTATTGGGATACTTGTAACAATTCGAAGCCAATAGCATGTACTTTCCTTACATTGTTTAAACTCAAGAAGAAGAAAAAACCTAAGGTACTGAAAACTGTTGACATTATTTACTTTCAGCAACTTAAAAGAGCTGTGCCTGGTATGCTGACAACCACTTATCTATGTCAACAAAGTTCAACTGTCTTCCACTGAGGTGGTTGGGGTACCTTCAGTTTGCTGTCACTACTTATAAGTTCCATTTCACACTGAGACATATGTGTATTACAGTGACATGTATGTATTCTCTCACATACTTGCCAGAGATGAACATCTGAAAAACATTAATTGCAACTTTGGAACTGCTAAGTTTGCCTGATACTTTATTTGCAATAGGAATCGATTTATTGTTACAAATGGACAATTTTCCACAGAAGAATAAATCACTGCAAATATTTCCAGAAATGTTTCCATTTTGGTAAAGTTTTCACCCTACATAACTGGTTGTAAGCATTGTATGTATACTCTGTCTAATACGTACTTTTAAAGAAAACGTATTTTGCATCTTAATTATGGGAGGGACGATTTAAGAACTTTTTCTCTTTCCATAACAGGACACTACAAGTATAGAAAAACTGGCAAACTGTTGTGAAGAAATGTAAGTATCTCTGAGTTTGCTAAAGGCTTTATGGGGAGTCATGGAATTAAAACTTATATGCGTGAGAGACGCTGAAAGTGCTAATAAAAGCTTTGCATGTCTAATTTTACAAGGCCTTTTAATGAAAAAAAAAACCCTTCAGATTATTCTTTCCTATCTAAAACCATCAAAACTATGTTTTCAAAGCATAGGGGAGAAACAGTTTTTGTTCGCAAACACTTTATTGATCGTGAGAATCATCTTTGCTTTAAGATTGCCTTTGGTTGATACAGATGCAGTTTGTGCTTCTTATAGTTAAGTCTCAGCTGCATACTGTAGTGAAAGAAAAGCTGTGCTTGTGGTGGCTGGGATGCAATTCATCAGAGTCAGGTAATGGATCCCCAGCCAATCTGTATTGTTCTAGTTGACTGAAGTGCACCATGGGAGTGCTGTCTTTCACTAATAATGCTGTCGTCTGTAGATCGAGACCCCGAAAGCCATGGCAGCAGACCTTCTCAGAAGTTTTTGGCACTCGCTGGAAGATCCTGTGGTTTATTCCTTTCAGGCGAAGGCGACCACTGCGAGTTCCCTACCACTTTGCCAATCACGTCTAAACAGATGGATGGTAGGCACAGATGGGTCCTCCATGCTGGAAGTGCATTGCAGGTTTTGTGATAATAGAACTATGACAGTCCTCAAGTCAATTAAAATCTACCCACCAATCTTAGACGTCACGATGTGCCCCAGGCTTTATTTTAATAATAATGATCTTGATTCCGTTTTGGGATTAATGTACATTTCTCTGATTGCTTTTAAAGTGTACTTACTTTCAAATTAGCTTTAGTACTTGAGCTTACTAACAAACACAATGATTGATCTACAAATCTTAAAACGTTTTTGTTTTGATACTAGATAATACAATGATATGTTTTGATAGAAACTCTGTTATCTACACAGATCAAAAGGTTTGGAAAGTGTCCTGTCTGCCTTGAATTTTTTTAATTCTTTTTTATTAATAATACGTACTGGATGATACCCATTTCCCGCTAATCTGGTTTAGAACCCACAATGCCTGCTTTTATTTATGAAGCATATTAATTGAGCAGCTCATCTCCAGAAAAAGTGGCATTTAATAGGGAGTGTTTTTAAAGGAAGCGCAATTGTGTGTCTTATGTCCTTAGTTTTATACGGATATGTTTTTGTTATTCTTGTGTAAAAAGAAAAGCCCAACCTACTTATTACTCTAAAAGGGGGAAATGTTGTTATAAAAAAAATCCTTCCTCATCTTTGTAAATGCAATAATTAGCCCGATGTGGTAGATGTGTTTTAGAAATGCATACTGGAATATCACAATCTAGCCGTAGTTAAGCACCTCTGAAGTCCCATTGGTTTCACTGGGAGAGTGAATCACCTGCTCAGCTAGTTCCAAAGGGGTAACCATGTTAGAATGTTGCAGCAAAAACTGCAGAGCTTTGTAGCACCTTAAAGACTGACCAATTTATTCTGGCATAAACTTTCATGGAGCTGGGCTGCTGTTTTACTTGAGAGTAAGTCTCATTGAACTTACTTCTGAGTAAACATGTACAGGATTGTGCTAAGTGCTTAATTTTGGCGGGATTGTGCCTATAGTTTTTACTAATCACTATAACATTGTTATAAACATATAAATGCTATGTTGTTGCTATGATTACATTTGTTTTGTATAGTCACTGTTAGAAATATTTAGAATTTAAATTTTAGGTGTTCATAGTTTGGGTAATATATGTGGGAGATATTTTTTAAAATAGTATTTATTTAGTAAATATGGATGTTAAAGATAAACGTTAACTACTGAGTATAATATTGTTCTAATTCAGTAAGTCCAGTAGGTTATAAAAGGTGCGATAAACAAGCATAGACAATATTAGAGGTGATCGAAATCGTCATCCGAGTCATAGATCTGTGACTGATAAGATATGAAATCTCCCAAATTTTTGCAAGATAACCGTGTTTAAAAACTGCTGTTCAGAAGGTTTAGTCATGGGACAAAATCAGCTTGATGTGGCCTGTGATCCAGTCTTGTGTGAGAACAACAGTTCACAGAATCAAGGTGTAGCGTCACAATGCTCATGCACGGATACTGTGGTAAAATCCCAGTTTCACTGCTGGCACAGAAGGAGTTACTGCATTACTGTGCTGGATCTTTTTTCCTGACATTGCCTTACAGTAGCTACCCCCACCCTCCAGTTTGTTGTCAAGCCAGCCAGGACATGCAGCCTCTGTCCTTGCACTGCTTCCTTTGTGCCTGCATGTCCAGCTATATCCAGCAGTGAAGCCAATAGTTACAAGTGCTGGGTATTGGTAAGTGATACATCTCCAGTTCAGTCTTCTGAACTTGCCATGTTCTAGGCCTTCCTTTAGGCCCAGTTGAAATGTGGGGCTTCCACAGACAAATCGCTTATCTGAGTAGTGCTCCATAGAGTTTTGCATATAATAGATTGCAACATTTGCGTGCCCACAATCTGCAGCCCACATGATGGTGGCATATGAATACTACATATGGATGAGATGGTACACAGAATAAGGACTTACTGGATATTAACTAGCTCATCCTTCCCTCCTGCTGTACAAAAAACAGAACCTGTTGTTCTAAACTATATCTGACAGATGTTTAACTTGGTTATAAAAGCTTTGAAATGTGGTTATTAGCAAATAGTTCCCATACCTTAAGAACATGCAGTTATAGTGCAAATGAGGCAATGGTTACTGCTTTGCTGAAACCTGCTACGTACAAAGTTTACACCCTGTCCTGAACATTGTTTTTCCTGGCAATTGTGATTGCCAGGGGGTTGGACTCGATGGCCTGCTTATAGGCCCCTTCCAACTCTACTATTCTGTGATTCTGTGATGATAATGACTATGACCCAGCAGCTATTTCATGGTTTCCGATTTCTATGGCACAGTCACTGGTATCTTCATTTTGGTTCTGTGCTTAGTAAAGCAGTAGTTTTAGGAAACCATACATAAATAAATTAGAGAATTGCTCTGTGCAATTTGATTAAGAAAAGAGATGAGGGTACTAGTCTTCCAAAAGTCACAAAAGCCTTTTAAGTTTTTTAGATCCAATTGGTGTATTTCTTTTTAAGGGACACAACTGTGGATTACTTTTTGGCTAGGATTGTTTGTGAACTGGCTCCTGTAACTTCATTTAACTCATTTTAATTTTAATCAGAACAGCTGCTCTGTGGGGTAATGTTTATTTCTAATATTTCTTTCAAATTGAAGACATAAAACACTTGAAGCTAAACACATAAAATACTGCTTTCTCTTTAATTTCCTATTGCATCCTGTTGCTTAAGGTAGGGTGAGCAAAAGTTATGAATACATGTCTTTTGTAAAGCTTACATTTAAGATAATTTGAATACATCACTAAAACAAATTCTAAAAGTTTCCACATGTTCTATGTGCTTGAGAGATCTATCCTTCTCTTGTTCTCAAAGTGCCCTCTCTTGGTTGACTTGTGAAATGACATTGGCATTCCAATGGAATAGAAGGGCCATTCTAGCTTCAGAAAACAGGAATCAAGGTATTTTTATGCTCATCTTTTCATATAAGAGTATATTTGTGCTGGAAAAAGTGGTTAGATAACAGTGGTCCAGTAAATGTCCCTGTATGAAAAGAAAAAACCTTAACTTTTAGACGTACTCCTTCTGATATGACTATTAATATTCCTGTCTGAAAATGCAAGATGAATCAAGGCCAGTAGATATTTGTGCCTACACTGACATCGTATGTTCAACCTAGACACTGAAGTGCTAGGGCCAACATGCGCAGGATAAATGGCCAGTCATTCAACTATGATACAGGGATAGGCAGTGTGGTGCCCACGGGTATCAGTGTGCCCCAACACATCCTATTCCTCCCAATTTTCATTTTAAAAATATTTGGCAGCTAGGATTGCTTCAAAGTGAAGTGGGAGCCTCTAGCTGCTGCCATCCTAATTTCCCATTAATGCCTGGGCAGGTTCCTTGTCCTTTGCGATTAGCCATGCCCACCTATGGCAGCCATTTTATGGTTGTGCCCAGACAGCTTCTTAAATTCCCAAATGTGCCTTTGAGCCCAAGAGGTTGCCTACTCCTGTTCTAAATTCTAATAGGGCAAGCTTTTGTCAGTTCTGAGATGATTAACTCCTACCAGTTCTGGATATATTGTTATCTCTTCCTAACAAAACAGCTAAACATTATTAATCAAAATTGTAAAATGTTATAAATTTAACAATACCTGTATTTTTAAATATCCAGTGTCCGTCTTGATCCCATATTAAAATGCACTGATGATGTCAATTTAAAAGGAGGGGGAGAATATTTGCTCTTGTTGATATTGCCTCCTTTTCATATTGATAGATAGTCCTGTGGGTTCTTCTCATAACCACTAAACCCCAGATTTAAATCTCAGTAAATTCCTTTTCTGGTGGATCTGAAAGATAACATTAGGATAATAAATTGAGAGATTAGTTGGAACCAAATATGTTTTAATATGACTAGGACAGCTGCTTAATTTTCTACCCTATTTTGCATCTGTGCTATTTGTTTATAATCCCTTAATTTTTAGATGTCTGAATTGAGGTAGTTTAAAAGTGCATAGAATTCTAAGCATTACCCACTGCAAATGAGGCAGTTTTTGGAATGTGTGGTATATGACACCTAACTCATTAATAAATATTCTAGGCAGAATTATTTAATTAATTAAAAAAACATTTTACCATCCTAATTTATCATTCCATCATTATACCTTTAGGATAATTTCCAGCTCTGTTTCTTTCATGATGATGAGTTTTGTAATTTTAACTCTTCCATTCCCTACGTCTACTTAAGAAATGTTCTCCCTACATGCTATATACTGCCAGTATCTGTCTATGAACATGCAAATCTATATTATGTAAAAAAAAAAATCTTGATCTGAATTCATTGTTGCCCATTGAAAACAATGCCGCCCTCTGCGTGCTGCATGGGGCATGTTGCTGCTGCTGCTGTGGGATCACTGCCAGAATGTCAGTGCTAATTCAGTGATTGGAGAAATGTAGGGAGGCCTTGTTCAGTTATGCATTGTGATGATCGGGGATGGGTAGGCTAGCTGGCAATGTCGCCAGCGATCAGAGTGAGCATAATGACGATGTTGGGCTTCACTGTTCGCTGGGGATTCTGAGGACTGGCAGACCCATTCCCTTCCATCACTCTCAGGTAAGTAGCCTACAAACCTCACACAGCAACAGAGGCTAGGCATTGCATCCTCCCACATGGCCATAGCCCAGCAGTCAGGCGCAGAAGTCAGCAGACTTCTCTGTGCATTCTGGGCAGCCTGTGACTGGGGCAAGGCATTGGTAAAGAGCTCCATGTATGTATTGCACATGCCTATTGAATCAGGGATGCTACTGCGGCTCTTACCTGGACACCAGCGTGATTGAGTGAACATAGAGACTTGAAACCACGCTTTCTGCACACCTTCACAAGGGCTGAACAATCCCATGGTAACCCTACGTTAGTATCACCACATCCGTGTGAGCAATTGGAAACCGGCTGTCCCTTTACATTTTCAGTGCTTTCAGTGGGAAATGCCCAAAAATCAACATAGAACCAAAATCAAATTTATAAATGCAAAATTAAGAGGAAATTGTTGCAAGATGGCACAGAGTTAACATGCAGAAATGAACTGGGATTTTTGTTTTTGTTTTTAAAAACTTTTATATCAGTAAAGAAAAAAACTCACTGATGTTCCTTATTAATAATCAATGACTTGGGACATACTTGCAGCCAGAAATAACATCCCCGTCTTGAATTTTTTTTTAATGTTCTGACCTTACTGATGGGAGTCCTACACTATAAGAGCCAGTGAACTCGGGTACAGTCTAACATTATGGGCACATTTCCATACACATTCCACCATTTAAAGCATTTCACTAGTAAAATCAAGAATTCACAACTGGTCTTTACCAAAGAATTAACAGTTCATTTTTATCTGGATTTATCATATCAATATATTTCCATTCTATATATTGTAAACCTGGTTGGATCTCAGAGCATTTAAAAAAAAAAAAAAAAAAAAAACTTGAGTGAATCCAAGGTTTGATGTGTAAACTGCTGTAACACTATTTGTGTCACTGCCATGGATAGATCTAGGAAAGGTGAGCAGAGCCAGATTCGGTCTGCTCTGTCTCCCAGAACATCCTATAGCCTCTCTTAGCCTGAAAATGTGGCCGATGCAGCTTTGCATGTCTGCCATTGGCTAGGATAAGGTCTTGTCCTAGGATTTGAGCTATTTTTTTCTTATTTGTCCTGCGATCCCTGTTTTGGACCTCTGTGCAGCTTGGGTTGTTAGATTGCCAAATCTTAATATTATTGGGAGCTATTGTGGACCACTGGATTTAGAAGATAATTCTAATCCAAATGTGAGTGATGGTTTTATTCAACATGCAGCCCATTTTACTTGCAAGTAAGCCCCATTCATAGCCAGTGTGAGCACCCAGCATCCATGGGCAATTTCCATCTTGGTACCCTAAGGCATTGTGGGGAAAGTAAATGATATCTAGATTCAGTTGCTTGGCGCTCCTTGAAGCAAAGCTCCAGCATTTGCTAGTGCCAGGTAAAACCCATCAAACAGCACTTCCCAGGGCTGCTACAAACTTGGAATTGGCCCTGAGTCCCATTGTGCGCAGTCAAGTTTGGTCCTAGGTAAATGTGCATAGAATTCCAGCCTTAGGAATAACTGTTACCTACCTCACAGGATTAGAGAGACACAAACAAGACAAAGATTGCAAGGCAATTGACCCAATAAGACTGTTATGTACATATTTTTAAAAATCACCTTTCAGTTCATTCAACTCGCAGAGTAGCGCAACAATTCTTACTGGCAAACAGTAAAGTTTAAAAATAGATTAAAATGACAGAAGAAAATTGATTGCTAAAGTATATGCTTAAAACAATGCAAACTGCATTTCATAGTAAAATTGATAACGCTATTGACAGAGTAAATTATTTACATGTGACAAAACCAAGCAAATGGTTTAGTATATACCAGGAACAAACAAACAAACATATATATATGAAATTTGTCTTAGAAAGCTACTCCAAAATGTTATTTTTTAATATAGTAAATCATATAATCTGCTCTTACATTAGCAATATTAATTTTTGCTGCTGAGAATCAACATATGTTTGAATTCAGAGGCACCACGCAAAGAATGCTTAATGAAAATTGCTCACAGTGAAAGGCTATCACTTCTGAAAACAAATGAAATATTAGGCTTTAACTTAGAAACCATTTGATAATGAAAGATGAACATAAATGCTATTTTTATTTCCACTAATTTAAATTGGCTTGATAATCTGATTAAATATAACATTTAGAAGTAAAACTGATTTTAAAAGTTTTACTTTTGCACCCACTACATTTATTCACAAATTGAATGCAGCAAATTTAGAATCAATATGCTATGAATGTTAAACATTATACAGTAATAGCTATATACTGTAGACCAGATTATTATATACATTTAATGTGTCTGTGTTGTAGTTTAGGCTGAAAATAGTTAAAGATGATATCCAATGTTGCATGAACAGATTTCTACTTGTGCAATGGACTTTCTCTTCCTCTCGTCACCCTGTAGCCTCACCCTATATTTGTTCCAGAGGGATCCGCCAACACTCTAGAGCAGATTTAAGGGGATAGCAGGGAGAGGGGAAATCCATTCTGCTGATAGCTGTCATTCTGATGGGGGAAGATGCTGTTCGGAAAACATCCTATAACTTCATAATCCGTATAAATTCAACAAAGCTAAGCATTTTGAGTAAAGTCCAGCTTCATTCAAATGTATGGGAATTTGGCCACTATCTTAAAGCCATGTGAACTGTATCTTTTGGGCTCAAAGGCAGCTTACTATGAGCAAGTTATTTAAGCTTGCAATTAATCACATTAGGGTTGCAATCCTATGCAGACATATTTGGGAGTAAGTCCCATTGATCTTGGGGGCACTTACCTCTAGTAACTGTTCATAGGGTCAGCTATAACTGGTATTTCAAGTAAGTCTGGTCATGACGGGAAAGTCTCAGAGCTTGCATTTTGTAACAATCTTAGGATGGAGTGCAGATATAATTAGGTTAAATCCTGCTGGGTGCAAAATAGATTTCAAGTTGATAATGTTTGCATGGTGCTACAGGGAAATCCATGTTTTGTCTGTTTCTGTAAATCTTAACATTTGCCAGACAGAGCCATTATATGCTCTTTGAAAACGAGAAATATACAGTGCTGCAATTCTCCTGTACAGGGTAAATGAAAGTAAGTGTGTGTGTGTGTGCGTGTGTGTGTTTGGGAAACAATGGGGTTAGATGGAACATTTGATTTCAATAATTTTGCATTGTCCTTTCTGTTAGTGAGTGTCTGAGTCTGCCTCAGGTTGCTCATACCCTATAACAGTAAGGCCAAGAACTGTGTTCTGTGGCCTAATAAACCTAAAGCTTAACTGGAATAGCTAGGATTTCCTGACAAGCAACTCTTTAAAGGCAATAGTTGCTAAACATAAGGCTATCAGCATCTGCTTCTGAACTAAAGGCATTAAGCTTGTAAAGGTCTGGATGTTAAAGGCTTGAGTCTGGTTTGTGTGGATGTAGTTATATATTCAGTTCGAACTGCTCTCAGGGAACAGAGTCAAAATAGATCTGCAGAAGATAAACATGTGACAGTACTTGCTTCTTGATTTCTTAAGAATTGCTTCATTGTGTACTGTAGCAAGGTAATGTGTGAGGAACCTCTAGTCTTAGGGTATGTTTCAGATGACATGCTTTCCTCTATGATTTCTGCAGGTCTGTAGTAATTCAAAACTAAATGGCCATTTGATTGCTTTATCATAGATACACATTAACCCTGATAAATTATTACAAATTGTTTGGAGCAACTTCCTACAGAGTATCTGAAGAGCAATAATTGTTTTCAGCTGAAATGTAGAATATAGCAGAAAGGGTACCTGAAAGTACCCTAGGTATGAATTTGCCTACCACTCAGGTCCACAAGGCCCAAATCACTTCCCTGTTATGTCTAGTACAATCTCATTGACTTCCATAGAGTAATACATGTATAACTGTATAAATATTACCAGGATGTAATGTGAATATATTCTCAAGGTATTCAGGTATTGTGGTTGCTGCATGTTTACAGGGTGGTGAGGGTAGTACACAGTACATTCTTAATATACTTGAAGTGTCTTTTTCCTCTTCTGTTATACTAAACATCTTACAGGATCTCTTCTGGACAATTTTCAGCCTAAGTGCCATAATAAAATATATTCCATAGTATATAAAATCCAACATTTTACAACATACTTGTGATTGCTATATTCGCTGCTTATTTTTCATCTGTTGTACCTAGGCTGCTTCCAGGTAATACTCCAAAATTGTTTACATTTGGCATTCTGAAAATGTCTAGTACTTGTATTTAACTAATGATTGGTGGATCATGTGTGATATAATTGAGAGATTTGAATGTTTGGATAGTACCAAAGTAGGAGAAACTTACTGTGCTATTACTGAGTAGTAACATCCCAAAGTAATATATGTGTTTGCTTTATAGAGAATATTTTTGTATTTATGTTGGTGATTTTGCTCATGTAATATTTCTGATTTTCTTTTTAAAATTGTTTAACTTTATTGATTTTGTTTACTTCTATTAAAAAGTATTCTGTACTGTATTTTTGGAAATATTATTTTTTAAATAAATAAACAGTTGTGTGTTAATTTATTTTCCTGTAAAAATCAATACACTGTCTATAAAAATGCTAATATTTAACAGATTTGGAGTCCTTTGTTATATTCTAATTTATGAATAGTTTGAAGAAATAGTTAAACTCTAGTCCTTCAGGAGTCACATCTGGAACAAACATTTTACTTTAAATTTAAGTTTTTTAGAAAGATTGCACTAAACAGTTTTGGTAACATTTTAGTAAACCTTATCATGGTGAAATAAACATGATCACAATGTAGCTGGGTAATTGTCATTCTAGTTTTTCTTTCTCAGTACCAGAGTTTCACTGGATGTAATGGCTTCTTCACTAAAGCAAATGTACTTAAGTATTGGACCAGTTCACATAATCGGCGCAGTGCACGTGATGGCAGCCATTTTGAATATTCAACCTTGATAGACAGTTGTCATGGTTTGTTGAGTGGTCCGAACCTGGGTGGGAGGGATTGTTTGCGGGATAAAGAACCCTTAAATAACCCATAGTTTGCTGTAAGATTATGCAAAGGCTAACACTTGCATAATCCATGTTCACCGGCTTTGCATGACATGACAATTCCTAAATGGTGGCCGTGGGTGCCCCAACTTGCCATGGCTAAGTCATGCATGGCATGTTGTCCAAACCTGTTCATTGTGTTCCTACATGGAAAAGATTCCATTTAGGAAATATGGTCTCTAATTGTGCATATATTTACTTTTGGTATTTTTTAATGTAAAAAAAGCTTGGATCAAAACTTCCCGATGAATATGTTCCCTATTGCCATTTGTCTGTCTATATAGCATAGCTTTTACAGACCTTCTTTGTGAGCTTGCCCTTCTTTTAATGTATTCAACAGTATTCGAGGTTGAAAATTCATTTTGAAAAGCTGCCAGGTAGTACAGATGAGCAAATGCATGCTAACACTGCTGTAGGCTGACCGATTACCCATATGAGCAGCAATTATATTAGCGTGCAAGGGCAATTGGAAGGAAAATTGGACCCTCTGGACATCCAGCTGAGTAAACAGGTTTGAGGAAGGATGGAGGATGTGTTAGTTTGAATAAAATACAGCTACGAATTTTTTTCTTTTTTTTAAAAAAACAGACTTGACAGTAAATTCTCTGGACACTCAACCCCTTTTCCTGTTTAGTCTTTTTTTGGGGGGGGGGAGTTCCACTTTGCTAAAGTATTGGTTTATGATCAGAATTGGCATTGATCCCATGCATGCATTTGGAATCCATAACAGAATCCCAGTTGTAAGCAAATGTGCAGCATCTTGAATCTCCACTAGCTATTACTATGAGCCTACAATTAAATGTATGTAACCTCTAGAATATTTTCTCAAAATTAAAGAAACACTGCCTTTAATGAACTATATATACAGTCAGTTACCCATAGAGAAAAATGGTTGTTTATGTAATTTCAGTGGATTTGACCATGACATGTACTATAAAACTTTCTGTATGAGAAGTATGCATATTGAAATTGGCAGATGCTGCAAAGAAACTGTCCCCCCTCCAAATATGAGCGGGTGAATTACTTTCCGCACATTATGGCATAGGTCTGTTGTTACTGAGGACTGTGAAATATTCTTAAAGCAACTGGTTTGCTAGCTTCTGGAATGGGGCAGGTCAGCAGAGCTCGCAGAATACATGATGCAGTTAACTGAAAATAATGCTTTAATTTAATATGTATTAATATGCTAGTTCTCTTGTAATTGTATACATTATATAAGGAAGAGAATTTGCAAGTTATTTTGTTTGCTACCTCTGAAGTTAACTAAAGAGAGATCTGACCAAAAATGAAACTTTTTGAAAATCAAATCCTTCTATTATACGTTTAAAACAAATCCACCAACCCCTGAAGAAATAGGCACCAGATTTTGCACACAGATAACCACAGAAATACATTCTTGGAAAACCTATTACTTTCCTTTTCTTTATCTGCCATACATCAGTAGAAAGATACCTATCAGTAGGTGATAGGGCTTGAAAATGGCCACATATAATGTTAAGACAGACGTTAGTAGGAAGGTAATTTCATGGCCTTACAACACTAATGGTTGAAGATTGACTTCGTCCCAGTCATAATGATCGTTCTGTATCCAATTAGTTAATGAGTTAAGGGTATGTGAATGTAAAAAGCTGCTGCTCATTATTTTAAATCCTATTCCTCTTAAATCTGCACCTCCTGGAATATAGTAGATGCTTTGTCTCCTAAGATATGGAATAACTCCTTTTTTCCATTTCCTAAAGATGAAATAAATGCTTTGCACTATGGAGACAAGTTATATAACAGGAAAATGGCATCAAGCAGCTCTCGCTGATTGCATCACATCAGTCTGAAGCTGGTGCACCATATGTTTAAATGCTTCCCCATATTTTTTTTAACTCTAAACATAGAAAACAGCATGTCAGAAAAGGTTCCTGTGTTCACTTTTTTAAGGGGGGGATTCAAATATGTACCCTCTTCCACATACAGTCTAATTTAGAATTCACCATGTGATGCACAATGTGATTATGTAATGAAGGGTATCATCCTATGCACGTGTACTAGGGAGCAAACCCCATTGAACATATTAGGACTTGTAAGTAAACATGCAGAGGAATGCACAGCAAGCTGGAAAATTAAGAGTTTTACTTACTCCATGAACTTTCAGAAACACACAACAACCTCAAATTTGTTCAAGCCCCATCATGCATTATTTTCCTCAAACCCCTGCACTTTTTGTCATCTTGATGTTACTGATTGTCCTGCTAATTCTTCTCTCTACCTGCACTATCTAGTTTGAGTTCACTGCATATCTCTATGGGCAAACTCAGCATAGCTGAGTTTTGGAATCTCAAACAGTATCAGGAGATCCAGGGGTGCCTCTTGCTGGGGATCTGGGGTGGAGAAATGGAAATGGCTATCACTTGGGGTATTTAAGCTGTGCCTCCACCTACGCTCAACTGTATATTTGTAAATAAATATTTCAGAGCACCACAAGCCTCCGGTGATTCCTCTTCCAGAGAAAAGCTATGTGAGTAAGTGCTGCTCCTCTAAAACGTCTCGCCATTTGGAGAATTGTGGTAAGCCTATTGATAGGTTTACGTAGACGTTCCGCAGTTATTGTCCACAGGATCCTTGCATTTATATATACACACCTATATCTTCAGTTATTGTCCACAGAATCCTTGCATATTACACACGCACACACACACACTTCCACTCTACTATGATGAAGAAAGAAATCCCAAAATGGGATTACAGAGGAACACACAAGATTGTGTATGGCTGGGCTCACCACTGGCAGGGAGCAGGTTTGCCTGTGTCTCAGTGGTGTACCTGAGACCGTCTACTTTCTCGTGATGTAGGTGAGTGGTTGTCATTCATTCCGATGGGGAAAAAGTAAAGTACTGAACAGGGAGAAACTATGATGAAGGCCAAAACCATTCTCCACCCTTGTCACTCAATTGCCTGACAGAATCCAGCAGGCCCTCTCCTCGCTTCTCCCATGCCCATTATAACTATGACCCATTTAGCTAAGTAAATTAAATTCATTCCCAATATCATGATTTTTCAGTTGGCCTTAGGTTTATGTATATGAACCTTAGATGTCATGTAAATGGTGAGAGTCTCTAGCCTAAACATTTTAGAACAGATTTCCATTCCTGGGGGTTGTGTGAACACCACAAAAACCATGTCAATTAGCTTTTTCAAATTTGAGTTTTATTATACCAGCGGAAGCATCCCTGAGTGGAGTTTAGCTAGGAACACTCCCACTAGGGTTGGCATTTTTTGCTGATCCCCCCTCTCTTCTTCATCCTTTAGTACCATCTCCTGCACTGCTCCAGAAGGTTCCCCCAACTGTCTGGAGCAGGTCTTTGGGGGGCATGCAGGCCTGGAGGGTGAAGATCACCATTCAGACAGCAGAAAAGTTCTGGATCAAAAGCCGCCTGCTGACAGATGGAGCCCTTCTGTCCATGAAGTGTGTATGTGTATGTGTTGTGCTGGATTTAATCCAAAGTATCTTCCCTATTTGCCATCCCTATTATTCTTTCCTAATATATTCAAGTCTTTTAAAATATACATTACTTCTAGAAAAATTTCAAGCATTCCTAAAAGTCAGAAATAGGAACTTTTTTTTTAAAGGTACATGACTGAAAGTTTATATAAAAATAATCCTCAATATTATTCAGAGGTAAACAAATGTTTGCAGCTGTGCATATAGTATGCTGATTGATGGCAATATTGATTGCAAAGGAAAGAAGGAAAGAAATGATCAGGGAGAAGATAAATGTTACTTTGATGAGGAGAAAGGCAAGACTTTTATCTAAAGAAGGGGCATTGTGTTCCTCCAAGCATAGAAACAATGGAAGCCTTATGCATCTCACTCCTTCAGAAGCTCTAATACTAAAGGTTCAGTAAAAGGAGTAGAGCTGGATAGCCTTTGTACAAGAGAAAATAAAGAACAATTCATAAGCTCAGGGAGTGGGAAGGTTTGCTGGTTGACAGGTATTTGCATTTCATTAAAGGAAAAGCAACCTGTTGGAAAGGAGGACCTCAGGGGCATTAAGGTTTACATTTTATGTGGAGTATCCAGGGATATCATACACAACTGTACATATCACATGCAACTGCTAGACAGGTGTCCCTCCCCACCCGCCCTGGTATACATCTCGCTGAGAAACATTGCCTATGTGCACACAACAGATTATGTTCCACGGTTTTAACAAGCAAATGTTTTGAAAAACGAAGGAAGATCACTAAAGCTTCTGAGGATGGTTAGCTTATATAGTTTTTTGAGACTGAAAATACACATACCAGAGTGTGCATTGGTTTCCTGTGTTACTCTTTGCTTGTGATGACAACAGAAATGTTTCAGCTATTAACCAGAGGGAAGTTAGATGGTACTCAATACCAGTGCTAAGGGATCAGCTGCCTAAGGCTTGCTCTCAAACGCTGTTGCGCTGCTATGAATAATGCTTGTTAGAATTATTATTTTAGTTCATAGAGTTCATAGAACAATATTCAAAGTATCATTGCTCAATAATCCGGAATAGTCGAGTTAGGAGATGGTCTCCTGACAGTTGAGAATCTCTCTGTGTCAACAATTTAGCATAGTAGGGTCAGGCACCTGACCAATGAAAAACATTTTGGAAAATTTTCAAGCATCCTTAAGAGGCATGGTTTGGATCCGGATTTACTCTGGATCAACTGTATTGAGGGAAGTGGACTTTTCCACCTCTTTATTCTCATGACAGTTCCTTCATGGACCTTCTAGGAGTGTTAAGGCTGGATTTCTGGCAGACCCAGCCAGGCAACTTTATGGCCAGTTAGTCCCTCTGTTTAGTAGCCTGCAGGAGCACCTGCCTCTTAAAGCAAATGGCCACATGAGAACTGTTACTAAGGTCTTCTACTTTGCTTGTCTTTAGTAGTCTGTGGTCCAGACCTCTTCAGAAAGGGGAATAGCGTTATGTGGTTCAACTCAGTCTAAATTATCTCCAGGGGTCCCTTAGTGCCTCTGATCGCAAAGAGATTGAGAATTCCCCCCAACTGTTACCCTTGAAGTTACTAGGCCTGTTGAAAATAGATTTTATAACATAAGCAGGAAAACAGGCTGGATACTGTGCTCAAGGAAGTAGAGCTCCCAGCAGACAGCCTGGTTCTTGCCTCCCTTTTGAGAGAAGAGTTCTCAGAAAGCCAGGCCTACTTATGAACTAAAGTTTCAATCCCATTCAATTCCATAGCTTCCTTGTGGTAGGATCTGAAACCAGGCTGCTTAGTGGTTAAAGCTAGGGTGACCAAATGTCTGGGAAAACCCCAGAGACCTCTGGAAAAACGGGGGCTCTCTGGGGCAAACGGGGGCTGGGACCCCATTTTCTGGGGAAAAGGCCTGCAAAGGAGGCCTCCTCCAGCCCCTCCCAGTGCAGATCTGGCCTTCTCCTTGGCCGGCACGATTGTGCTGGCCAAGGAGAAGGCCTGGATCGGCAGGGGGACTCTTCTTCACTCAAAAGGGAGGTAAGAACCAGGCTGAGTCTGTTTCTCCGAAAGCCATTACACTCAATGGAACTTACTTCTGAGAAGACACTGAGGTTTCCACTAAGGAAATGACTGTGCTAGAGGAGCCAGGTGGCCATTTTATTTTCAGCATACATCTAGCTGAGGCAGGAGGGAGGGGGAGAGCGATGCTACTGAGTGTGTGTCATGCTATGGTTGAAGAAGGACACTATTCACTCTAATGGATGAATAAACATTCATTAAAAATCAACCGAAGGGAATTTTTTAAAAAGAAAAGCCATTCCACCAACTACAATGACGGAGGAAGAAGACCCCTACCACTGGATTAATGGGAAGGGGCTCAATAGTCCAAATTTCATGTATAAAAATATCACCACCCTATATTAACAGAACCATTTTGATTCAGAGAGGTTTATTTTTTTCTTTTCTTTTTTAAACTACCCTCATTACCTCAATCTTTCACCAATCTTTTTTGAAATTTCCAGGGTATGTAAAACCAACATTTCTTTGTGGCACATGTGAATTTCAGTAATATTGGTGAAACATTTTCGATTTTATGAACGTTAGAATGATTCTCACCCAATTACTTCATTATAATGGTAGAATGCATAATATACTGTTCGCTCCTAACTACAGGAACAGGGAAGTGCCCCTGTAAATGAAATCCAAGCAACATTTTTAGTGGTTAATAAAATTGTTTGAGGTAAAATCTCCAGTACTTTTTCAAATAGTGATTAACAAACTACTTTACCTTCTTCTATAAAGTTGAGAAAAATGTTGAATAATTCAAATGTCATTTGTTAAAACAGCTACTATATCTTACACTGAACTATAGGTTATATAATTCTTTTGGGGGGCTAATCTTATAGCTAGTAATGTATGAACTTTATTCCCTTTTCAGAATATCAGTATTTATAGATCTTAGTAATTTCTCTACTTATTTGATGTGGCAAAATCTATTGGCTTGATTGAAAGTCTAGTTATTCAAGATACTTTTTGATGATGATGATAATAATAATTAATAATTAATTTGTTTCTTACCCGCCTCTCCATTTTGATCAAGGTGGGGAACAACAGTAAACGGTAAAATACATAAAACTGAATTAAAACATAATAAACATTGTTAAAACATTCTAAAAACATCTTAAAATGATAATGTTGATGATGTAGATGATGATAGAACTCTCACAGCTTCTATTTTTAATCTTCTTATCCCATATAATGATTTTAGTATGTCCTATCTCAGTTTTTAAGAATAAATTAAAATTGTTCACTTCAATATGCTTTTAAAACATCCTATCTAAGCAAATGATTAAATATTGTCGAATTGTTTATAAGCCCACATTTGTCATGCCTGCCGGCTTACAATCTAAATATATGACACTAAAGGAAAAAAAGTGGGAAGGAAAAGGTAGATAAACAAATTTAGGCACCATTTCTTGTATAGAAGCCAAATGGAGAGGAACCTAATTCCTATCTCTCCCTCTGCTATAGCTAGTTGGATTGGAATTAGGGGTGTGCACGGACCCCCCGCTCCGCCCCGCGGGCCGATCTGAAAATTTCGGATCGGCCCGCTCTGCTCCACGCCACTCTGCCCATACTCCGCTCCTCTTCGCCACGGAGCTCCGGCTCCGAATCGGAGCTCCGCAGTGGAGGGGAGTGGTGCCAGATAAGGCTGGGAGAGGAGGGCGGGGGGGTGTTACCAGGCCCTGCCGCTGTCGCCGCCCATGTGGCAACGGCGGTAGAGCCTGGTAAGGGACCAAGGGGGAGGGGGGCCTTACCTGCCTCCGTCCACGGTCCTTCGGCTTCTTCAATTGAGCCCGCGGTTCAGCCAGGAAGTCTGGGCCGCAAGTGCGGCCTAGACTTCCTGGTTGAACTGCGGGCTCAATTGAAGAAGCCGAGGGACCGCGGACGGAGGCAGGTAAGGGAGAGGAGGGGGGGTTTACCAGGCCCTGCTGCTGTCGCCGCATGGGCGACAGCGACAGTGGCAGGGCCCGGTAAACCCCACTTACCTTTCCGGCGAAGCTCTGGATCGAGGCGAAGGATCCGCCTTCACCTCGATCCTCTTCACCACGCTCCGCCGGCCCCCCAATCCTCTTCGCCTCCGCCTTAAGGGGAGGCGAAGCACCCCGCTCCGCTTCTAATTCGCCGGTCCGATTAGAAGCGGAGCACATCCCTAATTGGAATATATTTGTTTTATAATAGCTCAACTCACTTATAAATGAAATAATTTGTATATGCATTCTGATCCATGCATGGATCCTATCCAGGTTCCTCCACCCCTTGTTATGTGTAAATATAATCCTGCATATATGCAAAACCAAAGGCTGCATGAATGGTGATCTGTGTCAGGGGATGTGTGTGTGTATATCAAATCTAAGAAATAGGCTGCAATCCTATACACACTTACTTGGAAGTAGGTCTTACTGAACTCATTGAGACTTATTTGTGAGTAGTTATGTATAGCATTGCATTGTTAATGAAGTAAGGATGTGTACAGACACGTTTAAACAGGACTAGCTGCTTTTTCTCCAATGATGCTCCATCCCCCATTTTCACAACTTATTTGACATAGTGATCTGAATGTCTTCCTTCTCCCCCTAATTTTCCAGTGGTCTGCCTAAAAAAAAATTCAACAGAAGTTTTATTCAAATCCTTATTCATCACTTTAATTGTTTTTGTTAGGAAAGGTATATCCATTTAAAATAAAATAAACTCTAGGGATGGGAAGGGGAAGAGGTTTTAAGGCATCAGAAGTATCAACCAACCAGCATCTGCTGCAAATTTGCATAACTAGTTGGCCCTAAACTTCATCCTGGATAGGAAACTATATGCCTGTATACTAAGCGTTCTCAAACGTTCTACTCATAAGGCACACTTCAGAAAGCTGCAAATTACTGAGGTTGGCCACCCACAAAATGGTAGTGCAGGACCAAAGCCATTCACAAAATGGTGGCAGATGGAAGCAGAGTTTGGCATAATCGACTGGCAATTACTGATAGCATTTTCAATTGATAACCAATCCCTCTTTTGAAATTACTAAATTCTTTGCCACAGTGATTTCTTTGCAGCAGGGAGTTCATATTTCAGCTTTTCTTATATTAAACATAGCCTCCCCATTTTGGACAGAATTTGCAGTTCTAAGAGGAGGATTGTATATTCCCCCCCCCCGATGTTCTTTAAAGTATTTTTACTCATCTCGTGCTATTTATTCTCCCTTTCTCCTTTCATACTAACTTGTACACCATCCTCCCCCATAAACTTCCAATTTTTTTTCATCTCTTCCGCCTCCTGCATTTACATGCACTTCCTCCTATTACAGCTTCCTTTTCTTATTTTTACTTATTTGCTTTATTTATTTAACAGATTTCCCCTTTTAGGGAAACTGAAATAACTGGGCATGTTTAGCCTGGAGAAGAGGAGATTGAGGGGAGACCTGATAGCACTCTTCAAATACTTGAAAGGTTGTCATACAGAGGAGGGCCAGGATCTCTTCTTGATCAATCCAGAGTGCAGGACACGGAATAATGGCCTCAAGTTACAGGAAGCTAGATTTTGGCTGGACATCTGGAAAAACTTCCTCGCTGTTAGAGCAGTACGACAATGGAACTAGTTAGGTGGTTGTGGGCTCTCCCACACTAGAGGCATTCAAGAGGCATCTGGACAACCATCTGTCAGGGATGCTTTAGGGTGGATTCCTGCATTGAGCGGGGGGTTGGACTTGATGGCCTTGTAGGCCCCTTCCAACTCTACTAGTCTATGATTCTAGGGGAAATTTTCCCAAGGCAGTGTACAGGTTTAAAACCATTAAACACAATTAAACAGTGATAAATAAATGATAAATCAATAATAAGAACAAATATAAACAGTTTATAGGCCAAGGTGAAAAGGCAAGTCCTTAGGGCCCAGCTAAAGGCCTATAATTATGGGGCTTGTTGAATGTCAATTGGAACAAAGTTCCACAAGGGTGAAGTTGGGGAATATCAAAAAGGTCCCATCCCTCATGCCTGCCAGCCTAATTGCTCTTAAAGGCAGCCACACAAGCAGGGCCTCCGATGCTCATCTTTGAGTGTGGGCAGGTTGATACGGGTGAAGTAACTTGCGCCCAAACCCTTTAAAGGCCAGTCCCAGCACATTAAATTGAACCAGAAACATACTTTCAACCATCTGTAGCAACTGCTACCATATGGGTGCCACATGATCTAACAGCCTAGAGCCTAGTACTTGAGCGTCTGCTTTTATACCCCTTGAAGTTTCTGAACAGTTTTAAAGGCAGCCCTATGTAGAACATACTACAGTAATCTAGACTGGATGGATTCCTCTCTTTTCCTAGTTTATTATTATTAAAAATATTAACTTTTGATCTCTTTCTAATTTCCTTCAAATTTCCTTCTAGTCCTTTCCCTCAGAAGAGGGAGACTCAACGCCCACCCACCCCCAAACATCTCCATGTCCCAGCCACTTTAACTCAGTTCTGCCTCCACCTTCCCTGTGCAGGTTCATGAACACGCACAGTCTCCGGGTCCTGGTCTCCATTTTCATGTTGTTCTTCTGAAGCAGATAAGGTGGTGGTCATTGCATTCAGAAGGCCGCGGTGCTTCTCCTTTACTTCTCCCTCAATCTGTCTGTCAATTTCACTTCCCTTCATCACACACTTCCTCCTCTTTCCTTCACATTTAGCCAGCCATTCCTCTCTTTCTTTCCTTTCCTCCCCTTCAACTTTGTATGCTACATCCTTGCTCTTTAACCAACTCCCGCTCCAATGCGTCCCTATTCACTGTACATGCAGGAAGCTGTTGCTGCTGGCATTGGTCTAACCAAAAGACTATGGAGACACTGGGCGAGCTGAAAGTGGGCTGAGGCCTGCAGATGATCCTTGCCCCACTGTGTGAGAAGTGCTGCTGTATACAATGCAGTTAGTGCGCTTCTACAGTGGCTTGACCACTCAAGCATGTATCTCGTTTGACTTTGTCTTAACACTTGATGTATAAGTCTGAATTAAGGCTCTTCCAAATTCACTGTTCCAAATGACAATATTTTTGGTAGCTTGAGTTACGATCTCTTGAAAAGGCTAAACTACATGCTACATTAATTACATAGCATGCAGTTGATGCTAACCATTTTGTTTATCTTAGGGAATACTGGGATGGGAAAGGAAACCACAAATGGGATTAAATGAGATGGGAAAGGAAACCAGAAATCCTTACAGATCCGATTCAGAGCTGTGGAACACAGATTCCCTCTCTCCAAGATGCACACGAAGCAGAATATGACACTTTGAAATTAGTTTGAAAACTGGATGTGGAGTGTGTCCTGGGCCCCAACAGTGTTCACTGCTGTTATAAAATGGTTTAAACCAGCAGTGTAGATCCTGCCCAGGTTTTTCCAATAGCCTAACAGATTTGCTGTAATGCAACCTCCCTCTGGAGATCTAGCCCCTACACATTCTTACTGGGATCAAAGACCTTTTTGCCTCTAATGTGTTTTTGCCAGATACTGGGGATGGTAATTTTATATTACGATAGTTGGGATGGTTTGTATTTAGTATAAGTTAGTGTCTTTGTTACAGTTCTGATAAATTAAATATTTTAAATACATGGTCATCACTTCACTATATTTGACAGGACAGTTGATCATATATTTTTTATCATCCCCGGTATTCAAATATATTTGCAGACCATACAAGAAAAAATATATTCATTTCTATGTCCATTGTTTCCACTGTATTTACGGAAATGACATTTCAGTAAGTAGGAAGGTTTGGCATTTCACCCCCACCCCCTAGCCCATGTTATGATGGCCTGTGTTGCTGTGTTGGCGTAATCTGGGTGGAGGAAGACAGAATGCAGTACTATTGCTAGGCAAGAGAAAAGGCCTTTCTATGTTACTTGACAGAAATGCTGGAAAACTACATAATTGTCATCTTGTGTTCAGAACACTTAAAACAAAACTTGGACAAAGCAGCATTTATTAGTTTCCCCGCCACCACCCTTACTACATCCATCCCTTGCAGTAAAAAGGGTTATGAAATCAGCCTGGCATAATTATTCGACTTCTGCGGCAATTTATAAACAACACATTAGTATTCAAATATTTACTGAAATAAACAGAGATGAAATATAACTGAAATAATTAAGTTTTTTAAAATCCCAAAATGTGGTTTGTTATACCTACGAAGGCCAGATCTACACTTTGTGTTAAATCATTGTGAAAGTGAAATAAAAAGCAGGAAATAACACTATGAAAGTGGTATATGGAATGTGTCCTATGCCCCAAAAGTTAGCAGCGCACTTCAATAGCACTTATAAAGCAGTAGTGTAGATCTAGCCAGAGTTTCTATTGTAGTTCATGTTAAATAATGCCAGTGCTCATAACTCCCCTCACATGGTGGGTATTTATTTCTGTTGTGTCTTGCAACAGTTCCTTGCTTATGATTTGCTACCGCTCAATCCATAGTAAGGTGGATTATGATTAGTGAATGTAGAACTCGCGGGGCGCCTGCCCTCTGAGTTCGCCCAGCACTGCTCAGCTGACCCTGTTCCGGGCGCCGGCCTGACTGAGCACTTGGCGATGCACATTTCCCAGGGCCTCTGGCAATTGTGCAGTTCCCCCAGCATGCCATTAGCGTGCTGAGAGAATTGTGCACTTTCCACGGGCCCTGGAAAGCACACTTTGCCTTCCTCTCCCCTGCACCAATCATGGCCTTAAAGGCCCTCTTAATCCAAGAGGGTGTTTAAGGCCACGATTGGCACAGGAGGGAGGGAGGAAACACGATTTCCCCAGCCTTGGGGAAATCACGTTTCTCCCTCCCCTCACCAGTGGCGGCCTTAATAGGCCCTTATCGGTGGAGAAGGGGGGAGAGAAATGCAATTTCCCTAAGGCTACGGAAATCGTGTATTTCCCCTACTGCATTAATGATGTCCGCCATTATCACAGTTGGGGAAAGGTGCATGTCTGGGTGGAAGTGAGTTATGTCTGGACCTGCGTCCCCTTTGTCCTGCAGGCAGCAGTGGGGCACATCCTTTGGGGCTCAAGAGGGCCAGATGTGGGTGTGTGCAAACCTCAATGTCTGTTCGTGGTGGGTAGAATCAGATGACCCCTTTGGAGCAGGTAAAAAGTATTTAGCACACGAAGAGGAAAAATTGGTGCTAACACAAGGAAGACAGTAGTGTGAGTGGTCCATAGGATTATCATTCAAAATTAATATACCTTAATTTTCTTTGGGTTGATTCGAACATAAAATGTATGGCTTGAAGGATTGGTAAGACGCTATATGCTTACACACTCCACTTCTCTCCTGCTCTTCTTCACCTGCTCAACCTTATTTACTTACTGGTTCAGGGAAATCATAGTTTTCTGCTACATCCAAATAGTAGGCAAGCTGGGGTTTTCCGTACCCTCCAAACCCAAATTGGCAGCTAGCTTCAAACTTTGGTTGGCATTCCTGATTTGGAGGGCAAGTGCAAACCACAGTTTGCCAGTTCAGATGTAATGGTAAGCTATGATTTACTTAAACCAAGAAGTAACTAATTGAATCTGAGCTCCTGGGGAGAGGCAAATCCTGCAAGTCAACATGGTTTGAATTGAAGGATCAGATTATTATGTCTGAACTGATCCATTGTCTTCATATGCATTTTTTCAATGTCAGTGGTTTTTTGTTTTTTCTTTTTCTGTTTTTGATTTCAGGAACTGCATGTATTTGGAAATACTGCATGTAAGGAGGTAGGATAGTGAACATATTTGGAAGAGGCATTCTTGGTAATGTTGCCCTCTATGTACTTGGAAGAGCTGTACATTTTCTGTAACATGAGCTGTGAACCTGTATCAGTAGTTGGTACTGCAGCAGTCTGGCTTTTATATAATTTGAAGTATTTGCGGATGTTCCACTAATAGCACAAGCCTCTGGATGTTTATTCAGAAGTAAGTCCCACTATGGGACTTACTCTTCACTAAACATGTTTAGGAATATAGCTTGTGTGTTTAGAAGGTGCAGTTATAACATTGTTCTATTTTTAAAAGTTAATTATCAGTGTGGAGAATGACCCACCTTCAGTTCAGTTCACCTTCAGATGTCTGCCTTCAGTTATCTGAAACAAAAAGGGAATGAAAAATAAGGCATGTATTTTGATGCACTCTGTATCATTCAGTGTAGAATTTAAATTTTATTTATTTAGAATAGTTTTGATTTGCTCCTCTGCTCAATGAGTGCTAAATGTAACCACAAAAGATAGTCAAGGTACCTTTTGTACCTTCTGCTAAGCATGTGATAACCTGTGTTACATTGGGAATATCATCACGGATGTGTAAAATGTGCTGCTTAAAATGGCCCAGGCATGCACCAGACTAATAGCCATTTCTGGCAAATCAATTGCCCCATATCTCTTGGTTCAGCATCCAAATAGAACTTGTTTATCTGAGGGGACTATTCTGTGGTTTTTCGTCTGTTCACAACCTGGGTTAAGTTCATTACATTAGAGGAGTTGGAAAGGGAGAGTATATGTAGGAATTTAATGCTGGGAGGCGGGGGGCAGAAAGTTTGACTTTTTCTTACCAGAAGTATACTCCTTTCTTCTTTTTGTGCTTTAAAAACAAACAGTGCAAAGTTACCAAGGAAATATTTGGACCTCCCAGCTTCAGTCTTTGTGCTCATTTGTAGAAAACTTGATATTTCCCCCTACTGTTTCACAGAGGCTCCAGAAAGGTAGGGAAGAAAATATAGCTTGATTCTAATTATATTGTAATGCATTCTCTACTTCCTTGAGTGGTGAGAAGTCCAAGAGTAATGGTACAGGATTTTGGCTGCAATCCTGTTACCTGGAAGAAAGCCCCATTGAAGCGACTCCCAGAGCAACAGTGTGGACCCTCCACAGCAACCTGAGCAGCTTCCAGTCCAGCTGAACTCCCAGCTGTCTCATTCTCTCTAAATTTGAAGTGCAAAACTGATCCCATACTGTTCCTTTGACCCTCACTCTAGCTGGAGGCTCTCATCTTCCAAAGTCTGTGGAGAGAGATTCCTGACTGTTCAAGAACATAAGCAATGCAGCCCTATTCATGTTTACTTGGAAGTAAGCCCCACTGTGCTTAATGGAGCTTATTCCCAGAAAAATGGGCATAGGATTGCAGCCTGAAATAGTTTTGTTAAATTCATAGCTACTCATCAGTCGGCTATTAACAGTAATCAAGAAAGCCAGACTCACAACAATATTAAAGTGCTATTCCTTAGTTCAATAAATGGGCCACAAGAAATCTTACTTAAACTACTAAAAAGTTCATGAAATGTATATGTTTTCTTGTGGTAGTGACATTAAATACAAAATGGTGGAGACAATAACACACACATGCTGATTGATGTCTTCGCACCTTCTAAGGTAGTATAAACATAAAGATACAGAACAAGGATCACTAATGATGATGTATAAAAATGATAGATATACATCTCATTATTGCATATTTGGGATCGCTTCCAAATACACACTTAGAATGGGTTTGCTCTTAGAAGTTGCTCTTAGAATGGGTTTAGGACTGTATTGTAGTGCTGTATTGGACTTGTCATGTTCATTATCACTATTTGATCACCTTTGTCTGACATTTTCATTGGTGAACATTATTTTGAAGTTTTCCCTACATCATGAGAAGTGAGACTTAACACCTTTGCAAATCCCTTGTCAGCTCTTCTGGAAATGGTACAAGCCTTGTTGCTTTATCCTGTGTGTGGTGTGGATGTGTGGCAGATGGAAGACTTACCTCCTAATTCAGCTATCACTGTACTGTTGTTAGGTGGACCAAGTCAGATAAATCTCCACTATAGTTCCTCACTGATAAAATACTGTTTGGAATAATGAATGAAGGAGTTGGGCTTGCCCTCTCTCCATTATTCCATTAGCAGTCGTGGTGTATGCCTGACACGGAAAGGCTGACTGCATCGTGGTCTTTACCAGTTCAGGAAGTGTCAGCCATATGCCTGCAAACAGCTCTCATCAGGATGTTTTTTATTAAGCATTTTCTTTTGTAATGCCAGTTGTCAGATTCCATCACAAATGGCGTTCAGATTAATATCTGCCAATACGTTTGAAAATAATAAGCAAACTGACTAAAATCTAACTCCATACATGTCCAAACAGAAGTTATTCTGCAGCTTTTAATGCAAGGTCATCAGAATGTTGTATTTTGCAAAAAAAAAATCAAATCTTTATTCTTTGGCACCACATCTAAATGTTCTAGTAAAACTTTCTCCTACCTAAGTGTGCTTAGTTGAATAAATTCCCTGAAGTGTTTACAGTATTTAAGTCTATGAGTCTTGTGATGCAGTATAATAGTGGAAGATACGCAAGAACGTCTATGAACACTTTATAGACTATAAAACCCTTGATTACTATACACTTTAAAAGAGGACATGGTACACTTCCTAGTTGAGTGCCCATTGTACGCAGAGCTGAGGAAACAATATCTTGAGCTCTTAATTGTTGGGTTCAATTATATCTCCACTACAAGCATAATTCTAACACTACTGGCTGGTACAGACTATTACATGTCATATAGGACTGCCCAGTTTGTCAACCGGGCTCTGGAGAAACGAAAGTCACTTATTAATATAAAATAATATGTCAGCAAATATTGTCCAGGATTACAAGATGTTTTAACCTGCTCTCGTTAGCCACTTTATTAACACTTTGTATTTTGGTACTACCTCTGGCGTGAGGAGTGTTTTATTATGTTTCTGTATGCACATGGCCTGATTGGCTAATAAGCCATAAACTATTGTGGTGGTGGTTGTATACACTTTAAAGACTACAGAACCCTTGATTAATAGAAATACTTATGCACAAAATCAACTAGATCTTGTAAATGGAATGAACCATTCAGAATATGAAACGAATAACACTGCAAAAGCAGCCTTTCTCTTAAACGGGGACTCCAATGTACAATTTGAGGTTTGTCAAAAAGTCAAAGTAGTAAAATTGAGGAAATATTCCTGTTGCTGGATAGGAGACAACAACTTTATTTTTCAACATGGCGCACTACAGCTATATCTATATTATGTCTGATAGATGAAGATGCATAGATTCTCCAACTATGTTAACAGCAGTTTCCAAGAGGTATGTACGCCGATATGAATAATATTGAAATGTGTGCAAATTACACCAAGCAGTAATTCACAGTGATTTTCAATGTTTTTGTATTTTTTATTATTTATAAACCCTATACATAGGACATTTTCAGTACTCGTTGAGGGAACAGCTTTTCTATGAGCATGGCTTTCAACGTGGTGGGAGGAGATCTTTTTTATTGCCCCACCTATGACAAACATAATCTGTGTAAGAAAATTATTCCTGTTTGTTTGTGTCCAGTGAGTGTGAAGAATAGCAAAATATATTTATTCAATCTTTTATTTCTTCTCCCTCCACCTCAATTTCCCCCCCTTTTCTGGGCATTTCCAGCATTGGGTTATATCTAATGCTTTCATTCCACCAGTGGAACAGATGCTACTATATGAACTGTGTCCCCCTTCCCTATGAAAAGCCTCATGTTGCCCCCAATTTTTCTCTGAAAGGTTGGCAGGCCCTCTGCAACAAATTTTCAGGGCATGTGTGGGGCTGTAGGGCAGAGGAAGGGAAACTCCTTTTGCACTCACGTAACATTGGATTCAGCACAGGTAGCAAATTCTTTAATGGAAAAATATATCAATCAAGGCGGTACATGCTCTGCAGTTTGAAAACATACCAGAATTCTCTACCAATCAATTTGTATTTAAAAATGTTGCCTAACTTATTCTGCTTCAATGCAGTGTGGGGAGGAGCAAATTGCTCTGCAAGGCAGTGACACCCTGCTCTAAAATATTTATTTATTTATTGCATTTTTATACCGCCCAATAGCTGAAGCTCTCTGGGCAGTTCACAAAAATTAAAACCATTCAAAGTATAAAACAAACAGTATAAAAAACATGATATAAAATACAATATAAAAGCACAACCAGGATAAAATCAGCAGCAGTGCAGAAATACAAGTTTAAAAAAGCAAAGTTAAAGTTAATTTATAGACTGATTAAAATACTGAGAGAATAAAAAGGTCTTCACCTAGCGTCTGAAAGAATATAGTCTTAAATATGAATCAGTCTTGACTGACATGGTGTTCACTGAAAGATAATAGTTAAAGTTTTGATGTTATCACTCTTCTGTACTGCTTTGCGTACCTAATTGGCTGAAAAGTAGCATATAGGTTTTACTATATCTAAATAAATAAATAAATAAATTTTCACTGAGTGGAAAGAACTGTTACATGGATGATGACAAATGCTAAGTAGATAATGTAGGGAAGGAGTGCTGAGGCTGAAGTATGCTTTGAAAATCACTCCCCCCCCCCCGGCCCAGATCCTAATTTCAAGGCAGGGGGGAGGATTATAGTTAATCAGTGGCAGCCTGCACATGTTCAGAACCCCTCTCTGTTTTGATTTCACCTGCTGAGTGTTTCCAAGCTGGCTCTGATTTAGTCCTGGAAATTCCTGGGACGGGTGTATAACTGAGCAAAAAAGTTTAGGTTAGTGGGATAGCACCTTTTCTGTGGCCGCACCCTGCCTTTGGAACTGTCTCCCAAGGTAGGTTGGACTAGACCCTCCTTTGTTCAGTTTTAGGCAGACTGTTAACACTTTTTTTGTTCCACATGTTTCTTTAAATATGTTGGCCCTGTACCCTCTTTGAAAATCCTCTTCTCTTAATTCTGCTGTGGGTGATGTTTTCAAATTCTTTTCAAATGTTTTTGAATTATTTTTAAAGATTTTTTAAAAAAGTTTTAATCATTGTCACCTTGGGGCCCCTATTTGGGAGGAAAGGCACTTCATAAGTGTATAAATAAACAATCAAATACATAAATACACCCCCTCCCAATTTACCTGTCATCAGACTACAACTGTTTATGATGGGATTTTATCATGAGCAGTTCAGGAGTACCTGTGAAGAGAATGTGCAGGAGCTCTACCTAGACTACCTTTGCCCTGCCCTTTCCCTATCTTAGTATATTGGCCCCACCTCCTAATTTCATGCAACTTTGTTTCACTCCAGTCTACTGGTTTCTTATTAAGCAACTGTTGTAAGGGGTTAAACAGTTTCCATATGTCCAGCATGTTAACATGGTCTGTAGCCGTTGGCATCTTCGTTTTCTGCTGCTACCTGTGTGTTCCTCCATGTGTGTGTGTGTGTTGAGAGAGAGAGAGAGAGAGACCGCATGTGCATATGCAGTGACATTTGAACTGTGCTCTGATTGTGTAAATGAAACTGTTAAGTCTTTGTTTTGGGGGAGATATTAATTCTGAGCACTCATACCCCTCAGTTTCTTCTGCTCTCGAAGCTAACAGGGGAGCATGTCAAACAATATACAACAGAAAAGAATGCAAATAAACTTTAGCCTACATAGCCCAGCAAAGCATTTAGCCGCCCACTTGAAAAATACTTAATTCTTGTACACATGATACACAAAGAATGCTAGCTAGTTTCACCAATCCCTTCAGCCACACACGCACCCTAACACACAAACATTAAACCTGATCCTTGTCTTTATATCTGTGAGGTTGGAGTTCTTGCTAATAAAGGAGCTTTTCCCATGATGCAGTGTGATAAGGATTGGCCTACATGTAGCCCAGCAAGCCACTGCTGATGTTTTCTTGATTAGGTGTCTTATCTTCCATTGAGCTGCATCAGATGAAGGTTGCTGACAGCGTAATGGCAGGGAAAGCGTCGGACAGCTCCATAAAATGGCAGCTATGTTATGACATGTCAGCCAGGACTTGGTGGATGGTAAGTTGGCGCAATAACACTTTTTTTCTCTTTCCTGAAAGACTTTTTTTTTCTTTTTGAACTCCTCCTTCATTGGTGCAATGCACGTGTTATAAAGTTCACATCCGCGCACAAACTTTCAAGTGCAAGTTCAGTGACTCTGCGGAACCCCTAAGCATCATAGCATGTTGGATAAGTTTTCTCTTCTATTGTAGTGGGGCCACGGGCAATGTTTTTGGAACTACAGCGAGGGCAGTACGAAGGGTTTAGCACTTTTATTTAAAGAAACAAACAAACAAACAAACAAACAAAAATCCCACAAAATGTTAATTTTACTTTGTGCCCAGGCTGGCTGGGTGTGAGAATGTAGACCTAGAAGCAATCACGGGGAAAAGAAAGCAGCAGTGTCATAATGGTCTTGGCTAATTGTTCTTGAGTTGGTCCTAAAACAGAGCAATCTGCCTATTTATTCCGTTTCTTCTGAATAATTATTTAGAAAGTGCATTGTATCACGTTGCGAGCAGCTTCATAATCAGTATGCAATTGTCCCCCACGCTTCCCTTAATTTGGAATCCTCCTCCCTTTCAATGGATACAGTAACTAGAGCAACTACTGATTAATATGCCGCTTGGCATAATTAAATTTACTTAATGAAGCTATGCATATTAAGTCCAATTCTTCTTTGTCTGGGCAAGGATGGCTTTTTTTGAGGGGGGGATTCATATTTATACAGCTGCAACTGAAGGAAGGAAACAAAACAAAAAGACAGAGGTGAACCCAGGGAGAAAGAACTTTTATAATGTCACTGAGAGAAGGAGTTTGAAAGTTTCTTCGAACAAAATGCTGGGACCAGGAACGAGCGCTTTGGCAAAGAAAAGCTTGTCTCTTCACCAGTGTTTTCATGAAATTTTATTCATATGCTCATTTTGTTGTCTAGACAATGGCTCCTTGTATGAAATAGCCATGCTATGAATGAGGACCTTCTGCTGGCAAAGCTTCCATTATGAATATTAATTTCATTCCTGGGTTGCTTTGTCTGTTCATGTATTTTTACTCCTTTCATTCCTTCCTTGATTGCCTTTGCTTGTTTGTCTGGATAATTATTATGCTTACTGCATGGGCTGCTTTTTCACAATTAGTTCAGTGCAGAGACAATAGACACTTTATTCATGGCCGGTGGGTATGAGGAGCACCGGTGAACAGCACGTCCCAGCGCCTGGACAGAAGGCAGATCTCTGATTCTTAGTGTCTTTCTACATCACACCACTTTGCAAGGACTTTATTCTTGTTTTATTTATTTTTCCCCACTCTCAAAAGGTGGATGTTGCTATGTGCCTTCTGAGGAGGTCACATACTAAGGGAGTATTTTCATTTGAAGGATGTTTGCTGCATGTTGGTTTTGCTGTGAATTTTTCATAGAGGGAAGGGAACTATTTCTACTTGTTGAACATTTGTATGCTGAGTGATCACATTAATTTAGTTACACAAAGAAAGGAAGTCAGTGATTAAAAATGGTTTTGTTGAGTCTATGTTTTTAATTTGGCATTAGTACTTGGTGAGAACAGATTGCTGTTTAACGCTTTAATCAGAATTTGGTGCTTGATGTGTGTGTGTGCTCGTTATTTAAATGAGCTATTAAAGTAGTGCAACACTGTGCAGAGGATGGTATTATAAAATGTATGTTGTGACAGATTTAATTAAATTACTGCATGTTCACAGATTTTTTTGAAACAGTAATATGCCTGTGTTTTAAGAAAGGTTTCTTTAAGGACAGCTTTCCAGTAAGCTGGCATTGTTAAAAGAAAATCAATACTTTCACTCATGAGCATTTTATTAGGAAGTATAATCTTTAAAATAGAGGTAATTAATATAACTGTACTACCATTAGTTTGTTATGTAAGGATATTGTATAAAAATGTTACTAAGAGCTAAAGAATGCTTTTCTTAATGGGTATGTACTTTTAACTGACAACTTATCTGAATTTTTTCAGAGGTTTCTGTGTTCAGCAGAATCAGAGATAAAATGTGTATAAATACAGACACCTTCCTCATTCAGTAGCAATTATTAATGTACAGGATTTTAGGCATGAAACTTCTATACAGTGATTTTCAGGAATAAAAATAAATGACATGGTACTTTCAGAGAAATGTTATGTCTTTAACTGTATGGCTTAGATAATTATCTTGCTTGTAGCAAAAAATTGTATGTAGGCTGAAATCTTACGCGTACTTTCTTGGAAGTAAGTCCCACTGAAATGATTGGGAACTATTTCTGAGGATTGGATGGTAAGTCTGTGATTGTAAACATATTTACTTGTATTTATGTTCCAGTAAACCAGTGGCATTTACTTATAAATAATGTGTTTAGGATGGGAGCGCCATAGGGAGATTTCTTATTCACTTACAGTACTGTTTAAATGTCGTTTAAGAAATGTTACTTAGAGTTATGAAAGGACTACCTGTAAGTCATGATTACCAGACACATTTGCATATCATTGGTCATTTAGGATATTTAAAATCTTAACTCTTCTTAGACTCTTCTAAACACAGCTCTATTAATTTCAGTTACTTTAGAGATAGTGCTTTCAAGACCATGAACTGTTTTAAAATGATAAAACTTCTTTCCCTTTCTTGCTCTTCCTCCAAGTAATATTACAGAGTGTTGTTTCCTCCTTATTAGCTTTTATTCAAATCGTTTATTTAGCAAGGTTTACTAATTAATACATTGCCTTTTAGAGCGAGAATTTAGAAAAATAGGTATATACTTTTTTCTCCTTCTAAACATTGTTATCTTTGAACAATACAAATGATTCTTGAAATAGCATAGAAGAAGGAAGTGCAAAGAAGAGTACACCACTTAAACTCAAAGAAGTGTCTTCATTTCTTTACTAGGTATTGGAGAAATTATCCTGGATAGTACTCAGTTGCCAGACAGAGTTTTCTAATCCTGTTGCACAAATCTTATGTTTATTATTTGCATTCATAAATATTTTTATTCAGTTTGATCTTTAATTAGAGAAATTACTTTGAATTATGTGCATCATGAACAGGTTCTCATTTGTGGTAATGAGTTTTTATAAAGGGTGAAGCTTAAACACATTTTAGATTTCAGGCTCAAAATTGTAATTTGGCTTATGTAAAATGCATTAACATATGAATAGGTTATAAGTAAATCAGATAATTTGAAACAAATATTTTGAAAGAAATCCACTCATTAGTCTTTCAAACTATAATAATACAAAAATATTTAACTGTATGCTGAGCTGTGAGGTATTTGTCAGTACTATCAGATGTTACTTTAGATATGAATGAGAGGACCTAAATATTTTGCCCAGATTCATTGCAATTTTTGTTTTCATAGAAATTCTAATAACACTTCAGTGAAGCTCCAATATGTTACTCCTGTAAAGAAACACAACTGAACAGTTTTCAAATTTTGGTTAATTTTATTTTCAGAGTACCTCAGCTCCATCAATCAGTGAGCCAATGAAACTTTTGTTCTCAGGACTTATGACATAGTTGATTTAGAAGTAAAAGTATATAAATGAAATGATATATACTCAAAAGTGATATATAAATCTGTGTAATAAATAAATACATAAGAAATAAAACTGTGGACATGTTGTATATGCTGTCTTTATTCACAGACCTAAAAAGGAAGAACTTCTGTAAATTTAGGAAGCTAGAAGGATAAATGCAATTATATTAGTAAACTACATCACAGATATATTATCTGCTTTTTTAAAAGATGCATTTTTATGTAGTAGAAGTATTTGCACTTTATATATCTGTTTGATCAGAACACTTGTTTTTGTTATGACCTACAGTTAAAGAAAATGAATTTGATGTGACATTTTAGATTCTGTGGCTTCCAGATATTTTTAAGTCATGAGTAATGCAATTCTGCTTCAGTAACATTTCTAGTCAGTTGCTTGGTAATGAGATAAGGGCTGCAATCCTGTGCACATCAACTAGAGAGTAAGTACTTTGAACACAGTGGGACTTACTTCCAAGTAAACATCCGTTATTCGGACCGATCTATGACACAAAGGAGGTTATCATGGCATGTGTGTGTGCATGTGTGTGGCATTCAATATGTTTCAGCACATAGTCTTTAAGAGAAATCAGGTTCATCATAGTCACATCAACTTTCATACTGTCTTTTTGCTTCTGCAGAAGTACTTCTCGCCCTTGCATAAGGTACTTCACCAATTGGAGGCCTGTAACTCTTTTGGTCTAGTTACAGTGATTTCAGTGTTAACGTTCCTTATGGTTTTAAAATGTATTGGGCACACTTTTGTACCCAGCAATTGCAATAAAATTAGGCTGAAATGAATAATACTTAAACACTTATCTTTGGCTGAATCAAGCTCTGCGGTATTTGGAAGTGGGGGGAAAAGTTCTTTTCATCATCAGACTTGTTTCAGATAAGGATACAATCTTTATCCATGTTTAGACAGAAGTAAGTCCTACAATTCCCATAGGTGGTTTGGGCATTCTGGGAGTTGTAGAACTTTATTCTGACTAGGCATGCATAGGATTGCATTTTATTTTCTTCAGTTTGTTGATCATCTCAGTTACTGTATAATCTCTTTTCCAGTTCTCCATTTTGTATAATATATTTTAAATATAAGCTCAGAAATTTATAATTATGCAAAATCAACATGAGTCTGATCTGTTATTTTTTTTAAAAAAATGGAATAACTACTATGATAAAAACTTCAGTCTATCCCACTGAGCCTTCTAAATGTGTGATACTTTCTTAAAACATAAAAACTCAACATGTCTCTGAAGAAAACTGGAGAAGATTTTAAATGATGACAAAATGGGCTTGGATCCTAACTTAGCCTCCTTTTGACCCAGTGGAGGGGACCTCTGGTGGAAGGAGGGAAGAGGCAATTTTTACTGATTTCCCCTCCCCCTGTTCCAAAGAATCCCCCAGAACAGATTTTTGGAGGGTGCAAGGGGCTGCAGTCAGAAGGGGGAATTATCAAAATTTGCTGTAGCTAGTAGGAGCAAAGGTAGGATCCAAGCCAATGTCATTTTTAAACTAGCATTTATATAGATAAATGATTTGGTCTTCAATTCACAGATGAATAACTGAGTTGCAATTGACTTAATACTGAAGTATAGCTTCTTCTCATAGCACTGATGTACTACTCTGTTGTGTATTCTTGCATGTTTTGTAAAACGAACATAAAATCATAATTTAATTACATTTTGAACTCTGCACTTGGAAACATTTTAACCATTCTCTAAAAACTTTTCACCTGGTCCTGTCCCCAGCTTTGGATGCAATCAAAAATTGGTACCACCATAACTAAAACAGTGTTCTCCTCCAAGATCAATGGAATTTAGCTGTTCAGCTTGTCTTACCTTTAAACCACACTATTAGATCCTGCTACATCTTTACATATGGCAGAAAATCTAGAGCATCACTTTGGAGACAGTTAGGAAGTACCATAATTCAGGGGATATCCTGATGATGTAGCAGTGTTGATGTATGTGGAGTTCCAATATAGGGATGCTGGTTTAGGAATAGGATGATATGACTGACCCTACACTGTACTACACTCTACACTGTGCTAATTCCACATTGGATTGAACTACAAATATATCCCCTTCGCTTTGCATATTAACAGTTATTCTAGAAAAATAGTGTTGGGAAACAATACATTGTCATGTAGGCCAATAAAAATCAGTAGTTGCAGCCTGTCCATTCTAAAATGTTTGGAGGTATTTTTTGTTGTTGTTAATGACATTTTCATGAGAAGATTTAACAGCTCTTACCACTATTCAGTTACATATTAAATATCCCTATAGGTTCTCCTGAACAAAATTGTTTTTCTTTCAAGTAGAAGTGAAATGGTTTCATAAGAAACCGCTTAAAGAGCCTTTAGTCAATGGCATCGTGCCATTAACTTCTGTTAGATTACATAGTTTGTCTACAGTTCAGTTAGGATGACCATATGAAAAGGAGGACAGGGCTTCTGTATTCTTAACAGTTGTATATAAAAGGGAATTTCAGCAGGTGTTGTTTTCATGCATGTAGCCCCTGGTGAAATTCCCCCTTCATCACCACAGTTAAAGTTGCAGGATCCCTGTCCTGTTTAGTATCTGGTCACTTTAGTATAGCTCCTGCAGCTTTAACTGTGGTGATGAAGGGGGAATTTCACCAGGTGTAGCATGCATACAAATGACACCTGCTGAAATTCTCCCTTCAATACAACTGTTAAAGGTACAGGAGACCTGTCCTCCTTTTCATATGGTCACCCTTAGTTCAGTGGACTGTTGTGTGTTTTGAACATCCCGTTGTTTTCAAAGAGCTTGAGTGTATACAACAGTGCACTGAAATTGCCACCCTTGCCCTTTTCGCTTTCAAAAATCATTTTAGTAGGCTTTGTTTCTTAATGTTTTCCCACCTCTACAAAAACAATGGCCAAAATTCAAAGAGGTACATATGATGTTCCATATGTACACTGGGGCTTTTCTGCCCCCCTTTTCTACCAGCTCAATGACTCCTAAAGAGCTACTCCTGAGGATCGGTGATCCATTTGTGATGCAGGCCTTAGCTAGACCTAAGGTTTATCCCAGGGTCATCCCTGCTTGCTCTCGGGATATCCGGGGTGTCATTTACATGAACAGGGATGACCCCGGGATGATCCCAGGATAAACCTTAGGTCTAGCTAAGGCCGCAGTGGATGAGGGGTGCAATTGGGGAAAATTGATGATACACCCCTGTGTGCATAGACATGTTTTCTACTCTCAAATGGGGCTCTGTGAAACCCAGATAATACCAGAAGCATCAGCAATCACAAGTAAATCTAAAATGTTAGATAATGCAAAGTAATTTGGTGCCTATAATAAGTTTGTAGGAGTATTAAGAACAATTCAACCTAAAACTGCAGAACTGCTTTAATTTCTTCAGTACACTCTTCATAAATGTGATAATGGAATGAAATTTTAATTTTTCACATTAACAACATAAGAGCCGTGATGGCTGTATTCCAGTATCAGAGGCAATATGCCTTTGAACACCAGCTGCATTCATTTTGGAGGTCTATGGATAGGTAAACAACCAAATTATCTTGCCCTCTTTACATTTGCTACAGCTTAGTGGCTTGCACAGGTCTGTCTGGCATACTTAAGTTACCAATACACAGAGGATATATATTGCATGCAATAGTTTCACCAAACAACGTGCCCTTTGTATCTACACCTGACCTGCACTGACCTCTCTCTCTCTATGCTGCTCAGCCTCCTCTTCTATTCAGTCATTGACAAGGAGGCACTTCCCTTATTTCATGTTCCAAGAGTTCTGAACAGTTGGATTATTGATTTTATTGGGCTGTTACTAACCCCTGCAGATGAATATACGCAAAAGTATTCAAGCTATAGGAAAAACTTAATTAGATAGGTATTGCTTAGAAAATGGCACAAACTATGTTCAACATAAGACATTCAGACTGCAATCCTGTATACACTTACCTGCAATTAAATTCCAGGCTTTACAAGAAATCTTAGGACTCTTATGAGCTAAAGGTAATAGCTCAAAGGAAGCATTAACCTAGCAAAGATCTGGAATTATACACTCATTGTCAGCACCACCATTTCCTGGTCCTCAGCTGGGACACTGCTTTCATCTGGATCTTCTCCCTCTTCCAAAGTAGACTATCTCAAATAGTCAGTTGGCAATAGAGCCTCCTGGCAGCCAAACAGTGCTCCTATGGTGGCTCTTGGATTTCCATTAGGTGGAGAATCAGTGATTAAGACGGTGCCAGATGAGTTATTGGGGGGGTGGGGAGATAAGTCATCCTTGAGACAAGCCTCTTTGGGCTGCCTTTTGGGTTACTGCAGGTTTCTCCTGGTCTTCAGTTGGAGAGGGGTTTTCCATGGAGTTCCAAGCCTCTTCCTCTGAAGAGGTTTTTCTGGGGTCTGGGTAAGACAGAACACTGATACTAGAACATGGCAAGTTACTCTCAGGTTTGGCAATTCCCATGAATAAACAATAGCAGAGGACACATTTTGGCTGAGGGTTTACTATCTAACTTACTTAGTATGACCCTGTTCAAGTGACACGCTAAGCCATGGCAGTTAAACACTTTGAGCTAAACATTATGGCTTAGCATGTTGGGTGAACATGACTTAGCATTTCAGGTGAACCATGGTGGCTACATAACCATGGTTTAAATTTGCTCACTAACCATTTCCTGCAAAAGAATTAGTGACCTAATCATGGCTTAGAGCATGATCACACAAGGGGAAATCTTGTTTCCTTACTGTCGCTTCTCCACCCCCGCTTTTGTCCCTCATTACTTCCTCTTTCTTCCCGGAGGGGAAAGAAGAAGTAAACAAAGACCACGTGGACCATTCAGGGGCCGTTTTTATTGCACCGCTTTTCCTGCACATAGCAGGAGATTGTGGCACATTCTGTTTTTGTTTTTTTAAGTCAGATTTAAAGGGGGTCTATGTTGTGACAGAAAAACAAGCAGAAGGAGTGGGAGGTGTCCGGGAGGCGGACATCATCTAAAGGATGTGTGCACATCCATAAGTGGGAAGTAGCTAGCGTGCAATAAAACACTTGTCTGATGAACCTCCTGGTGTGTTGTCTGAACAGGCCCTGTAATAATTATTACAGAAATTAGTCATTAGAAAATTTACATCTAGACATTTTTGGACATGTTTCTAACACCCATGCTGAAATATTAGTTATTGTTGCTTAATTAAAAAAAAAGGGTTTTCTGTGTATTTACATATTTATATAACGCATTTTATTAAAACCACAGGTTTACATATTAACTTTATCCAGTCAATTAAATTATACATGTTAAAGGGTGTGAATGTGAATGATGATGGCATGTGTTAGTTTTTAGAGACTAGAAGCCAAACAGGACTTCATTTATTCCATTGATCTTTGCAGTCCAAAATACAGATGTAAGCTATAAGCCTTCTGCTGGGTGGCTTATGAACAAAGCAGTGCATTAATATATCATTATTGCCGTGCTTTCATAAATACATTATCAAATCTTTTAAGCTGTATACAGTCTTAAGTGCTACATAGGGTGGTACAGGAATTGTTGTTTCTTTTGATGTGCCTGTCTTAAGAAAAAAGACACTCTTGATACAGTATGTGTATGTTTGCATTGGGCATTTTCCTTTGTCGTCCTTTTCAGCCTTTTTATATTTTCATCATTCTTTTATGTTTCCAAGCTCTTCATATTTCAACAATATGGCCTTAGATCTAGTGCAACGTGTTTTACGCAATACTTAAAAAAAAAGCAGCATCAGAAAATGATGCTGAACAGACATGGCAGCTTTCAATAAAAGAAGATCAAAATTTGTCAATTTTAGCATGCCTTTCAGAGTAGTAAAACTTTCAGTATACTGCATTTTGGATGGTCGACTTTGATTCCCGATTCTGTTAGATTTAGTATCAAAGTTTGATTGACTTCAAAGCATGTCCACATGGGACAATCTGGGAGCTTCTTTTGGTCCTGGTTGATGTTTTAGCACATAACTGGAAGTGTGAGAAAGAAGCAATGTCTGAAGAAAGAAGGAAAGGCATGCCAGTGAGATAACTGTAGTCTTCCTAGTCCTAGCCTATTAGAAGAGGCTAGGACTCAGAATACAATAATGTAGAAATTAGAACTCAGTAAGAAAACAGAAAATTCAAAATTAGAATGTAGCTTTAATTTGACTCCCTTTGCAATAGCAGCAAATAACTTTCTTCTCTTGTCAGAAATAATTAGAAGTACAGGAAGTGGAATATATAAATAATGATTCTAGGGAGTCCAGCGAGATTCCAACTTATTCTAAAGCAGATTTAGATGTTACAGTTTTGTAGTCTATTATGGCATCCATGGAATTGCCATTTAGAAGGACAGAAACTATCTAGCCTCATCTATAGTTTGCTTTTGTGTGCTAAAATTCATCTTGTGAATTGTTAAATTCCTCAACAGGTGGGATTCCTATTCCTTTGCAGCACTTCGGATGTGTGAGACTTCTATGTAAGAAAAATGCGATGCATTTCTGTGTGGTAGTAGCTGACACATAAACAAGTGTTCTAAAATTTCCTTTCCACATCTTGTTGCTCTTGTTCAACATGTGCTGTGTGATTTATCTGCCTTTTATTTTTCTGTACTCTACAGATTGATTTGCAATTAACTTTTTACTTGTATCTCATAATCAGAGAGACTAGATATACGTACAATGACAAATGTATCAAGGGAGGAGGGGGTTTTCTTTTCCTATCAGCGTCCTACATTTTACCAGCAATAATGAGCTGTCACAGTGTGAGTTCTGGAGATGAGATTAGTGCATGGAAGAATGAATAAACCTGTACACAAGAAGAATAATTAAATCAAGCAGAAAATAATAACAAGCACGTTAACGGGTATTCAACGTGAAACCAGGACGGTATTGAATCAGGCAGTTGGGCTGTAAAACACACACATGTGCTTATGTGAAAATTGTATTTAGTAAATTGTCAAACTTTTAAAATTAGTATTCACTGAAATCACCAGGGATTGATGATATGTAAACTGTCCATTATTTAAGTGGCACAGAAGATGAGTTAACATTTAATCCAACACTGCTCTATGCAAACTCCTTATTAAAAAGGCTTTTAGGTGTAAGTCAAATGTACCATGTATAATCTTTATTGGTGACATTCCATCTCTCTCAAGTGGCAGGAATTACAGGAGTAATGGCGAACAGGTATGGGTCTGAACTATGTAATCTGTTCCTCTGTAATAAGAGGAGAAGAGTGACTGGTTCCTTCCCTAAAATATTCACTACTATATCCTCTGTGTTGCACAGAGCAGTTGAAGGGAGAAATTCAAGATTTAGCAGTGGACCTCAGAGTGATGATTGCTTTGTAATGGAACAAATTCAATTACATGAAATATTAGACTCTTCTCTCACTGCCTTAGTCTTCTTCAATCTATTTAGGGAAGTCAAGAAAAAAAGAAGCCTCTTAACAGATGCCTGGCTGCCTCAGTACAGAGAGGAAAACCATAATTTGTCTGTAATCCCTAATGCAAACAGTTGTTCATTAAGAAACAAAACTAATGTAATCTTGATTATTTGCTCGGATTTCTACTCTATCATGTTGTTTTGTACAGCTGGCAGGCTAATGTAATTTTACTAAGAAACCTAAAGCAATCTGGTACTCAGACAACACCATGCAGATTTAGGTAAATTTGGGACCCAGATTAGCATAATACTAACTAATCACGAATATCATTTGCATTAATTAGAGTATTGGGACAAGATTGTTTTTTAAATGGAAGAAAATTGAAAGAAAGATTAAGGGCAAGAGCTTATGAACCTAGTTCTTTGGATACACGTATATAACAGATGATTTCTGCTATAATGCCTAATATTTTAATGTTTAAGTATTAATTAAAGTATTGGGGAAAGATTGTTTCTAATTGGAAGGAAACTGAAAGAGATTAAGGGCAAAGCTTATGAACTGCTTTTGCTTAAGGCAAGTGTGTAGCAGATGATTTCTCCTATAATGCCAAAGAGCTTAAAATGTGTAAAAGATAGGGTGAATAATACACTAAGGAGTT